>NW_024387197.1:0-1200000 GCF_900408965.1 Simochromis diagramma | reverse complement strand
CTTCATTCAGAGCAGACATCTTCACAGTTAGTAGGAACGATTGCCTGCAGATGCTTTGAATAATTCTAATCTAATAATTCTATATCTTAAATTAACTCCCATAATTACAGCAAAGCAATGCTGATGTAACAATACAATTTGTCATATTTCATTCTATTTCCGCTTGCTTCATTTTCTCCACTACCTCTATAATCACATTGCTCTTAATTAGTTTACCTTTGTCACACTGAGAGCATCATGATAAAACACCGCATTGCTAGGAATGGCACGGGTGTAGATTTATTTTTGGCATATTAAGCAGGGGGTCTGGAGATTTTCACCCAGCTTATTTTAAACAACAGATACTTCATTTCCTGGATTTTATATACCAATTTGTAGTTTTCCTGCATCTACGGGAGTGATGGTGGTGAACACTGTTGCCTCATTGACAAGGTTTTTATTTGAACCCGGGTCTTCTACTACGAACAGAATTCAAACATATGCTTGGTCTACATACAAATTTGATTCGAAGTCAGCAGATACAGTTTAGGTGTAGGAAAAAAGTGAATCAAAAAAAATAAATTGAGGAATAAAGTTGCATCTAAGAATTTATATGTATTACTTTGGACCCCCTAACTCTCCCCGTATTGGTCTGATCTTCCATTATGTTAACACTTTCTAGAGAATTCATTGGTCAGTAGGCTGTGATTTCATACCTGTTGGTCTTTAATCTGGCACCTAACCTAAGTCCAAATATGCTTTCACCAAAGCCATTTCCATCCTTTTTGCAAAATCCACTACCATCTTTCTTTCAGCATTCCTCTCCTTAACACCATAACTAGTCAACATCTCCTCATCACCATTGTTCCTTTCACCTGCATGCCCCCCGGAAGTCTGTTCCAATCATCACTCATTCCCCCCGTGAACATTCTCTAACACTTCATCCAGCTTACCTTCTAGTGATGGGATTTTCGGCTCTTTTGAGAGAACCGGCTCTTTCGGCTCGGCTCACTAAAAAGAGCCGGCTCTTTCGGCTCCCAACCGGCTCTTCAGGTTGGTTTGTTGCTTTAATTAATTTATTATTAACAACAATATAAAATTATGCACAAAAGGAATTACTAATGTAAAAAAAAAGTGGTTTTATTTATATTTGTTTATATATAAATATATATGGTGGCCCCTAAAGACAAAGCACGTACAAACTGCAAAACACATTTCTAGCATTAACTGAACTTCCAAAACAGAGCTACCTAGATCACTTAAATTACACAATTGAAAGCATATGTGTATTGTTTGTGTATTTATACACAAGCACTCATACTGCCATCATCATCCGTCATCATTTCTGCTACACTGGCAGGGCTAGGGGCCAGGACTCTACTCTTCGAGTTCTTGGGGGATGTTGCTAACTCCGGGTCCGATAACACCCAGGAGGCGCCCAGGGGGGCATCCTTGTCAGATGCCCGAACCACCTCAGCTGGCTCCTTTCGATGTGGAGCAGCAGCTGCTCTACTCTGAGCCCCTCCCGGATGGCCGAACTTCTCACCCTATCTCTAAGGGAGAGGCCAGCCACCCTTCGGAGGAAGCTCATTTCTGCCGCTTGTATCCGCGATCTCGTTCTTTCGGTCACTACCCACAGCTCGTGGCCATAGGTGAGGGTAGGGACGTAGATCGACCGGTAAATTGAGAGCTTCGCTTTTATACTCAGCTCCCTCTTCACCACGACGGACCGGTGCAGCGTCCACATTACTGCAGCTGCAGCCCCAATCCATCTGTCGATCTCCGGCTCCCTTCTCCCATCACTCGCGAACAAAACCCCGAGATACTTGAACTCCTCCACTTGGGGCAGGAACTCATCCCCGACCCGGAGTGGGCACTCCACCCTTTTCCGGCTGAGAACCATGGCCTCAGATTTGGAGGTGCTGATCCTCATTCCCGCTGCTTCACACTCGGCTGCTAAGCTGCTAATTAATTATTTATAATTAAATAATTAATTATAAATAATTATAATTCTGAAACATCAGAACAAATAATAAAAACTGAGGGATTTAAACAGAGCAGCTAATTACATGGTTGTGTAATTTTAGCATATTCTCAAGTGAGAGTTTAATCACTTCATGTCCTACTCAACACCATCATGGACCACAGCAGCAGAGCACAGCACACAGGTGTCCTCTGTCCTTGTCTCAGCTCGTCACTTTATCTTCACAGACTGTTTTGTTCTTCCCATTTAATTTGTTACGATACAGACAGTTTGCTCTCAGTACACCACACAGCTCTTTGCTCTGTTAGTTTCTCTTTCTCCAAGAGTCTTGTTTCAAATAGCTTCAGTTTACTCTGAGTGGCTTGGTCCAATTAGCCCAAGTGGTTCTAACAATGAAAACTGAATTGATCATAGATACAAACAAGCAATACCTATCTTCAGAGAACCAAGACAGTAACAACCCATTATAATGTAACAATAAGCATCAATCCAAACTGCTCTCTGTCGTGCTTACTTATATTTTATATAAGTTAATTAAAAGCTTCATTTACTTTTTTTTATTACTTAAAAAAACACAGCAAGTTCTAGCCAAGTGTTATAATATAAACTTTTATAATTACAGCTAATTGTGGTATATTTAAATGTGTCCTTATTGTTGCTAGGCTACCTGTAGACTATTTTGTCAGGAAGTTCACCTCCTTTATATAGTTATGAAAATGATTCTAATAAAATAGAAATTACCGGTAGATATTGACTTTGAACCTCATTAAAATAATGAAAATAAAATAATAAACTTACTAAGAATAAGCTGTTTGACTTATGTGAACTAAAGAGATTTTTACTAAAAGTTACAAAAAAAAATCTAAAAACCTTGATTAAGATCAAAACTCGAGTCTAGTAGCTATGTAACAAAGGATTTTAACAAATTTGCCATTAAATCTTGTATTGGGTAAAATATTATATACATACTTATAACAACAGGGGTACAGTAAAAGTCCATTTCTGTCCCTACAGGTGCAATCTAGATGAAGTGCAAATAAATGAACCCCAAGGAATTGATATGTACCTTTCACTGGCCAAAAAGATATTTACTGTATATGTCCTCATGCGGTCCCTTCATCAATATAAATCATTCCTTAACCCTTAGATGCATTTTTGACCCCACGGGTTGTTTTTCTTCAAAATCTTTAAAATGAAAAGTTGTAATATATTCATATTCCAGGTATTCCTCATAAAATATGTTTGTAACATGAAGCCATTTGCATTTTTATTTATTTTTTCATTAATTTAAAGAAAATGCTGTTTTTGTATCACTACCCCACTCTTCCACAAGTGGGGTCAAAAATGACCCCAAGCAGTTCCTATGGAATCTTCTATGAAACTTTCATTCTTAGCAACTCTGACTGTCCGACTTACACTTCTGATGGATCAAGAATTAATTTTTACATAGTAACAGACACGATTTATAGTCAGGGCTGCACATAAGTGGTCTGCAGGTGCACATTGGCTGTCAAAAAAAAAGTATTCCCAGAAATTCAGAGAATACACGCTTCTTTTGCGGTGGAGGAATACCAAAGTAATTGCTTACAGAGCTTGCTTCTTCGACATCTTTAAGAGTTCTGAACAAATGTCTGTTCTCCTCCAGAACATCTTATGTACGCAAACGAGCATTCCAACTTCTTATCTGGTGCGTGTCTTTTATTTTGACAGCGAATGCGCACCTGCGGACCATTTATGTGCAGCCCTGTTTATAGTTTTCTGTGCATTTCAAACATTGTACTTTCTGATGGTTTTTTTTAAATATCTAAAGTAACATGGCTGCTATGAGGCCAGCAAGGATCCCTGTGGACCTTGCCCTACAAATGACCCAGGACGGATGGGATGAAGAGCCAATCGGAGGCATTGACTCGGACATCGGACATCTCAGATATAGAGGACAAAGACTATTGTCCCCCCCACTGAACAAGCCAGTCAGACACAGAGGAGTCCTCTGATTAGTACTCTGAAGAGGAAATGGATATTGAGTCCAACAGAATGAGCCCCTCTTACTGCTCTAGCCACGATATTCTGAATTAGTCAGCCAGGGCTTGCACCTGGGTTTAGTACTGTCTCCCCAATAGATGTATGGAAGATGTTCATGTCTGATAATATAATAGAAGAGGTGCTGACATGCACAAACATGGAGGCACGAAGAGTAGCCACAGACAGGGGAAAAGAGTGGAAAAATGTAATCAAACAAAAGCTCCTGGCCTTCATTTGATTGACCATTCTTGCAGGAAGTGAGAAGAACTGGGATGTACAAGTCAGTGTGCTTTTTGGGAGTCCTCTGCATAAACCATTGTTCAAGGCCACTATGTCAATTCAAAGATTTGAAGATATTCGCCCGTCTTGCACTTTGATGACAAGAGGACCAGAGCCTACCGACTGAAAACAAACCACATGGCAGCTTTCCGCTACATATGGGGTCTGTTCCTGGTCAACTGCAGGCAGAAATTCATGCTCAGTGATTGTGTTACAGTGGACGAACAACTTGTGCCTTTCAGAGGGAAGACCCAGCTTCTGCAGTATATGCCAAGCAAGCATACAAAAGTGATAGAATTGATACAAAAACTCCAATTTCTTAAAATTAATGAAAAAATAAATAAAAATGAAAAGGGCCTCATGTCACAAACATGTTTTATGAGGAATACCTCAAATATGAAAATATTACAACTCTTCGTTTTAAAGATTTTGAAGAATAACAACCGAGTTTATAGCAAAATGCATTGATTTTATTTGGGGTCATTTTTGACCCCACTCGTGGAAGAGTGTAGGTATTGGTAGGTTGTGCATCCAAGGGTTAAATGCTAAATATTTGAGATAAAGCTTACTTGAGAGGTCTTGCTGTTACCTCCTTGTCTTTGGCAAACAGGTGCGCCTTTTATAGAAACTAATAAACTAAGAACATAAAACACCTTAAAAGAAAGTCTAAAAATAATTGTTTGAGTTAATGTAAAGCTTGGGGTTCACCTTAAACCCCTCTGACAGTCAGGGTAGTCAGAAAGAATTCTTATGAAGGATTCTTGTTCTAGATTAAGCACTAGAAAAAACTGATTAGGAAAAACAGGATTTACTAGGTGTAAAGCATCCAATAATTCCTCATTCCCAAAGACAGATAGCTTGCACTGTACACGGTAAAAAGAATTGTCTTTAATCTTAACTGCTAAAAAATTCAACAGTTGTTATGTGTGGGCCAACTTTAGTTGTTTTCTCCAAAATTTCAGTCTTAGTTGATTTGGGAATGTAGTTTAACATGGCAGCAAATGCTCATTTAGAGCCATTCTGTAAGGAATCCAGCAGAAGAGCAGCTGGCGTTTCTGTTTGCACCATAGCCAAGCTAACCCAAGATGATTTAAAGAAAAAAAGAAGAACATGATGTCAGTAGCAAAATAATTGGAACAGAGACCTCATTTAATTTTGTACATACAGCGTACAAACAGCAGATCACAGCACAGGAAGCCTTGCTGTGGAGCAGCTTTTTATCTTCGGCTGCACATTACTAACTACTTCCTACAATATTTTCAAATGATCCACAGGGAGGAAAAAAAGGCATGTACAACACTGGTCAACAATCACTGCACAGCATGAAACTTAGACAGATGAACGTGTTATCAGTGACACCAGGCTGAATCCTGTTTTTGGTGGACTTGTCAGTAATTTCATGGCTGTAATAATTTTGTCACTAGGTCGGCTTCTGTTGCACTTTTCTGCTTGGTGAATTTATTGATGCAAAAACCTTTTTCCAGCTTAGCAAACCATAAAACCTTGATATTCAAGAAGGCAGGTCTTGTATAGAAGGTTCTCCTTCATTTATGCCATCTATACCAATGGAAGAACTCTCAATTCTTTGCTCCCAACAAATCTGACAAAAGGTCTTAACAGGATATCATAGTGAGAAACACTGTATCCTTCGAGCCTTTATATTTATTTATTTATTTGTTTATTTATTTATTTTGCCTGTCCCATTTGGTTCTTTAGCCGTCAGAATTGTTGTCTGAGGACCAACAAGGATACCCAATGGATTTACTTTGCCAAATGGATCATCACGGCCGTATTGGTCCATTTGATCAACCTTTGTTGTTATTATTTATTTTATTTTATTTTCTGTTGTTACAGGCGGGACAGACATGACTGAGGGATACGGAAGGGAGAAAGAAAGATGAAGGAAAAGAAAAACAGAAGGGAAGACAGACAGAGAGAAAGGGCACTTAAAAAGTGAAAGAAGAAAAAAAATCTCCTGGATCACCTGTTGAGAGAAAAAGAAGAGAAAACAAGAAAAAAAAAAAAACAGAGCAACAAACTAAACACAACACCATCACGTTAATCTAGCTAAGTGTAAACAGCAGTAAATACTAAATATTGAATGTTGTTGTGCAGCACGTAGGACCGACAGCGCACAATGTGCTTGGAAATAGCAGCCAATAAAGGTGTAGTTTATGTCTATGAACAGTGAACACCCGTGTGCACACCTGTGTGGATCAGCGCACTTGTATTCAAAAGGTTTCCCCATGTAATGGTCTGCTAGAGGATGTAGAGAGCCATAGCCCTGTCCCCCAGGGCATTATGCAGGCATGGAGGAGATCCAGGCTCCAGACATCCAGAGGCCCCAGAGTGCGAGAGCCCAAGGAGGACCACCGGAGGGGCATCCGTGCCACCCTCCTGGGAAGAGCTGAGGAGAGCCCCAGATGAGGGGTCACCCAGTAGCCACGGAGCAGAAGCCAGAGGGGGCTGCAGTGGCGTGCCCGCCGGCTCTGCCGGCAGCCAGCTGTGCCAGAGTGAACCGAGCCGCAAGCCCAGAGGCCGGAGGCCTGAGGGCCCTCTTTGCCCCAGAAGAGGCCTGACCGAGCAACAGGCACCAGGCCCCGCCAAGTAGTCACCGGGAGTGAGCTGGTACATACTTGAGCGCCCAGCCCCGGACACCAAGAACTACCAACGCACCGACCCCTGAGGGCATCAGTTACCGGCAGGGAGTGTGGTGAGAGGAGATAAGCCTTTGGAGGGCCTGGGAGTTCCCAGAGAGGTGGAGTGTAAGACCCGACCTGACATATAGACACAGACAAACAGGCACACACAGACACAAACATGCATTCCCACCCTCATGCACACATATACAAATACTCAGCACTCAACCAACATAGGGATAGACATACATGGACACTGTACACACAATCACACTCCCCAAACAAACTCTATACCCCTGGAGGAGGAAACGGCACCTAGACCCAGGAGATGTTACTCTTTCCCCCGGGGTGGAGGCAAGCAGACCGCCCCAGGCTCCGCAGCAGCAGGGAGGCTCCGCATCCCAGATCCCAATCGGACGGCCAACACCTCCTTCCAGCCCCCCCGCCCCGATGGCCAGCAGAGAACAGAGGTGTGTGAAGATCCCAAACCTCCCTCCTCTCGCTCATGTGTAGTGTTGCTGCGTGTTGTTCTAAGGTGCATTTAAAACACAGGAGAGCATGGTGCTGCTGCCAGAGAGCAGCAGGTGTTAGCACGGCCCCTCCCGAGAACCCTCAATGTCTACATGGATTTAAAATTGAGAGGTGGGCACCGGCGCCAGTAATTTTGGAAGAGTTACGTTGTCAAGAAACTGATCAATTTCATTTTTAGACGGCTTTATTTGTGGTGAATATAGAGTTTCATAGAAATCCCTAAAAATCTTGTTTATGCTTCCAGGGTCATATATTGTGTTTCCAGATAAATCTTTAACAGCACATATAGTTGTTTTTTCTTTATTTATTTTTAACTGGTTAGCTAGAAATCGACCTGATTTGTTACTGTGTTCAAAATTCTGCAAGCAAAGTCTTTGTACCAGGAATTGTGTTTTTTTTATTAATAATTTCATTTAATTCTAGTTTTGTTTTGCATATTTTGTTCATTATTACTTTATCTTGGTCGCACGTGTAGGCTTCTTCTAAGGATTCGATGGTTTTTTTCTAGTTCCTGAATATTTTTGTTTTCTTCTTTCTTTTTGTGTGATGAGAAAGAAATTATTTTACCCTCATCACAGCTTTCCCTGCTTCCCATAGAACAGAAGCTGATGTTCCGGGAGTGTCATTAAAGTCTAAATATGACGTCCACTCTTCATCTCAAAGTCTTCATCTTTGAGCAGCGATGTATTGAATCTCCAGTTTTTACTTGGTGTAGCGTTCTTCTTATGTATTAGTGTTAAAGATACAGGAGTATGATCGCTGACAGCTATAGGGTGAATCTCAGTGTCTGAAATATCACTCAGCAGTGAGCTGCTGACTAGGAAATAATCCAGACGAGAGTAAGAGTGATGGACATGTGAGAAGAAAGAATATTCCTTACTGTTGGGGTGAAGGGAGTGCCATGCATTGCAAAGGCCATAGTCACTCATATACTTTTTGATTATATTTGTGGACTGCCAATTGCGCTGAGTTCCTGTTGTGTTGAGCCTATCCATTTCTTCCTTTAGTCCAAGGTTGAGGTTGCCTCCAAGAATAATTGTGCAATCAAGGTGTTCAGAGAGTGCACTAAAAAAATCCGTGGAAGAATGAGGGTTCATCAACATTTGGACCATATATACTTACAATACATACAGTGGGGCAAAAAAGTATTTAGTCAGCCACCGATTGTGCAAGTTCCCCCACTTAAAATGATGACAGAGGTCAGTAATTTGCACCAGAGGTACACTTCAACTGTGAGAGACAGAATGTGAAAAAAAAATCCATGAATTCACATGGTAGGATTTGTAAAGAATTTATTCGTAAATCAGGGTGGAAAATAAGTATTTGGTCAATAACAAAAATACAACTCAATACTTTGTAACATAACCTTTGTTGGCAATAACAGAGGTCAAACGTTTACTATAGGTCTTTACCAGGTTTGCACACACAGTAGCTGGTATTTTGGCCCATTCCTCCATGCAGATCTTCTCGAGAGCAGTGATGTTTTGGGGCTGTCGCCGAGCAACACGGACTTTCAACTCCCGCCACAGATTTTCTATGGGGTTGAGGTCTGGAGACTGGCTAGGCCACTCCAGGACTTTCAAATGCTTCTTACGGAGCCACTCCTTTGTTGCCCGGGCGGTGTGTTTTTGGATCATTGTCATGTTGGAAGACCCAGCCTCGTTTCATCTTCAAAGTTCTCACTGATGGAAGGAGGTTTTGGCTCAAAATCTCACGATACATGGCCCCATTCATTCTGTCCTTAACACGGATCAGTCGTCCTGTCCCCTTGGCAGAAAAACAGCCCCATAGCATGATGTTTCCACCCCCATGCTTCACAGTAGTTATGGTGTTCTTGGGATGCAACTCAGTATTCTTCTTCCTCCAAACACGACAAGTTGAGTTTATACCAAAAAGTTCTACTTTGGTTTCATCTGACCACATGACATTCTCCCAATCCTCTGCTGTATCATCCATGTGCTCTCTGGCAAACTTCAGACGGGCCTGGACATGCACTGGCTTCAGCAGCGGAACACGTCTGGCACTGCGGGATGTGATTCCCTGCCGTTGTAGTGTGTTACTGATGGTGACCTTTGTTACTTTGGTCCCAGCTCTCTGCAGGTCATTCACCAGGTCCCCCCGTGTGGTTCTGGGATCTTTGCTCACCGTTCTCATGATCATTTTGACCCCACGGGATGAGATCTTGCGTGGAGCCCCAGATCGAGGGAGATTATCAGTGGTCTTGTATGTCTTCCATTTTCTGATGATTGCTCCCACAGTTGATTTTTTCACACCAAGCTGCTTGCCTATTGTAGATTCACTCTTCCCAGTCTGGTGCAGGTCTACAATACTTTTCCTGGTGTCCTTCGAAAGCTCTTTGGTCTTGGCCATGGCGGAGTTTGGAGTCTGACTGTTTGAGGCTGTGGACAGGTGTCTTTTATACAGATGATGGGTTCAAACAGGTGCCATTCATACAGGTAACGAGTGGGGGACAGAAAAGCTTCTTACAGAAGACGTTACAGGTCTGTGAGAGCCAGAGGTTTTCCTTGTTTGTGGTGACCAAATACTTATTTTCCACCCTAATTTACGAATAAATTCTTTACAAATCCTACCATGTGAATTCATGGATTTTTTTTTCACATTCTGTCTCTCACAGTTGAAGTGTACCTCTGGTGCAAATTACTGACCTCTGTCATCATTTTAAGTGGGGGAACTTGCACAATCGGTGGCTGACTAAATACTTTTTTGCCCCACTGTAGCTTTTTGTTAAATACTGATAATTATATTTAAATATAAAGCAAATTCAAAGGCTGGTGACTATGATTTCACGTATGTACAGACAAACATAGAAAGAAATGCCTGAAGCTTTTTCAAATCATTGCACATAGCTGGAAAGAAGATGCACATAAAAACTGATAAACACAGCATTGAGTCAAACGTAATCCAACAATGATCTAACAGTGCAATCCAGCTCAGTAAAAACGAAGACATATACATCCAAAGCAATAAGCTTGCCACATGGCAAACCGTAATGCTTGCTTTTGTTCCAATCTCCCTGGCTTGCAAAGGGAACACAAAATGTCAGGCCAAATATTCCTCAAACGAGAATAATTACAGCAGCGCCAGGAACAGCAGGGGGCCAGACTTGGTCCCCCCATCCACTTTTTCCCCAAAAACCAAAACAAAATAACAACAGAGAGATCAGTGGCTCTCCTGATGAGATGATAGTGTTTAAGAAACACGGTACAACAGGAATATGCAAACTGCTGCTGCTTACTGAATCCTGACATGCTGGAGTCTTAACCCTTAAGCACAGATGTGTCAATTTATCACAGTGCCTATTTTATAGTTTCAAATAGCTGTAAAAGAAATTGCACACATCTTGTTTGACTTCAATGCCACTGTGGCAATGTACAGAGAGAAATTTATTATTTTTTTCCCAAAAGCTCACACACTTTAACTGTAAGAGAGTCTGAAAAGTGTACCCAGCGCTAAGAGTTCCCTTGATTTATCTATGACACCTTTGATGTGATGGAACCAAGTGAAATCTAGACTTTAAATCAAGATCTAATCCCATCCCACAGTCCACATGAAAATAAGTTTTAGTTAGGTCTTCAGCACCCATTGGCCATCTGATAAGGCAAATTGAGAGGATTTTGATCTCCTCTTCATCTTATCTGCTCATGCATTGCAATCATGGCATTCTGTTTGAAGTGTGTGGAGCAAGTCTAGAGCTAAGTAATTGTTGCCGCCAATAGCCTTATACTGCCCGGCAGAAGGCCTGTAATCACTATAGCACTGACACAATGCATCCAAGCCATAGTAGGGCAGTTAGCGCCCAGGGATCAGGGATGGAGCTGCTATCACAAGCACCAAGGGCCACTCTAGCATGATGTTAATCAAAAATCTAATCAAGCAGGTCTTTTGGAGAGATGAGATTAAATGATCCAGATAAGTGAACAGGCTCTCTGGGACCTGTAGAGAGAAGATTAGTAGGAGTATTAGGAGTAGTGTGGGTATGTTAGTTGTATTTCTGTTCAATTAGTGTATTAACATTAGCTAATGCAGCCACAGGGGGCCACAACTCAGCGTGGATGAATGCCCTTCCTGACTCTGTGCGCCACATCTACCATTGGATAGATATGGTTGAATCAGGAAGGGCATTTAGTATAAAATCTTAGCCAGATCAAGTGGATCATAAAGAACGAGCTTTCCGTACTGGATTAGCCAGTGCCAGGGTTAACAATAGCTGCCTCCCACACTCCTGTGCTGTGTCAGCTGTGCTAGTGTTGGACAAAGAAGGGAAGGCATGTTCGGAGGCAGCGAGAGAGGTGGAGGTGAGAGTAGGGAATCTAAATATAGGGACTATAACTGTAAAGGGAGAGAGCTGGCTGATGTGATGGTGCAGGCGACGACGTAGGAGGGCACTTGAGCAATTGATGTGAATTTATAGTGTTGTGGTAACTTTAATGGTCAGGTCAAATCTTTATTTGGATTTTTTTCAGGACAGGTAAAGGAAAAAGAAATGATGATATGCTGGGTAGGTATGTTGTTAAGGAGAGAAATGCATGAGTTCCTGTGGACAACTGGTTTCCAGCAATTCGCTTCCCTTGGAATTGTTAGCCTGTCTGTTGATCCCACTTTATCGGTTGCACTTGCACAACAATCAGCTTATTTCAGTTCATGTCTCCAAGGCTGTCTACAGCATTGATATGGGCATTACTTTTATTTTTATTGCACAAAAGGATAAGAGTGCAATGTTAAGTGCAAACTGCAGGACAGAAACAGCTGCATTATGTTATTACAACATCAACTCTTTGCAAGCACCTGCACAGACAGCTTGCTAACATGAAGCTAGCCAAAAACCCAAAGTGATGTTAAAGCTGAATGAATGCCAACCTGCAGAAACCAAAAAGGGAAGGTAAATCCATCTCTATAACAGAATTCAAATTTGTAGTTCATGAACTGCCATGACCCCATACTTATGAATACTACATACTGCTTTATAATTATTTTAATTTACAATGTTTTTCTACAAATTTTTAGTTTTGTTACAATTTTATTCACATTTTGATGAGGAAGGATGCCGCATGGATTGATTCTATCCCTCATAAAAAATTGTAAAAGCAAATAAATTTGGGGCCTCATATCATGTGAACCTTATCTCTGCCTGGCATATACAATAATACCAGTCTTTGCATAAAATGTGATATAGATTTGATTTCTTCAAAGGTCAGATATTACATTACAGCTCACATTTCCTGAGTGCTGGAGGGAAAAAGGATGCAAAATTGGGTGAATATTTTAATGTCCACAGTACTCTGTCATATCAGCATTGTGAAACATTCTCCAACTCTATTTCAGTAGCATGTCACAAGGTGACAGATATAGAACATTCACAGGACATGTTAACAGGTGTAGAAATCATCGCCTTCCCCTTTTTTTTTTCTTTTTTTTTTTTTTACAGTGACATCATGTTACTGAGCTACTTGACAGGTGAGTATAGTTGGCAATATCACTGCATCTGTCTGATAGTGTGTCTTTGCTAGTTTATATTGTTTGCTATATTTGATATATTAATGCTATGGTGCACTGTTCTTAAACTAACACACAATTTGCTGAATCATGCCGCAATCTGGTCCTAAAGTGTAATCTGTTATACAAAGTGACACCTCTATAATCTGGGTTCAGCTTATAGTTAAACATCACATGTATATATCTATTTTCACTATCATCATATTAACATCAGAGGTAGGTGGTTTGTTACTGTAGAATTTTCAGGTGCGTTGTACAGTATAGTATTTTTTGTCTGCTTCTTTTTATTCTTTATAGTAAACAAACAGTTTTGTCACTTTTGGTTTAAGACATTTAGTTTTTAGTTATCATTTCTTCGCACTATATGCCTGCCCCCAACTCACAGGAAGCTCTGCAAAAGCTGAGGCGGGTATGTTGGAGGTGGCTATGCAGTGTTGGGGAGTAACGGAATACATCTACCGGTGTTACGTATTTAACCTCCTAAGACCCGAACTCTTCAATGGCATGCATTTTTAATATCTCTTTGATATTTGGTCACATTGGGGCCTGATGAATGTAAAAACAAAGAATTACCAGATTTTTTTTTTTTACCTTATTTTTGTTTTTAAGAAAAATAAGGAGGAAATTCGTTTAAAATTTTGATAGAACAGTGGCAGTATAATGTCCTCGTAAGTGGATATCAGGCCCTTGTAGAGCCAAATTCTGTATTTTGGTCTAAATACCCAAAATGTGATGTCCACAGATGTGGTCTTAGGAGGTTAAAATACAAAATATGAATAAATGTATTTCATTACAGTTACCGTTTGAAAAGGTGGTATTCAGAATACAGTTACTTTGTTAAAATAAATTGATTACACAGCGGTCTTTTCCTGTTTCATATGTTAGGCTGTGCAGCCTTACCTAATATCCACCCTACTGTTACTCATTTTATATTAAGATTTAAAAATCTGGTTGGTATTGGTATGGCAACTAACCTTCAGTAATAATAATAAATCACACAGCAATAGTACATTCATGCAGCTGTAAAAAGCATGATAATATATTAAGTAATCCAATGTATTCAGAATACGTTACTCACATTGAGTAACGTAACAGAATACGTGACAAAACACATTTTGAGGCATGTATTCTGTAATCTGTAGTGGAATACATTTTAAACCTTTAAACCCTCCCAACGCCTTTCCCCAGTCAGGGAGGGATGTACAGCATACCAGTAAGCCAGGGGTAGGCAACCTTTTTGATGATGAGTGCCATCTAAAGTTTCCTCAGAAGTCAATGTGCCATATGATTGCATTAGCAATAAATTTAATAACGCTCTATATCAACAGTTACACACTATATAGAACAACTTTATACAATTAGATTTGTTCGCAGATGTTGGCAGCTATCAGTGAATAGTTATGAGCTATTTTGAAACAAAAAAAAGACACATTTTATCCATAACAAGAACTCCATAACAGCAAATGAACTGTACAACAGAAAATGCAAATGCTATTTATGGTCTCCTCACAACAATGATAGGAAAAATAAACTGAACCAATATGGCATGTTTGTTAATACAGGGATACAAATGTTAATGTGATCTCTGGTCTCCCACTCAGAGACACAGGTATCCAAGTGTCCAACATTCAGACGGCTACCTGAGGACACTCTTCGTGTGAGAGAAAATCTGCTCACACAGATATGTAGAGCCAAATACTGTCAATAAGGCCTCTGCAATGTTCTGAAGACAGTTAAACTTGTCAGGTAGTGATATCCAGCAGGTGAAAATCCAAGCTCCATGAACATGCACAGCTGTGGATTCCAGCTGCGTTCGTAGTTCTGCAAACTTTGACCCCCACAGAGTCGAGCTTTTTATTTCAATCAGCTGGATTTCGATGTCCTCTGTGTCCAGCCAGTTAATGCGAGACAAATCCAGCTGCTCATTAAAGCTTTCTGGTTTGATCAGTCGTGAATCTACCGATGTATCCGTGTATTTCCATAGTGCTTATGCTGCGCTGAGCGGAGAGCTCCTGAAGCATTTGAAGTGTCAGAATGTGGAAATTTCAACATCGCTTGAAAAAACTGCCAGCTAGCAACGTCGATCTCACCGGTAGGTAGGGATGGGTACCGGTGTCTGACATAAACGGTAGTAACCAGACCGAAAAGCAGCGCACATTTCGGTGCTTTATTTCGGTGCTTTTTTTTCCTGAGCTGTGATACACTTCTAGCCAATCATTTTACGTTTCCAAGGATAGTAGGCGGGTCCAGGTACATACATTCTTTTAGAGCAGAGCTACAGATTAAAAATGCCCAAGCCGAAGCGGTCAAAAGTCTGGCTGTACTTCACAGCAAAAGATGCAAACTCAGCAGCCTGCAACAAGTGCTTTAAGCTGATACTGTGATACTGTCAAAGGAGGTAACACCTCGAATCCGATGAAACACCTGGCGACGCATAGCGTTTTTTTTAAAAAGCCGAGAAATGCGCCGTATTTCATAGCTTGCTGTGAGACCTCACACCGAGCACATCTACTGCGTGTGTGGTGCCTGTTATCGGAGCAACATGTTAGCAAGATCCCCCAAAAACCCGAAGAGGAGAGTCCTGGCCCCTAGCCCTGTCAGTGTAGCAGAAATGATGACGGATGATGACGGCAGCAGCAGCCGTTCTTCTCTGCGTGAGTAGCTTAATGTTGTTCGTGTGTAATTTACGTTGAGTAGGCTAACCACGTTATTACATTAATGCATGTAAGGTGAACTAGCAAACATCATCATAGCTACATGTGGCTGTCTTCTTGTTTGATGGCAGATACTCCCTTCACCCTGGCCAAAAAGGCTAAAATGACCAAAGAAAAAGAGGGAAACAGCTAAACATGAGAGGTTTTTGGACAAAGTTTGTGTTTTTTCCATTGTTTAAGCACTGCTTCCAGCCAAGAGTGATACCATATATGCCCCATAGCTGCAGAAAAGGCTAACATTGTTATCTTTTTACAAAAAACCAGCTGAACATGAGAGGTTTTTGGACCAATTTTGTGTTCTCCATTCTTTAAGCACCGGTTTGAGCACCGTTTGAGCACCGGCACCGTTTCAAAAGTACCGGTTTGGCACCGGTATCGGATAAAACCTAAACGATACCCATCCCTACCGGTAGGTTAAGTTATTTTTAGCCAATTACAAATTGAATCTGGTAGTTGGGGTTGTTAGTTAAGATACCGTCATTAAGAAGCGGCACAACTAATGTGTCTATGCGAGCTAATTTGCGATGTGCACCACTGGCCCGGCCTTTTATTTTTTAATGCACCTTCTCAGATTAATTCACTGCGTGTCGTGCCCAGGGCTGTACTGGGACAAAAAATCGGCCCGGGCATTTTGACTAGAGACCGGCCCACCAGGTATTATAGGAAAAGCCATAAAGCCTTTGAATGAAAACAAATGCTGTTGTGACAGTGATGTACAGTCTTGTTGGTATATGTATGATTTCTATACATTTTACATCAGATAAAAACTTAATGTGTAAGATTGAGATAATTATTTAATAAAAGCGAGACATTTTGAATGAGAATAAGAAAGAAACGTATTTCTTTGTGCCCCCCTTTCCCTGTTAATGCCCTACCTGGCCCCCCTAGCAAAACTTTGCTAGACCCGCCCCTGCACAGCTATCAGCTACTTAGAAAAGGATCCTGGTGTTATTTGTCTCTCAGAAACGGCTCATAACTTCAACTCATTCATGTCACCTAAAAGGTAAACCTGTTTCTCCATCACCTGTTCAGCTCTGATGATTCAGTAAGGACATCTCCTGGTTTCATCTTCATGTTTCCCTCTCATCACATAACCAAACCGACATCATGACCAGCAGCTTTACAGCTGTGGCTCCAGCAAACATCAGCTGTACTAGAAATTAATATTAAATAAATTCTAACATCAGCTGATCAAGTTTAAACGTGCTACTGTTGTTTAGCGCGACATCCGCCGGTTTCCTCTTTCTGGCGTAAAGTGGGCGATAAACAAACAAGAGAGGAAAGCCGATCAGCTGATCATTAATCAGTTTCATGATTGAAGTAGCAACAGGAGAGGGAGGGGGAGAGAATGAGAGAAGAAGAAACAGCTGCAGCGTAAAGACACAGAAAAACTTTTTCCATTCTAGCTGAAATACGGGACAAACTGTGCTCCTTTTAAGCTCAATACGAAACGGCGGGTCTCTCCTCCTCCTGCCTCCCCTTTGCCTCATCCACCTGCTGGCCTCTGTGGAAGCTCCGCCATAGCCACCACCAAACAACTGAGTTATTTTTACACATCGACCAACATCTGGCCAATCCACCACCTTTCATTGTTTATACTGTTACAAAAAAATTTTGAATAATAAAAAAAAGTCATCAGCCCATAAAAACGAAAAATCACCATCGGCCCACCGGGCCAGTCCAGCTATGGTTGTGCCATCAGTTAACCCTTCGCGTGCCAGCTTTGGCACGCTTGCCCAGTAGTGATGGGATTTACGGCTCTTTTTAGAGAACCGGCTTGGCTCACTCGCTCTTTCGGCTCCCAACCGGCTCTTCAGGTTGTTTTGGTGCTTTAATTAATTAATTATCAACAAAAATATAAAATTATGCACAAAAGGAATTATTAATGTAAAAAAATGTGGTTTTCTTTATGTAAATATTTATGGGGGGCCCCTAGAGATGAAACACGTACAAACTCCAAAACAGAGCTACCTAGATCACTTAAATTACACAATCAAAAGCATGTCTATTGTTTTTGTAATAATACACAAACACTCATATATATATTCAAATAATTTAAAAAAAACTTTAATTTATCTGTTACTACCACACACCCAATCCGATTGTTGGTACTTCCTGGCTTATGTAATCACCAGGTAACAAAAGCTCAACACTGACCCTAGCATCCTGGAGCACTTCAATTGTGTTTTGGAGTTTGTACGTGCTTTGTCTCTAGGGGACACTGTAAATATACTCTTATTTATTCACTCCACATAAAATGTAATAAATAAATTATAAAATACAAAAACCAACTATTTACATTTAATACATTTCAACTTTTAACTACTTAAATTTTCAGCTTTTTCCTTTTAAACAAATTAAAGCGAAACAACACAAAACACTGCAAACCACAACACAATAAAATATAAATTAAAATATGGGGGGGGAAGGAAGAAAAAGAATGCCCAGGTCTTTAATTTAGGGAAAAGTTGGCATTTAGAAATATTAATATCACACTCAACTGACTGCATTTTATCTTCCCATTGCACTGATGGGTGGACAGTTCTCAGATGCCTGTGCATGTTGTTTGTGGAGCCGCCTCTATATGATATCCTTTTCTTGCAGACTCTACACTCTGCCTTTGTTTTGTCAATAAGATTGAAATGTTTCCAGACTTTGCTTCTTTTCTTGGTGTCACTCATTTTCTTTACTGTACCTTTCCAATGTGATGGTGTTGTCTCTTTCTTTCAATCTCCCTCCTGCTCTTGTTGTGTGCTACTGCTGTTGAGAGTGTAACTACTGCCCCACCCCCTCAGCTCAGCGCTGAGCAGTGGGGGGAGGGGCGCAAACGCAAGGCTCTGTTTGCCGTCTGTGCTCAGAGCAAACACAAGGGTGACTTGCAGCGCGAAGCGAAAAAAAGTGAAAGACAGGGCAAGAGAAAGAAAAAAAAAAAACCCCACGGCTCGCATCGTTCACTTCAAATATCCGGCTCTAAGAGCCATTTCGTTTGCAACCGACCCATCACTATTGCCCAGGGTTGCCGACCCCTGCAGTAAGCTGTCAAGCGGGTGTATGCAAGGCTATGGTGGACTTGGGCAGCACAGAGACCATGGTCCACCATACCCTGGTACAGCCCGAGGCATTGTTGGAGGCAGAGTGGGTGAAGGTCAGGTGTGTGCATGGGGACATACACAAATATCCCATAGTGCCACTGCAAATAAAAATACAAGGGCAAAATCCATAGTGTGAAGGCAGTTTTTGTTCAGCAGGAAGCCACACCCCCCTTAGGCAATTTTCAGCAGTAGACAAGGTGTAATAGAAGAATTGTACTATGTGTGGCGTAGCCCTATAATTCTTGTAGTGAAGAAAGGTGGGTCTATACGTTTCTGTGCTGACTACCGCAATGATGCTTGCGAATTGATGCTTATTCCATGACCCGGGATGACGAGCTCCTGGACCGGTTTTCATGACACTGGATTTAACCAAGGGCTACTGGCAGATTCCTTTATATGCAATGTAAGTCCAACGAAAAAACGGCCTTTTCCATTCCATATGGTTTGTACCAATTTGTTACACTTCCATTCAACTTGCTTGGAGCCCCAGCCACTTTTCAACGCCTCATGGACCCGGCTCTGCATCCACAAGCTGCATATGCTACCTCCTAGTTGTATGACGTCCATAGTGACACCTGGGTGGAGCATGTGCAGTAGGTGGCTGCAGTCCTGGAGTATCTGAGGCAGGCGTGGCTCACGGCCAACTGGAAGAAGTGTGTGGTTGGACAGAGGGACATACAGCATCTGGGGTAACACTTGACCTCTCAAGTGTTACCCCAGATGCTGTATGTCCCTCTGTCCAGGTGAGGCAGGTGTGCCCACAGGTGGAGAAAACAACAGCCGTCGCATCCTGGCCACGTCCCAAGACCAAGAAAGAGGTGAGCATTGGCTAGTTACTACCGCCGGTTTGTGCCTGGCTATGCGGAACTGACCAGCCCCTTGACCGATCTCATCCGAAAGGGGAGAAGGAGTGTCTGACCATCAATTTTCTTTGTTATTACCTCCTGGGATCCTCATTCAACCTCTGTTCAAACTATGCACCTCTGCAATAGCTCCACTGCATGAAGGATGCGAACGCCTGGATCACCCGGTGGTATCTGGCCCTCCAGCCTTTTAAGTTCAAGGGTGCAGATGGCTGTGGCAGGGGTATGTGGTAAGGGTGTGGTCTGCAGAGGAGTGGTGGGGCAGTGGGTTTGGTGGGCAGAGCAGCTTGGACTGATTTGTGTGATCAGTCTTGCTATTTCAGTTACCTGCTGGAGGGGAAGGTTGCATGATGAACAAGTCAGCTGAAAAGCTGCTCAGAGCGAACTTGGAAAAGGCTGCAAATAAAACATAAACCACACTGTTAGAAAAAGCATCTTGAAAAAACGGTGATATCCCGGCAGCTGGGGCGCCAAAATACAACTCTATAATTACAGAAAATAACTCCCGCATAAAAATACAGTTATTTCCAGTAATGAAAATACAATTAGTTGCGCTAATTTGACATGGGATCTCGCCTTTTTCAAGTGCCGCTAAACATTAAATTAGGAACATGTTAATGTCATTAAACAATGAAATCATCTATAAATAGGAAAAAAAAACATCTTAAAAAAACGGTAATATTCCGGCAGCTGGGGCGCCAAAATACGACCGTAAAATAACAGAAAATAACTGTCCCATAAAAATAAGGTCATTTTCAGTAATGAAAATAGAGTTTGTTGAGCTAATTTTACATGGGATTCTGCCTTTTCCAAGTGCTTTTAGACATTAAATTAGGAACATTTTAACGTGATCAAACAATGAAATTACCTATAAACAAGGTCACTGAATGTGGCAATATGAATCATAATACGTAAATGTACAGAAATATACAGTTAACAGTTGGTTTAAATAATAATGGATTGCATGCCTGGGACAGACTGACAGAGGTAAGGCTGCCATATCGCACCATCGGCCATCACTAGTAGGCAGTAGGTGAAGAGTCTTCACCACGGACACAATGACGGAGAGTGTCCGAGCAGGGGCGCGAACCAGCAACCTTCTGATCACAAGGCGAACTGCCAACTCTTGAGCCACGAACGGCCTAACTAGCAATGATAATAATACTTATGTGATGTAACACAAGCTCATAGGGATCATGTTATACACTTTAACATAGCATTACATTTGAATTCAACAGTTCAATCTTTCAAATAACGGACAGATATTTGTGAGATCATGATACATTTGTGAATGTATTTTAACAATCTAAATATGCATATGTACAGACAGATACATTTAATAATCATGAAAATTATGTTGTATTACATTACAGTGATTTAACGTTAATTTACATTCAAAATGTGAAGTCAAAGTCTATTTACGTAACTTTAATGATATTCTAGAAGAACAGAACATTACTGTAAAATGCACAGTAAAATACTTTCATATTAGGGTTTTTTCCTACGGTCGCAGCCATACCCGCGACCTTGTTGTTGTTAGTTCACATTCATTGGCCGATGCTTAGCGTCATGTTATTTATATTAATTGCAATTCCTACTTCTACATTTCTTTTTCAAAATATGTAATTAGCACAGTGTGGCCATGCAATGTTTTACATTGTGGCATGCAGAGGAATCTTAACAAAGAAGCTCACAGAGAAAGATTGAGCTTGTTATTCAAGCCCAAGCTGGTAGGGGGAGCTCTTTATTAAAACACTTGCCGGTGCTACAATCAGAGATGGGCAGTAACGCGTTACAAGTAACGTGTTACTGTAATCTGATTACTTTTTTCAAGTAACGAGTAAAGTAAGGGATTACTATTGCAAAATCGGTAATTAGATTACCGTTACTTTCCCGTAGGAACGCTGCATTACTGCGTTACTAAAACCGTGATTTTTTTGCGAGAATCTCTCATGACAGTGACGTAAGCGAGTGCGCCGTTGGTGACAACAGCTGTGTGCAGATCAACAATAGATCATATATCGATTATGGGAGAGAGTATGAGCGTGCAGCGTTTAAAGCGTGGAAGTACTGACCTTACTTTGAGTTTGATTCCATAAAAAGTGACAAAAACATTAGCGTCCATTGTGCATGGGAAGAAAACTTTTTACAGCGAAAAAAACCCCTAAACTTCCAAGCAAGCACCGAGTGCGCAACGACGTAATGGGAAATTCACAGAGAAACTCGCGGATTCTTCAACTGACCGCGGCACACCTGCACCGGGGTAAACCTCCGCCTACCCCTCTCCTGCTTTACAGGTGAAAATAGAGCAACAGAACCGCTGAGTCTTTGACTTTATTTATTTTCTGTTGTGTTTTACTTGCATCTATTTCAAAGAGTGAGTGTAAACACAAAAAATATGTTATTTTATGCGCTGGAATGTGCAGAAAATAGGTTTAAATGTTAAACTAATTTATTCAAGTCAGAGAATGTTGCATATAATTAAATTTTTGCTTGATGCATAAAGTTAAAAGATTAAAAACTGATAAAACAAGTTAAAAAAAAGAGACTTTTCCATTTGATTACATTTTGTATGATGGATTATGTAGAAAAAGTAGAATTGGGCTGAAAGATCTATCGCTTTATCACCTCTTCAGGTTGTAAATCGTGTTTTTAAAAAGTAACTAAGTAATTAATTACTTTTGAAAATAAGTAATCAGTAAAGTAACGGGATTACTTTTGGGGGGAAGTAATCAGTAATTAGTTACTGATTACTTTTTTCAAGTAACTTGACCAACACTGGCTACAATGTGCCTCAAGGTTCAACAACAGCACAACAGAAGTCACTCATGGTACAGCACTCTCTCTACAAAACAACAACTGTCAGTGACGCTGCACCACGGCGTAAACACAACATTCAAGATAACAGTTAAAAGTAACGTAACCATAAACAATAAAACAAGAACATCTAAACAGCAGCACATGTCCCAAGGCATGATGGGAGAGAACTAGCTGTTCCCACAACACGCCACAATATGTTTTTTTAGTTTTTATTCCTATTAATTATATTTTCACTTGTTACCTCTGAATTATTGAATCAGACCTAGGTGACATGAAATTTTCAGCAAAATTATAATTCAAATACTCCTTTAATGATTGATTATTCTCATTAATTTTCAATCATTTTATATATTTTTCCATAGTATTACATTTGACTTTAACAGATCATTCTCTCACATAACAGACAAATATTCGTGAAATTATGATACATTTCTGGATGTATTTTTACAATCTAAATATGCATATGTACAAAAAAATATATTAAAAAACAGGTAAATTGTGTTTTATTACATTTACAGTGATGTTATGTTATTTTACATTTGACGTGTCAGATCACAGTCTACTTATGTAAATGTAATGATATTCTAGAAAAACAGTACACAACTGTAAAATACACAGTAAAATAATTTGACATTACTATTTTTTGGAACAGTGCAGTGCTTTAACTGGGTTTAACAGTGTGTACGTGCGAGTCCTTTGTGTCACAATCTTTTTTTTCTTCTACAGATTCTAAAAGTTATGTTTCAGGTTTATATGGTGGAGTTGTTTGTAATAACACAGCCCTCCTTCGAATGATTCATGCACTCCACCTGAACTGTAATGTTATCCAGAGATCTCACACATTTATCTACACACATTCACCAGCTCACTTCTTAATTGCCATGCTGCTTCCTTCTCTTATACTTTTATACTTTTTTTGTTTGTAGATTACTTGCTCCTTTATCAGGTCTGCTCATTTCTGACCCACTAATCGGTGTTTCCCTTGGCCTGGTAAAAGGAACTGGCACTGTTGTTAGTAGATCTCCTGAAAAAAGTCACACTAATTAAATCTTGCATACTTCAAAATACCAAAAGGTAACAGAAGTAATAAAAAATTGCATGAATGAATATTGTAGTGAAATCTAAATAATATATATATATATATATATATATATATATAAGCAGGTTTTTCCAGGTGCATGTATAAACATCATGATCACCTACAAGTAAGCCCCTTTCTCAGAAACATCTTCAGCATCTTTGTTTTTCCAGTTAACAAGGCCATCAGCTGTTCGAAAATTATGTTGATATTCTTTTTTTTTTCTTTGAAACTCCACACCATCATGTTTTCAAATGCTATAAATCCACTCTAAATGATTTCGTGACAGGGTAGGGCTCTTATTTTGGAGTAATGATCATATATCTTCCTGTCATGGAGATTTACATATTATTTACTTTTGCTGGATGACTTTGTTACCCATAAACCACACTGAACTTGAATGCAGTTTTATATACAGGCTGGAACGCCCACAGCTATAAATCGAGTGAAGTGAGGGAGCCTGAGGCTATGAGCAATTGTGAAATCATTAAGACATCATCTCGACTGAATATGCAGTGTGAATGTTTGCAGGCCAGAAATGCTGTCTTGTATGACACTAATCCATAACATATTGCACACCGCACCCCCATCAGCAGCACCATCCTCATTACAAGTCAACCAAACAAACCCTCCTCTCTCCAATATTTGCCCCTTTTCTTCAGTTGTGTTTTGCTCTGCTTCCCTTTTCACTGCAGTATTGCTTTTTAATGACGATTAGGTGGTGGAGGAGGAAGTATTAACGGTCATCTTAGCGCTATAGATAAAATGATTTTAATTAAGATGTTTGTGTACTGTGTCGATTAAGAAGATCTAGTTAATTAAAGTCCAGGTTATTTTGAGCATCTAATTAAATCTAATTTCAACAGAGGGATGTATTTGAAGATCGATAACAAAAGGTCAATATCTTTATTTGCAAAGTTCATTGTTTACTTCAGTATAATGACATTTGGGGTTCAGATGCTAATCCAGCACAAACAAGATGAGAGTCCTCTACAAATATGCAACTTGGGCTTTCCTAAATTACATCCTCAACATGTATGTACAGCTAAATGAGATTTTTATTCTTACAGAAACATGATTTCCACAGCGTGCGGGGGACCAGTCTAAAAGCGAGTGATAATTCTCTGATGAATAATGCATTTAAGAGTGTGTAGCAACATATTGTGAGAGTTGGCATGATTAACTAAAATGGACACCTCAGAAGACTTACTTCCTCCCCTGAAATGATGATGCATCAACCAGATTATGGAAGGTGAGATTATAATATATGAGGTGAGAAGCGTTTTATTATTTGCCAGCAGGAAATGTAGTGCTCTCAGATTTAGTGCTGCACAAAATTATTCATGGCTGCATCACAAGATTTGTCTCTGAATCAAGGTCATTATCGAGTTCCTGAAATGAAAGCCTACACACAGAAATTCATGACCTCGTATTGTCTTAATAAATCCTAATGCCTCACTGTAGGATTCTGTGTTTTGCATAGTTCTTAGATTGTTATTAATGACTGTTTTAAAAAGCACATTATCACACTACTGTATCTGTGTGTGTGGTGGTGGTAGGGGTGCGGGGCTCACAACATTTCCTACAGTAAAGGTAGCCTCGCCACTAGAAGCCAAATTTAAACTCATTAAGTTTAATGGACACATTCAGAATGATATATTATGCACTGGATACAAGGGCATAGTTTTGGCTTCAGAAGTGGTGGTAATGGCGGGGGCATTATTAGCATGATGATAGCTGTAATAAAAAATCAAGTCAGTAGCTGCGTTATCTTTGATGTTCGATTTTAGCAATGCTTTAGCAGAGTATTTACTGTTGGGATGCACCATTTCAACTTTTTAATAAAAGGTACCCAACCCAACCCAAGTGTTGTACTCCACAAAACAAGAGTAAGAGGTAGCGAGAAGCCAGTAAGGGGAAGTACCGTCGCTCACTTTTTGTGGTTAGATCAAAAACTTTTGCACACATACAAAGAAAAGCTTTTAGCACCACTGAGCCTTTGACTTCCTCCATGCTATAGTAGCTCTCTTAGCAACCAAGGCCATGTGTCAGAAATGTGTCAAAGTGAACAGCAAACATCACAAAATTGAATGGAACAGATCAGAATGTAAGGTGTATTTTTACATTTTGAGAAATAAATTACTTCTTGAAAAAGCTTTTATTGTCATCTAATGTTTCATATTTGAATTAAGACATTTTTAGGCTAATTTTTAGTGGGTTTATAAATGCTATCAAATCACAAACTAATAAAAAAAGTTATAACAAATAATATAATAAAAAAATAATTATAATGAATGATTATAAAATAAATAAAAACATTGTAAAAAGTTAAAAATTAATTTTGAATAATGTGTAACATTAGCTGCCCCGCAATAAAAATGGCATAATCACACAGCCAGTGTGAAATAGAGAAACACATTTTAAATAATTTTTGGTAAAAGTAGAACAATAACTTCTCATCCAGATCAAACCTGCAGCTTCTCATCGACTGTCCACACTGCTTCACTTCCTCAGCTTGACTGCACTGCTTTGGATTTCACTCTTTATTTGCAAGGCATAGTGCACCACAGTCTAGACTCTGCTCAGTTCAGCTACCGTTACCCTGCTGCTCGAAATAGTCAACAGTTCTCCACGTATTCCGTCATACACACACAGCTCCGGCTCAAAATCCCATCCTCATCCCAGCAGTAATTAATCATCTTTTATCTAACTACAGTCCCCCATACATTTATGACATACAGCTAGGTTTGGTTCATGTTAGAGCAGCCTTCATCGGAGTGTGAATGTGTGTGAATGTCGTTAGAGTCAGTGCTTGTGAGAATGTGTGTGATTGGGTGAATGTGGCATGTTGTATACAGCACTTTGAGTACTCCAGGAGAGTAGAAAAACGCTATATAAGAATCAGTCCATTTACCATTTACATCATCGGCAGATTTAGGCAAAGTGGTCGTTGAAGTGAGGATGGACTAAATAGCAAGGCAGTTCAAAAAACAGTCCACAAGAAGCTGCTAAATGGTCTGTATTTGTATAGCAATTTACTAGTCCCTAAGGACCCCAAAGCGCTTTACACATCCAGTCATCCACCCATTCACACACTGGTGATGGCAAGATACATTGTAGCCACAGCCACCCTGGGGCGCACTGACAGATGCGAGGCTGCCGGACACTGGCGCCACCGGGCCCTCTGACCACCACCAGTAGGCAACGGGTGAAGTGTCTTGCCCAAGGACACAACGACCGAGACTGTCCAAGCCAGGGCTCGAACCAGCAACCTTCCAACTATAAGGCAAACTCCCAACTCTTGAGCCACAATTGTCCCTGACTACAAAAATTCAGTCAGTCCTCATATACACCCATGTAAAAACCCTCACCACAAAGCTGGTCTAGTGTATAGGAGATTGACTGAAAATAGTGGGAGATTTGTAGGTAGCAAAAGGTCGTGCACCCTTTGTGGTAGGCCTTTTTGCCATGGTAAGCTATGTGCAGCAAATGTATTATCAGCTAATGAGTTACTATAACTGATTAACCGATAACTTCTGATAATGAACTGCATGCTCAGGAATCTTAATCTGTAGCTGCCTGAACTTTTTTCTTTAAGTGTTTGTCAAGTGCTGATTATCATCCTGCAAGTTTTAAACTTCATTTTATTTTTTTTGTTTCCGGTTTTATTTTAGAAATTGTGTCAGTGATGCTTTAACCCTGGCCATCCCTTGTAGGGTAGCAGCCAGTGTTCACATAGGGAGTCAGGTTTTTGGTGGCACCGGGTGAGCTAACTGAATTGTGTGCAGTGGTTTCAGTGTGTGATCACAGAACTAGAGAGTAGTAACTCAATAGTGCTCCACACCGTGCTCCGACCTCTGTTTGTTTCCTTGTTTCTTAACTGAGTTTTTTAGTTCAACCAACATGTGCGCTATTTTTAATGACTTTTTTTTGGGAATTGTTAATAAAGCTGCTTGTAGCAGTGCTTGAACTGGAGATATGCAACCGGTGTCTTAATTTCAAAAGAGCGGCCCCCTCTTCGCAAGGCTACACTACTAAAGAACTTTTCCCCCCTCGGCCTCCCACTGGTAACGTCCCCCTTCATGGGGGTCATTGACAATTCCATGTGGATACTAGAGTTACTGATTTGGTAGCTTATAATAAGAAATGTCCCTGCAGCTAAACAGTTAGGAGTCACCTAAACTTCTGACATGATCTGAGAAATAATATGGCCTGTAATGAATTTACATACTGTCCATTTAATACTCTGCTTTAATTGAAATATTGTACTCATGTTTAGTTAACTCTAACTCCTTTACCAGAGAACTTAGGTAGATTAATTCTAACAACAAACAGCATATTGGCTGTGCCCCCCTCAGGCTGTGCCTCTCGTTCTGTGCAGCCACGATAACAATGATTAAAAAACTAAACTAAACTAAAGTAGTTAGTAAAAATAAGCCATGAACCAGTTACTTGTTATTTTTATTTTTTGCCTCAGAGTCTCATCTTTTCATTAGGCAGATGGTGAGTTTTGCACAGGGGTGTGAAAAGGATAAGTGTGCTCCCAGCTGAAAATGTAACGCTGTTAAGGTTTTACTTTTTTTTTTAATCTTTATTTTACACATTTGTGCATTGTGTTGGGTGTTGAGATGGGTGCTGGGAAGAACCCATAAGCATGGACAGTCAGGGTGAAGCAGCTGTGGAAAATTAACCTGCATAGCATCAGAGCGATAAAGAAGAGTTTATTTTTACAGGGAGAAAGCATCTGATTGGAGCAGAGAGAAGCGGAAACTGGACCGAACACCAGTCTAAACTGTGGCTTCTCATTAGGTTTTAACCAATCATATTCATGTCTTGTTTGTATGATATTTAAAAACTTGGCTCACAAGGGAATGGAGTTAATGGTCTATCCAGTCCCAGTCAGACCATGGCGTTGTGTAACTTGAACCATTTAATAAACTTTAAAAATGTAAATTTTAAGTTTTCTCATCTCTTCTCAGAAAAACAAAAGCGACAATAAAAGTCTAAACAAATCAAAAATATGTTTTAAATGTTAGATTCTTCAAAGAGAACAAAAAAACAACAACTTTGCTTTCAACATAGTTGCCATTCTCTCAACCAGCTTCATGAAACCATCACCTAGATATTTTTCATCAGTCTTGAAAGAGCTTGGCTTCTTTTTCCTTCACTTTGGAGACCAGCTCAACCATCTAGGGGACTAGGGGCGATCGTGGCTCAAGAGTTGGCAGTTCGTATTGTAATAGGAAGGTTGAGGAAGGTTTGAGCCCCGGCTCAGTCTCAGTCGTTGTGTCTCTGGGCAAGACACTTCACCCATTGCTTACTGGTGGTGGTCAGAGGACCCGGTGGCGCCAGTGTCCGGCAGCCTTGCCTCTGTCAGTGCGCCCCAGGGCAGCTGTGGCTACAATGTAGCTTGCCATCACCAGTGTGTGAATGAATGGGTGAATGACTGAATGTAGTGTCTTAGGGACTAAGTAAAGCGCTATACAAATACAGGCCATTTACCATTTTAGTAAACTCTGGCTTTTATACATATTGATTGCTTCTCTAGGACCTGCTCTGGTGCAAGTTATATCTGCAGCACGAGTTACCATGGCAATATACCCCAGTAAGAAATGGACCACCTTCATAAGACTGAAAATCCAAGGTTAAACCTTATGTTACTGTGCCAAGCTCCAGATAGTACAGGCTTCTGAAGGACAGTCATTGAAATCAGTCTGGGCTACTGCTTCTTATGTCTTGTATTGTACAGGAATGGGTCCAAAACAAGAATTAAACAAACATAACATTAATCTTTATTAGGGTGAGCCAAGTCCAAAGGGGAATAAACAGAAATCCAAGTCTTCACAAGGAGACAGACAAACAGCACATGGGAGTAGATACACGCCAATGACAAGGAGAATGAGGAAAGGACAGGAATATTTATTCATGCAGGTTAATCAGGGAAGTGGAAACAGCAACAGGAAGTAAAACCTAAAAATACTAGCACTTAAACAAAAATCAGAACGTCACATTAAACAAAAAACTAAGAACACGGCATCAAAATGAATTCAGAATTTCAAAGAACTCAAAACCCTGGGACAGGCGCAGTATCATGATGTCTCTGAGTTATGAAAACATCTTAACACAAGTCCAACACGGAAGACATGTCAAGACTTGCAGTTAATGAAAGTTGATTTACATAAATCTTGAAATGTTTACAAAGTCATTCATGGAATTTAGATTTATTCTTCAGTCCACAAAAGGACATTTATAGATAAACTGTCTCCATTTATAGACAGTTTATCTATAAATGGAGACTATTTAGTTGTTGCTCTCTCAAGCCCATCTAATAAGACTCTGAAAGCACAACACAGAATGCTCAATGAGGTGTGAAGGAAGCCCAGGGTAACAGCTAAGGAAATCTGTGCTTATCAGGCTGTAATACACAAATCATGCATGCAGCATGGAGTCCATCTCAGGACACCACACGGCTGCTCTGGGCCTGTGGGAGAAAGTGTTTTATGCACACATGAAACTAATGTTGAATTGTTTGAGAAAGAACTTGTGGTGCTACATATGGTGTAAAAAGGGTGCACGAGGGGGAAATGTGTCAGGGTGACTGTCCAGCTGAAGCTCATTAGGAGCTGGGATAATGTGGCGGGATAATGACTAACACTGGAAACATTTCAACTTTGTTAGTCTGTGTCGAAGATCACATCACGCTTTAACACCAATTAATGAAGAAACCCAAGTCATTCCAGGTGGTTTGCATAATTCACCTTGCCACTGTATCGTCAGCAGGTGAAATATTCAAAAGATTTTTTAAGACATTAAATATCACATCTGATGTGTTTTTTGTTGCTGGGGTGAAACTTTGTAACAACTAATAAAACTTCTCCAACTCCTTTGGAAAACCTTCATCCTGTGTTCAATATTACTAGAAAAGTGCTAAATAAATGCCAGTCCTTTGATTACACTCAGTGAATTGTTTTATGACTCTTCTTTCACCATCTAAAGTCATTGAACTCATCTTGTTCACCACATTGGTCCCTTTTGAAACATTTTTAATGGCAAATAATCTTGCCCTGTCATATGGTATGTGCTTTATTTTCAAAAATAAAGTGCTTTATTTTCAAAATGCGTGCTTTATTTTCGAAAATAAAGCACATGCCAGTCTAGTGTTTTACTACTCTATTAGTTTGCACTACTTACCCACATATGCAAGCTAATGGAAGCAGCTTGCTGATAACTTTGAACTCTGCCCTGAAATCCCAATATGTTCTCTTCCATCCCCAAAAAACAAAACATGGCAGCAGTTGCTTCACTTCAAAATGAGGATGACTGACAACACCGATCTTTCATCTACAGTCTATGCACAGGACTGATAAAGCATGTAGAAACAGAAAGCCTGTCAGTACAAGAGCCAGATATTTCAGGAAAAATAAATGAAAACTGGTCGCGTGCAAATTCAACCAGGTAAAGTATATCACAGGTCTACAACAACTATGCAATTTGAAAGCAAAGTGGTGTTGTTCAAACAACAACTGAACTGAACTATTCCTACTGTTTATATTTTGCCTTACACCCTCAGTGAATCAACCTCAATGCCACTTTTGTTTTTATTTCCAAATGTTTGTACCTTAGTCTGTGCCCATAATGATATTGCATTGTTTTCTGAGACATTAAGTAAAATGAGGCCTAAGCCTAAAGAGTGTGTCACCCTGCATGGACCAAATTAACTGGTTTTATGCTGCCATTCCACTTTGGAGAGATTAACACCCTAATAAAAAGGTAAGCAGCAAGCAAAACAGCAAAACATCAGGCTGCCATGAATAAACCAGAAAGGGAGAGAAAGTGAAATGCAGGGTGGAATTCAGCTGCTGTACCACACATCCATATAACATGCCCCTGTTGAGACACTGGCACAGGCTTTATCAAATCTTCATTTTCTGTCCTCCATTTAATAGAGCTCTAACGCACTAATTTGAGCCAAATGGGTAGAATAGAAGCACAAGTATTGAAGCAAATGGCCTTTCCCAGAGGAGCAGTCAGGGCCTTCTGTCAAGGTTCTCCTATTTAATATTTAACACCATGTCCTGTTCACAGCAGTGATGTATGCAGCACACATCAGAAAGCTCAGTTTTTGCAGTTAGCTGTCCATTTTGTGCTAATAGCAACATGCATTTTCATTGGGGAGAAAAAATGGATGAAAGAAAACAAGGTTCTTCCAGCAGATCAAGGGTCAGATGAAGTGATGGGAGGGAGGGAACTGTGGGTGAGGGGTCGGGTGGGTAGGGGCTGTCGATGTCTAGAGCACAGTATGTCAATAGCATGTTTGGTTACAGTCTAACCTTAGCATATGAAGCAGCAGGTGAAAAAAAGATCTGTGTAGCACATGACAGCTTCCATCAATCAGGTGTGAGCCCTGAGAGGGGAGACACTAGCGGGATCAAACAGGCCTCGTGTCTGTCTTCTCCCTCGACCTTTCCACTGCAGCACATTTAAACAATTTATAAAACCAGTCTTGAGATTTGTTTTGGAGACATGCATCTCCAGTGATTTCTGAATATATTTTAGTACATAAGTGGTTCAATTAGTGCCTACAGTGGTGACGCTGATGTTGAAATATTTATGAGGTCTATGTTATTGACAGGGGCTTAAATCTGCAACTCCCAAGCAATTGGTCACAAGTGTTGCGCCTTTCAAAGGCTGTTTTAATCTTACGTCATGAAAGTGAGGAAATTTAAACTTTAACTCATATCACCTCATCTCAATATAAAGACATTTTCAATATAAACTTAGACTCGTTGTTCCGTCACATTTTGTTGGAGGCTTTAGTTAATTTTAGAAAGATTTAAACTATCTTTAAACACAGGAATTTGCAATAAGTTGTATCACTGGGTGCTTTTGTTTAGGAAAAAATGTAAAAAAAAAAAATTCTTTTATTTTGGTTGCTGCCATTAGGAGTCACCACAGCGGATCATCTGCCTCCATCTTACCTGGTGTGACACAGCATCACACCAACCCTCTGAATCTTCTCTGGGGTCTTCCTCTTTTTTTGTGCCGGGCAGCTCCACCTTTGACATTCTTTGTCAAGTATATCCACAATTTCTCCACTGCACATGTCCAAATCATCTCAGCCATGCCTCTTTAACACCAACCTGCTGAACCTGAGCTGTCCCTCAGATGCACTTCTTAATAATCCTGTCCCTCCTGGTCACTCCACTGAAAATCATCATAGACAAAACCAAGATGGCGGCGCATGTAGTTGCAGCAGCTCAGTGTCCCACCGATCGATGCTATGTTTGGATAATTTTGTACACCTTGTATTTGTTTTTGTGTTCTACCAGCCAAGCAAATAACATCTATAGCCGACATGGTCTCCTCAAGATTGGAGTAAGTTACCGCGAGAGTGTGACTAGCAAATTTGTCCGCTTACACAAGATACCGGTGGAAATAGCGAGGAGTCCGGGCTCCCCATGGATTGTTATCCCTTCGGGGTGGAGACGCAGGTGGCATCGTGAGAGAAGGAGAAGGCAAGGATGCAGGGCCAGCGCGCTAGCCAGGCTATGGAGGCAGCCACTTAAACCACCGCTCCCCAGTCTATTCATCGCAAATGCTAGATCCCTCGCGAACAAGTTGGATGACCTGAGGTTGCAAATAGCAGCAAATAACTACATCAAAGACTCATGCATCCTTCTTATCACCGAATCCTGGCTACACCAATCCATTCTGGACTCTGCTATTGAGCTAGCAGGCTACACCACACAGAGACATGACCGAACAGTGGACTCCAGTAAGTGCAAAGGAGGGGGGCTCTGTATGTATTTGAACAACAGCTGGTGTACAAACACAGTGATAACAGACCGTCACTATTCACCGGACATTGAATATCTGACTGTCAAATGCAGGCCCATCTACCTACCTAGGGAGTTCACCGTTGTCATAATAACAGCTGTTTACATACCACCAGATGCTAATGCTAAGTTGGCGATCGCACTTCTGCACGCAAACATCAATAATAAACAGAGCATTTACCCTGACGCTTTACTTATCGTAGCAGGGGACTTTAATCATGCAGACATAAAAACAGCAATCCCCAAATTCCACCAGCACGTCAAGTGTGCCACTAGGGGTGACAAGATTCTGGACAAAGTTTATTCCAACATCAAAATGGGCTACAGGGCCAGACCTCTGCCATCTGGGTCAGTCTGACCATTGTCACTGTTTCTAATACCTGCATATGCCCCCCTCAAGAAAAGCTCACACAGAATAACACACAAAGAATATTACCATATGGCCAGAGGGTGCCCCTCAGCAGCTGCAGGACTGTTTTGACAGGACTAACTAGGATATCTTTGAACATCAGGACCTGGACACTGCATAGACACTGTTACAGTAGACAAATGTATCCGGGCTTATCCCAACCAAAAGCCCTGGATGACCTGGGAGGTCAAGCAGCTGCTGAAGGAGAGGAACATCGCGTTCAGGTCTGGCAACAGAGGCCACTACACCGCAGCCCGATCCAACCTGAAGAGATGCATCAGAGAGGCGAAGGGGGAGAATAGGAGGAGGATTGAGGACCATCTGGAGAGTAACAATAACCGGCAGGTGTGGCAGGGAATCCAGCATCTAACCAACTATAAGCCCAATCTTGGAGCTGCGGAAGGTGACCTGGCGCTGGCGGAGGAGCTGAATATCTTCTTCGCCTGCTTTGAGGCCATGGTACCGGAGGTGCTGCTGGAGCCACAGCAGCAACACGCCGCCCACAGCAGCACCACCCTCACCCTGGAAGAGCAAGAGGTGAGGCGCACGCTGCAGCCCGTTAACTCGAGGAAGGCGGCGGGTCGTGATGGTGTGCCAGATCGAATATTGAGGGATTGTGCAGAACAGCTGGCTGGGATCTTCACCAGGATCCCCAACAAATCCCTCGCACAGGCGACTGTCCCACTCTGCCTGAAGTCCTCCACCATAGTCCCCTTGCCTAAGAAGCCCCACATCACCAGTCTGAGTAGGGTTGCCAACCGTCCCTTAAAATACGGAATCGTCCCGTATTTCGAAACAAAAGTACACATCCCGTATTGAGCTAATAAGGGACGCACTTTGTCCCGTAATACAGTGAGAATCAAAAGTAGTCTATAAATGTTAATGGAATTAACGCTTTGTTTGAAAACATAATTCCCAGCCCCTCTCCTGCTTTGTGACGAATGAGCTGACAGCACACTTATGACAATTCGAGTATGACAATTCAGATTACCGCTCATCTCATTGGTCGAGGAAAGGTCGCTTGCGGAGAAAATACCGGAAGACAATGCAGCCACAGCATGACCACAACAACAAGCATGGCCAACAGTCTCGGATGACAGTACACAATGCTGAGCTTACACTGTGCGATTTTTGGCCCATTTTGAGCCGATTTTTGAGTCGTGGGACCGTTTTGGTGATCGGCCCGATTTTGGCCTTCATCGTGCGTCGTGTATCGTGTAGTATACGTGGGCTTACACTGTGCGATTTTTGGCCCATTTTGAGCCGATTTTTGAGTCGCGCGACAGTTTTGGCGATCGGCCCGATTTTGGCTTTCATCATGCGTCGTGTAGTATACGTGGGGTAACGAGAAGCGATTGACACCTCACGACCAAGCGATTGATGATCGGGAGCTGGTCGTGAGGATTTCAAACAGGTTTGAAATCCTCGCGACCGTCGTGAGGGTGTCACCGCAGTTTCTCACACTGCGCACGCGCAAACACAAATGTCAGCGAAAAAGACGGCGCATCACGGCAGTGCAGCGTGTGATCTGGACACAAGCGATGGAGGCACAACTTGTAGAACTATGGCAAGCTCATCCGAGCCTTTTCGATGTGGCCTCACCAAATTATCACGACCACAACAACCGTGAAAATAGTTGGATCTACACTGCTGCTCAATGACAGCTGCCTGGTCAATGTTTTTCATTAGCAATTTAGCAAAGTTGATGATGGTGGTGTGCGTGTCTGTGTGAGTGAAAGACAGAGGGAGAGTGAGCGACAGAATTTCTGTTATAACCTTCATTTTATGGACGCACAGTGTGAGCACTCAGGTCGCATCAGAGCATCGGGTCGTATAGTGTGAGACCCTGCATCGTGACCTATGAACTTCTAACCCCTGCGATTCAATCGTACAGTTTGAGCAGGAGCTGAAACTGTACGATTGACTCGTACAGTTTCAGCATACACTGTGCATACACTGTGCATACACTGTGCATACACTGTGCATACACTGTGCATACACTGTGCGACTGAAAAAATAGCACAGTGTATGCCCAGCTTTACCCCACGTATACTACACGATGCACGATGAAGGCCAAAATCGGTCCGATCACCAAAACGGTCGCACGACTCAAAAATTGTCTCAAAATGGGCCAAAAATCGCACAGTGTAAGCCCAGCATTAGAGCAGCAATGTTTGTTCCCCTCAGAGAAAGGGAAGAATGGGAAAAGGAAAACAGCTGGCTGGAAAAAGTTAATATGGGCATGTGCAGTGAATATCAGCGCTATGTGGCCAGAAGTGTGATAATATAACTTATTTTGTGTAATAAACAACTGCAAGGATAGATGATTACAACAAGTAGATCACTAATACATAAAAGTAATAGATAGATGAATAATGATGATGAGTTATGATGCGTAATCATGGGAACAAGCGGGTTTACAAACAGGAGCAGCTGATTAGCATTAGAAAAGCTGAAATAATACCTCAACTGAAGCCAATTGTACTAAATGCACTAAATGTGCACTGTTACAAGAATGTTTTTCTTTCTATTATTTTCTATTATTTTAAGTTAAGCAGGACAGAGTTCTTTTAAAGAAAGATTTACTTATATTCTCAAAAGTTAAGCATGACAGGCTTCTGTTTAAGAAAGAGGCCTGTTTTATTGTGTTAATGTTGTCATTTTGAGCTAAAAATAAATGGCTAAATGATCACTTGTTTCACATGTGTTCATATCACAAAGAATAGAATATGCATCTACTTAAATCAACTTCAAGTCAAATGGTTAAAAAAAATAATTTCACACACAAAAAAAGAGCTAGAAAATTCACCACACTGGGAAGGGTGAAGACAACTGGGTTGCCCGGCTCTGGCCACGAGCTGTCCCTTATTTATTTTTCAGGGAGTTGGCAACCCTAAGTCTGAGTGACTACAAACCAGTGGCACTCACCCCAGTGGTAATGAAATACTTTGAGAAGCTGGTCCGCAGACACATTACAGCAGCCTTGCCCCGCAGCCTGGATCCTCACCAGTTTGCCTACAGAGCAAACCAGTCCACACAAGACGCTGTAGCCACAGCATTCCATGCTGCTGTAACACACCTGAAAGAGCATGGGAGCTATGTGCGGATGCTCCTCGTGGATTACTGCTCAGCTTTTAACACCGTCCTTCCACACAAACTGGTGGCCAAGCTACAAGACCTGGGGCTTCCATACAGCACCTGCATGTGGATCAAGAGCTTCCTCTCGGGCTGTAGACAGAAAGTCAGAGTTGGCCATCACACATCCTCAGCCCTGAGTCTCAGCACTGGCTCACCCCAGGGCTGTGTGCTCAGTCCACTGCTCTACGCTCTCTACACACACGACTGCACTCCTCTCCACCGGAGCAACATCTTTGTGAGACGACACCACCATGGTGGGGCTCATTTCTAGGGGTGACAAGTCTGCATACAGAGACGAGGTGGAGCAGCTGTCATTATGGTGTAATGCCAATAACCTCCTCCTCAACACTTCAAAAACCAAAGAACTCATAATAGAAAAGGAAAAAGGCAGAGATCCAACCACTATTCATTAATGTGTGTGTAGAAAGGTGGCAAGCTTCTGCTTCCTGGGAGTCAACATAGAGGAGAACCGTTCCTGGAGTGGGAACACCTCCGAGCTACTGAAAAAGGCACAACAGAGACTGTACTTCCTGAGAATTCTCAGGAGGAATAACATCACACAGAGACTGCTGGTGTCCTTCTACAAAGCCACCATTGAGAGTGTTCTAACCTGTTGCATATGCATCTGGTACACTAGCTGCACAGTGGCTCAGAGGAAAGCACTCCAAGAGATCATTAACACTGCCCAAAAGATCACCAGCTGCCCTCTCCCCACACTGGAAGATCTACACAACACCCGCTTCTTAAAAAGGCCCAAAACATCATAAAAGATACCTCACATCCTGGCCACTCCCTGTTTGAACTGTTGCCCTCAGGCAGACAGTACAGAGCAATTAGTGTAAGGAGTAATAGACTCAAACACAGCTTTTATCCAACTGCAATAATACGTCTGAATACTGCTACAAAACAAATGCCAATCACGCCACTCTTGTATTAATCTATGCGCTGACTGAAGCATATATGAACGTATGTGAATGTTTGTTGATACCTCTTATTAGCACTTTAAGTATTCTATTTATTTTATTGTTGAATTTTAGTGTTTTATTTATATTTTGATATCGTTAGGGATGATGCAATGATCAGGGACCATTTTTAATTTCATTGTACCTCTGACAATGACAATAAAGATTCTGATTCTGATCTTAACATCTTCAACTCTAACACTTCCAGTTCAGCCTCTTGTCTTTTTGTCAGTGCCATCATCTCTAAACCATACATCATAGCAGATCTCACTACCACTACGTTATACAGCTTCCCTTTCATTCTTGCAGCTATCCTTCTGTCACATCCTTCGGTCACTCCACCATGCTTGCACTCTATTCTTCATCTCTTTTGTGTACTGTAATGGCTTTGGGCAGTTGACCCTTGATATTTCACCCACCTCTCTCCTATTCACACACGTATTCTGTCTTTTTCCCCTGATGTCCATTCCTTTTCTCTCCAGAGCATACCTCCACTTTCCCAGGCTCTCTTCTATCTGCTTCCTACTCTCTGTACAGCTCGCAAGGTCATCTATGAACATACACAGAGAAAACACAACAGAGACCTCATCTGCCAATCTGTCCGTCAGCACTGCAAACAAGAATGGGCTCAGAGCCAAAGTAATGTCACCCTTACCCTTCAGTTCAAGCACTTGGCAATAATAATAATAATAATGATAATGGATTGCATTTATATAGCGCTTTTCGGGAGCCCTCAAAGCGCTTTACAATACCACTATTCATTCACTCTCACATTCATACACTGGTGAAGGCAAGCTACAGTTGTAGCCACAGCTGCCCTGGGGCAGACTGACAATAGTGGGAAGGAAAAACTCCTTTTAGCAAGGAGAAACCTACTGCCGAAGCAGACTCAGGGACAAGAAAGGCAAGGAAGAAAGGGCAAACGGCAGCACCTGTGTACCTGTCATCGGCCTGGATGGGATGTTCCAGTCCCGAAAACCCTGCTCTCCTCGCCCCTGCCGGCATGGTGTGAATCTGCGGAACCTGCAGCCTCTGTGTCGGGCTTCTAGGACGGCTAGCGACGGGGATCCGCCGCTTACCGCCAGGATTGGCCTGGTAAATGCTAGGTCCCTAGCGAACAAAACGTTTATCCTGAAGGATTTTTTCACATCCCGAGGACTGGATTTCCTCTGTGTGTGTGAGACGTGGCTGAGCCCCGGTGAGTGCAGCATCTTCTCAGATCTTCTACCTGGCGATTGCTGCTATTTTAATTCCCCACGTATGTTGGGCCGAGGAGGAGGAATAGCTACGATCTTTAAAAGTCATTTTAAATGTAAACAGCTATCAACCCCATCATTCACCAGCTTCGAACTGTCTGTGTTTGAGCTGGGCTGCTCTCACACAGTGTTGTGTGCGGTGGTTTATCGGCCTCCAAAATACAATAAGGACTTTGTGAGTGACTTTGCTGACTTCTTGGCTGAATTCATGCCAAAATATGATCGTGTTCTTATTGTTGGGGATTTTAATATTCACGTGTGTTGTCCTGATATGCCCATGGCAAAGGGCTTTTTAAACCTTATTGATTCGTTTAATCTGGTGCAATGTGTGACAGGTCCCACACATGAACGTGGACACACACTTGATCTTGTTTTATCTCATGGTTTTTCTGTTTTTAACATAGAGATTTGTGATGCTGTTTTTTCTGACCACAGTCCTGTGATGTTTGAAGTTCCTCTTGCCTGTGCCTCAGTTAAACCTCGCGCTGCTGCTCAGCACTGTCGTGTTTTTAACTCCTCCACTGCTGAACACTTTTCAACAGTCTTTGACCAGATCTGTAAGATCCCGGATTTTTTATGCAGCCAGACTGAGGAACTGAGCTCATGGTTTTATTCTACCTGTCGGACTGCTTTGGACACTGTGGCTCCATTAAAAACCAGACTGCCTAAAACTAAATCTGAGCCCTGGCTGAACGACTTGACCCGAGCTGTCAGACGCGACTGCCGTCGAGCGCAAGTGGAAGAAGGACAAACTACAAGTGTCATTCCAGATGCTGAAGGACTGTTGGCGTCAATATCAAAGAACTGTAAAAGATGCCAAAAGAAAACACTTATCTGACATTATTTTGTCAAACTGCCACAACCCGCGTGTTTTATTTAAAACTATTAAATCTGTTCTTAATGCACCATATACTGACTGTATTGAGCCCTCATCAGAAGCCTGTGAAAATTTTTTACACTTTTTTATTGAGAAGGTCTCCTCCACAAGGGCTTAAATCGCTCCTTGTGCTCATGACCTCTCAGTCTCTGTTTCCTGCTCTGCTGTCTTTGACAGGTTTGAGCCTGTGACTCTGTCCTTTTTAAAGGAGACCGTTGGTCATCTTAAGCCTGCAGGGTCTCCAAATGATGCTGTCCCTCCTCGACTTTTAAAAGAGGTGTTACCTACAGTTGGTCCTTTGGTTCTTGAGCTGGTAAACCATAGTCTGATGTCAGGTGTCGTCCCTAAAGATTTTAAACATGCAGTAGTCAAACCCCTGATTAAAAAACCTGCTCTTGATCCTACGGTTCTTGCAAATTACAGGCCTATCTCCAAACTACCTTTTCTTTCCAAAATTCTTGAAAAGGTAGTTTACAGCCAAATAATGGCCTTCCTGGAAAAGCAAAATGTTTTAGAGGTTTTCCAATCTGGTTTTAAACCCTTTCATAGCACTGAATCAGCCCTTTTAAAAGTTTTTAATGACATATTTTTAGCGACTGATGGTGGGGACTGTGTTGTTCTTGTGCTTTTAGATTTGACAGCTGCGTTTGATACCGTGGATTATGCCATTTTATTCTCTCGTTTGGAGCACTGGGTGGGCATTAGGGGCACAGCACTGGAGTGGTTCAGGTCCTACTTGACGGGGCGAACTTTTTGTGTCAGCCTTGGTGACTATGTGTCGTCCTCCGCTCCCCTCTTGTGTGGTGTCCCACAGGGCTCAGTTCTAGGCCCCTTCCTCTTCTCTTTATATTTGCTTCCTCTTGGTTCTGTACTGAGAAAGCACGGCATTCCTTTCCACTTTTATGCTGATGACTGTCAGATCTATGTCCCTCTAAAGAAAAAAGGCAGATACCTTACACAGCCATTACTTCAGTGTCCCGATGACATTAAGACTTGGATGTCTGTTAACTTTTTAAAATTCAATGATAAAAAGACAGAGGTGATGGTTTTTGGTAGCCCCACTGAGACCCCCAATGTGTATGTAGATTCCCTGGCACAGTATGTTAAGCCAACTGTCACAAACCTGGGGGTCAAAGTGGACTGTGATCGGAAGTTTGATAATCAAATTAAGGCAGTGGTAAAATCTAGCTTCTTTCACCTCAGGCAGCTGGCAAAAATAAAGCCAATTCTTTCACGGCAGCACTTTGAGACAGTGATCCACGCCTTTGTTAGCACTCAGCTGGATTACTGTAATGCACTTTATATTGGGGTCAGTGCATTATATATTAGTCATCTACAGAGGGTGCAAAATGCCGCAGCTCGTCTTTTAACTGGCACTCGAAAGTTTGAGCACATTTCCCCTGTTTTAGCTTCACTTCACTGGCTGCCCATTTCTTTTAGGATTCATTTTAAAATTCTTTTATTTACTTTTAAAGCTCTCCATGGCCTAGCCCCATCTTATCTCTCTGAGCTGCTACAGCCTTATACACCCACCCGCTCTCTCAGGTCAGCTGATCAGCTGCTCCTGAAGATACCCAGGGCTGGGCGTAAACTTAGAGGAGATCGTGCTTTTGCTGTAGCAGCTCCAAAACTGTGGAACGAGCTTCCTTTAGAGATTAGACAGGCCAGTTCTTTATCTGTTTTTAAGTCACTCTTGAAAACCCACCTCTTTATCCTGGCCTTTGACACCACGTGAGATGTTGGTTTTTTATTTTTTATTTTAGTTGTTTTTAGGTAATTCAATGCTGTTTTATCTTGTTTTTGTTTTATGGGGCGATCGTGGCTCAAGAGTTGGGAGTTCACCTTGTAATCGGAAGGTTGCCGGTTCGAGCCCCGGCTCGGACAGTCTCGGTCGTTGTGTCCTTGGGCAAGACACTTCACCCGTTGCCTACTGGTGGTGGTCAGAGGGCCCGGTGGCGCCAGTGTCCAGCAGCCTCGCCTCTGTCAGTGCGCCCCAGGGTGGCTGTGGCTACAATGTAGCTTGCCATCACCAATGGGTGGATGACTGGATATGTAAAGCGCTTTGGGGTCCTTAGGGACTAGTAAAGCGCTATATAAATACAGGCCATTTGCCATTTTAATATAGGGCTGTTTTAATTTATGTTTTATGTGTTTTATTTATTTATTTTGCTGTTTTCTGTTATTCTATTGTTTTAACTTATTTTCTGTACAGCACTTTGTTCCTGTGCTGGGTATTTTAAAGTGCTTTATAAATAAAATTGGATTGGATTGGATTCCTCTCTGGCACCCTATCAAGTTATCCCTTTAAAAAAAGCGTGTTAAAGACTGATTTAACATATGTGAACAGAGATTCATGAATCTGCAAAGAATCGTAGAATTGTAAATATGAATATTTTATCATTTACAATAAAGATAATATCCATATTATTATTATTTTTTTTTAAATCTGCAGTACTCCAAGGTTTTTGGAAATTGGGTGTAACAATATGGGTTAGGCTCAGACAAAAATATTTTGATTATATTAAATTAAACATTACATTTGACATCTACTACAGCTGTAGAACTTGACATGATGTAAAAGACAATGCCTACACAGTAGGGGTGCAACGATATTCGTATCGATATTGAACCGTTCGATACAGTGCTTTCGGTTCGGTACGCATATGTATCGAACAATACAACATTTGTAATTTATTTTATCAATTTTCCTTCTGACGATGCTGTCTGTGTTGAGCGCTCAGTGAATCTGTGTTCGACTACTCTGCCTAGGCTGCACTGTCGAGCGCAGATCCACTGAGCGCTCAACACAGACAGCATAGTCAGAAGGAAGAGCGCAGGGCAAGCTAGCGAGACAGAAGTTAAGCTCTACTTGCAACATTCAGCGTTTGGAATTACCGAGCGTTTGGAATTATTTTGGTTTTCATGTGACGTATGACCCTGAAGGTAAGCGAGTCATGGACTAAAGTAAAACAGTATGTTGGATGTGCCATGCAATGCTCAATTACATTGGTGTGAACTAGTGTGTTAGCGCAGTTAGCTCGTTAACGTGTTTGCCGTCTAGCCCCATGCACGGAGCGATCGGCGGTAGCTCGTTAACGGAGATTTGCCGTGTTGTGGCGTTAAGGTCATTTCAACGAGATTAACCTGAAAGCACTAGTGGGAACACAACGAATATGACTGCACATTTACGCCGACATCATCCTAGTGCAAAGACAAGTGGAAGCAGACAAAAAAAAGCAAGCATGCTACTAACTTTAGCCGAGTCATTTAGACAGCTGTTAGCACATGATTCTCCTTATGCTGCTGAGAATATAGCCCAGAAGAAGCGGATAGTATAGCTTTTATTTTGGAAAGAGCCATTTCTCTGTAATAAACTCTCTTTTCCAAAGATGAGTGATTCCTCAATCAGATACAGGGCTTGCAAAATCGCTAGCCCGACGTCCTGGGGCTAGCGATTTTTTCAGTCGGGCTACCAAAATCTATCTCTTCCCTGCCCGTCGGGCTATTGTAGGAAAAATATATGTCAATGCTTTTGCATTCTTTCAGAAATGTAGCTGGGTAATTATGTCATTGGCATCGGTGAGCCACTGTCAATATGTGACATATTGAAGTCGCGTTTGAATTTGCGCTTGTTTTTTTGCTTTCACTTTGCAATCGTGCGAACTGTGTATAGAGAGCGACAGCACTGATCTGTGAGTGATGATAATTTGTGCACCAATTCCTCTGACATCGTCTTATTAATCGTTAGCTTACTATGCAAACATGACAAGTGAAATCTCCCGCAGCTTAAACATGTGAGAGGTTGATCGCGCAGAGAATCGCTGAGCTTATGTGAGTGAGCGTGTAAAAGCATTTCAGTTCTGCTGAGCCAAATAAGACAGGTCAGGGTGAAGAAGTGACAGCCAAAGAAAAGCTTACCACAAAACGGAGAAGTTATGACAAATCAGACTATAAGGCAAAAAGAAAGTGCAGCTTTATGGTTTCATGGACAAAAGAATTTCTGTGGCTGCAATATGATGAGCTAAATAACCAGGGCTGCACATAAGTGGTCCACAGGTGCGCATTCGCTGTCAAAATAAAAAACACGCACAAGGGTTAGGGTTAAATTTAAAAACTGTACTTTTGAGTTAAAATATATATTTATAATTTTAATAAATGACAAATTAAAAATGCATGAACATTTTTTTTGTATCGAAAAAATATCGAACCGTGACACCAAAGTATCGAACCGAACCGAACCGTGAATTTTGTGTATCGTTGCACCCCTACTACACAGTATGGATTTATTAATATCACAGCATTTTTGTGGTGAGGAAAGAGTAATCACAACATTACAACACTGGTTAAACAAATCAGGGGTTTTTTATTCTGTACAGAAATAAAAGTGTGGTGTAAGATAATTAGATGCTATTCTCTTCCATTCTTTATGCTTTATGCTTTTAGGATTCAGCTTTATACTTAAAGCACCTTAAGTCAAATTCACACCATGTGAATGCATTTAAGGGGAAGTGGCATTGACGCAGGTGACTACTTTTTCACCCGCAACTCAAAATAATTACCACCTCAATTACTTATTGTTTTTCTGTGAACTCTCTGCTCTCACCGTGTCAGCATCCTTGCAGTTCAGCTTTGTTCTGATGTGACCAGTGTGAAATTTTACTGTTACTTGACTGTGGATGAAGTAATTTTTTTTATTTTTGTTAATCTGACAAACTGAGGAAATCTGAAACTACTATGGGTTTTTTAATACCTGTATTTGTTCAGATTCTTTGGCAAATTGAAGCTATTATAAGTAGACAAATGCTAATGTATTAGCTAGCTTTACCTGTCTGCAAAGTTGCCATGCAGACAGAAAAAATTAAACCAGATGAGTGTCAGATTGTCAGCTTCTTTTTCTATGATTTCTAAAAAGATTATTGAGGATTATTGATATTGATAATAGATGACAGGGATAATTCTACCCTTAAGAGGTATTAGTTGCGGCGAATAAGCCTAACCCCATTCTGCATTGCAGTTCAGCCTGTGGTAAACTGCAGCCACAAGGATGTTATTCTTCACTATCTTCATATTTACATGTCCAGTGAACCAATGCCGTCCCTTTAATACGATGCATGTCGTCTAATATGACCAATGTTTATGAGAAGGTGGGCCGCCAGAAGTCTAAGTTACAGGCAGGGGTGAGTAGGCTCTCAGCCATCTTTCACAAAACACTTACAAATAATAAACACAGCAAGTGGAGCTCGATTATGCGTCACTCCATTTAGACTGGTTCATTTTTGTCATTTTTGTTTGACAACAAAACAGAAACACGTGAGACATACCAACATACCAGTAGGTCCATGAGTATAAGACATTATAGCTGCATTTGGATTTCTTCAGAGTATTTTAAGCTTATTTTAAGAAAATACACTTCCAAATTCACAAGGCAAATGCTGTTTCTGTGGATAGGCCACCTACCTTAATGGAAGTGACAGCCCATTGTTTTTTGGAATAAACAGAAGAAAACTGGGTTCAGTTAGGATGGCTGAACAAGCACAAATTCAGTTTTCATCTCAAGAAAAATCAGACAAGAAAGACCGGAGTAATAGCATGGAGGACGCCAGCATTCTAAACAGGAAATAAATCTTCCAAACCAGGTGAGAGACTTGGTATCAACTACCTCTTCTATTATTATTTGTGGTTAAAGGTTAGAAAAATGCCTGTTCACTCTGCAATACATGAATACTCTTCCTCTATTTCCATAATTTTTACAGGAGTCATCAGTTTGTGAGGATGCTGACTGTTATATATTTAAAAAGGAGACATAATATTACTTGGTGTATATTCTTATTTTTTATTTTTGGGCGCAAATGGCATATCTTTGCATGATTTAGTGTTCAAAGGTTAGATTGTCTCACACTGTCATTTATGTATCTCTTCAGTTCATCGTCAGAATGAAACAGGCTATTTTTAATCCTCTCTGGGATTAATAAAGTTAAATTTAATTTAATCTAATCTAATAACTTTAATCTCAGCCAAAACGATTTACTCACGAACAAATAAAACACTGAAAAAGCCAAACAATAACATTTTTAAGTTATCAAAGTGACTTATATATCATGTTTAACCCCAGTAGTGAAAGACCGCGGGGGTTTGAAGACGATGTAAGATAAGAGATAAGATAAGATAAAACTTTATTAATCCTTCGGGTGGGTTCCTCTGGGAAATTCGGTTTCCAAAAGCAAAGCACCGACAGAAGTTACAGAGTTACAGAATATTATATATATACACACACACACACACACACACACATATATATAAATACAGAGACATATATAAATAAAAAAAATGAAGGGGATAAATAGAATAAATAGGAATAAAAATAAAAATACAAGTGAATTGCACATTTCAAGTATTGAGGTCTATTACACCATTGACTATTAACAAAAGTATTGCACAAAAGGTATCCGGTTGTTCAGTGATGACGCGACGAATCCTACTTCCGGGTCTAAAGTAGTCTGCGTTTAATATGGCTTTTGTGTTGTTAACATGTTTAATGTTATGTATTTTCTTCTATTTGATCTCAAAAAGCTCCTAAAACAGTCAGTGATCACTGCTGACCTCCCTCGGCTTTTATTACCGCTAATCATTTATTTAAGCTCAGTTTTTAAAACCTTAGTATGTAACTACAGCCCAGCCCATGCAGCAGTATATGAATGACTTACCTCGTATTGTGGATGGATTATCTCAGTTGTTCTCCTGGCTGAAGTTTGGTCCTTTTACAGCATCCTGCCATGCGATTACATTTGTTCCTGACCACCGAGAACACTCACGTTAACTTTTATCGAGTGGAAAAAAAGTTAGCTTGTTCATATTATGCTAACATAGCTGTGTCGCTAGCGATCACGTAGCACATCATTATATATCAGCTAGCCAAACTTCAGTAACCCTACAAACGTCACTGCTGTTTTGTTTTCTGTCTTCATTTATGTTGGAAGTGATAAAAGAGCTGTACGTTTTACTTTGTTTCCGAAACCCCGCAGTCAGGACATGCTATATTGTATTTAGATAGAAGCTAGCGAGCTAACTCCCTGCTAACTTCTAACTCCGTTAAATGTCATAAATTCCGTTTTCATGGATGCCTGGAAGTTAAACTCAATTGTTACACCTGGTAGAGCAGAACGCTGATCATTTTATTAAAGATGAAAGACTTTAGACAGTTTTTCAACTCTCAGTAATGCCATAGTGATCGTTTGATATATGGACCTGCATGTGCAGAGGATGCCCAGCATTGTTCATAATGTCCAGCAGTATTTTTAGTGTCCTTTTCTCTGCCACTGTCACCAGAGTGTCCAGCTTCATGCCGACCACAGAGCTAGCCTTCCTGATCAGTTTCTTCAGCCTGGATGAGTCCTTCTTTGCTGTGCTGTTCCCCCAGCACACCACAGCATAGAAAAGTACTCCAGCAACCACTGACTGGTAAAACATCCTCAGGAGCTTCCTGCAGATGTTAAAAGACCTCAGCCTCCTGAAGAAGTACAGTCGGCTTTGGCCTTTTTTATACAGGTGCTCTGTGTTGCATGACCAGTCCAGTTTATTGTCCACCCACAGCCCGAGGTACTTGTACTTGTTGACCACCTCCACCTCCTCCCCCTCTATTTGAACCGGCAGTGGACCTTCTCTGGACCTCCCGAAGTCCACAACCAGTTCCTTAGTCTTTAAGGTGTTGAGTTGCAGGTGGTTTGTGTGACTCCCAATGACTCCATGTGTCGGTCGGCTCAGATATTTGAAGTTTACACAGCTACATTCTCACCTGAAAATATGTTAAACGTTTTTTTGCGACCCAGAAAGAGAAATAAGAGTAATATTAAGTCGCTTCCACCATTGTTGGAAACTGGAATTGGCTGGGCCGTGCTATGAATTCTGCAATATGGATTTTCAATTTTGTTAGCATGTGGACAATCGGGAAAAATTCGGGAGAATGGTGGCTCTGGGAGATTTTCGCGAGGGGCACTGAAATTCAGGTTGTGGCAACATCACTAACCTTGTCAAACACCTCAGAGTAAATCATATCACAGAATATGACGAGCGTATGTTGAGGTGAACTGAAGAGGAGGAGAGGGACAGGTGCTGCTAGGGCGAGACAGACGTCTCTCGCGGAGTGCTATAGGCAGGCAAGGTGTTCAAATAGTGCACAATTTCAGTTTTTTTATTTCTATATGATGAACTCTGCATTATTAAGTTATAAGAACAAGTAATCTGATGTCCTGTAATCATTATGATGCTATAATTTGATATACAATAAATTAAATACGTTTTTGTACAAATTATCGGTATCGGATCAGTATCGTCGATACCACCCTGAATATTACTTGGCATTGGATCGTAAAGGAAATCAGTGGTATCGCACATCACTAATGTTAATATATTTGATTCCAAATATGCAGGTGGACATCACCAAGAAACCACTTACCAAGCATACCAGCATGGTGCATCCAAACTGCTTGCATTCCCATTTTAATCTATATGATGCAGATCATATCTGAAACCATAACAGGAAGTACATCTCAGTCAGTCACAATTAAGACTCTCTTGTTTTTTAAAGAAGAGGTTTTATGGGCTTTGTGTCGGACTCTGTAGTTTTCTCTGGTCCCCTCCCCAATCAGACCAGGAGTGACATGTTTAGCCGCATGTTCTCCTTAAATTGCTGGCTGTCTGAGTGGTGTCCCAGAAACGATGTGGGCTTCATAGATAATTGGCAAACCTTCTGGAGGAAACCTGGTCTTGTTAGGAGAGACGGCATCCATCCCACTTTGGATGGAGCAGCTCTCATTTCTAGAAATATGGACAAATTTATTAAACCCCCCAAAATATGACTATCCAGAGTTGGGACCAGGAAGCAGAGTTGCAGTCTTACACGCCTCTCTGCAGCTTCTCTCCTCCTGCTACCCCCCCCCCCCAAAAACCCATCTCCACAGAGACTGTGTCAGCTCCCAAACAGACAAAAAACAAACTAAAAACCAGCAACAAACAACTTAAACATAAACAATTACAAAGAAAGAACAATAAAGTATCCACATCTGAACCAAAGAGTAAAACAGTGAAATGTGGATTATTAAATATTAGGTCTCTCTCCTCCAAGTCTCTGTTAGTACATGACTTAATAATTGATCAACAAATTGATTTACTCTGCCTTACAGAAACCTGGTTGCAGCAGGATGATTATGTTAGTTTAAATGAATCAACACCCCTGACTCATTCTAACTACCAGAAATCTCGAAGCACAGGCCGAGGGGGCGGTGTGGCAGCAATTTTTCACACCAGCCTATTAATTAATGAAAGACCAAGACAGACTTTTAATTCATTTGAAAGCCTGATGCTTAGCCTCGTCCACCCCAGCTGTAAAACTCAGAAACCAGTCTTACTTGTTATCATCTATCGTCCACCTGGGCCTTACACAGAGTTTCTGTCTGATTTCTCAGACTTTATATCTAATTTAGTTCTGAGCTCAGATAAAATAATTATTGTGGGTGATTTTAACATCCATGTAGATGCTAAAAATGACAGCCTCAACATGGCATTTAATCTGTTATTAGACTCAATTGGTTTCTCTCAAAATGTAAAAGAACCCACCCACCACTTTAATCACACTTTAGATCTTGTTTTAACATATGGCATAGAAACTGAACATTTAACAGTGTTTCCTGAAAACCCTCTCCTGTCTGATCATTTCCTGATAACATTTACATTTACAATAATTGATTACACAGCGGTGGAGAGTAGACTTTATCAAAGTAGATGTCTTTCTGAAAGCGCTGTAACTAAGTTTAAGACTATAATCCACCCACTGTTATCATCTTCAATGCCCTGTACCAACATAGAGCAGAGCAGCTATCTGAACGCTACCCCAACAGAGGTCGATTATCTTGTTAATAATTTCACCTCCTCACTACGTACGACTCTGGATACTGTAGCTCCTGTGAAAACTAAGGTCTCTAATCAGAAGTACCTGACTCCGTGGCATAATTCTCAAACACGTACCCTAAAGCAGATGACTCATAATCTGGAGAGGAAATGGCGTGTCACAAATTTAGAGGATCATCATTTAGCCTGGAGAAATAGTTTGCTGCTTTATAAGAAAGCCCTCCGCAAAGCCAGAACATCTTACTATTCATCACTGATTGAAGAAAATAAGAACAACCCCAGGTTTCTCTTCAGCACTGTAGCCAGGCTGACAAACAGTCAGAGCTCTTTTGAGCCAACCATCCCTTTAACGTTAACTAGTAATGACTCCATGAACTTCTTCACAAATAAAATTTTTATCAATAGAGAAAAAATTACCAGTAATCATCCCACAGATGTAATATTATCTACAGCTACTCTTAGTACCATTGATGTTAAGTTAGACTCTTTTTCTCTAATTGATCTTTCTGAGTTAACTTCAATAATTACTTCCTCCAAACCATCAACGTGTCTTTTAGACCCCATTCCTACAAAACTGCTCAAAGAAGTCCTGCCATTAATTAATTCTTCGATCTTAAATATGATCAACCTATCTCTAATGATCGGCTATGTACCACAGGCCTTCAAGCTAGCTGTAGTTAAACCTTTACTCAAAAAGCCATCTCTAGACCCAGCAGTCTTAGCTAATTATAGGCCAATCTCCAACCTTCCTTTCATATCAAAAATCCTTGAAAGAGTAGTTGTCAAACAGCTAACAGATCATCTGCAGAGGAATGGCTTATTTGAAGAGTTTCAGTCAGGTTTCAGAGCTCATCACAGCACAGAAACAGCTTTAGTGAAGGTTACAAATGATCTTCTTATGGCCTCTGACAGTGGACTCATCTCTGTGCTTGTCCTGCTAGACCTCAGTGCAGCATTCGATACTGTCGACCATAATATCCTATTAGAGCGATTAGAACATGCTGTAGGTATTACAGGTACTGCACTGCAGTGGTTTGTATCATATCTATCTAATAGACTCCAATTTGTTCATGTAAATGGAGAGTCCTCTTCACACACTGAAGTTAATTATGGAGTTCCACAGGGTTCAGTGCTAGGACCAATTCTGTTTACATTATACATGCTTCCCTTAGGCAGTATCATTAGAAGACATAGCATACATTTTCACTGCTATGCAGATGACACCCAGCTCTATCTGTCCATGAAGCCAGATAACACACACCAATTAGTTAAACTGCAGGAATGTCTTAAAGACATAAAGACCTGGATGGCCGCTAACTTTCTGCTTCTTAATTCAGATAAAACTGAGGTTATTGTACTCGGCCCTGAAAAGCTTAGAAATATGGTATCTAACCAGATTCTTACTCTGGATGGCATTACCTTGGCCTCCAGTAACGCTGTGAGGAACCTTGGAGTCATTTTTGACCAGGACATGTCCTTCAATGCACATATTAAACAAATATGTAAGACTGCGTTCTTCCATTTGCGCAACATCTCTAAAATTAGAAATATCCTGTCTCAGAGTGACGCTGAAAAACTAGTTCATGCATTTATTACTTCCAGGCTGGACTACTGTTATTCATTATTATCAGGATGTCCAAAAAACTCACTGAAAAGCCTTCAGCTAATCCAAAATGCTGCAGCAAGAGTCCTGACAGGGACTAGAAAGAGAGAGCATATTTCTCCTGTTTTGGCTTCCCTTCATTGGCTTCCTGTTAAATCCAGAATTGAATTCAAAATCCTGCTCCTCACATACAAGGTCTTAAATAATCAGGCCCCATCTTATCTTAATGACCTTGTAGTACCATATCACCCTATTAGAGCACTTCGCTCTCGCTCTGCAGGCCTACTTGTTGTTCCTAGAGTATTTAAAAGTAGAATGGGAGGCAGAGCCTTCAGTTTTCAGGCCCCTCTTCTGTGGAACCAGCTTCCAGTTTGGATTCAGGAGACAGACACTATCTCTACTTTCAAGATTAGGCTTAAAACTTTCCTTTTTGCTAAAGCATATAGTTAGGGCTGGACCAGGTGACCCTGAATCCTCCCTTAGTTATGCTGCAATAGACATAGGCTGCCGGGGGATTCCCATGATGCATTGAGTTTTTCCTTTCCAGTCACCTTTCTCGCTCACTATGTATTAACAGACCTCTCTGCATTGAATCATATCTGTTATTAATCTCCATCTCTCTTCCACAGCATGTCTTTTATCCTGTCTTCCTTCTCTCACCCCAACCGGTCGCAGCAGATGGCCGCCCCTCCCTGAGCCTGGTTCTGCCGGAGGTTTCTTCCTGTTAAAAGGGAGTTTTTCCTTCCCACTGTTGCCAAAGTGCTTGCTCATAGGGGGTCATATGATTGTTGGGTTTTTCTCTGTATCTATGAAGCGCCTTGAGGCGACTTATGTTGTGATTTGGCGCTATATAAATAAAATTGAATTGAATTGAATTGAATTGTGTTGATTCATGATTTTGTTTGGAAATCTTTACTTCTTGCTTCCTTCATATTCTTTTCATCTGCCTTGACTGAATAAGTATTTTCTGTGGAAAAATAGCCTATAATTGTCCCTGATCAATTTTCCAGTCTGTGCTAAATTAGCTACAATTCCAGCAGTAGGGGAAAAAAAGAATTAGAAGCATTAGGACCAAGCTTAAAGATATTTATATTTTTTCTGAACCACCATGTAATTTCCTGTGACATATTGACGTCAAGTCTCCGTGTTGTTCCTGTATCATCTTTGTGTCTCAGGTTGACTTTTTTCTGGTTATTTTTGACCGAGCTCAGTGTTGTCTCGTTTTTCTCTATTTTAGTGGTAATTAAAGTGTCTTTCTTTTTGATTAAATCCCAGTGTGGCTTGTTTTTGTCTGCTTAGATCATCCTAATGAGCATTATCCTAGTGTGACAAAACTGGCTAGAATGTATAAAGTTGCTGGTGGCCACCTCACTAAAACAGAGAGGTGCCTGAAAACTATCAGCCAGCATAATCTGTCTGGCTGATAAAATATGTAAAAGTAACAGCTGTCATCTCAGCTTGCAAAACTGTGGCCATTGGCTAGAAATGAGAGGAATGGCAAATGTGGCCCTTTTACGTTTCTTTTCTGTTTTTTTGTTTGTTCAACAGGCACAGCAGCAGCTACTGACTGGGTCGGTGCTTCCTGAAAGGTCAGCGGTGAGTTTGTGGGTAAAAATACAGCAAAAGATAAATGTGATATGTGCACATACGAGAAGTCATTTGACTGTATGGAACATGCCTGCCTGTGGGTAGGGCTGAGTCCACACCTGCTTCTGACAATGTGCAATATAAAATATACTTTGCTACATGTTAGCCCTGACAAACTACTGACATTTGAAAGAATCCTCCAGAAATCGTTAGAGTGCATGAAATACACATCTGCATGAGGGGAAGAGGCTCTTCCTTTTTATTACTGTAATTAAGCAATGACAGGACAGGGTGGGAAAAAAACCTGTCCTGTCCTGTCCACACCATGATTTTTTTTTCATGATGTTGAACCTCGAGATTCAGATGCAGTAGATGTACTTGGCTGTGACTTCTTATTAGCAGGTGAAAGTGCCACCAGCTTTGGCAAAAGCAGCAGTGTGAGATGGATTCAGTCACTGCTGCTCATTCACATATTCAAAAGGTACTTATACATGATTGAGATACAGGATAGGAGTATTTTTTACTTAAATATGTGTATTAATTACAGTGCATACAGTAATAATCCTTTACATGAGAAAAAGTTGTAAGGTTAAAAAAGCGAAAACAGCTATTGTGTTGTAATTAAAAACATGGTTGTAATACTATACATGAAAATACAACATTAATGTTGTTATTTTACAGCAATTTACCAGCTCTCAGTAAAATTTACAACAACCTTTTACAGTGTGAGTATAGCCTGTATTCAGCCTCTGCTTTATGTGGCATAAGCAGCTACACTTATGTATATGTTGCATCATTGCTGCAATAATTACAGTCAGGAGGAGAGTCACTGGAGACAGAAGGTGTAAAATGATTGAGGAATTGGACCTGAATTACATCACTATATTCTAGTTCACAGTGGAAACAGCAAATTACTTTCCCCAGCAGAACAGTGCAAACCACCACCCAGAGGTCTCTTTCTATCCCAATTACTGCAGGAACTTGTGAAAACAGAGCATTTTCAGGAGGGCGGTGGCTTTACAGTGGACTGCTGGATTTCATCTTCAGTACAGGGTCCACAATCAGGAGAGCTGCTGACTGACGAGTGTTCCTTGCCAGAAAATGCCATCGATCTCCCAAATGCAACACTGCCCGCCTGCACAATCCAAGAGCACCTCACAGAATGCCAATTCCAAAACTCTTGTCTTTCTCAATGAATGCGCCAGTCTGTAACCTGGCTAGCACAAATTGGATCAGAATCAGTGGAGGTTTTATTCCTTCTGGCAGTGCCTGGAGCCCAGTATTTCACTGCAACAACTGTCAGTCATTGGGCGGGTGGATTTGTTCCTGCTTTTAACTCGGCATGTCTCTCTTCTCAGTGCAAGCCACTTTTGAAGTAGATTACCAGCCAGCTCTTCTTTCTGTCCCAGAGTGAGGCCACTTGCCAGTATATTATCAGTCTTTGGATGGTCTCATCCCTCTTACTTCTATTACTGTTGCCATAGTTGAGCTGTACATCTGGCAGAGTCATAAGAAAAATATTGTGCACACTAATTTCAAACTGCAGATGATGTGATTATTTTTGTCAGATATTTAAAAACACACACACACACACTAGATTGGAAAGGGGATTTGCACAGAAATGGGATCTGGTTTCAAAACCACTTTGGTTTCACTGAGCATGAATCTCTCAGATTCCAGGGCTGTGATGTAGTTACTGCATTTAATTCATGGCAGCGCCAGACTGTGCATTGAGCCCCTGGGAACACAAAGCATATTTTCCTTTATCTGGGAGCCATTGTGTTATTTTTCATTGTGGCTGACATTTCAAAAGCTATCTCCCTCAAAGTTCCAAGTTCACCTATCAAGTGCTGCCCTTACCCAGACAGATTAGGTGACAGTTTGTTTAAAATGTCAGCCACTCTCCCAATAACACTTGTACACATGTGAGGCTTATGGGATTTACAGGTGTATGGGAAACTCAGAAGATGAAAGACGGATGTAACATAACAGACAGCTCAGGGAAGCATTCAAACACGTTAATGTTATCTGGTGTGAATATCAATACATCAAAACAGGATAACTTTGTTCATTTTGAAGGTTAATATTATCCCTTTGCTTCCCACTAAATGTGTAGCATAGTGATTATGACAATTCCAGTAATAAATTCTCAGGCGAGATTTCTACTTCTGACTTCTTTAAAGGAGTCTGTATTTGTTCACATATAGTATTGAAAGTCAGATGCAGCATTCTATAGAGTCCTCAGGGGGTTGATTGCTTTTGGTTTCTCAGTCTTTTGTGCTCTGCTTGAACTTGTACGAGGAGCCAAACCCATTCCTGCTTCTGAATAATATAAAATTTAATAATTATATCACACTAAGTGATTTATGCCTGTGAAGTTCCATGAACTTCAACTTGGCTGAAAAATGTAGGCATTCTTTTTTATAATTTGAATTTCAGGTCTCTTAAAAAAATAACCTTGCCCAATTTGACCTAGCCTGATGTGGTTTTACAAAAGTGCCAGTGTACTGTTCCAGTGTACTGTCCAACCTTGGTCAGTTTTTTTAACATATTATTATTATTGTACAGGGTGGGCCATTTATATGGATACACCGTAATAACATGGGAATGGTTGGTGATATTAAAGTCCTGTTTGTGGCACATTAGTATATGTGAGGGGGCAAACTCCTCAAGATGGGTGGTGACCATGGTGGCCATTTAGAAGTCAGCCATCTTGGATACAACTTTTGTTTTTTTCAATAGAAAGAGGGCCATGTGACACATCCAACTTATTGGTAATGTCACAAGAAAAACAATGGTGTGCTTGGTTTCAACATAACTTTTTTCTTTCATGAGTTATTTACAAGTTTCTGACCACTTATAAAATGTGTTCAATGTGCTGCCCATTGTGTTGGATTGTCAGTGCAACCCTCTTCTCCCACTCTTCACACACTGATAGCAACACCGCAGGAGAAATGCCAGCACAGGCATCCAGTATCCGTAGTTTCAGGTGCTGCACATCTCGTATCTTCACACCATAGACAATTGCCTTCAGATGACCCCAAAGATAAAAGTCTAATGGGGTCAGATCGGGAGACCTTCGGGGCCATTCAACTGGCCCACGACGACCAATCCACTTTCCAGGAAACTGTTCATCTAGGAATGCTCGGACCTGGCACCCATAATGTGGTGGTGCACCATCCTGCTGGAAAAACTCAGTGCCAGCTTCAGTGCATAAAGAGGGAAACACATCATCATGTAGCAATTTCAAATATCCAGTGGCCTTGAGGTTTCCATTGATGAAGAATGGACCCACTATCGTTGTACCCCATATACCACACCAAACCATCACTTTTGTTGTTCCAACAGTCTTGAAGGGATCCATCCAATGTGGGTTAGTGTCAGACCAATAGCGGTGGTTTTGTTTGTTAACTTCACCATTCACATAAAAGTTTGCCTCATCACTGAACAAAATCTTCTGCGTGAACTGAGGATCCTGTTCCGATTTTTGTTTTGCCCATTCTGCAAATTCTGTGCACCGATCTGGGTCATCCTCGTTGAGATGCTGCAGTATCTGGAGTTTGTAAGGGTGCCATTTGTGAGTACCTAATATCCGCCGAAGGGATGTTCGACTAATGCCACTCTCCAGTGACATGCGGCGAGTACTACGCTGTGGACTCTTGCTGAATGAAGCTAGGACAGCCACTGATGTTTCTTCATTAGTGGCAGTTTTCTTGCGTCCATATTTTGGCAAATCCAACACTGAACCAGTTTCATGAAACTTAGCAAGCAGTTTGCTAACTGTAGCATGGGAGATGGGTGGTCTCGTAGGGTGTCTTGCATTGAAATCTGCTGCAATGACTCGGTTACTGCGTTCACCAGATATCAACACAATTTCGATCCGCTCCTCACGTGTTAACCTCTTCGATATGTCAATGGCTGTGAACAAAGAGAAACTTGTAAATAACTCATGAAAGAATAAAGTTATGTTGAAACCAAGCACACCATTGTTTTTCTTGTGACATTACCAATAAGTTTGATGTGTCACATGGCCCTCTTCCTATTGAAAAAACAAAAGTTGTATCCAAGATGGCCGACTTCTAAATGGCCACCATGGTCACCACTCATCTTGAGGAGTTTGCCCCCTCACTTATGCTAATGTGCCACAAACAGGACTTTAATATCACCAACCATTCCCATGTTATTACGGTGTATCCATATAAATGGCCCACCCTGTATAATGAACACTGCTCTGTGTTCTGAAGAATAAAAATGATGCAGCCTTTGCAGTTGAAGAAAAATACAACCTTTGTGGAGGTATTATTGTGAAACCAATTATTATGAGTACTTTCTCCCTGGGTGCGGTAAATACATGTGTCTAGTATATTTTTATTTTAACGTTTCAGTGGTTACATATGCTTGCATGATTTCTTACTTTTTTAACAGTTTTCATTAGAAAAGTAACAAGTGTGCTGGATTTTTGTTTCACTGTGTTCTATTGTGCAGTTATATGAAAGCATGTTAGGACTGTCAGAATGACATCTAAGAACCATCACCAAAGACATTTCATGAGACCCAAAGTCATTTATACTAGGCTTGTATCCACAAGAACAGACGAACATTAATCAAACTCTTTTTTTAATGCCAACAGGATAATAGTACTGTTTTGGGGGACCAAAAAAACCTAATAAACCAAATTAATTAACAGGTTTGGTTTCACTAGATATGACAAAATAATATCAGTTCAGTAGACTGGTAGCTTTTAAACAAGCCATACTTGTTCAGTCTTTTTCTAATTAAATAATAAATGTAAAATGTTAACTGAGGCCTGCAGAGTCTGAGATATAGCTCTTGGCGTGGAGCACTAAAGACTGAGGCATATCCCTGAATGCTCCACACCAGCAAACTGGCAGAACGTCTGTTTTTCTAGTGTTCCTCACTTTTGCTCATTATCAGTTAATCATTATGCATCCTATGGAAGCAGCAAGGATACTTTCTTCTTGGACTGTGTAGAAAAAAAAGCTTGCTGAACAACTTTACTTTCCTGTGTTTATATAAAATTTCCAGTATTGTCAGCATTGTAATTGTACTTCGTGCTTCTACTTGTCATAATTTAGTGGTTACTTTAAGGACTAAATGCATTCTATATGTAGTTATAAGAAGCAAACAGGAGCACAATAAAGTCAGTGCTGCTGTGTAAATATTAAATAAAAAAACCTAAAAACTAAAAAACAAAAAGCAATTTAAGTAAAAAAAAACCCCAACACTTTCTATGAAGCTTAGATGGTCATGTTAAGACTTTGCCATGACTGCGGAAAGAAAGTTATTATTAAAAGCATTATTAAAAGTTATTATTAAAAAAGTTATTAACTTTTTTCAAAACTATTATAAATCAATGCATGCACCGACTACTCACCTACAACAGAGCATAATCCCCACCCCCTCCCAGCCCAGTGGATTACAGTGTGCAGAGCTATTGCTGAGGTAAAAAGTGTTTACATTGAAGAATATAAAATACTTAATATAAACTGGATTACATAATTCGTTATATGTTCTTTTTAAACACGATGTTTTTAGGTTTGGTCCCCACTGTGAAAAATGTTGTGACTGATAATCTACCTCTGAATAATTTATACTACTGATGCTAACTCTGGATATGAGTATGCAGAGTGAAAAGAAGTAGTAGTGTGTAAAACAATTCCGATGTAGCCTCCTAATCTATTCAAACAAATTAATCCCCAAAGCCTGGTAGGTTTGTGCTTTTAATCTCACAAAGCAGATATAGTATATGAGCCCACAGCACCGTGAGAAAATAAAGCCGCTTTCTGTAAAGATGTACTGTATGACAGAAACAGTGTACTTACAATGAGTATCAGTGTTTCCACAGTGTGGGCATGCTCGGTGTGACACCACTGTCTCACCTGTCAGAGAGTCAGCACCATCTTTTTTCACACCTCTGCATCTCCATTGTTCTTTGCCGCCTCGTCTGCTGAGAGGTGAATTGTATGCTCGGTGTCATCCTCAGGGGATCTTAGGGGAATCGAGATTGCATTTATGAGCCCCAGCTTAAGTGACAAGTGCACGCTTATGCATATGCCCTTTCAAAACATGCCGTCAGCATCTGATCGCTTTTCCCTGAACCGGGGACAAAGCTGCAGTTCAATTTCTGGCAATCTAAGGCGTCCTTTTTTGGTTAAGTCTGACCTTCGTAGCAGCAGACAAGAGGACTGAATTTTGAAAATGTATTTTTTTGCATTTAGCTGTAACACATTGGCCTGTGAGCACAAAAATAAGATGTTTGAATGGTTCTGCATTTGTTCTGAGGGGAGCATGCCCCATCACCTGGAAAACACAAGATCCAGCGTCAGTAAAACAAAAGGTTCATTTTAGAGCAATCTCACTACCTTAGCCATCCAGTCCACTCCACTAGCACACTAATATCTCACAGATATGCATCAACACACTGCTGTCACCATAAAATGTGTTTGAGGAAATCCCCCCTGGATAGCTAAATGGCTCTTTAGAATAATTGCTCCCATTTTTAACACGTTTAATATATGCATTTAGTCAAGTAGCACACTTTCCTTTGAGGAATAGTAACATTAGAACAGCTGGGCTCGTGATCCTCAAGGCAGTAATCAGCCACAGCACAGAAGCCCTTGGAGATATGAGACAATGTTCTGTTACTCACTGTTGTTACCTCAGTGGCAACATACAAGCTCAAAGGCCAGAAGCTGTTCTGAGGCAGGTGAGTATGCAGCTTTGTGGCAACAGATTTAACAGAGGAATTTTATATTCATAGTAGAAGTTACACCACATCTTGTACAATGTCATAAAAGCTAAAAACTTTGGTAAAACTTTGGGGTTGTTAGAATAGAATAGAACTTAATCCCTTGGGGAGGTCCCCTCAGAGAAATCATGGTTCCAGCAGCACAACCCCAGTTCACCTTAAATACAAATAAGAAAAAAAAAGTCCAGGAATTAAAGTGTTATGCTATCAGGTTTTCACTACATGATTAATGTCACCAAAGGACAGTAACTGTAATATAAAGCACACACAACAGCTTAGGAGGTCAAGCTAGTTAAAGTCCTTGGGATGTGTCACGAGGGGCATCTGGCATAAATCGAATGCCAAATCAAAGTATGAGTCGCATCTGGTGAAGCGACTCATTGGGAAATAAGGGATACCAAAAAGTAATTAAGTTGTGTGAATACCCAAATTTTGCCACCAGGGACATCGTTTTACTACTGTGTGTGGAAATGTCTTCATGTATGTGTGGTTGCTATTACTTTTTAATACTTAATTTTAGCTATACCCACAATTATTTAAGACATTTACTCTGCAAAAAAAAAAAAAAGTTATATTGGTTTGTTGCACATCTTCTGTTATTAGTATTACAGAAAAATACGGCAAGATTTGGATTTTTCCTTCAAAGGTTGTTTTCTTTTAAAAAAATACTATTTATTGATAACTTTTCATATTTGTGTTAACTTTTTAAACAATAAGTATTTGCAATAATTATCTTTCATTTTATTTGTTGCAATGTTTGAGGAACAAGAGGTTTGATGTAAAGGCAGTCTGGGTTAAGGGTTGTGGTGGTTACAGCTGTCAAATCAAATCTATAAATATCATTACCAGAATAAAACAGCATCAGTCAAATATATAAAGACATTTAAACTGTTAAAAACTACTTTAAAAAGACTGTTTCAAATCATCTCTAACAACGCAAAAAGCACAAAAAATATTATCACTAACATAAAAAAAATCCAGAGTTTGAATGCTAAATATCATGAAGCTAAACCAGTAATTCATGCCATCCACAAACGTTAGACACACCTGTGAGTCGAGGCACAGTAACACACCCTAACAAAAAAGCTAGTATTAGCTCAAAGCACTCAGAAAGCACAGAGAACTTTCAGTATGTGAAGGTGTAAGTGGCTGCAGCCACAGAATAGTGAATAATTTTAACTATACAGAAGTACTTTGGTTAGCCATGATGCATGTAGATAGGTCTAGACTGCAGTTTAGAGGCTAGTGGTTTTTTAACTGGCTTATTCATTCAATTAATCAATCCTTACTATTTTAATCTGTTGAATTATTAAAAACATTGAAATCCATGTTAAAATGTCAAATAATAATTGTTCAAGTATTTAGATACATTTTGGAATTCCTTTTAAAATTAATACAGTTGTATGGGAACTGCTGTTTTTTTCTATGCATTTCCTATAGGTCCGACATTTGATCATTTTTGCACAGTTATAGTTTATAATATAAACAATATACAATAAAATTGCCTCTGTAGTCAAATAGCCGTAGAAACAATAATGAAACTGTGCATGTATGCAAGCTTGAGTATAATCAGCACATTCCATTACGTAAATAAATAGCACTACACCTCTGTACTGTAGCTTGCTAATTCATTTTGTCCGAGGTAAGATTATCTTAATTTGTTTGAATATACGACACGTTTTAAACAATAACCTATAGCAGTTTTGAGTAAAAGTTCTAAACAGAATGATACATCAAAATTAGATTAATAATGACCACTGTAATGACAGTATCATATTTTTACGCAAAATGGCACGAAGTGGACTGCTAGCATAAGGTCACTTTCCAAGCCTTCGGGTCTGTGTTACTTCGCAGCTTTGTCTAACCACATGTTTTACCATATTTAAAAAATATATCAATAATATATTTCGATGGGCTGTAACCTCCCTCATTTACTTAATTTTATGAAAAAGTTTCGCACTCAGTGGAGTGATGCAGTTAAAATCATTTGTGCGGGATTTTGTCAGTCACAGTTTTTCGAAGCTTTTGTCTCCAGTTTTTCAGTTGTGGTAATTAAGCTAAAGTAGCTCAGTCCAGCGACATAACTGGTTTTCATTTTCATGCTGTCAGAGCCCTGTGACTTTAGTGCAGGCACAGCTCACATAGAGGGATGATGCGAGTTTTCAGTTAAACTTGGTCGTGTATCAGTGAGACCCATGCTCAGTCACGATGTTTATGTTTCTGTAGAACGATCTTCAAGACAAAGGTACATTCAAGAAATAATATAGTAATACGTTTTTAATCTAACATAAGTCTTTCGTAATTTCTATGTTTAACACCCAATGGTGTTTGGATACAGAGATGACATTGTGTAGATTAAAGAACCTCTTTTCAAGTATGGGAAGATATATACAGTATATAAATACATAAATAGTGTTATTTCATGTTATGATCGGTCACGATCAGAAAATAGGGTCTATCCCCATTTTAATCTAATAAAGAGTTTCATTGTTTTATATGTGAACCTCACCTTTAAAAATGTTAGCATTAATTCTAATTTGTCTTTAACAATTTGTGTGTGTAAAATTTTTTACTTCAGAGAGTGCGATTGTTATTAATGTTGTGTTCTTTTCAGTTGTTGGAAGATCCCTCAAATTAAATTCAGCTGATCAGTATGTAGACTATGCATTTTAAATAGGTTGTGATGGATGATTGTATTAAATTAAACTACTAGTTTTGAAAGCAGCAGAAAATGACCAAGTTGACCCTACTTAATCTAACTTAACTCTGCCCATTTACATTTTATTCTAGGTTGAACAAGATGGAGGCAAAGTTCTGTATAATTATTCATAACCAAATCGAGAAGTTGGTTCTTCCATCAGGGATCCCACCAACAGTAGAGGAGCTGCAAAGTGTTGTGAAGAACACCTTTGGGATTTCAAACGACTTCAGTCTTCACTGTTTTGACCCAGAATTTCAGGACTACTTCACTATTCGCAGAAGTGACCAGATAAAACACAAAGACGCTGTGAAGGTTGTTGGCATCACCCTGGTCATTCTGCCAGTTTTCGGCAGCCCCTCTGATCAACTGTCAACTGACTATGACTCATCATCCAATTCAGTTGTATTCAATGCAGACTCTGCTGCAACCACATCTTCTCAGGACACCATTATTCTCAAAGGGCAGAAGTTCACAGAACGTTGTGAGCCCTGGCCGAAGCTGTTCCCCATTCCACAGTCTGCATACGAAACTGAAATGTAACTGGAAAGAGCCACTGAGAGTATAAAAAGAAAGGAAATCTTCTGCCCACCTCCAAAGTAAAGACTGATATTCTCGAGAAGTTGGCTGAAACTGTATTTTCAATTATGGACTATTCTTCCTATTATTTTGGGGCAAGCACTAGTGAAGAATTTCAGTGCATACAACGTAAATTAAGCAGAAAAATATTATATGATACATTTTTTATACGTTTTATATTCCACAATAAAAACAATTACTGTTTGAATGTTCTCTTTCTGAAATTGATTCATTTTACTCAGAAAAGAAGTTAAATTAATTTCATTCATTTTTTATAAAGTTAATAAAAAAATTGACAAAAATTTCATTTCTTTGTAATGGATATTTTAGTAATTTCTTACTAAACCTTTTCCAGATTGTTAGTGAATTCGAAGTAATTTTTCTCAGAGATTTATTTCAAACAAATTTATTTTTTGTTACAATTAGGCAATTTTAACCTTCAATTTGGGATTTTATCCCTAAATTCAACACATATTTACAATTGAATTTTATTAATATCTACTTTTGTTTTTTGTTGAAATTTAATTAGCATTTCATATACATTTTACAGAAATCGCTTGAAATTAAAATCTGCTTACGTAAATTAAGTGTCACTTAAGTAACCTCTAGTCACAGTTTTTACACTGTAGCTAGGTGTCAACATAGTTCAGTGCTTGCATTGAGGCACACTAGCTATAAGAAGAAGCTCAGTATAATGATATATAAAGTATACTTGGCAAGTCCAGATGTTCTTTGGGATTTAGGACATTAGGACTGTAACTTTGCACATCAAATGCCCCGAAAAATATAAAACAACTTAAAGATACAGAAAAAACAAACAAACAAACAAAAATCAGGTTGAATTACCTCCAAAGCTGCCTCTTCTATGATTTCACCTGAACCTGACCAGTGTGTCATTTGTTGGGACAAGAAAAATGTATCCTAACAATGTGGCAAACAAATTAATGAGGTGCTTGAGAAACTTTACCTTCTGTAAAGTATTGAGTCAGAAACACAGGCGGCAAGAATGTGCATGTTTGAAAGTGTCTTTGTGGGGATGGATGGCAGTGGGCTTAATGTAAGCAAAAAATGATGGTTGTCATGCTCAAAGTGGCTTCATCTGACGATAGTACAATCAAAATAGATGTAAAAGCTATGTTACTTAGATAAGATTAAGGAAGTGCCTTGAAATGTTGGCTTGTGTTTTGGTGTACTTTACTGGCATAGATAACACAGCCCATCAGCAAGCAAGGGAAAGAGCATAAAACATAACAATTTAGCTAACATGTAGTATTCTAAATCCACAAGGCCAGTAAGGTGTTTTACAGCCTTTTAACGCACCAACTACTAAAGTTGTGTCCTCTTTCTTTTTTCTCTATCTTATCTTCCTCATTCAGTGTCAACTTAATCAATGTCCTCTTCATTTCCCCATAATACTGGGAAAACAAAGCTTTTTTAGAGCTCACTCAAGGTTATAGTTTGTGACACATGACAGTGTATAAAGTCTCGTACTATTCATGAAAAATTATGCAATTATTTGTTCAAACAAGTACAAACAATCATTTAGAAGCAAAACAATGTTATATTTATCCAAATACACATGATTTTCATTTCTATCTGTAATTCAACTCAAGTGGACGCAACAATAATTTTATCCAAAAACGTCCTTTCCCTAAATCTCTACAAAGTTAAAACAGCTGTGTCACATTATTAACATGTTGCACTATAGAAGTGAGCTTGTGTGCTCAACATAATGATGTTTCATCTTACACTCCTATTATAAGAAAATGTCTTCCAGCAGTCTTTAAAAGCTCAAAAATCTCCACTGAGGAGCTAATAATACTTGCAAATTGCTTTTGTATATAAGGGTATAATATTTGTTAGGGTTTAATTACTCACAGATATGTGCAGACAGCATAGCTCATTGCAGGGAGTTGATACACAATACAATTATGTAAAAGGGATGTACTGCACCTATGGGAACAATCAGGTTCACAGTGTCTCCATTGTGGACATTATGCACACGCACAAATGCTTGCTTTACTCGTGTAGTTAGATACAGCTGGGTGCATGTTAATCAGAGACTGTTAGGCCTGCACTTGAATTTGTTTGACAAACAGGAATGTTAAGCTGATCACTACATGTGCAGGAATATGATCACGATTTATAGTTTTCATTTCAACAGTGAGAATTTAATAATGTCACCTTTAAATACTCAGCAAAAAAGATAATTACTCTCTACCTGAAACTGCTCCATTACCATCCTTTATTTGTTTATTTCTTCATTTTCTTTTGTACAATCCATTGCAGGAGAACAGAGCACTCTCACAAATGAAGGAATTTTAAATCTGGATTGGACTGAGTATTGTCAGGGGTTGTGTGTGGAGGCGTGGAAGAGATGACCCAAATGCAGGACTCACGGTGCAGAAATGATGACGATTTATTGGAGCGGGTGAATGAACAAAGCAGGAACGAAGGACTGACTGGCTGGCTGGCTGGCTAACTGAACATACACGCGGAGAGATGACATGAACATCAATGACACGACAAAGAACTAGTGAAACCGAGGAACTTAAATACACAGGTTGAATGATGACAATGATTGGAAACAGGTGAGTACAGGGCTGAACATAATCTGACTAATGACACGAGAGACAAGCTGACACGGGGAAAAAAAAAAAACAGGAAGTGAGAACATTAATGTGGCGAACTAAACTGAACATGAACAAACTGAAATCACTGGGTCAACGACCCAGGAACCCTGACAAGTATACCCCCCCCTTCAAAGGCCGGCACCTGACGGCCGAAAGAAAGGAAAACCAGACCAGGGCGGGCGGAGGGGGCCGAAGCTGAGTCTGAGGCCGGACCAGGCGAAGCAGAAGCTGAGGCCGGACCAGGCGAAGCAACAGCTGTAGGGCCAGTAGGCGCGGAAGCCTCTGGCTGGAGACAGGCAGGGCCAGCGGGCGCGGAAACCCCTGGCTGAGGAGCGGGAGAGCTCACAGCTTGCTCTGGGTACTGTGGCTGCAGGTCCGGGAACTGAACAGGATGGTGGATGAGTGACTGGGCCAGGGACTGAATAGGAGATTGGGCAACGGGTGACTGAACTACAGGGCACTGGATGACCGACTGAGCTGACTGGACTGACTGGGCAGTAGCAGACTGGACAGGGGCAGACTGGACGGACTGGACAGGGGCAGACTGGAGGACCGGAGACTGAACTACAGGGGACTGGAGGACAGGCTGAACAGCAGGTGAGTGAACTGACTGGAGTGAAAGCTGAACAGCAGGTGAGGGAACCGACTGCAGTGAAAGCTGAACAGCAGGTGAGGGAACCGACTGCAGTGAAAGCTGAACAGCAGGTGAGGGAACCGACTGCAGTGAAAGCTGAACAGCAGGTGAGGGAACTGACTGGAGTGAAAGCTGAACAGCAGGTGAGGGAACCGACTGCAGTGAAAGCTGAACAGCAGGTGAGGGAACCGACTGGAGTGGGGATGCTAAGGGATGAACAGAGGTAGGCGAGGCTGACGAGGGAGCTGAGGTTGGTGAGGCTGATGGCTGAGCTAGTGCGGGAGATAAAGCTACAGCCTGGGCTAGTAAAGCCGGTGCCTGAGCAGGGGACACTTCAGCTAGCCTAACCAGGGATAAAGCTAGTGCGTGAAAGGCTGGATCAGGCGGTGGATGAAGTGGTGGACTGATGGGTAAGCAGGCTAGCTCTTCCGAGCCTCCGGAGCATGAGGGCACTGGCTGGAGAGCCTCGGCTGGGCCTCTGGGATGGTCAGGTTGGATTCTGGCTGCCCTCAGCCTAGGCGCCGGGACAGGCACGGGAGGTGGCTGGACACCAGTCACCCCCACCCGAGGAACAGAAGCGGGTGTGAAGGTATACGGGGTCACAGCTGCCCTCCTCCTGGGAGCTGGCACAGGTGTGGATGTAGGCTGACTGATGGGAGTGGAAATAATGACTGGGTGAGTGATACTGACAGGTCTATCGGGATTTATTCTGGTCCTTCTGCCACCACTATTTACAGTCTTTGACTGAACAGTCTTTGGGGGCGCAGAGCAGAAAAAAATCTTCCCAGTCCACTTCATCCTCTAGGAGGGAAGCTCCCCATGGATCAGAAATGAGTCTATTGTGCGTTGTAAGTGAATAATCAGATGAGGGGTGTGGAAAACAGTCACTGGAACTCACCACCGGAAGTTGCCGAAGAGAGTCCATTTTATGGCGGCGTGTGCACCGCTTTCCCCGGGAAGAGGAAGCGGACAGGGTAAACCGCTGAGCCTCTGGCGCGGTATCCTCCGTTGAGCTGAGGTGGGAGGTGTAGCCGCTGTGCCATGGCGAGGCGGAAGGGCTGGAGAGGGAAGCGGCCGGAGGGCGAGCGAGGAGCGGAGCGGCGGGAGAGCGACGCTTGGCCTGTAATGCCCACTCTCCGCAGCGAATGCCCCGATGCAGGTGAGGCAGCAGGTGGAGGACCGCGGCGTCTCCGAGGCCCGCCCAGAGCCAGACGAGTCCCCTCAAAGACGTGCTCCCTCTCTGAGAAGAGCCGCTGTTTCCACCTGAGTTTCTCCGCCCAAATGGAAAGCGCTGCGTCCTGCCGCTCGAGAAGGTCGGAGTCCGCTGGGTCACGCTCGTGTCTTTGTGGCACGGGTCGTGTCATTCTGTCAGGGGTTGTGTGTGGAGGCGTGGAAGAGATGACCCAAACGCAGGACTCACGGTGCAGAAATGATGACGATTTATTGGAGCGGGTGAATGAACAAAGCAGGAACGAAGGACTGGCTGGCTGGCTGGAAGAAAGACTGGATGAATGACTGGATGGATGAAAGACTGGCTGGCTGGCTGGCTGACTAACTGAACATACATAGGGAGAGATGACATGAACATCAATGACACGACAAAGAACTGGTGAAACCGAGGAACTTAAATACACAGGTTGAATGATGACAATGATTGGAAACAGGTGAGTACAGGGCTGAACATAATCTGACTAATGACACGAGAGACAAGCTGACACGGGGAAAAAACAGGAAGTGAGAACATTAATGTGGCGAACTAAACTGAACACGAACAAACTGAAATCAGTGGGTCAACGACCCAGGAACCCTGACAAGTATAGCCCCGATACAGTGCTCTAAACTCCTGTTTAGAGTTGATAACGAGTCGTTTTAACATGTTCTTGCAAAACACCATTTGTGTCCTTTGAGTCTTTATTATTAATTGAAAAAAATAAAGTTGTTATGGCAAGTAAGCTTAGTCAGGGAAATCATTGGGAATACATCCCCATTAGAACAGTGGCCTGGGGGAGGGTGGGGGATGGGTTAGCTTAAAAGAACTACCAAATGTTTACAGGACACAGCCAGTGGTAAAGTGATTTCATCTTTAAGCTATAATGATGTAATAAAAGTAATTAAAATAACATTAGAAAATGCTTTTATTTGATTGGGCTAAAGACATCAACCTGTTGTTGTATTTCAGTAAAAAAAAATTATACATAGAATAGGCACAGGTGCCTTCACTATATGTATACCATTTGTATTGGCAACTTGAATTATCCTGTGGCCAAACACTAAATGCAAGCACACCACATAGCAACTGTAAAAACCTGTGTTGGGCATAACACATTAATTTAGCAATTGTATTGTTACTTGCATATACAGTTTATTCAATAACCTTTGAATGATTGAAAGTAAAAAATAACATATCAAATTTGCCCTTTTAGCTAGCAGCCAGCAACCCCAGACCCATAATGAGATTTTAGGTCAGTCTCTGCCAAACCCAACCATGGTGGCAAATTTGAGAGGTCCACAAATCTAACAGGGAGACTGAAGCAGATATTATCAACAATAAAACATTATGTAGAATATTCTGCATTAGTGGACCGCTTATATTGAAGTGTATGGATTATGCATATTTTATATGCATAAAAAAACAAATCACCTCAAGTATATTTTGAAAAATGCAGAGGTGTGTTAGGTATACTGTCTATTATTAAACTATGGGAGACTTTAACTGATCTAATGGCTCTATAAATCCTTAATATCCAAATCCCAGCTCTGAAATTGTACTCAGTACCTGATCTTAATTAGACAGCATGTAGCATCCTTTTCAGTGCAACAGTGAAGTTTAGATTAAGTCCCATCCTAGTCCCACTGAGTGCTAGTCTCCAGAGAAAGACATTTTACTCAAAGGCTAGATTTAATTAACATCTGTGAAAGAAGCTCTACATTTCAAAGTGTGTACTTCCAGCTGGGGGTTGTCTCACCTGTCTAACTAAGAGACACATCAAGAGCCAAATGAAAGTGCATTACATCAAAAGTGCATCAGCACAAGTGCGGTTCTTCTTTTGATGGGACAAGGGAAGCCTTAAAGATAAAGACTCTCCAGAACATAAGACATTCCTTTTTCTGTATTGACTCCTTTCTTGGCCTCCTCATATTTGATACATGACAGATGTCATAGAATATTTACCCCTACCTTCTAACATCCTCTATCGACTCAAACTGTCAATGGAACCTGATGGGAGGTAGTCAGAGTCTGAGCTGCTGCACTTTGTCAGCAATACCACAAAACCTCGACAGCAAAAAATAGACAACTTGGGATTGCTTTTTTTAAGCAACTGCCCAATCAGCCTGGCAAAAGCAGTTACAAAATAGAATCAATAGATGGTTGTTGTATGTGAATATGGACATTCAATCTTTCCACGAAACTCAGCACGTACTGAAAAAATTATATTGTTTGGTTTACACTGAAAATTAAGGAAGCAATATCAAGTGGTGGAGCAGCAAATAACTTAGATATATAACTCTCTTATGCAGCTTAATTACATTGTTCCTCCAGAACCACATGTAAATCCAAATTCATGTGCATATTTAGACTGATGCTAAAACAAAGCCACAAGATAAAAATGTGGTTATCTGATGTTTTTAGTTTCGTGCCGCAAATGAACATTGACACAAATCAATAGATATAAATTTAGACTATTGTACCAACTGTCGTGAGACCATATTGGCCGAATTCTGAATGCCTTAGTCACAATTGTATGTAAGTATGTATGTATTATTATTCTTATTATTATTGTTATTATCATTATTATTATTATTAGTTTAGGATATGAAAGGTCAAACTGAAGGACTTTTAAGAACTTTAAGATGGAAACAAGTGCCAGTAAATACTGTTGCATACTCTACTACATGTTATCTGTATAGGTTTATGAAGATCCATTCACTTTGCAAAATGTAAAACTTTCATCACCGCTTGACAGCTGTGTAGGCATAGGTGCTTTTTGATAATTTATTCTTTTAACTTTTCATATTTACTTTTAGCCCTAATCATATTTTCATTTCAGAGCATATGGCTTTTTTTTCAAGTTACCAGTGTGGATATAAATGAATGCCTGATTACTTACCTGGTTCAATAAATGCCAGGTTACAGAAAAGAAGGTTTGAGTTAGGCTTAGTTTTTGTTTTGTGTTTTGTTTTTTTAGCCACATGCGAATTAGGCACGTTTTCAGACACCCTTAAAAAAGTCTCAAACAATAATTTTGGAACAGTGATGAAGCCTAAATTGAGATTTTTGGTTTAAATATAAAAATAGCACAAGAAAATCATGCAGGTTCACGATAACCAAAATTTAGCATCTACAATAATATAAAATGCAAAAGAAAGTTAAACAAAGTTTTTTTTGTTTGGTTTTTTGTTTTTTACATTTTTGTAAAAAATGTTTGCTCAGATTTAAAAGGTATTGGTTAACATGAAATGGCCTTTTGGCACCAGTGAAAATTTTACAACATCCTTTACTTTTTTAGAATGCAATTTAAAAAAAATTTTTATTTCAATATTTGTTTTGATCAAGTCAAGAAAGAAACCAAAGTGCAAAAATAAAACACAGCTGAAATGAATCAAAGAAGATAAAGCAAAGCAAGTTAAAACTTAAATGAAAAAAAGGAAAAAGTTTTTAAAAAGTTCATAAAAAAGTTCATAAGCTTAAGTAGCAGTAAAAACCGGAACCAAAATTTATTAATATAAACCAAAAGACTAAAACACACAAATCTAACAAATTCCAGAGACAGTGACATCATGGTGGTCACTGTACTGTACTGTCAGACTATGTTTTCGCTTTTAGATATGACCCACATACGATATTTATATTATTTATGAAAGGATAGGATGAACATGACAGAGCATTTACAGAATTTGCAGAAAAAATCTATTATATACAAAACATTTACTATATAGAAGGTGATTACATATTTAAGACGATTAGGAGATCAATCAAATATCAGCACATGCAATCAGATGGTAAGTGTTTATCATTATTAATGCTTTTAAATATTCTTCACTTAGATAAGCTATTTTTGGAAGATATTCATAAACTGAATAAAAAGAAAATCTTAATATCATAAATAAACATTAATAATATGAACAGGGTGGGTGGGGGGGAGAGAGAGGCACTCATTTTTCATCTTTAAACAGCCTTGTTATCTTGTCACCGGATGTGCCTTTGCCATTAACTTGCACGCAGGGAAATATGAAGGAGCAAACAATGAACATGACAAAATGTGAAATTCCCCAAGCCTCTCTCAAGGTCTCATTTCCCTGGCAGCTGCCGGGGAGCAGGAAAGATAGATCCTCTATCAACAGCCTTTGGGAGGAGGGCTGCACATTTTTTCCCCCAGGCAATTTATCTACATTCAGTCAGCTTAAGTTGCAAAGAAGCTTAATCCCTCTAGAATGTATCTAAGAGAAAAAAAATTACAAATAAGTAAATGCTCTGACTGTGAAGTCAATTTAATCTCATGGATTGAGCTCATTAAAAGCAACCTGCAGTGAATTATGCCCAGAATGAATTACCCCAAACCTTCATTGTGAAGAGAGCTGCTATGTGCAGGTCACCTGTCATGCAGACATATTCATATGCTCAATCACAGCAGCAATGATCCCTGTACCTGCTACAGTTGAGTCACAGGAAAGTAATCTCCAATTCTAATAATGCCCAGATTTGAGTATCCTCGCAAATGGTGAATAGACCTCAATCATCTTACAAATTGCCACACTTGGGGTTATAAATTTAAGAACATCATTTTTCATGGAAAGACTGATGGACTTCATTTCACATGCTGCTCTTATACTGCAGAGTTTGGAGCAGGTGTGCAAGTGTTTCTCAGTATGCCTAGTATGTTACTGTACAGTACACGCAACAAATAATGATCAAGCTGGGATATAAAGATATCCTGCTCTGTTTAAAACAATATCGCTTCTGTTTCCTCAAAGCTGTGGCAATACTTCGTAGAGACAACCTGTCAAACAATATTCTTCTGGTGAAAGTATTTGGTGCAGCCACAACCTTGTTTTTCCAAAAACAATATCTTTCCAAAGGCTATGACTTTGAAACTTATTAGAATTTTTATAAACTCCATTTTTCATTTATATACTGCATTTCCATGTATCATGTCCTGTTTAAATGAACTGCTGCACCTGGTTCCCGTTTAACTAGAAAAATCTAACAGTTTGATTTAACAACAATCCAAACAAGATTTATCAAACATAAATGAATGTAAATAAAACAATTATGAGCAGCTACTGTTTGTACTTTCATTTATACAAGTTTGGTACGGTTCAATAAAAAGGTATAAAATGTTTTATGTCTAAAAATGTTGGTGATATTTATAGACTGGAAGAAAACAGAATATCTTTTGAAAGAACTAAAATGTTTTTAAAACAATCCATGTCACTTGCTCAAAGTTGCCTCTTTGTTATGTGGACATGATATTTAGCTTCTAGTCCCATAATTTAGCATATATGATGTATTTTGTGACTTTTGTTTGCTGCTGTATTTGAAATCCTAAAATGTGAAAATTAGAGATGAAACAAAATATAAAACTTTTCTAAGTTCAGATATTGATGATAGACAGCAAGTAGCTTTTTACCTGGTTCACATTCAACATTAACTGATTTAGCCTGCAGTAGTAAGCAAGCAAGTATGAGTGGATGGATATCAGCGGAATATCTGAAGCTGCAACAGCTTTAAGAATAAAAGTGAAAAGTATACACAAAGCCTACGACTGACTGTCCTGTTTGCAGTGTTGGGGAGTAACGGAATACATGTGCCGGCGTTATGTATTTAAAATACAAAATATGAGTAACTGTATTCTGTTACAGTTACAGTTTAAAAATGTGGTATTCCAAATACAGTTACTTTGTTGAAATAAAGGGATTTTTCTGTTTCATATGTTAGGCTGTCCCCTCTCTATTTTTAGTAATTCCACGCCAGTGGAAACCCAAACAAAACACGCATTAAGAGGCTCTAATGCCTGTGTCTCAATCTCGCGGCTCATGTCACCTCTACGAAGGCAATAGGCAGAGTGTTACAGGCATAGCCCTAAAGAATGAAGCCTCATGGGCAGTATAGCGTAGTTGTAAGTAAGCTGTTAAGACTTGACTGTACACAACTGTACTTTCAGCGCCTCTCTCTGTCTCTCACTAGCAAAGTTGATCCAGACAACAAAGTAAAGCTAGTTTTTGGTTACGAGCCCGACACAGAACCCAACATATTAGCCAGAGGTCCATTTACTACGGTTCGGAGCCGTGGACCTGTTTTATATATGCGCGGAATAGTTTTCTATACGAAAGCGCTGCAAAAAGTGCAGCCTTACCTAATGTCCACCCTACTGTTACTCATTTTTATTAAGATTTAAAAATCTAGTTGGTATTGGTATGACGAGTAGCCTTCAATAATAATAATAAATCACACAGCAATAGTACATTCATGTAGTTTTAAAAAGCATGATAATACATTAAGTAATCCAAAGTATTCAGTATACGTTACTCTCATTGAGTAACATAACGGAATATGTGACAAAATACATTTTGAAGCATGTTTTCTGTAATCTGTAGTGGAATACATTTTAAAAGTAACCTTCCCAACACTGCCTGTTTGTAGCAACAGTCATTTCTCCTGTTTTACAGGTCTGTCCTCTATCAGCCACTGTAATAGGGCCTGTACGCTAATGTTAGTTTTTATGAATCACAACTATTTGACCAACATTTTGTAACACAATAACTGCAGGTAATCTGGTAAAGTTTTTGGTCAACTAGTTTTTTCAAGCAATAAAACATTAACAAACTGGAATTTCAGCACCACCTTCATGTTTTTAAAGTTGCCACTTGACATATACGGTAGCCATCACTTTTACAAGCATATTTGGCCATTGCGTATCCACCTACTGCTAGGGCATTCAGTCACGCTGTCCCACAAGCTCCAACGGCAAACAGATGTTGGCTGTCTAAAGAAATTGTCACCAAGTGCAAGATATACAGTTCCCAAGTATGCACGCATACGTCCAACACTTAAACATTAAAAACCAAGATGGCGGCGCGCACGGGTGCAGCGGCTCTTAGCTCTCCAGTTTGGTGCTCGTTTTTACTTTTAATGTGGATATTTTTGAATGTTTGCAACGCCGCCATCTCTTACAGTCGCCAGAACCTAATTGACCTAGGTTTTAAATATAGTTTGTCTGTTTCTGGCGACTATCAGCGAACACACAACATCCTGGTGGAGATAGCGAGACCGCCAGGGTCACCGTGGATGGTCTGCCCGCCCAGCAAGCGTAGAAGGCGACGGAGGGAAAGAAAGCAGAAGAGGGGATGCCGGTCGGGCTCAGACGCTAGGCTACGCAAACATCCACACCGGCCAGCACTTCCGAGCCTTTTCCTATCGAACGCCAGATCCATCACCCACAAACTTGACGAATTGGAGCTACAGATAGCCAACACAAGCTTTGCACGTAACTGCAGCATTATTCTTATTACGGAGACGTGGCTTCACCCGCTGATTCCCGACGCTGCAGTCGAGTTAGCAGGCCGCACGCTACACCGGCATGACAGAAACAGCAACTCAGGTAAAAGCAGAGGAGGGGGGCTATGTGTTTACGTGCATAACGAGTGGTGTTGTAACAGCAGGATCATTCACACACACTGTTCTCCTGATTTGGAGGTTCTGGCAGTCTCGTGCAGACCTTTTTACATCCCGAGGGAGTTTACAGTAGTTATTGTGATAGCTGTTTATATACCACCGGATGCTAACGTTGGCACGGCTCTCAGCCTCTTGCTCAACACCATAAACAAACAACAGCTTGCCCACCCCGATGGGGTTTTTATTGTCGCCGGCGACTTTAACAAAGCGTGCCTAAAGACTGTGCTTCCTAAATTTGTCCAGTTCGTGGACTTTGCTACGAGAGGAGAACACACTTTGGACCATGTCTATTCAAACATCAGGCATGCTTTCAGAGCGACACCCCTCCCCCACCTGGCTGGATCTGACCACCTCTGCATGTCCCTCACCCCCACCTACACCCCCCTGCTGAGAAAAACAAAGCCCCAGACAAAGACAATAAAAACCTGGCCTGAAGGAGCCCTTTCTCAACTGCAGGACTGCTTCTCAACAACTGTATGGGATTTATTCTCCAGCCACAACCTCCAGGAGTACACGGACACTGTACTCTCGTACATCAGGAACTGTGTTGACAATGTCACCGTCAACAAAAGGGTCAGGGTGTTTCCAAATCAAAAACCCTGGATGAATAGCGAAGTGCAATCCCTCCTAAAAAGCCGCAACACTGCCTTCAAGTCAGGGGACAGGGCTGCGTATAGGGCGGCCAGGGCAGACCTGAGTAGAGGCATCAGGAAAGCTAAGGCTGCCTATAGGAGGAGGATTGAAGATCACTTTGCTGACAACGACCCCAGAAAAATGTGGCAGGGGATCAATCACATTACCAACTACAGAAGCAATAACCAGGCAACATCTAGGACTGATGCCTCACTGGCTGAGGATCTAAACCGTTTCTTCGCCCGCTTTGAGACGACCAAGCCCTCAGCTGCCACACCACTTCCACCCGCCCCCAGCACTGGCACACTAACACTTAGGGAGCACCAAGTGAGGTGTGTTCTAAGGTCAGTGAATCCCAGGAAGGCGGCAGGTCCTGATGGAATACATGGAAAGGTTCTCAGAGCATGTGCTGACGAACTGACCGGAGTCTTCACTAAAATCTTCAACCTTTCCTTGTCATCAAACACCGTCCCGCCCTGCCTCAAAACCTCCACCATCATCCCCATCGCCAAGAAGACAGCTGTGGCCAGCCCAAATGACTACAGGCCTGTTGCACTTACGCCTGTAGTGATGAAGTGCTTTGAGAGACTGGTCTGTCAGCACATCAGGGCCGGTCTGCCTCCCACTCTGGACCCCCACCAATTTGCCTACAGGACAAATCGTTCCACCGAGGACGCTATCACCATAGCGCTCCACACTGCGCTGAGTCACCTGGAGCACCGAGGAAGCTATGTGAGAATGCTCTTTCTGGACTTCAGCTCAGCATTCAATCATATCATCCCGGAGATCCTGGTCCAGAAACTGTCTCACCTGGGACTCTCCACCCCCATCTGCCTCTGGATCAAGGACTTCCTGACAAATAGACCACAGTCTGTCAGACTCGGCCCCCACCGGTCCAGCACCATCACACTCAGCACCGGGTCTCCACAAGGATGTGTTTTGAGTCCCCTCCTGTTTACGCTCTACACATCCGACTGCTCCCCTACCCATCTCTCAAACACCATCATAAAGTTCGCGGATGACACCACAGTGGTTGGACTCATCTCAAGGGGGGATGAGTCGGACTACAGAGATGAGGTCAACAGACTGAGTGAGTGGTGTTCAGTTAACAACCTCCAACTGAACACCACGAAAACTAAAGAACTTATCTTGGACTTCAGGAAGGGCAGAGCAGACCCGGCCCCACTTTACATTCACGGGAGCTGTGTGGAGAGGGTACACTCCATGAGGTTTCTGGGCGTGCAGATATCTGATGACCTCTCCTGGACTGCAAATACTACAGCGGTGGTTAAAAAGGCCCAGCAGCGTCTCCACTTTCTGAGAGTGCTCAGGAGGAACAACCTGGAGGAGAGGCTGCTGGTGACATTTTACAGAGCCACCATAGAGAGCATCCTAACGTACGGCATAACAACATGGTATGCAGGGTGCTCAGCTGCAGACAGGAAAGTACTGCAGAGGGTCATCAACACAGCCCAGAAGATCACTGGCTGCTCTCTGCCCAGCCTGGAGGTCACTGCAAACTCTCGGTACCTCAGCAGAGCTGGCAATATCATCAAGGACCACTCTCACCCCAGCAACCAACTGTTTGAACTATTACCGTCAGGCCGACGGTACAGGTCACATAAAACCAGGACAAACAGATTCAGGGATAGCTTCTTTCCCAGAGCTATCACCGTAGTAAATAAGCACAAAAACAATTGAACCTATTCCATACCGTCACTGTCATTATATTATGCTGCTATTCATACTGTCATTATATTAATGCTGCTACCCTGTATATATTGTACATACTATTGTTTGAGTACTTACGATTGTTTTTTTTTTCTGTACTTTTTATATTTTACATTTATATTTATTATTGAAACTTGCACCAAGGGAGTGGCACTCCAATTTCGTTGTACTCTGTACAATGACAATAAAGGCTATTCTATTCTATTCTATTCTATTCTATTCTAAAGGAAATACTGTCAACTGTCTGACAACTAGTGATGTGCGGATCGATCCTGAAATATCGATTCCTCCGATACCAATCATTTATGTTCTAGAATCGATTCTCACATTAAAATATCGATATTTTAGTAATTTAGGGTAAATTTATAGTTTATCATTAACAGGAACACAGTGGAAAGAAACTATATCATTCGGATTGTCTACATTCGAAGGTACTACTTCCTCTTCCGCCTTTCATAGTTATGTGCGAAATACGGCTGTATAAATGTCTCACAGCCGCTGGCGTGCGCACTCACAACAATGGCTGAGCGTAATTGGAGTCATGTGCGGGCGTATTTTATCTCCACAAACAGCTGAGACATGGTTTGCGATACATGTGGCAAAAAAGTGAGGTGTTGTGGCCATACTTGCCAACCTTGAGACCTCAGAATTAGGGAGAAATTCAAAAGGGCTGTTGGGGGGTGTGTTTATTATTATTACAGTGTTTATTTATCGGATAAAATACGTTAAATGTCACCATTATTATTGGCCGGCCCGGAAACAGCGGGGGTGTCCAAATTCAGAGGCTGCTTCCACCTGAGGACCCGGCCTTCGCGGTCTAAAGAAAGCCGGGTATACGTTACGAGCTCCCTCGGTGGAGTGAAACTCTGCCGTCTGCTCCTTGCTATCTAAATATAACAGGGCGCTGACGTAAACTCTCGACCGTCTCACACTTATGTTTAATCAGTTTTCTGTTTGACGTTTATTCAGCTGTGTGAAAACCCGGAGGAACCCACCCGATGGATTAATAAAGTTAAATTTAATTTAATCTAATTTAATAACTTTAATCTCAGTCAAACCGATTTACTCACAAACAAATAAAACACTGAAAAAGCCAAACAATAACATTTTTAAGTTATCAAAGTGACTTATATATCATGTTTAACCCGAGTAGCGAAAGACCGCGGGGGTTTGAAAACGATGTGTCGGGTTGGCTCAGATATTTGAAGTTTACACAGCTACATTCTCACCTGAAAATATGTAATATTTCTAACATTTTGAGTTATTTTCCAGTGTTAGAAAATCAGCACTGCTCAGTGTTAGCCATTGTTAATCTTCAAAACTGACTAGGTTACTTTTAAACATATAACACTGTCAAAAGTGTTAATTTAACACTCAACAGTGTTGTATTTAACACTCAGAGGTGTGGACCCATATAGACACTCTCCAGTGTTAATTTAACACTGGAGATTTTGCTGTGTACTCTTCTCTTCCTCATCTTGCCCAGTACCTGCTCTGTGCTGCTGCTTGCGCGTAAAATATTTGCAAAAGTTTAAAATGTATACTTTAAAAATGTAATTGTTTATAAAAAGTATAAAAGGCAAGGTAGACACATTTTGTGTATTTAAGAACCACAGTTTATTTCATCTTTTGTTTGACACTACCCAGCTCTGTGATTTAAAAAAACCCAATGAATGTAAAACTAACTTAAACTGGGTTAAATGATAGTTTAGCTACAACTAAATACTTTTGTCTATGTTAAATGGCTTTACGGTATAATGAATTTAATTTATCTGAATGATTAATGAAATGTTCTTTATTTTTTGTGTTTAAAGGTTTTTCACCTACCTATCTAGCAAAACAGCTATCTAACTAGCTAACTACCTGATTGACTGAATGAACTTGAAACTGGTCAAAATTGAGTGAAATTCAAAGTCTGGTCTTTTTCAAGTGTGGGCACCTCACAGACAGAACACTTGACACAGACCAGGATGGGACTGCCTGGCAAACAAGCAAGGCACTGCCAGGCTTGTATGGTGATCATTTGTAAGCATCAAATGCAGAAAACCTGATCTGCGAATAACCAGACCTAGTATGCTTTGCAGCTCTCGCACTCTTCCCATGCCAAAAACACAATGTTTCATGCTATTGAGCAGATGTTGTTCTGAAGTTATGAAAATATATTACTGTAACTTAATTCTTGCTTTGCGTTGTGCTTCTGTTGCTGGCTGTTTTGGGTGAACGTCTAGGTCTCCAACATGATTTTGCTTGACTTTGGGTGTGAATGCACCATTAAAGGCGGTGTGACAAGTTCAATCTTTCAGGGGAAGATTGAACTTGTCACGCCGCTTTTAACTTTCTTGGAGTAGCACTGTTGGCCCTCCACATCAAAAGGAGCCAGGTGAAATGCTGCCTAGACACCTCCTAGCTGAGGTATTTCATGCAGCTTATTGGACGATGCAAGAAACATCTTGGCTAGGAGAAGGAAACCCTGAGGCAGATCTAGAACAGACTGGAAAGTTTATGTCACCTGACTGGCTTTTGAACACCTCAGTATCCCCCATGAGGAGCTGGAAGTTGGTAGGAGGGAGGACAGTTCTCCCAGGGAGCCACATCCAGATAAAGGGTAGAACATGGATGACTTTTGAGTTCTTTCCCTAGTAAGTAACTCATTTTTAGATACTACAGTCCCAAGTTTCTGGTAGAATGGAAAAACAATCTATAGGCCACTGGGGGCCTCAACTCCAGAGCATGCAAGGTTCTCATCAAAACCTGTAACTATCAATCTGAGACCTGCAGTCTAGCAGGGTGCCCCCAGCATTTTCTCTTCAATTGCCCCCCCGGTAAGTTCAACCAGCCATGAGCAAGGCTTTTTGACAGCTTCCTATTAGCGAGCAAACAAATCCACGTGGTGCTGAAATCAAGAACAGTCATTTGAGAGTCACATGTAGAGGGAGTCCAATCCTAACAAGAGTCCCAGTTCAACTCTGAACCAACCTGATCTGCATAACCATCAGTAAAGCAATGCTGTTTGGGGAAGGATTTCTGTATGCCTAAGCCAAATGCGGCTGGATTTCTTGTTCTCCATATTGATTTATGTCTTGGGTTGAGCAGGTTAATTAAATGTGAATAACGTGGCAGCAACATTATATTGAGCCCACAGTAAAGGCAAGTGGAGTGATTGTTTGAGTTGCTACAACAGCAATCAATGCAAAATAACGAGGGAATATCTGTCAGCGTGCCCCAAATGGATGGGGTGGAGTGTGATGTGCAGACGAATTAAGCAGCTGCTATAAGATACTTGGGCTGTGTCTGAGGTTTAGCTGTGCATTAGTAATGAGTTAGTGGATTAACAGGGGGAAGATTCTCTGACACTTTCAGGTTACCTGTGGAAAATGCCATCACAAGGATTATAAGGGACACCATGAGGAAAATATGAATGATATGAATAGGAAAACAAAGCCCTGTGTTTGTGCCTTATATCTCTGCTCTCGAGTTATGCGTTCAGAAGAAAAAAGTCCTTTTCCCTCTAACATTTGAGACTGCAGAAAAGTTCACAAACAGGAAGACGACTTCCAAACCACGCAAACAAATTATATTTGTATGTGCTCTGTGGACTAGTTTTTATTACTGCATCTACGGCTCACTGAGTCTTCTCAAATCTGTCTCTCAGTGGGTCATAAAGTTTGAAATCTGTGTTCACACATTTTTGACAAATCATCTGACAGCAAGACTGCAAAAAGAACTGGAGCACTCATGTCAGAGATGGCTGTTTTTAACACACTGCAACAGTCAAAAAAATTATTCCTGGATTTAAAACTGAGTATTTTAATATTCCAATAAACAGGATTATGTTTGGTCAGTTGGATTTATATTTTATCAGGCTGCTGGGCCCTGTTATCATTCCCAGGGCATCAAATATAGCCATTTTGTCCAAACCTCTTTGGAGTCCCTGAGGACCTTAGTCAAAAATATGAAATTCTGCCTACACAGTTTTAATAAATTGCACTACTACTCACTTACTTTTAGAAACCTTGACAAATATTAACCTACAGTGTCCAGAGGTGCAGGGGCAGTCTGTCGGGCATTTTAAAGAGAACAAATCAGATGCCATTGCTGTCTTCAGCATCTGGATGGTGAACTTTGCAGACTGGAGGTTATCAGAACTGGAGTTTTTCCTTCCCACTGTCTGTCACCAAGTGCTTGCTTGTAGGGGGTCATCTGATTGTTGTGGTTTTCTCTGTACAATTGTAGGGTCTTTACCTTACCATATAAAATGCCTTGAGCCAATTGTTGTTTTGAAGCTGCATAAATAAAAGTTGAATTGAATTGAATCTACTGTGACTGAGAGAACTGCGTTACATTAGTTACATTACAAGTCCCAATGTGAGCAGTACTGACCCTCCGAAGAGCAAGGAAAATGCCACTTTCCACTGCACAACTGTAAAATGAGCTCAACAAACAGCAGCAGCTGTACCTTCTCCTGCCACGTGCCAGCATGCCCTGAGTAGAGCACGAGGAAATTTGGGTGCTAGTCTACTGGTCCCGGTACAAATATTATAATATCTTGGTTCACATTGCCAGCAGTAAGTCAGACTGGGTAGGCAGGACCAATTCTGTTCATGATATTTATGATAAAATTTTCTAGATGTGGCCAATATTTGGAGGGTTTGTTAGGTTGAAGATCTCAAAACTGCTTTTTGTAGATGATGTGATTCTGTTGGCTTCAAGTCATGGCCTCCCACTTGCACTGAGGTAGTTTTTCAGCTGAGTGTTAAGTGCCTGATGAGAATTGCTATCTCCAAATTTGAGGGACAGGTGTGGCATATGCAGATACTGTACCAGTCTACTGACCCCAAAGCTGCCAGTTTATACGTCAGTCTACATTCTGGCCTTTACATATGGTCACAACTTCTGTGTAATGACTGAAAATATAAAAAAATTTAGATACAAACAGAAATGAGCTTCCTCTCAAGTGTGTCTGGGTTCTCTTTGATCCTTAGCAAAAGGGTGAGCTTGGTGATTTGAGAGGGAGACAGAATACAACCACTACTCCTGTACATAAAAAGAATCCAGTTGAGGTGGTACAGAATCTGAGTTCGATACCTCCTGGACACCTTCCAGGTGAGGTGTTTTAGGCATGTACTAAAAGGAAGACATGAGGAGGCCCTGGGGAAGAGCCAAAACATGCTGGACAGATTACATCTCTGGGCTGGCTAGGGGAGTTTGGTTGGGGGGTTTTTGGGGTTTTTTTGTTGTTTTTTTCAATTATTTTATCTGAACGGATTTCATCATATAAATACAGCACAGATGTTAAGTTGAATTACTGAAAAATAAGCAATACTAGAGTCAAAGGTTGGCAAATAAGCTTTTAAGTAGGGATGGGTACCGGTATCATAGCACCGGTTCTGACATAAACGGTAGTAACCAGACCGAAAAGCAGCGCACATTTCGGTGCTTTTTTTTTTTTTTTTCCCTGAGATGTCATACACTTTGGATTCCAGCCAATAATTTTACCTTTGCGAGCGTAGTAGGCGGGACCAGGTACGTACGTTCTTTTAGAGCAGAGCTACAGATTAAAAATGCCCAAGGCGAAGCGGTCAAAAGTCTGGCTGTACTTCACAGCAAAAGATGCAAACTCAGCAGCCTGCAACAAGTGCTTTAAGGTGATACTGTCAAAGGAGGTAACACCTCGAATCTGATGAAACACCTGGCGATGTGTGTGTGTGTGTGTTTTATTTTTTATTTTTTTGGTCCCCCCATTGTTTAAGCATTGCTTCCAGCCAAGAGTGATACCATAAATCCCCTATAGCTGCAGAAAAGGCCAACATTGTTATCTTTTTACAAAAAAAACAGCTGAACATGAGAGGTTTCTGGACAAAGTTTGTGTTCTTCATTCTTTAAGCACCGGTTTGAGCACCGTTTAAGCACCGGCACCATTTCAAAAGTACCGGTTTGGTACTGGTATCGGATAAAACCTAAACGATACCCATCCCTACTTTTAAGTAATAATGTGGGTTGTATTTGGGATAAAAGCTGTAAAGAAAAGTATAGATTTTTGTTGTACAAAGTACGTAAACTAATTGTAACTTTGTAGTAATTTTTTTCTGACATAACTGATAATACTTTAACAAGAAACACCTTTAGCTATTCCTATTATTTTGATATTAGAATCCCTCGGGACCCTATTTGGTAGTCCACGTATATCTTTGAAGGTCCCAGTCCAGACGGCCGCCTTGAGATGACCCTTGGGGAGGGCGGGTTTACTGTCATGTGCTGTGAAAGTGTCTAGTTATAAGAAGAGTTACAGTTGTCTATCCCCTGGAGTGGAGTTTCCAGCATCTCTCCTGTTTCTAATTCCCAGGCCATCATCTGTAGGGTTCTTAAACCAGCGCTGCCTGCCACTCTCCGCCAGTTCATCCTGCTACCATTGGTGGTAACTCGGCCCCCTAGTGTTCTATGTCCATGCTCACCCGTCTTCTTTATAAGGTTGTTTTCTATTCCCAGTTTCTTTAGATTCATCTCCTGTCGTGCTTCTCAGCAGTGCTGGTCCTGTTCTACTCAACTTCTCTGGTCTTCCTGCAAACCAAAGGTTACATACTCACTTTGCTCCTTGTCCTGCCCTCCTGCCCGTTGTGTCTTCCTCTGGATTTCTTCCCCCCTCTGGACCATCTGGAACCTGGACCATCTCTGCATACTCCACCTCCTCTGGACACTCTCATGGCTAACCCCTCCTGTGCTAACCAGTCTGCACTTTTAAAGTTCCCTGTTCCGTGCTCTCCTTGTGCCTGAACATTTCCCCATCCTCGGCTCCTGTTCTCGTTCTTGGTTAAAATCCATGTTCTGGTCTGGGTTTTGGGTTTTCTGTAAATAAACCTTGTAAATAGTTCATGCAAATTGAGTCTAAACCAAACTCGAGTCTCCAGTCCATGACAATCCCTATATATTTTTAGGACCTATACAACAGAAACTATTTATAGTATGAAGGCAAATGTTCAAATGTCAAATGGGAACTTTTCGGAAATGGGAAATGTTGATGATATGCCATGCAAGGCACAGCAGCACAGATAGTGCTGCTTAGTCTTTCAGGGCAGAAATAACCTTTTAAAGCCCCATTCTGTGTGTGATTCTATACACCTACAAAAAAGATAATTTTAAATATTCCAATTACCACTGAAATCAAAGTCAGTTTTAAGAATACTTAAACACAACTGTCCAAATAAATCCCCAGAGGTATTTTTGGGTAGGGTACTTGTTGTGCAAGTTGAGAATCTCTTGCCATTCTCATCAAAATTGCACAGTCAACAGAAAAAAACTTGCTACAGTGCGCTTTACCCTCTTTCTTTAGGGAGAATTTCATTACCTATGAACCAAACTATCAGGTTTTGGTCAATGTTTGCTGCTAACAAGGGTCTGGGGTCCGTTCTTCGTACCTCGCTTACTACATCCAAGATCAAATGACACATCCAAGATCAAATCATCGCGCCAACTTTGAGCTCGCTATTCCGGTTCTCCGAACACACCTGTTGTTGACGATTAGTATAGCTGGATGAAGTAATGTGAGATCACTGGGTGGCTTAACAGGGGCTATGCATCGATAGTAGAAACATTGATCGGCAACCCTTTGATTGGTCGGCGAAAATGTCGAAGGAGCGCGCTCAGTATTTTTCGGCAGCAGAGCAAGAACTCTTGATTGAGGGATTTCAGGAGTTTCAGAGTTTAATTAAAACGCAAGGGAACACTGCAAAGGCTGCAAAAGCAAGGAGAGAGGGCTGGCAGAAAGTTGCTGACAAATTAAACTCGTAAGTAATTTAATAATAATAATAATAATGGATTGGATTCATATAGCGCTTTTCAAGGCACCCAAAGCGCTTTACAATGCCACTATTCATTCACTCTCACATTCACACACTGGTGGAGGTAAGCTACGGTTGTAGCCACAGCTGCCCTGGGGCAGACTGACAGAAGCCAGGCTGCCATATCGCGCCATCGGCCCCTCTGGCCAACACCAGTAGGTGGTAGGGTAAATTTATTATATTATATTACATTATATCATATTATATTATATTACATTATATCCTCTTTCACATTAGAGCCACAACAGGACCCACTAGAACATGGGAACAAGTAAAAGTGAAACATAAGAATATTCTACAGAATGGTAATATTTAATCACTTATATTGCTTTTAGTCTCTTGAAAAGAGACCCTGAAATAATCTGTTTGTTTATAACAGCAACCAAGAAAAGGGCAGAGCAAAAAAAGACAGGTGGTGGTCCTGCACCCCCTCGTCAACAAGCTGGTTAAGTAAATAATACCCTCACGGGAAAATCGATATCTCTCTATGAGCACACTGTCGCGCTGAGCTAAAGGATTCTGTCTATCCCGCAATATACGCTGAATTCTGAAAACTCTCCTTATCAGTCTTGCACCTTCCGCAATGGGTGGCTCGCGTATACGGACAGGACATGGCTGCAACAGACTTCCCAAATCCACCTTCGCTTTTATAGCCGTGGTCTCGCATCTTGATTACACGAAGTAATTTACTATTACAACTCTAAAATATGAATTACATCTGAAATAATCAAATACATGAAATAGAATGATTAATAGTACATTTCCCTTTTTTTAGGAAATGACCTGTATGTATCTGTATGAAATCAATAAAAGAATCAAATACTGCATTACCTTTAGTTACATTGATAATATTTATTTATGGTAAAACAGTGGTAAAATATCGCTGTTGCTTTCGTATAAATGAAGCGGACATACCTGAGTGGCCGCAATCTAATCTTGTTTACATAAAGTAAACCTGCTCCCGAGCAGGTTTACGCTTACGGATCTGTTGCTATGACAGCAAGTCCCGGATGAGCTTCGGAGAACCGAACGATCCAGGATCACGCGAAATCGTCAACAATCAAATCCAGCTAACTTACTTAGCGAGGTACGAAGAACGGACCCCTGTTCCTATATCCACCCTCAGATATTTGCAAACAGTCTTTCGAGGCAGCACATTGTGGTTAAAACATGTTGCTTTGCTTAATTAGCATTTCATTCTGATAACAATGTTTAACCAAAGAAGGTATCAAATTTGTTCGCAATCCCATACTTGAAATGTGTGTACCCTGTGAACAAATCTAGAACTGCTGCAGAACAGACAGACAGACACACACACACACACACACACACACACACACACACACACACACACACACAGGCTTTGAAAATTAAATCACACATCTTTTATCTGACTAAAACTAAAAATTTATACATTACTATTTAATAATACATAGAAAAAAAGAATGTTTGCATGACACTTTCTAAAAAGTATCTCTTTCTAAATCAGATCAACCGAAAACAAGTGATTTATATACAGTACTGATCATACCTTTGTTAGAAAAAAGGCATCTTTGCTGAATGTGATTATTCATTCCCTCACTTTTTCCAGCAGTTGCCATTTTTTTTCTGGTTGACAGATCAGGTGGTCCTTTTTCTTCCCTGACTTCCTTACTTTTCTACTAGTCTGTTTTTCTTTTTTGATGGCAAACTCCCCCCCCCAAGAGAGACAACATTTACCATCTAGGTTATTGCAGCCCAAGTTGTCAGTTCTGAGGAAACACTTCAGAAAGCTGTGCCTTTTTTGGCTTCCTCTTTGGTCACCATTGTTTCGGTCTTTCAAAATTCTCATTTTATTTATTTCTTTAGCCTTTAGGCAAAATTTCTCTCTTAGAATAGCTCTACAGCTTTCTCCCTAAGGTAGATGTTTTTTTTTTGTTTTTTTTCAGTATAGACACACTAGATATGTGAATATGCAGACTGAAGATTCTGAATATTCCCAGACTTTGGCACACGCTTTACTGTTAATTTTTAGGCATAAGGTTAGGACATTTGTACACACAGTGAATACTGGAGCCTCTAACAACAAACAGGAAAAAGCAAATTACACATCCCAAAGAAAATTCATCAAGAAGACCAGGGGGTTGATGTTATGAGTAATAGAGTTTTTTTTTTTGATTACTGTAAATCACAATAGATAATAAAAAACACAGCCCTCACAAGCATATTACTCTTTAAGATGCCTCAATGGCACTGTTGCTGCCACCTTTTTTTTTTTTTTTTTTTTTTTTTTTTTATATCCTTATTTGGATAAGAGGATAAGAGTGCTACAGTATCACTTACAGGTGCCTAGTTTGATCAGCAGCTTAATTCAGTAACTATATAGGTGCAAAACACAGTTATGTAACACAGTTATGTGGTCCTTCTTCTGGAATGGACCACATATTAAGCCATAATTTATGTTTTTATCATATTTTATTATTATTTATTTATTATTTATTAATGATCCATCCAAAAGGCTCCTCCAGCAGTACAAATGCAGCGAAGAGACCTAGCAGAAAGGGATCAGTTCTAGCCATCTGTGAATAAATTCGCTCAGCATTTATCTGAAATCAGAAACTGTCCATTGAGGCCCAAACTTTCTTTTTGGGCTGTAAATATTCTTTTTTTTAATGCTCTTAAGTTGGCCAATGTAACATTTTACAGTTTATAGGTATGCGTTTTGAGGGTGAGCAAGGTCAAAATGTCTTGACACAGTTTTGATCTTTGCAGTTATGTCCAGAACATTTAATAACACTTAATTGATATTTATGGTAAAAGGACTGGTTCTTATATAGCACTTTTCTACTCATCTGAGCACTCAAAGCGCTTTACACACCTTGTGCATTCACCCATTCGCACAAGCACAGCTTTCTAAGTGCTTCATAGCTAACATTCACACACAAATACTCCGATGGATGCATCGGAGAGCAATTTAGGGTTAGTATCTTGCCCAAGGATATTTGGCACGTAGGGGAAGCTAGGAATCGAACCACCAACCTTCCGATCAGTAGATGACCTGCTCTACCACCTGAGCTACAGCCACCCCAGATTTATGTAACAGAACAATGCACTACATACACATGGAGGAAAGGGCAAAGAATGCTCGAGAATGATTGATTGATTGATCATACTTTATTCATCCCGAGGGAAATTGGGTTAAGGCTGCCAGCCGTGCCAGCGCCAAGTAAGTCAAGTGATATACTGCTAGAGGAGGAGATCTCCATCTCCTCCTCCATCCCAGACACCACAGATCCGCTGCAGTTCGCCTACAGATCCAACAGATCCACAGAGGATGCCATCGCCCACGTCCTACACACCACTCTCAGCCACGTGGACAAGAAACAGGGTAACTATGTGCGAATGCTGTTTGTTGATTACAGTTCCGCGTTTAACACAATAGTGCCCTGCAGACTGTTCACAAAGCTGAGGGATCTGGGACTTAACAGCCGTCTGTGTGCATGGGTGTTGGACTTCCTCACTGGCAGAACTCAGGTGGTGAGGGTGGGCAGGTGCTTCTCCAACAGCATCACCATCAACACAGGAGCACCTCAGGGATGTGTCCTCTCGCCACTGCTCTACTCCCTCTACACTTCAGACTGTGTGGCCACCCATGGCTCCAACACCATTGTGAAGTTTGCTGACGACACAGTGGTGTTGGGTGCCATCTCCAACAACGATGAGGCGGCCTACATGGATGAAGTGAAGAATATGGCATCGTGGTGCCAGGACAACCACCTCCAGCTGAACGTCAGCAAGACCAAGGAGCTGGTGGTGGACTTCAGAAGGGGTCAGCACAGAGACTACAAGCCCATCATCATCAATGGAGCTCCAGTGGAGAGGGTGCAGTCCTTCAAGTATCTTGGTGTCCACATCTCCTCAGACCTGACATGGGCTGCCCACATTCAGGTCCAGACCAGAAAGGCTAGGCAGCGCCTGTATCACCTACGACAACTGAGGAAGTTCAGGGTCTCTCCAAAGATCCTCAGGATTTTCTATACAGGCGCTGTGGAGAGCATCCTCACACAGAACATGACATCGTGGTTTGGGAACAGCTGTGTGAAGGACCAAAAAGCTCTCCAGAGAGTGATCCGTACAGCAGAACGCTGCTGCAGGATTGCTCTCCCCCCGCTTCAGGACACCTACACCAGGAGATGCCGGACTAGAGCAGCGCAGATACTGAAGGACCCGTCCCATCCTGGCAACAAACTGTTCCAACTTCTGCAATCTGGTAGGGTTCCGCATCTTCCGGGCAAGGACAGAGAGACTCAAGAGGAGCTTCTATCCCCAAGCCATCCGTGCCCTAAACACACACACCCGCCCTCTCACATCATCTATAATTGACTGAGACAGGACTCTCTTCCAGACACTCTAAACCAAGGCACAATGTACATTTCAATTCCTTTAATTTTAAATATGTTTATATTGTCTATCCTGTAAATAGTCAGATGTCTATCATATTAATGTACAGAATTCACCTGCTTGCTGCTACTACTGCACATTCACCCAGTGTATATACTATGTCTGTATATATATATATATAATGTTCTTCCTCTACACCCCCCCCCCAATTTTTGCACATGTCGAGGAGCGTGTCAGGCTACATTTCACTGTGTGTTATACTTGTATAACTATGCATGTGACAAATAAAGAACCTTGAACCTTGAACTAGAGCTTTGACTCATTGACTCTGCCTTGAATACACGAACAAGGAACGTGGTTGTGGATCAACTACTTATTTCATGTAATGATATCAATTTAAAACTCTTAAGCAGATTGTATTTCTGGACTTTTAATATATATATTCTTTCTCTATTAAACCAAAACTGCAATAGAATTTTCTTTGTAAGTGAGCAAACTTACAAATTCAGCAGGGGATGAAATAAATTACATGTTGTCATGTTGGATATATGCAATTTTAATGAATGATATACAGGTGGTGGAAATAATTATGTCACACTTCTCAAATTCTGAAATGCTCTCAATAGGACTCACAACGCTGATGAGAGATGGCTAGGGAAAAAAAGGAATTTCTTAAAAATAGAAAAAGCACCACATTAGACATGCTAATTCAAAATCCAACAACAACAGAGATTCTGGAATAAGGGAGAGTAGAGACAACAGCCTGACAAAAAACCAAAGGAATAAACACACAGTAAATACACAACATGGAGTAGAGGCTAATAAGGAGCAAGTGACCTCAATCAGACACTAATGAGTGCAAGAAAAAGAACAAAGTGGGTAAGTAAGAAAACTAAAAGCCACGTGAGGTTCTAACTTTTAAAACAGGAAGCAAAGTGGATGGGTGGACAAAAGGCCAAACACACACACAAACACACACAGACAATAGTTAGACACAAAAGGGGAACACAGGAAGCACTTGGAAAAGGAAAACACTCAAACTACAAAACTCAGAAGACTACAGATACACTTGTCTACCTTCACACAAATGAATTTAAGTGATATCCTATCCAATTATTAAGTGATGACGTGACGAATCCTACTCCCGGGCCTAAAGTAGTGTGCATTTAATATGGCTTTTGTGTTGTTAACATGTTTAATGCTTTGTATTTTCTTCTATGTAATCTCAAAAAGCTCCTAAAACAGTCAGTGATCACTGTTGACCTCCCTCGGCTTTTATTACCGCTAATCATTTATTTAAGCTCAGTTTTTAAAAACGTATGATGTAACTACAGCACAGCCCATGCAGCAGTATATGAATGACTAACCTCGTGTTGTGGATGGATTATCTCAGTTGTTCTCCTGGCTGAAGTTTGGTCCTTTTACAGCATCTTGCCATGCGATTACATTTGTTCCTGACCACTGAGAACCCTCACGTTAACTTTTATTGAGTGGAAAAAAAAGTTAGCTTGTTTATATTATGCTAACATAGCTGTGTCGCTAGCGGTCACGTAGCACATCATTATATACCAGCTAGCCAAACTTCAGTAACCCTACAAACGTCACTGCTGTTTAGTTTTCTGTCTTAATTTATGTTGGAAGTGATAAGAAAGCTGTACGTTTTAATTTGTTTCCAAAACCCCGCAGTCAGGATATGCTATATTGTATTTAGATAGAAGCTAGCGAGCTAACTTCCTGCTAACTTCTAACTCCGTTAAATGTCATAAATTCCGTTTTCATGGATGCCTGGATGTTAAACTCAGTTGTTACACCTGGTAGAGCAGAACGCTGATCATTTTATTAAAGATGAAAGACTTAAGACAGTGTTTTAACTCTCAGTAATGCCACAGTAATGCCACAGTGATCATTTGATATATGGACCTGCAGCAGAGTTTAGGCCCAGACACGGCTAGTGACGTCAGACTGAACGATCGGATTGTTACTCAAATGGGATGTCCCATTCGGTTTGAAACCAACCTAATTACCACATATTTGTGAAAGCTAAGTTCAATTTCATTGGCAACACTCTGGCATGATTACTGCCAGACCTTTGGAATCAATATATCACTTTAATTAAAAAAAAACCCCTCTCTGACAAAGAGAAGTAACAAGATCTTAAAAACCCACACATCATGCCAATATCTGAAAAAACAAATGAGAATCAAAGGCACTGACAGCCATCATTCTAGAAGTAATTTCTTAGGTTTTGGGACTATAGTGAGCCACAGTGAGAGCCATTATTCACAAATAGAGAAAACTTGGAATAATGGTGAACCTCGCTAGGTGTGACTGGCCTACCACCATTACACTCAGAGCGCATCAGCTACTCATCCAAGAGGTCACAGAAGGACCCAGAACAACATCTAAAGAAGGCAGGCCTCACTTGCCTCAGTTACAGTCATGGTTGTAATTCAGCAATAATGAAGACACTGACAAAAATAACACTCACAGTAGAGTTCCAAGGTGAAAAACACTGCTGATTATCTTGATGACATCCAAGATTTTAAACACATATTTAACTCTTTAAGAAGAAAGAAAGAAAGAAAGAAAGAAAGCTTGTTTATTCCATTTATGTGGATTTCTTTTAAGTATATGCAAGAAGTGACTTGCAGTGACATGGCAACTAGAAATAAAAGAGAAAGTGACTGACACACCTGCATTGTGAATTGGTTCCTTTATGGGTTAAACATTTCTCAACTTCAAGCCAAGTGGTTGGTATCCTGCCTCTCATTGGTAGTTGCTTCAGTGACTGACACACAACAAGGTGGGAAATGCTTTACACGGTTACCTAGGCAACTGGAGTCTGGAATAGCTGCTAGCAACTAACTGTCCACTGCAATGTGATGTGCAATGAGAAAATTATTGGATTTTTAATGGCTAGGTTGATGTTGTTGTCATGACAACGGAACCACTGCAATAAAGTTCATATTGAAGACAAATAAACTCTGAGTCAGATTAATCACGGGTCGCACCACCACTGGCTTTAATGTTCACCCAAGTAACAGACAAATACTGAATGAATGACTGAGTCATTCCAAACATATCTGAATCACGATACTCACAGCACTCAAGCGGTCACACTCACAGGCAGTCAGTTGTTGAACAGTGACACAAACATGACTGTGCAGCAGTTTAGGCACACCCTGTGATTTATGTTCATTATTTTTTCAGTTTATTTTGGTGTAGAAAAAAGATGCAACTGCTGCTGGGATGTTGAACTGTCTCTGTTTCCAGCTTACAATGAGAGCTTGTTCAAGTCTCATCATAAAAGCTGCAGTCTGACACTTTGGTGTGCTAATTTGTACTTCACTTCTTTGTCTTAAAACAAAGTGACAAAGTTTTCACATCAGCTGCTTAAGAATTAACTCACAGGTGTCAGTATAGTAGGACAATGAAACTAGGAAATCCCCCCTATATCAGTATTTCACGTTTTCAACAACTACCAATCATTGTTCACCACAGTCCCCACGTGAAGTCTGAGTAAGGTGTCAATCATTTTGGTTGCTCTGCTTCTGCAATTTATGTAGACAGCAGTAGTTCTTATTTAATGCATATTCATGTAGTGTACTGGGTAATTGTACGGTCTTATGATAGATAGTTTTCTCAGTTATTGATTCAAGTGCAAGTGCAGTTTTATTACCGTCAGCTTTCATTCACAGTGTCGTTATGAGCAAAATGAAAGGTGGCAGTAACATTTGTCAGTTTTTTTGTTCAGAAAGGAACAAAAGTTGAGAGTAGTAATCAAAAAATATCAAACGAATGATGGAAAATATAGATTACTAAATGAGATGTCTTTTGGTGGTAGTCACTGCCATTCAGAGAATATTCATGAAATAACTCTTTCTTTTTTTTTCTCTCGTCTTCATAACTGGTAAAAAGTGAATTTTACCATTACAAAAATACATTTAAACAGTGTCACTTAAATGAACTAAAAATGCATATTTTCATTTAATTTTAGAAAGGAGTATGCTTATTTAATTAATCAGTACCTACTAACCCTAATCTTTTATAGTCTTCCCAAAATTCACCAATATAATAGACAAGTAACCTATCTCTTGTTTTCAGATATTTTGGATTTGGCAAGGAGTATTAAACTGACTGCCACCTACCAAGCAGAAAACCTTGGTTTTTACAAAGTTTGCTGCTTCAGTCTTTATGATGGGAATTAGCAAATATTTGAGAATGTTATGAAGATGAATTGCAATTAATTGCAAAGTCCCTCTTCGCCGTGAAAAGCAAGTTAATCCCAAAAAAAAACCCCATTTCCAGTGCATTTCAGCATTCTCACAAAAAGAGCTGCTGAAATCATTTGAGTGATCCTCTCATTAACGCAGGTCAGAGTGTTGATGAGGATGAGGCTGAAGAACACTCTGTCATGCTGACTGAGGTAGAATAGCAACTGGATGTTTGATGCTTGAAATAAATGTTCTTACTCTGTTGATCATGGTTACTTGCAAGGAAACATGTGGAGTCATCTTTGCTTTGCATAAAAAGGGCTTTACAGGGAAAGATATTTCTGGCACAAGATTGCACCTAAATCAGCCAATTGTCAGATCATCAAGAACCTCAAGGACAGGTGTTCTGTAGAAGTCTTCACAACAACTGAACAACCAACATAAGTCCACCAAGTGCTAGGACCATCACCTAAAGACATTCAGCTTCAGGACTAGGGCAGTATTGATCCTGGCACAATTCGTGTGTGGGGTTGCTTTTCATTCCAATGGAGTGGGTTCACGAACAATTTTGTCCAAGAATACAGCCAGGAATAAAAAATGGTATCCTCAGCAGCCAATAGCCAATATGAGGGTCAATTCTCAAGTGGCTGGTGGATCAACGATAACCCACGAATTCTGACAAAGTCAAGCATTCATTACTGCCATCAGTCAGGATTTGGGCTAGAAATTGATTAACTGCATGACAGGATGAACTGAAGAGGTCTTGAAAAACAACAGCCTACATTGTCAATTTTGACTCTACATAAACTTAATGTAATTGTCAATATAAGCCTTTGAAGCCTTTGAATGTGTTAGTCAGGTAAAAAACAAGTGTACTTTGTTTTTCACAGGACTTTGTGCAGACCTGTAAAAAACTAAGTACGCTCTAACTAAAAACCTTTTTTATCACAAGGGTGTATCTTGGTGTATTTAAGAAATACAGAAATGCAAACACATAAGTAGGTGGAAATTTTAAATATGAGAAAATGTGATGCATGTATCAAATCTACTTTTGCAATTGGCCCTAAAAGGCCAACCAGCATTTGAGTGTGCTGGATCCAGCAGTAATGTGTATCCAGTCTCTGATCTGTATTTAAAAAGTGTACCATGTATGCCAGTCAAAATAAAGAGGGATCTATCAAATGATATAATTTCAAAAATTTATTGTGTGAAAATACATAACTACACAACTAATGTCTAAATTGTCAGTCCCTTTAACAAAATGTTTGCACAGACTCTTCAATAAAATTGGAGTCACTCTCGAGGCCATAATACATGCAATCACTTACTGAGCCTGACTAGCAGAGGCTAATTTGAGGGTAAGTTCTCATTTGAACCACCCCCATGAGACATAATTGTCGTTGGTGACTTAAAAATTTTAGTTTAGTTTAGTTCATTTCCACACACACACACACACAAAAACTATGCAAATTGCCTACAATACAAAAGCCAATAATTACAGTGCAGGAGCAGAAAGAAGCCTGAAGGGATTATTTAGAGATCTCCCCTATGTAAAGATGAAGGGAAAAATTAAAGCAAGAATTATTAACGCATTATTGGTTCATTAAAACTTAAACCGGCTCAAAAGTATTTAACACAAACACTTTTTAAAAAGATAAATAAACAAACCTGGACTATTTTTGCAGTATTTTATGGTATTTGACAATGTAATGACTTTTTTTTAATAATGCAAGAATTGATTTCATATTTTTATGGAATATGGAAGCTGTTCTTGTCCTTTGTTCAACCTCTTGTAGATGTATCTGGAAAGCTAAAGCACTAGTTAAAGTTTGCAACATCTTTAAAATACCATTAATTTACAAAGCTTTGAACAAAACTTTGACAAAATCATTTGTTTACATTTAACCATACTACGTATAGTGCTATGAAAAAATATTTTTCCACTTCCTGATCTTGAATTTTTGAGTAATTGTCACACTTACATGGTTTTGTTCATCAAACAAATTTTAATTATTAGAAAATGATAATCTGAGTAATAAAACTGCAGTTTTTAAATTATTTAAATTATTTCATTTCTTAAGGGAAAAGTGATGTTCAAATCAACCTGGCAATATCTGAAGCAAAGCTTTCAATTTATTCATTAGTCTACACTCCTGCTCAATGGCCTATGAATCCAACCTATGGATCCTGAAAAAAGAATGAGACTGTGGAAATAAGCTTCATCCTGGGCTCTCCTTTAGAGATGGGGTGATCTATATCATTTGGGAAGAGCTTGGAGCACAGCAGCTATTCATCCAGATCAAAGAATCGCTGTCTCCTTGGTGCCTTCTAGCTGAGGTGTTTTGGGCATGTTCTACAGGGCGGAAGCCCATGGAGGTTGAGGCAAGATGAGCTAGAGAGAAGAATCTTTAAAACAGCATGACTAGGTTATACAGATTTTTATCAGATTTGTTTTTGTAATAGGTGGATTTTGTGTTACAGGACTTAAAACACACAAATCTCAGATGTCACACACCCCTGAACACTGTGTGGCTAATGCCTTGACTGACGTTACTTACTATACGCCAAGTTGTGTAAAAAGGTGCAGCTGTACCTACAAAAAATGTCCCAATGTATAGGTTTCCCTTTTTTTACTCCCAGTTGGTGTTTTAGTGTGAATTCTGCATCACATAAATGTAGCATAAGAGGCCAGTGAAGCTGCCAAGAGACAAGTCAGCTAATGTAGTTTCTGTCTGATCTAGTGCAGCTTCCTCACTAAGGAACGAGGGAGCGATAACACTGTCATGGCAGATTTTGTATTTTAAATCATCTCGGCAGCAGTGTGTACTCCAGTATGAAGTCAGTGAGCGAAAACCTCGAGGTGATTTTTAACAGTGTCTTGACTTTTGAAGAGCAAGTGAAGAGGCAGGAGTGGAGCTCTGCTTTCTGCAGTTGAGGAGCAAATCAAAATCAAGTTTTTGTTTTCTCCCCTTCTATCAGGCTTCTTTTTTTCTCATCTGCTATTTCAGCTTCAGTCAGCCACTTTAACATGTCTAACTCCTTCAGTAGCAGCAGCCTATTTACGCTGAAGTAAAAATTAAATTAAAATTAACAGGGAGCACTGGTTAGAAGATGCAACCAAGGTCATAGACATTTGGACAGTGACCCAATTTTTGTTTTCTTCTGTACACTACCACAATTGATTATGCAACAAAAAGTGTTTTTTCGAGGGATGTAAAAAATAATAATAAAAGCCTGAATTATCCATTAGGAGTCACGTGCATCTTTTATATTCTATCTCCATTTTCACAGCTGTTCGTGATTGCTCTCAGTATAAGGTGCAACAAGGTCTTGATGCAAGTGAATCATTAGGCTGAAGACAGCAAACCTTTGAGAACAGTTTGGTACATTCTTAAATAGAAGGAATGCACTGATGAGCTCAACAACACTTAAATGCCTGAAAGAACATGTAAGATAACTGGAGTGGATGATGGCCCAATTCTTTCAGTTGGTAAAGTAAGCCCCCTCACAATAAAGAACACACAGAAAGAGCCACTGTAGGCATATCACTCCCAAAGTTTACAGTTAACCCTCATCAACTTCATGAATGTAAATTTAGGAGGCTTTACAACAAGGTGCAAAATACCAGATTTATGAATAGAAGGGACGATCAGCAATTTTTATTATTATATATAAGTACTGTCATCTTGGTGTTCCAAACATGCAAAAATAGGGGAGGATGTTAACTCGTGCTAAACCCTACTGACCATAGATAGGTTACCAATGACACACTCAATGTTAAAAGGTTAATCTCAGAAAGTCTACACTGCCGTAATTGGCTGATTAAATATTTGCATTTTCATAGTCTCTGATCCTTGTAACAACTTATGTTCTGTGCATTGTAGGAATGAAGTCTGTGCTTTGTATTATCCAAGTAGTGTGCTTTGTTTTCTGAAGGTCCTCCGCGTCTTATACCCAAAGCCCCAATGCTTTTATATGCCCGCATTTCTAAAACTCCCAAAGATTCCTTTGTAGTACATACCCATAGATCATTTATGACCATAAAAATGTTGCCTAATACAATATATAATCAAGAAAAAATTAAGCTGTCCTTTCAGACATGTTTGACAAATTAGCAAGATAAAAATGTAAATTCTAGCAGACACGTTTGCTCCTTTAATTGGTGATTTGTGATGTTTCCTACACATAAACCACCAACCCCAGAGAGGCCATTTTGCTCAGACGATGATATATAAGCAAAGTTATGCATCCAAATGTGACTACCTACCTAGATGAAAAGAAAAGCAGTAAACTTGTATAGGTTAAAACATTACCTTCTCCTTTGCTTCCAATAGGAATAGACATACTGATACAGTATCAGTATGTCTGATACTGTGATTCACTCATAAAAGTGGTTGCTTTCTCATTCTAATCTTACACAATATCATGTTTACTTGATTCATACAAATGTTGCAAGAGAAAAATGGCAACACTAAGTTTTTCTTTTTCATCATCTCTTGGTGAATAATGGGGCGTGTCATCAAGTGCCTGCAGTGTTTTTAGCCAACATGTATACACAAAGTGAACATCAAACCTTTTTTCTTAAAGATTTCTCCCTGTGTAGGAGTTTGTTCTTCAATGCTGAAGTGAAGATGGAGGTAGGCACAGTGTCATCATCCACTGGTTTTAAAGTCTGCATTAACATTTTGGGTTGCCCTTGAGTCCTTTGATCTATGATGCTAATAAATATTTTCATGATGTAACTAAATGCATGTTGATGGCCAAAAAACCCAGGGCATGCTATAGGTCAGGCTAACCTTGTAATTGTGAGCTCACACTGTCCTTTGTTTTCTTAGACAGAACCACCTCTGGCTCTGACGGTGTACTACAAAGCAATATTAATGGCTTAGTGAGCTGTGTCGAACTTAACTGTTGCAAAAGGAAGTGGCACGTTTTCACTGATTTGTCCGTTTACAGCATGTTTTAAATGCAATATAGATTTTTTTTTTTTTTTTTGCTGTGTGGATACATTTTATATGTGCAAGTTATTAAGCTGTACCTTACTACAACCACTGAATGATGTGCAAACTGTGTGTTGCATTGTTACTAGAATGTGAGTGTATCCATTTCAGTGATGCAGAAAATGTATAAATATTAATACATGATTCTAATCTCCTCTTAAGCCTCTTGTAAACTGCTGGAATTGCCAGTACTAAAACACAGAAGACACACTTTATGCCTAGTCAATCAAAATTAGTGTCACTTTTAATCAGCTGACAAAGTAATTTCTACATTTTCTTTAACAGGCTATTGGACAGTAAGTTTTAATGTTTAAATGTATCTATTTGAAAGTTTCAGAGCTCTAATGTGTAGACCTCATCCTAGATATAAAGAGGAGCACTGAGAATGCACTCAGCATTAAAACAATTAACTCGACTTAAAATGTTTACTTTGCCGCTCTATGCACTAAATCCCAAGATTAATGATTTTCTGGAGCATTAATCTGTGATGTTACTTGTAAACATTTTCTATGTTCTTTATAGATTTTTAACAACCATTTTGTCATCATCATCATCTGATAACATCTCTGATTGGAAGAGGTGGCATTAATAGGGGTAATTGTGTACGTACATTCACGTGTTGAACTCCTGAAGCCAGAAAGTACAGTTTAACAGAGAAAGTTGATAACCACTGCTGTGATATCTGTAATCTCCTGCTTGGGTTTCAGGTTTTGTCAAGCCAGCTAAAGCAAAGAAAGTCTGGTCGTGTTAAACTTTGTCCCTTTCCATGGTGTGACTACGATCATAATTCAACTGACTCTAGGGTTTTTAACCTTTCCATAGCGATCGGTGACTGCTTGAAATCTAAAACTCAAACACATCCTTCCTTGAGATGCTCCTCAAAGTCTTTACTGTAACCATTGCTGCTTACTGTTTGTGGGTCTGTCTGCCTACACAGCATGATTTATTGAGTTGAAATTAGCTGACTGAGTTGGCTATTAAAGAATATCCAATTTCTTTTCTTTGAGAAAAACTTTTGTATTATGAAGCACCTTTGGTCAGTTTATCCTCTGGCAGTGAAGCCTTGTACACTTCTACTAGCAGTCACACCATCAATAAACACTAACAACCCAGTTCCATCTGCAGTGTTAGATGCCCATCCCATAACATGCCTCTACCATGTTTAACAGATGATGTGATATTCTTGTGCCATATGTTCCTTTCCTTGTCCAATCTTTTTTCTTCCCATCATTCCAGTACAAGTCAATCTTGGTTTTATTGGTCCAAATATTTTTTTGTTAGAGCTAGGGACATTGTTTTAGATATTTTTTTACATCTAATCTGGCCTTCCTGCTCTTTAATGTTAGAGTGTTTGTTGTGATTTGGCGCTATATAAATAAAATTGAATTGAATTGAGTGTTGTTAACCCTCTGTGCATTTATATGTATGAAGTTGTTGTTTTATTGTGGACAAATGATATGCCTGCCTCCTCAACAGTGTTCTTGACCTAGTTAGATGTTGTGGTTAGGAATTTTTCCTAACCAAGCAAAGGACAAAGATTGCACCAGATCATAGATTTCTTCAGTCCTAATTTTCTTGCTATATTTTCGACCTAATGGTGGCTTCCCTCAGTTCCAATGACATCTCTTTTAACCTCAAATTGACAGCTTTAGTGAACAGTTACCAAATGCTAGTTCAACACTTGGAATCAATTCCAGATTTTCCTTCTACTTATTTTTTATGGGATAATGAGGTAACTTTACCTGACCACAAAATTGCTTTTGAGTCCAATTACTGCTGACCCTCTAAAAATGGGGGACAATGTATATACATGTGTGTGACTCCAGAATAGTCATGGCAATAGTTTTTTTAAGCTCTTGAAATAAAACATGCACTTCAATTGCATGTTTGATTTAAAATGATATGTGATGGTGTACAAAAGCAAAATTACAAAGACTGTATCATTGCCCAAATGCTTAAAAATAAAAACTGTGTGTGCTACCATCTGTAAAATTCTATAATTATTTCATAAATTTTATTTCTGCTTGAAATAAAGTTTGATCTCTGCAGTGGGTTCAACCACAGGTCAGAAGAGTTACCCCTGCAGTACAGCCATTATAATAACAATAAGAGCAATGATTATCATCATGTAAGATGTTGCAGTGTCCACAACATCAAAATCTCTGCAGTATCAGCTCATGGGCTCTAACAGATCAATAGGAATCTGAGTCTGTGAAATTCAAGAACAGTGTTACCATTGCCCTGAGCATTCTGTGATAAAAGACGGCAGAACAGACAGTGATGGATATAGATTTCGAGAGGGTTTTTATCTCAAAGCCATTTTGTGTCTTGTTGCATATATGATGTGCACGACTAGTGGATGTTTCAATTGAAGCCAAATGTGTCTGATCAAGGTAAATATTGCTAAGAGAGGACATCGTAAAATGTTCTATGCTTTAGGTGAGAAAACTCAATTTTCCCTCCAGGGAATACTATATTTCAATCACCTGTGAAGACTTTACTTTGTCTAAACCAATTAAAATGCCTTGCTGGATATATACTTGGATGTATATACTGCAGAGGCCTTTGCAGTATATATCCAGTAGCCTCACAAAATAGGTTTACAATGGATTGTTTAGCAGTACTAATGTAAATAAAGACAATTTGCTAAAGCTAAACCTGACAGGCTTCACACATCACCCACTGGAAATGTCAAAGTTGGAGTGTGCTCTCTTTATATGTTTCATTATATTCCCTTTTCATAGAGTTGCTCTCACTACTGAATAAAAAACACAAGGCCAAACACATACTTCTCAGTGCTCTCACTGTTAAATTGCCTGTTTTCATTGTCAGTTTCATGTTGGGGTGTGTGTGTGTGTGTGTGTGTGTGTGTGTGTGTGTGTGTGTGTGTGTGTGTGTGTGTGTGTGTGTGTGTGTGTGTGTGTGTGCGCGTGAGAGAGATTTTTGTGTTTGTTTTTAGAGTGCCATATTCAGTGTGCCTGGGCAGGAAACTCAGCCACAGAGAGAAAGTGGGAGACAATAACTGATCTTAACTAAATAAAACTCATCCATTTTGCAAAGGTTGAGTTCAATTCAGTTTTATTTATATAGTGCCAAATCACAACAACAGTTGCCTCAGGGTCCTTTATATTGTATGGTAAAGAACCTTAAGGTTATTTCTAAGCACCAGAAAGTAAGGTTATCTAAGGAGTCTCCAAAGGTTGATTCTGTTCATCTGGACGAAGCATATTCAGTGGGAGAAACGTTTCTTCACTCATCCGGGTGACTTCTTCAGTCTCAGCTGACTGCAGGTTTCCCCAATCTTATAAACAGTACTTTTGCATAATGACTGAAACCAGCCCACTGAAGGAACATGGCCATTGATCAGTGGTCATGAGAATTTGCATAAACATGATGAAGGAACTGCCTTAAGTATCAACCTTTGATACATAAGACCTGTGTTGCCGTCTCTTCATCACCAGTTCGTCAACTAACCCATATTGGTAACAGGCTCTCATGCTCCAAACTATTGTCTCTAGTCCTTGTACTTACTTTATTCTCATGTATCGCTTCCAATCTTCAGTTTTGCTCATTCCTCAGATTCCTGGTCATAGACACTATTGTTCACGCTCCACCTGTTGGAAAGCTTCCTGCTCCACACCTGCCTGCCCTCCTGCCACCATTGATCACAGGATCTCTTGGAACGCAGGTCAGCCATCTCTCTCTGCTCAGCCCACCTGGAATCTCACCTCCTTTCTCAAAGTACCTCCACCTGCAACATAAGCTACTCCCTCTGTTAAGATCCACATTCACCTGGAGGAGTTTTAAGAACACTCTCCTTACCTGCAACCACTCAGTCCTTCTCGCTAGTGCTCCCAGGCCCAAAGCCCTCATCTAGCAAAGTTCGCCACGTTTCTATACCAAGTTATTACTCTGTGTTTGGCGCGAAGAAAAGAAAGTCTGTTTAAACGAATTCAGCCAACTCCGCACCTGGTTCTGCACTTAGGTCCAGTTTCAGTACAGGCCTCCGTGTCATAGGGGTTCAATGGATTGTGTGGTGGTGAGAGGTAGAGGCCTTGGCAGTTGGATACCAAGCCTTTAAAACTGTCTTGTGGGACATGGAATGTCAGCTCTCTGCTGGGGAAGGAGCTTCAGCTAGTACATGAGGTTGAAAGATATTGATTAGATGTAGTCCGACTTACTTCATTGCACAGTTCAGCTTCTGGGACCTGTGAGATTATTATACTATCTTATGCCGCCTTATACTTCTAATCAAAGAATTGTTGACCTCTAGTTGACCCTTAAGGTTCTTTACCATATAATATAAAGGACCCTGAGGCAACTGTTGTTGTGATTTGGCACTATATAAATAAAACTGAATTGAATTGATACGGTTATAGGCCACATTATGCCTTGGATTAAGATCATTAAATCATTACACTGTTTTATGATGCATTATACTGCTGAGTTATAAGAAATGCTGTTTGTGTAGAATCATGGCCGTCCTTTTCAGATTACAAAGAGAACAGAACATACCGTAGAGGTTTTCTGCCCCATCTCATCAGGAGGAGATAAAACAGGAAGCCAAGGCCGTCCCTTAGGCGCCATAAGAGAGAAAGAATGTGAATGCTTAGTGTGGAGGGGGGCTGAAGCTATAAGAATGCGAGAAACGGTCAGATATTTCGAGATCTGGCGGACACCCTCCTGTCCACATCTCCCGTCCGGACGTTTATGCTCAAAGTGTTGTATGGAATAATGGGAATTGTATGGAATAAAGAAATTGTTGATTGAGCATTTATACACCGAGTGTTGTTCTTCCTTCAGCCCAAAGATCAAAGAATTGGGATATTTAACAGACCAGTCTCTTGGAGAAAGGCTGAACTCTGTTTCACTCTGAAGTTGCCTCTTGCACGAGCAGGACTTGGTATAGTTGTATTCCTCCGGTATGGTGGTATTTTCCCTGGTCAGTGACTGAGTTTCTTCCATGGGCTTTAAGGTCACGGAACAATACCTCACTCTTACTTGTGTGTATGTGCCAAATGGCTGTTCAGAGTATCTGTCTTACTTGAAGTTTGACCAGAGTATTTACTTAGATAGGAGGTCCATTTAGGCCGTCCAACTTCCTACTCTGGGATTTCAACGCTCACATAGGCAATGACAATGTGACCTGGTTGGGGCTCCAAAATCTGAATCTGAGCGGTGTTTACTTATTGGACTTCTGTGTTAATCATAGTTAGATACTTTCGTTATTTTGTTGCCCCATGAAAGACTTTGCAACAATGTGCTCTTTAAATAAAGATTACTGAATTATCATAATCATTATGCTTAATGACCCCAATGAGCTTAAAGTGACACTGTACTATTGTGCTGCCCTGAATGCAAAATGCACATGAAACAGAAAACATTACCCATGTTAACCCAGCTCTGAACTCACGGATGATAAATATTGCTTACTTGAAAAAGATGTGCAGAGAAACTCGGTGCACCATCTGCAGGAAACAACTCCAAGTTCAACAGCAAACCTTCTTCTGCTGTTTTTTATTCTGCTGTGAATTCTAGGCTTTGGTGACACCTGTGCTGCGACTCAAAAAGCCAGGCTGACACTTTGACAGGCGCACTCCAACCCTTTGTGGCATTGTGAGCGTTCAGCTCCAGGGCAGTTACATAGCACTCCCACTGGAATACAAAACCAATCCCCACATGGCAGTTTGACAAATCACCCATCGATACCCAGGCCTGTAATTTGCACAAATATGGAACACCAAACACGAGGGATCAGGACAGGTTTAAATATTGGCCCTGTTTTGCAAAGATGGAGGTTATCACCCTGCACCTAAGGCTGGCCTTTTTCTGCAGCATGACTCAAGAGAGCAGTTGTTGTCGTTGTGTTGGTCCGTCCTGTTCATCAGCACAAAGTAATACATCCTGGAGAGTTGCAGTGCCTGCTGCTGCTGATTCATCTGAGAAGATTCACTGGGCTCTGGTATTGATCTGTGAACCAGGCTTGTGCCCAGGAATATCATTCCCCCATCAGGCGACAGTCAGACGACACTAGGCTCAGCAGCAGCAGCACTAAGAGAATGACATTGATGAGTGGATCTTTTAACTATGCTGGATGACACTCTGCCGCAATTCTACTTGTGGGCCTACACATAGTCTAGATTTGTGTCTTTTATGATAAGATGATTTGGTTTCAGGACAAGTGTATCCCATCAAAACGCGCTGGAAACGTGCTGGTATGTGGGAACATGCTATCTCCAGTTTTCCTGATTTGCAGATTCTTTACATCTAAACATTTTATCGTAATAGTCACAAACAAATATAGTCCTTTTCACTTGTCTTCTATTTCCATTTCATTTCAGGAGCGATTATATACTACACTACAAAGCAAAGTTCGGCATTTTCAGAGAGCATTTCTTTTCTTAAGCCACTTAATTCAATTCAAGCATAACAGAGGAAGCTAACTTACTGATGTTGTGTGTACACATAACAAACAACTTAGCAAAGTGCATACAATTATATCTTTTGGCACTTGGTTACTAGCAGACTGTTGAAATAACATAATTTGTTCCCATTCCGTATATTGAATCTACAAAAATGCCAAAGATAACACAGTTTGACATCATTAAAAATTATTTTTGTTTGAATGAGGAATCACCTTGAGGACCTTGCATATTGGCACAATAATGTGTAACCTTAAAATTTGCCAAATGTAAGACAAAAAAAAAAAGGAGTGACACACCTGACACAGGACCAGAGAGATGCATATGGCTCTTCAGTTGATCCATGTACTGTTAACTAAAGCCTCATCAGAGACTTGTAAGGGTGGCTGTCAAGAAGCAGTTCTTAATGAAAGGATACAGGGAGAATTTGCTGAGGTATTAATTAAAATTACACATGATCTGGAGTGAAAATCAGTGGCAACAGATCTTAGAGTGCCTTGTCCAATTGAACTGAAGAACTGGAGACTTATTCCTTATTCCCTGCTCATTCCTTCGAGAATTCAGAGTATTTAGAAACCTGTGTTTGTAATAGCTTGAAATGCTCTTTCTGACTTATTTGCATGTGCATTTGTACATATTTTGATAAATCACTTTCCTAATAAAATATAAGGAAATGAGAGATGGCTCAAAGCTTCTGCACCGTACTATAAAAGGCAAACTAAATACACACACACTTAATGGAAGACCCCCCCCCCCCCCCAAAAAAAAAAAAACCACAAAAAAAACAAAAACAAAAACCCAACAATTTAAGATTTCATACAGTGGTGTGTACTTTTAGTATTGTGGGGTCTTTACCTTACAATATGAAATGCTTTGAGGTGACTTTTGTTGTGATTTGGTGCTATATAAATAAAACTGAATTGGATTGAACTGAACTACTCCACGTTCAAAGTGGCTCTAATCAGAGGAGAAAGAGAAGTGGGAGATGCTGGTATATGAAGCAGACGTCTCAGTTGGCAGCTTGATTAAATGGAACCTGTCAGCTGAGGTGGTAAAAACCAGAGCTGAAGGGAGCAGTACTCCCTGTTACAAGATTTTGTTTTTCTTGGATCATCTACAACTTTTTTACACAATTATCAAACACACAACATAAAAGGTTATGCTCCAGATAGACAGGTCGCCAAACATATTTTTGGCTAGCTCTAACAAGATCACTTCACCTTTAAATTTGCCTTTTAGCACCTGTTAGGCTTGAGCGAATACAGCCAAAATCAGAGAACAGTTGTGACTTTGTAAACAGTGGCATTGTCAAATAGTTTTAATATGAAGTCTTCCTTATTAAAATTCAGCCAATATGAATGAAAATAACAGCACAGATGCAAACAAATGTAAGATTAGCCACTTTATCTTTGGGCAGTGTTAGACTAAGCATATATTGGTTTCCCTACTGTGGTGCCATTGCTATTAGAAATGAAATTATTCCATTATGTCCTCAGTTCCTTGGTCACCGGGGGTGCAAGATATGAAGTAGTTTTGGTGCTCAATGCGGTGCTTGAAACTGAACACGAAAACATGTAATAAACATTTGGGGGTGGGGGACATCCAGAGATCTGGCTGACCTCTGGATTGACTTAAGTAATAATTTCAAACCAGCAAACTAGAGTGTCTGGACTATAACTAAAAACACAGTGCCTGCAAACCTGTCACAATCCTGGGTCTTTTGACCCAGCATTTTGAGTTTTAGTTTATTTTGATGTTTATGGTTTATGTTTAAGTCATTAGTTTATCTAAGTTCATTTGCTTATTAGTTTCCCCTTGTGTTTTCAACCCCTGTTAAGTCTCCCTTGCCCATCATGTGTTTCATGTCTGTGTGTCTGTCTGTGTGTCTTAAGTTGTCAAGTTCATGTTCTCATGTCTGCGTCTCATTATGTTTCCTCATTTATTTTGAAGAGGTCCTGTGTTCTGTGTTTAGTTTTAGGTCGTGTCCAAATTCATGGCTGCATCCTCCTGAGGACCCGGCTTTCGTGGTCTACGTGGACCGGGTCCTCAGAAGGTCGGGTAGGCCGGAAGTGCGAGGCTGTGAAATTGGACAGTCTAGATTTCAGATTAGCGTCACCGCTGTCTTGGTGGAGTTTAATAAACTCAGCTTTCTGCTCCTTGCTATCTAAAATATAACAGGACACTGGTGTAAATTCTCGACCATCTCACACTTCTGTTTAATCAGTTTTCTGTTTGATGTTTATTCAGCTGTGTGAAAACCAAGGAGGAACCCACCCGGGGGATTAATAAAGTTTTTTTTAATCTAATCTAATCTAATAATTTTAATCTCAGCCAAACCGATTTACTCACAAACAAATAAAACACTGAAAAAAGCCAAACAATAACATTTTTAGGTTATCTAAGTATATATTACGTTTAACCTGAGTAGTGAAAGAGCGCGGTGATCTGAAACTGATGTGCCGGGAGTTTGCCGTTCTCACTGGCTCTAGTGACCCTCGAGCTCCCGGCTAGCTATCGAGCTGGTGGGTAACAGACGTCTCTGAAAACGTCGGAGCACTTTTGCAAATATGTGAGCAGATATTTGAGCAGATATTTGAAGTTTGCACAGCTACATTCTCGCCTGAAAATATGTTAAAAGTTTATTTTGTGACCCAGAAAGAGTAATAAGAGTAATATTAAAAACTTAGTAGCGGCCGCCATTGTTGAAAACTGGAATTGGCTGGGCCGTGCTATGAATTCTGGGATATGGTGGACCACAAAGGATACACCCGACCCATCCTTCAAATTCGGTGAAATGGAGGACGCATTTGTTGGCTGCATTCGGAGGCGTCATTAAATTTGGACAGCCTTCGTCGCGTCACTGTGACGTAATCGGCCTACAAATGCGGCCTCAGGAGGATGCAGCCCATGAATTTGGACACCCCATTACTCTCCTCTTGTGACATCGTTATGTTCATGTTTGTCAGCTGTTTCCCCATATGTTTCCATTTCCCTCATTATCCTCCTGTGTATATTTAGTCCGTGTGTTATCAGTCATTCCTTGTCAGATCGTCTGTGTTTTCACGTCGTGTCTCCAGGTATCCATGCCAGTTCTCCATGTTTAAGGTTTTTTTATGTTTTAGTTCACCCAGTTTAGGTTATTGTTTAGTTTCACCCATGCCCTTTGTATTTATTTTGCCAACCATAATAAACTGCTCGTTTTCTGTTAATCCACATCACATTCTGTTTCGGTCTGCATTTGAGTCCTTTTTTTGCAACACATACAGTCTGCCTCTGCCAGCCTGTGACAGAACCAAAAAAGTTGTGTAGTTTAAGTGTTTTTTTTTTTCTTTCGCAACTGCTATTGTCGAAAAGCAACAACAATAACATTCCTTATATTCTTTTTTTTTTTTTTTTTTTTTTTTAATGTTTAGTTTGCAGCTGTCAGTTGCTATCAAGGTGGCGCTCACGATTTTCCTTTGACACTTCCAAAAGTTGCTTTGAGGGGCTGTATGCCAACAATTTAGCGATGTTGAAAAAGCCCTGTTACTGTTTATCAAGTTCATTGACTATAGAAAAGATGGACGACGTGACACCGCCTCCTACCATTGTGCAAAATCCATCCATCCATCGGCTTCCGCTTATCCTTTTCAGGGTCGCGGGGGGCGCTGGAGCCTATCCCAGCTGTCATAGGGCGAGAGGCAGGGTACACCCTGGACAGGTCGCCAGTCTGTCGCAGGGCTAACACACAAGGACAGACAACCATTCACACTCACATTCACTCGCACATTCACACCTAGTGGCAATTTGGATTATCCAATTAACCTATCCCCACAAGCTGCATGTCTTTGGACGGTGGGAGGAAGCCGGAGTACCCGGAGAGAACCCACGCAAACACGGGGAGAACATGCAAACTCCACACAGAAAGACCCCGGCCTGATGGGGAATTGAACTCAGGACCTTCTTGCTGTGCGGCAACAGTGCTAACCACCGTGCCACCGTGCTGCCTGATTGTGCAAAAATGAAGCCAAAATATCCCGCTTCTGGAGGTTGCCATCTTGCAAATTTGGAGCCAGAGTCTGCGCAGTAGTGACTTGAGGTGTAACGCTCCTGCCCACACACCCGCTGGACGTGACCGCAAACACGCCCCTCTACACTTTTTACGTAGCCCGGCTGCTCGAGTTTTTTTGCTGGTTTACCGCGACTGACGACTCGTTTAATTAAGGTAAATACAACCATGTCACTGTTATAAAAAAAGACACACAGCTTATCATCTTATAGTTCTAAAATCACTCTGTTGTTAATTTGTTTGCTAGATTAGCCGCTAGCATACACACTCTGTTGGAGGCTTGTTGCTAGCTAGTTAGCGATGCTACACACCTAATACTGTAATAGTCTGTGTTATTGAAGGATTCAGCACTTCTTATGTTTTTTTTTATCCATTTTTAGACAGCAATGAGATCCACAGAGGCCCAGTTACTGTTAATATCAAAAATATAATGCTGTCCTTTGAGATTTTAACATAAGACTGTGAGTGTAATGGATCTAAAACTGTTTAAATCTTCAGAGCCCTCTACAGCCTGGTAACATGGAAACTTTAAAAACAGCAGCAGAAGGTTTCAGTAGTGTAGTCTAATTTGTTCTTTTCATTTAATAATAGAGTCCATATTATATCAACAGCTACATTCACCCTGGAGAGAAACTAGTGAGAGAGACCATCAGGACCAAGCTGGGTTTCCTGGGTCCAGAGGTTTGGAGAAACTTCTTCCCTTTCTTTCATCACAGCTGTCCTGTGCCAGAAGTTCTGTTGACTCTTAGAGCCGGATCTTTGACGTGAACGACGCGAGCCGGCTCCTTATCGCGAGCCGTGGGTTTTTTGTTTTTTTTCTTTCTCTCACCCTCTCTCTGGCACTTTTTTCCGCTTCACTCAGCACGTGAGCCATATGTGTTTTGCGCTGGGAAGAGGGGGGAGGGGCGGTAGTTACACTCGCAGTAGCACAGGAACAGAGCAGGAGGGAGAGAGAGAGAAAGAGCAAGGGACAGCAACGTCACATTAGAAAGGTATAGTAATCATCCACAACTATTTTTAGTTGCAGATGACAGATGATAATGCAAAGGATTCAGAAGTTTTGTCATGCAGGCCCATATGACAGAGAATATGCATCTTCTTTTAGTTTTCATATTTTAATTTATATTTAATTGTGTTGTGGTTTGCAGTGTTTTCTGTTGTTTCACTTTAAATTTGTTTAAAAGGAAAAAGCTGAAAATTTAAATAGTTAAAAGTTGAAATGTGAATAGTTGGTTTTTGTATTATATGATTTATTTATTACATTTTCTGTGGAGTGAATAAATAAAAGTATATTTACAGTGGCCCCTACAGAAAAAACACATAAAAACTTCAAAACACATAAAAACTCCAAAGCACGTAAAAACTCAGAAGCACATAAAAACTCAAAACACGTACAAAACACAACACAAGTGCTCCAGGATGCTAGGCACAGTGTTGAGCTTTTGTTACCTAGTGGCTACACAAGCCAGCAAGTACCAATGTGATTTGGTGTGTGGTAGTAACAGGTAAATGAACATTTTTTTTTTTTTATATTATTTGAATATATATGAGTGCTTGTGTATGGAGTGCCAGGACTGCCATAATGCATTAATTAAATACACCATTAAATAATTAATTAAATGTGGCAATAATTAATTAAAATTGGAATTAATTAATTAAATAAATAGTTATGACACATGTAATTAATTAATTATTGACACATTTAATTAATTATTTATGTATTTCACATTTTAATTAATTATTGACACATTTAAATAATTATTGACACATTTAATTAATTATTTAATGATATATTTATTTATTTCATTTTGGCAGTCATGGCGCCTGGCTCTCATCATGAAATAATTTTATCTGTCAGCCTCACCCATCAAACTCAGGGGGCGGGGTTAACGCTGCCCATGCAGCTTCTCTAACATTTGATTGGTTGCCGTGCAAAGTAAGTCAAAACAGGTCGATCCTAGATAATCGATTGCTTGTGTAGACTTGGGGCAGCCAGGTATCCCAGAATGCAGATCAAATCACAGGCAGCAATGGTGGTGGTGTAGTTTTAAAATACCCCGTTTTTCTGTCACCAGCTACACTTTTAACAGTGTTTTAGCCGCGAATGTCGCGACGTATGTCTGGTCAGGTTGTCAACATAGAACATGTTTGCAAAAGTGCTCAGATGTTTTCAGAGATTTCACTAGCTCTGCTAACAGTCAGCATGCAGAGTGCACCCAGGGGGTTACGTTAACCGGTTTGTTTACATATTCCACTCTCCGTGTTCCACATGTTGCATTCGCAGATTCTCATTTTCACCGAACGATCGTCTCTTTCCGCCTGGTCTTGTGTCTCTGTGCTTCTGTAACATAAATAACGAGCTGACATTTTTCTCACGAAACCAGCGATCAGCTCAACAGACCCTCAGTTTACCTGCATGCACCCTCCTCCTCATCTGTCAGCTGTTTAACACCTGCTGCTAATTCAAGAAACACGCCTACGTTACCTGGTGATAGTCACAGTTTAACCGGGCAGCCAGTACTTGATATAAAGCAATGTCAGCGCATTTTTCTGCACAAGATAAGTAAATATAGTGTTTTCCCCGAGCGCAGAGCTGCTGGAGCTTGTTTCCTTACAGAGCACTTTATAGGCGAAGCAGCTTCATCAGCGGCTGATGTCCAATCACCGGCACACAGCTTTGAAACCTCAGCTGAGTTTTAGCTCTCAGTGGTTAAACGCTGGACTTCATTCACTCAGGTTCTGTCTGTCGGGTCACGTTTACTTCGCTGTTTTATTTACAACTGAGCAAATCGGTTTGGCTGAGGTTAAAGTTACGTTTCATAACTGCATAGTTTCACAGACGTTTAATAGTTCACTGGCACATGTGTTAGACTGAACTATCATCTAAATATCATCTGTTTTTTAATAGTTATTCAACTGTATTCTAAGCACCAGCTGTCTGTTAGAATGTGATTTTTCTCTCTCTCTGTTGGCAGAGGTATAAAAAATGCGCAGGACAATCTGACGTGCATGGCAAACTTCACCGACGATATTTAGGGAGGAATAAACACACATCAAACATAAATGAACCATTTGCCTGTCTCCATAATTGAGAGCATTTTCTCTTCTTATGTCAACACTCTCTCTCTTTTTTTTTCTTTTTTTTTTCTTTTTCGGTCATGTTATGTTTACCTGTCAAAGGCTTGTTACAAACTATGAAACACATGGTGCAGACTTCTGGATGTTAGAAGAAAACTAATACTGCTCATGAAGGAGACTAATTAAGGCAGGAAGGTGTCCTTTAAAACTAAACATGTTAATAGGACCTCCCTATTTATATCATAGTTTATGATATAGCACGTGTATTTCAGTAATAGCCTGCTGATTTCAGGTGAACAGTCGCTCACGTAGGCGTTATCTGTGATACTCCTTAACTATAATTTATCCAAGTTAACTTCAGTTAACCATTCAGACAGTTGTTTTGCAATGAAAAATATAAACACCCATGCTGCCGGTAGGTTTCCTCAGTGCCAGCTGTTAACATTATAGCTGCTTATGCAGTAACCATGGTAACCACGGACTCTGAGCGGCTGGATCGACGGAGGTCAGACAACAATTTTACATGTATGATCTTAAAACAGGACACAGCCACTATACGTGCTGGCCTCATATCAAATGTGAAGGCAGACTGAGTCTATGTTTGACGTTTTTTATATCTAATCTTCCTTTTCAAACATTTAAACAGCAGCGAGTCTGCGGCTGAGGGAATACAAACTCAAATTGTCGGAACAGGTTTGCTCGTTTCTTGGATTCATTTGGTGATTTATTAAATGTATAACTGTTATTCTAATCTGCTGCCGAGTCTCTTACACTTTTCTTTATGCTGTATATTTTCACGTCTCTGGAATAGTTGGCAGTTAGATAGTCAGCTGGGAAACTTTGTGTTAACTCATGGAGCTGAGGATATCGTGGATATCGTGGATATGCTGACCTCGCTCCGTGGTGTACAGGGCCGTTTACCCTCATGATTAATATTCACTATAAAAATATTAGCCGAACATCATGAAGTCTGTATGTGTTTCATAGTGTCGAACAACCTTTGTACAGTTAAAGCCAGCAGTTACTACATGACAGAAACACCAACGTTATCTCTTTTATGCGTTTATACACAGGTCACGCTGATTACTGAACAAAAACCCAAAGATCAGATGTTAAACAGATTTATTTGCTCTCTCTCCTCCTTAAACATGTTTTTAATGTTAGTTATAATTCAGAATTATACTGAAACACGTAGGACACATACGAACATCAGGAAATAAAACCCCGATAAATATAACCTCAGTAAAAGAAGTCAGCGGGGGTTACTACAGCTGTGTACCGGGGCCTGCGCTTTGTCGGTGGGATTGCTTGCGAGGCGAGCGGGTCTATCCCACGCTTTGCCGTGAGACTGGGCAGACATCTCCGAAATCATCGAAGCACTTTTGCAAAGAGGCTGTATCTTGACAAACCGACCAGACACATGAAGATTAAACCACTACATTCTCGGCTAAAAAAATATTAAAACAGTATTTGGTGACACACAAACAGGGTTTTTCAAAGTTCAGTTCTGTTAGCTTCCACATGCCGGTTGTTGTGTGCTAGAAACAATGGCCACCAGGCCAAAGCAATGGTTTTGACTCGATCAGCGTTAACCCCGCCCCCTGAGTTTGATGGGTGAGGCTGACAGATAAAATTATTTCATGATGAGAGCCAGGCGCCATGACTGCCAAAATGAAATAAATAAATATATCATTAAATAATTAATTAAATGTGTCAATAATTATTTAAATGTGTCAATAATTAATTAAAATGTGAAATACATAAATAATTAATTAAATGTGTCAATAATTAATTAATTAAATGTGTCAATAATTAATTAAAATGTGAAATACATAAATAGTTAATTAAACGTGTCAATAATTAATTAATTACATGTGTCATAACTATTTATTTAATTAATTAATTCCAATTTTAATTAATTATTGCCACATTTAATTAATTATTTAATGGTGTATTTAATTAATGCATTATGGCAGTCCTGGCACTCCATACTTGTGTATAAATACACAAACAATACACATATGCTTTCAATTGTGTAATTTAAGTGATCTAGGTAGCTCTGTTTTGGAAGTTCAGTTAATGCTAGAAATGTGTTTTGGAGTTTGTTTGTGTTTTGGAATTTGTACATGCTTTGTCTCTAGGGGCCACCGCATATATTTATATATAAACATATATAAATAAAACCACTTTTTTTTTTACATTAGTAATTCCTTGTGTGCATAATTTTATATTATTGTTAATAATAAATTAATTAAAGCAACAAAACAACCTGAAGAGCTGGTTCGGAGCTGAAAGAGCCGGCTCTTTTTAGTGAGCCGAGCCGAAAGAGCCGGTTCTCTAAAAAGAGCCGGAAATCCCACCACTACTATCAATTTGTCCATTAAACTACAATATTCATTAAAGAATCCTCACAGAGCTTTTAGACATAAAGTGAGATGAGAGGGCTGCCAGAATGTGGAAGTTTTGAGCTCTGGCCGCGCTACATGCAAAGACACAATTGCTTACAGTTGTCACAGCAAGTTGCAGTGCCTTCATCTTAATCAGAGTGTGGAAATGTTGCACTCTGAACGCTCGTCAACACTGTTCAGAATGACATGACAACAGTTCTCTGACAGATTTATCACATCTTTCTTTACTAGAAACCCCATATACATATTCAAATACAGTAGGTGCATTTAACCCAACATTCACATGCTCACACAGAAGTGTCAAGGTAACTTGGGGTTCGGTATCTTCGTAATGGAGAATAAAGGAGCTGGGAATCAAACCACTGTTCTTCCGATCGGTAGATCACCCGCTCTGCCTGCTGAGCCACAGCTAACCCTTATTAAACTAACTATATAGGAAAGTATAGTAAAAGGAGGAAAAAGGAAATGTCCTTGTGAAATCGGTCAAATTTTCTTGGTGAGGCTTTAGTGCCTTCGGGACTGGTTGTCAAGTGTTTGTATTCTTCTATTGCAATATAGTGATCTTCTGAATATACAGTGTGACAGAACAATATCATATAAAACAAAATAAAAATAAACTGAAACTAAACACGACAGATGAGCAAACCCACTCTGAGGAATAACTTCAGCAAAGCTGATTTGGAAACAAACATTTGAAACCAAATTAAATTAACTAGTAAAAAGTACAATAGGTCGTGCAGTCAAAATTATCATAAATATGCAACATTTAGATAAAGGCGAATTATTGTGTAGGTGTGAGGAGACTGATTTTTTTGCAGAACAGTGCCACATTATTTTAATCCTCTCTTTGGGTATAGAATAACGGTTCTTTTTCCAGGGTGGAATGATTCTCCTTCTTAGATCTTCACTGAGTTCCTTCGACTTTCCCATTGTTCTGAGTATTGGTCAAGAACTTGAAACTACCAATTATTACCAGTAATCACCACTTTTTAAAACATTTGCATTTTTGAGTCTGTATATATACTTTTGTTCCCATGTGTAAATGTAAACTTGCCTCTCAGTGGCTATCTTGGTAACGCCTTTAGGCATTTAAGATTTGCTCGCATTAGGCAGATATGTACACTGTCTCTGCACATTTGACCCACAAAGTCCAGTTTATTTAAAATTGTGTGATCACTGCCCCCATGTCAAGGTGCAGATAAATGTGCAGTGCCCACATCTTTTCAAGTGACAATGCATGTAGTGTAGTCACTAATCACAGAACTGAAATACTTCCTCAACAACAGCTCTGTGTTAATAATAATAATAATAATAATAATAATAATGGATTGGATTTATATAGCGCTTTTCAAGGCACCCAAAGCGCTTTACAATGCCACTATTCATTCACTCTCACATTCACACACTGGTGGAGGCAAGCTACGGTTGTAGCCACAGCTGCCCTGGGGCAGACTGACAGAAGCGAGGCTGCCATAACTTAATAGTTAAGTAAGTGTTAAGTAATTAGTAGATTTAAAAGGCATGTAAGAGGAAAATGTGTCACTGCATATGAAATCGCCCGAGTTAACCAACAAAATAAACAAAATCAGGAACCTTACTTTGTTCTTTGCTTTGCTTTGAGTGACTGTGAGAGACAGTAATGTGAGACAGGATTGAGAGCCCATAGTAAGCAGTGTTTGAGGTTAATAACCCTCTACATTAAAGAATGGCCTGAATGCTGCATTTGTAGAATCAACAGACAAATCTGAATGAAAAAAAAAAACACGCACAAAAAAAACCACAAAACACAAAAACACAATTTTTACTGACTTTACTTCAAAATAAGATTTTAAAGAATTCATTTTTTTTTCACAGGTTAAATTTACATCACATGCGTACAGTTTACCAGCATTACAGCTTATTTTATAGCTTAGTCCAGGGTCCATGGTGCACAGTCAATTTCAGATCAATTCAATTTTATTTATACAGCGCCAAATCCCAACAACAGTCGCCTCAAGGCGCTTTATATTGTAAAGTAGACCCTACATAATACATACAGAAAAAAACCCAACAATCATATGACCCCCTATGAGCAAGCACTTTGGCGACAGTGGGAAGGAAAAACTCCCTTTTAACAGGAAGAAACCTCCGGCAGAACCAGGCTCAGGGAGGGACGGCCATCTGCTGCGACCGGTTGGGGTGAGAGAAGGTCAGACTCATGCTATAGCTAGTCCAACAACCTAATGTGCTTATATTTTCCTCAGTTTGGCTTTTATGAAACAGACAATTAACTTTATTGTTTGGGGAGTGGTTTGTTTGTTTTTTGGGTTAGGGTGTGAGACAACATCAGGCATCTTTGCTGTTGCAGAATTCTCCACTAGATTTCATTTCTGGATTAACTGGCAGACTTTACGACCTCTGTGAGGCTGCTAACATCACACCAAAAACAGAAACAGGAAAATACACACTCACACCAATTCATGATACCAGGCTGAATGTTAGGCTTTCAGCATGGCATCTCCTGCTTCCTGCCTACAACCTGTTTTACCTACCAAAGGTCTCCACAAAGCTCTGAGGCTGTGTGTACTGTACATTTGCGACCGAAGTTACATATCTGCTAACACTGAAGCTGAACAAAAATGGTGTGCACAGAGCAACAGATGGGGCACCTTGTCTACTTCTGCTATTCCTTACCTTTTGATGCCTTCAACAGCACAGAGTTCAGCCACTACACCTTGTTGTTTTTCTTTTACAAGAAGTAATAAAACAAAAAATAGGGCATGTTGAGCTGAGGGCACACATCATGCTGCACGCAACAAAATGTGTTTTGATTTTTGTGCAGGCTGTGATCATTCTCAGCACCTCGTATTATTCGGCTCCACGAACAGGTTTCCCCTTCCCTAATATCCTTTGAACAAGCAGCATTTTGTTTACATGAGGCCCAAGTAAATGTTTGAAGTGCCTTATACACCATCAAACCTAGTTGCCTAATCTGTTATTCAGGTGCGTTGAGCTCTGGTAGTTGAGGTCATAATAATAGAGCCTCGTCTTTGATGAGAGCGATGTCATAATAGAGCCAGACTGTGTTTAAGTCTGTATGCTGAGCAGCTCATAAAAAAATCCTCCTCACAATACACCAATAAAGTAGAATACATTTATATGCAAATTAGAAGCCGGTGATACCACGTTGCCAGCAGGTATTAGGGAATAAGCGTGTCTTAATGAAATACCTTCTGCTTGCTGGCCACAGTATTATATAAACTTGCTCGGCATTCAGCACAAAGAGGGTCAATTCTACTTTTTATGTTGCTTGCTCACCTTTGACAAATTTGTTTAAAGGAGCAAGGAAAGTCTGCTGTTTCTCCTGCAGCAGCGGGAAGGCAGACAGGGCGGCAGCGGAGGCTCTGGCAGGATTTGATGTGATGCCAGCGGGGGCGCCGAAGAAAGTTTAAACTGCAGAAACAACAACTGCGAACATGATACTGTTACTGCAGATTCACCAGATGCTGCTGCTCTGTTACGCTCCAGCCCTACTGTCTTTGAAAAATGAGGTTTGTGTAAGTGCCCATAGCTTCTCCCCTTTTGTCTTATACTTACTTATTATCATCCAGTAGATGATTAATATTGTGACTCTGTTTTTGCTTTTTTGTCATACCGTAACCAACTTATTTAATTGTTTCCATGTTTCAGACCCTTAAGTAGTGTATTTGGACAAATGGCACAACTTCCGTGTCATTGGCTCTGGTACTAAATTAATTGAGCACAAAATTAAATTCTCAAGTCACCATGCCGCTCAGAGCTGCAGGGCTAACATGATTATAGTTTGGGTTAAAAAAACACACACCCTTGTACAACAAGATAAATTTTCTAGATCTAGTGAAAACTGAGTTTCACCACATTTTACATGCACTGACATACACAACCACTAGCAGTTACATAACTGTAAAATGTACCTTGAGGCTATAATAAAAGATTTTAGTCTCAAACATGATGTGCTGAGCTCTGCCTCAGCAGATGAAGCTGGCTGTCACTAATCGCAAATGATACGAGAATCTCAAGATAAAGTGCACAACTCCAATTTGACCCTTTAATTCTGACTCTGTGGGTGAAAGACGAAGCCTCTGGACAAGAGACAAAAACTGGAGTTCCTCTAATGGCCACTTGAGGCTGGCTCTAAAAGTGAGTCAATCCCCTGAGGCTGCTGTGTTAAAATGCCAAATTTTAGAGCAAAAATAAACATGTTTATAGTCTACTGCGAGTGTGGTCTCTATGGCTGTGTCCCAAAACGTCGGCTGCATCCTTCGGAGGCCGCATTTGAAGGCCGATTACATCACAGCCAGGCGACGAAGGCTGTCCCAATTCGTCGACTCCTTCAAATGCGGCCGACAAATGCGTCCTTCATTTCCCCGAATTTGAAGGATGGATCGGGCGTGTCCTTTGTGGCCCACCATATCCCAGAATTCATAGCGCGGCCCAGCCAATTTCAGTTTCCAACAATGGCGGCCGCTACTAAGTTTTAAAATTACTCTTATTACTCTTTCTGGGTCACAAAATAAACTTTTAACATATTTTCAGGCGAGAAAGTAGCTGTGTAAACTTCAAATATCTGCTTGGTTTATCAAGACATCGCATATTTGCAAAAGTGTGCTGACGTTTTCGGAGACGTCTGTTACCCACCCGCACGATAGCTAGCCGGGGGGTTCAATGGTCACTCAAGCCAGCGATAGCAGCAGACTCCCAGCTTCATCGTTTTCAGACCCTGTCTTTCGCTACTCAGGTAAAACATGATATATAAGTCACTCGGATAACTTAATAATGTAATTGTTTGGCTTTTTTCGGTGTTTTATTTGTTCCGGAGTAAATCGGTTTGGCTGAGATCAAAGTTATTAGATTATTAGATTAAATAAAACTATTAATCCATCGGGTGGGTTAAACAGAAATCCCTGCAGCACAGACTACCCTAAAGCTACATTCTTTAGGGTTATGCCTGTAACACTCTGCCTATTGCCTTCATATTAAATCATTTTTGTGAATAATCTTTTTAAAATATTTCTTCACGTCATTATGCGGGCTGCAAGTAGAGGTGACATGGGCCGCGAGATTGAGACACAGACATCAGAGCCTCTTAATGCGTGTTTTGTTTGGGTTTCCACTGGCATGGAAACTAAAAATAGAGAGGGCATAGCCTAACATATGAAACAGGAAAATACCCCCATGTAATCCATTCATTTCAACAAAGTAACTGTATTCTGAATACCACCTTTTTAAACGGTAACTCTAACAGAATACAGTTACCCACATTTTGTATTTTAAATACGTAACGGCGGTACATGTATTCCGTTACTCCCCAATACTGGTCACCAGTGAACAGACCAGAGGCGCTGACCTCACCTACTCATGCAGGCACTGACAGTTTGGCTCTTGGTGGAGTAAAAAGGAGTCCTCGTATGCAGCGTTCTGCATGTTGATATAAGTAGTGACCATATGAAAGACCAGGTGCACACAAGGTTCCAAATCCAACACATTTTTTACTCATCAGGCTAATTAACCTATCTGCAGCAAGGCTACAGCTCTATATCAGCAGCCATCTGCTGACGTGCTGTCTGTGCCATTACTGGCTCCTCCACCCACGTCTCAGCAGGCACGACACCCATCAATCACAATCTGTTGCTCTCACTCGCTCTCTGATGATTTAGGCCTTCTGCACCATCATGGGCTAATTATTAACAAGGCTTAACAAGGCAGACATGCAAAGAGATATATGGCTGGACAGAAAGATGACCTCTGCTAATCTGCTGCCTCCTCATGTTAAGTGCTGCAGGAGAAGGATTGGAAGTATGAGTCTTCTGCCCAATAATAAGAAAAAAATTATACTCATCAAGTATCCTTTGGATATATTTGAAAAAATGTCCTGCCTGGTATACAGGTACAAGGAACAGGAAGAAAAGGACATTTAGAATCCAAATGTAATTCCTGGCTCACTGCTTTTTCATGAAAAAATGCACCTGAGTGTGTGATTATGTTGTGTTTTCTTTTTTTCTTTCTTTCTTTAAACTAACTTGAATGCACAGCGCTCTCTGTGTTCAACTTCAAGGGCAGAGAACTAGACTAGGACATTCTTAACTAAGAAGGTTCTAAGACATACAAAAACATCATTTTTAGTATATGCATAAGACTGCATATACTAAAAATGTTTTTGAAAAGACTGAAATTTAATCTAAATATCTTGTATGTTAATTGTATGGATTCATGGCCACAACATTACACCAGTCTGACTGAATTACATAATTCTTATAATGCAGTGCTCTGGGTATTTTTATTTCTGAAGTTATTCGATTTTAGTTTGACACAAAGACCAAGCAATGACAAAATGCTGATATGTACTATTTGGTTAGGTTCCAATTAAGACTATGCCGACCTTAAGCTATCTTTTTTTTTTTTTTTAAGTCAGGTTGCGTTGGCAGCAGGCTAACAGGCTATTTCAGATGTCCTCTACCCCCAGCAACATTTCCCAGTTCTTCCTGGGAGACAAGAAAAGATGAGATATTTGATCTCCCTAGCAAGTTCTAGGTCCACCACAGTGTCCCTTCATAGTTGTTCTGGACAGATCCTGATCAGATTGCCCTAACAAGCCTAGATATCTCCATTGACTGGGAATGCTAAACGGCTCTATCCATGCCCCTTATGGAGTCCCTCACCCTATTTCTAAAGCTCTAAGGCTGTGTTTACCCAACCTATGGAGGAAAATCTAAACTAGAAATAAGAAATCAGAACAAAGGATACTAATATCTATGAAAAGGTAGATATGGTAGTAATGTTCCAACCTATTTGAAGCCAAGAACATTACTACCATGTGATATGATTTCAACATATGTTCCCTGCACATTAGGCATTTGACTAGTTCCCTCTGCACAGATGAATATGTTTAAGGTGCCGTAAGCAGCCAGTGTTCACTAATTAGATTGCAAGCTATTGCACGTACGCAAAGCCTCTGTACATCAAAGACTTAGTAACATAACTGTAACTACGGTTGTCATCTGAACCTTACAAGATCTGTGCAGTTTTTCATAAATAAGTTGAAGGCTGCAAAGTGTGCAAACAGCTAAGAATTGTATTGGAAGCTCAGTTTGCACCCTGCTGAGCACAGCATGTAGTGTTTCTTTCCCTTCACCTTTCCAAACACATGTAGAGAAAGCTGGAGGCAGACACTCAGACATACACGAATCCTTTGTCTGCACAGCATCTGTTTCTCTGTTCTGTGACTATCTGGCCAACACCCTTATATTTGCTTTTTTTTGCCGGTAAACAGCATGTCAACCTGCGTGAATTGGCTTCTCTGCACTGCACCGTCACCATGCCTTTTCATGTATTAACGTCATGCTGAGGCAGACTGGATTGTCGTTACGATGTCCCTATACAAACAAACTGTCAAAAAAAAAAAACCTCCCTCTTGTCTATCTGCACTTTGCATGTGGCAAGGTAACCAATGGGCTCTGCCAGCAGAGATCGGTAAAAAGTAAAGGTATGAACCATGAAATATTCATGACTTCATATCCAGAGCAAAGCCTTAAGCAGAGCCCCTCACAGTCTGTTACACTCTGATGGGAAATGCATGACACATAGCAGTGTACACAGACATCCCCTGTTCCTCTGTTTTGTTTTGTTTTTGGGTGATTATATAAATCTAAACCTCTCCATTATGTGGAAGGTTTAAAATGTGTAAGAACGAGTTGAGCATTTGATCATTAATAAATTACATGTATATATTTTCTGTTTACTTTCATAATGTGTCACGTACAGAAGGGTATGTTAAAATTGCAATTAAGTCACAAAGAAAGAAAGAAAGAAAGAAAGAGTCTGAAAAATGAAGCTAGTACAAATATGCCTTAAACCCATCTTTTTCTATGGCCAAGATAAAGTGACTTCTCTGGTTGCAAGTTGTATAGACATCTATAGGAAAAGTGCCTCCATTGCTTTGCTTTAAAACCTCAATAAACACTTTCTTTATGTGTTTATTATCATTTTAAATGATGTCGACTAAAACACAAAGCTTATTTTGTAATAGATGATTTTCTTGACCAAAGTCGGAAATCATTATTAGAATCAGGAAACCATTGTAAATCAGAGTATGTTGAGTTGTTATCCAATTAACATGTCTTCTCAGACAGATCCTCCTCTTGCTGGTTACGTCAGGTCAAATCAGGCATGAAAACACCAAGATGGCAATGCTGAAATCATTCAATTCAAGGCTATCATTAACTAATGGATGATGTTGTGTCTCTGTGACTATGTACATCTTTTATAAACAGTCTATGGCTAAAACTTAAACCCAAGTCAAAAAGTAAAAATCAAACTCTGAAGTAAAATCATGTTCAAGAAAAGAATAACAAAATGTACTGCATACAGAAGTTTAACCATTGATCATTAGCTTAAGCTTACCACTTAATGTCAAGCCTAATAAGGCTTAAGAACTTTACGAAAAATCCTGTTTCAGAAAAAAATTAATAAATAACAAGAGTGACCAAAAGCCTCATGGACTCCAGAAACCAGAGTGTACATTACAATGTCTGCATCCTGACCTGTAAAGATTACATGAAATATTCATGGCTCTATATCCCGAGCAAACTACATAGCAAATGACAAATATATTCCACCAGTATCAGGACAGTAAGACATTACGTTAACAAATTACTTCTCTTTGTTTTCTTCTTATGGTTCTCTAAAACAGTCAGGTAGGTTTAAACACCTGCTACTTTAATTAAGCAATTGTTCTGCTTTGGAATAGCTGTAAACACTCATTTTCTCACATATGATAATTCTAGTAGAAATGGATGATAATTAGCGTTTTTATTTCACTTCCAATAATGGGTAATGTTTTTTAGAAGACGACATTTATTGTGTAATTGTAACTAATTTTACTACAAAAAGATTATTATTGATTGGTGTATATCTCTGAGCAACCACATAATGATACAACATAACAACCCTGACAGCTTAATTATGAAAGGAAATTCCCCTTAAAATGCATTTAAACAATAGTTTCCTTCCACGCCTAGCTCGTTTTTAGATATCTGAACTGTCACGTCTTTTTTTCAGCAGTTTAAATATTTTTTAATGGCTGTTTCCCTTGTTAAAAATGAATAAGGATAGTGAATTCAAGGTTAGCAAAAGGGGCAAGAAAAAAAGAAAGAAAACTTATGTGGTAACTAGTGTGGATAATATCGATCGATGTAGCCATTCAGGTCAGCTAAAAGCTGCACCAATTATTATAGTTTTGTGAACAATAGGTCAAACAACCAGGAGTAATGTGAAAAGAGTTCCTGGTGACAAACTTACATGGCTGCCATTTTTCAAACAGAAGTTGCAGTGACACTGAGGGAGAGGTAGGATGAACAGAAACAGAGATGGGTAGGGTATTGGTCATTTGGGTGAAATGGACCTTTAAAAAGTCCAGCACTGTAGGTGTCTATTTAGGTGGCAAAGTAACTGTTATACCTAAATTATTCAAATGCAAGTCTGCTGTCTTTGTTGCCCATTAACACATTAAGATTCCCTAAACATGTCCACATGTAATATACTATCTTTCTTCAATTCAATTCACTTTTTTTTATTTATATATCACTAAATCACAACAACAGTTGCCTCAAGATGCTTTATAGTGTAAGATAAACCTTTACAACAATAGAGAGAAAATCCCAACAATCAGATGACTCCTTATGAGCAAGCACTTGGCAACAGTGGGAAGGAAAAACTCCCTTTTAAACAGGCAAAAACCTCCAGTGGAGCCAGGTTAAAGGAGGGCAGCCATCTGTGAGGAGAGGGAGACTGGAAAAGAGAAACAACATGGGGGAGAGCCAGAGATGAATAATAACTAATGATTAAATGCAAAGTGGTGTACAGAAACACAGAGATTGAAAAAAGGGTGAGTGAAGAAGAAACGCTTTCTGCAGTGGGGTTCAGGGTCACCTAATCGCTATATAAATAAAACTGAACTAAACTGAATTGAATGAAATATTCTAAATGCTGTTTATATTATTTTATATCATATACATATGAAAGATATCAAGGTCATGACTATATAGTCAGTATTATGACTATAATACTGATAATAACCACTGCAAATACTGACTTTGAATTTAAGGTGGACAACTAAGGGAAAGCGGACATGTCAGGCCTCCTGGGATGATTAACTCTCACCTGTGTGTAATTGTGTGATCAACTGTTTCCTGCTTCCAGGTGAATAAGCCTTGATTCCTTAAGCAGAGTAGAAAACTTGTATATAATAGCCAGTAAATTTACAAAAACAAAATAAGCAACCATGAAACTTGACATTATATAACCTATTTAGCCAATATCTGCCTGTTTACGTTCATTACAGACTATAGACTGAAATGACTCTTACCATGTATAAACCGACCTACTGTGTCTTCAGTAATACACATAGGCTGTTCTGCCTTTGCCTCATAATTAGCATCATAGCCCTATATAAATGAAGTTAATATAGATCAATAATACTAACATTAATTAATGTTGGGCAATGTTATGCCTCACTATTCCAAGCTGCAAAGATTAATAACAAAAAAAGTATTCAAAGTATTGATTTATCTTGTTGCCATAGATAAGATATGCCATAAAGGAGCCACACTCAAAAAAGTTTTGGGGAAAGTTAGTGTGAGGGCATAAATAACAACTAATTCAGCTCCACTTTGATGGGTCTCCCTCTACATCTGCCTGACATTCACCATGTCCATACTGAGGCGCACAGTCTCGTCCTTTCCAAGCTGTCACTGCTGCCTCTGCTCCCAAGGGGCAAATCCACCGCCAAATCATATCATTGCTCTCTTATCAAATGGTCACCAAACTCTTTAAAGCCAACAGTTCAGAACTTTTTCACATAAAACAAAGTGAAATCTAATACGAAGAACGACAACAATGACGAATCTTCTCTCAGACTTGTCTGATCAAGATGATTTTGAATATTAATTCTCTTCAAATTTCTGAAGGCAAGCTGTAAGTCATAAGCCCAGCATTTCTTACTTGGCCTTGGTCAAGCGGGCAATAATACAAGAACTCATTCAGAACTCTGCTGCCTGTGGTAGAAATTATATTTCATGTACAGTCCTCTTTGGTTTCTACTAAAAATATAGCAAAGATTAAATGAAACTTCCACATTCAGTAGCAGTCAAAATTACACAGATATTTGACAGAAATGATTAAACAAAGCACTGCAACATCGACAATAGTCTGTGGTGACATTTACTCTGACAACGTACTTCTGAAATCTAGAGTTTGTTTTTTCTTTGATATTCCAGTCTGTAGTGTCATCCTGCCAAGATCTAAAGAGCTCTCTAAGGTCTTTAGAAAAAGGTTGCAAATGTCAGTGAGCCTGGAAAAGGATTTAACTTCATGGGAGGTGTGCCAGGAAAAATATTACAGCCAATAAACAGATGGCATAAACATGTGTGTAAGCACAAAAGCAGCAGAGTATATATGCATTGGTTGTGGTAAAATTATAAACCCATCCTTTCTAATGAATGTCAATCAGAATTTGGTGTACATGCATGAGACTGAGCCACTCAATCCTTGCCTTTCAAATGGATGTACTGTAGCTGTACTCACGTATCAGGCTGTTATAAAAATATGTGTGTGCACTAGAGATGGCACAATACCACTTTTTTATGTCCGATACCGATACCATAAATTTGGATATCGGCCGATACCGATACGAATCCGATATAGTGTGTTTTTTAATCAATAAAGCTGTTTTTTTAATATCTTGCTGCTTTTTGTATAAGTTAACACTCAAGCTAAAAAAAAACAAAAGCACTAAAGCTATTCTGTTATACCTGTATGCAAAAAATGCACTGCACCCAAAATATTTCATAGTTCAGCAATACTGATCAATCTAATAAACTTAAACCTACTCCATCCTCCCTATTCTGGTATTTTAAAGAGTAAGCAACCTAACTAATAGGGCTCTAAAACTCCCAGCAAAAAAAAAAAAAAAAAAAAAAAAAAAAATAGGGAACCACCCCCCACCTCATGATCCTTAATCGACGTAATCAACTTTAATTTGATGCAGTGTGAAAAAAAATGCCCAGAAATAAATTATTTTTCAAGAATAATTAAATAGATTCAACATCTTTCTTCAACAGAACTGCAGACTGCACAGATGGTACCTTCCCAAAGGAAAAAGTACTATAGCTTACTAGGGTATATTAGACTTAACAGTTACTATATACAATAATGGACTTCTATTCATTTTACATCAGATTAAAACTTTGGGTGTAAGATTCAGATAATTATTTAATAAAAGCTAGACATTTTAAATGAGAATAAGAAAGAATAGTATGTCTTTGTGCCCCCTTCTCCCTGTTCATGCCCTATCGGCCCCCCTGGCTAAACTTTGCTAGATCCGCCCCTGCACAGTTACCAGCCGTCAGCTACGTAGAAAAGGATCCTGGTGTAGAAAGTAATATTAAATAAATTCTAACAACAGATTGTCAAGCTTAAACGTTCTGCTGTTATTCAGCCGCTGGTTTCCTCTTTCTGGTGCAAAGTGGGAGATAAACAAACAAGAGAGACGGACTCGCGACAGAAAAGCCGATCAGCTGATCACTGATCAGTTTCATGATTGAAGTAGCAGCAGGAGAGGGAGGGGGAGAGAAGAGGCAGTCGCTCCATATATCGGTTGTTAAGCTTAACGCAGGAATGCTTTACAAACATTCAGAGAGGAACTTACACACTTGCTTTACTTCTCTCTGGGATCACTTCCTCGGAGATGAAATGCCGGATTGGTAGCGAGGTTACAAATACACACAGCCGCTCTATCACGTGAGCACACTGCTCCAATGTGCTATGAGGAGAGTTACGCTGTGTCAAAAGTTTTTGTGAGGTGTTTTTTTGATATTTAATGGATCGGATTACATTTTGTATTTTTCTCCGATATCCGATCCAGTAATTTACATCAGTATCGGACCGATACCGATACATAATATCGGATCGGTCCATCTCTATTAGAGATGTGAATATTACTGCAGATGTTACTGTCAAAGTTGCTGTGACTCAAACATAGAAATATTTGATTTTTTATTTCCCTCACCTAATTTATTTTAAAGTATTTTATAGCATATAAAACCTTTGAAAATATTCTTCGGTTCACATTTAACTCCAGAAAATCATAAATCAAAATATGGATATTACCTGTCCACAGATTCATGGTGATGTAACTGCTCTTTTAACTGTCTGGTGTCTTTGCTTTGTTTGGTGTTTGTAGACATGGTTTACATGAGCTTTTAGCTGAGATTCAGAGGTTTCTGTGGACACTACTCATGTCAGCACTTATATTTCTGACCTCGTCTTATAATCGATTAAACGCGATCTCCTCCCTTTCCCCCCCATTTTTGATGTTGTGGGTGCAAATGATCAGGCATGACATTCTCATAATAAATCAGAGAAGATATTGCAAATAATTATTTCTGCATTTATGTGATTGAAATTAATTGAAAATATGTGTGCAATGACACCGTTTTAAAGATTTAGCCTAAATAATTTTGGCGTGAATGAGCCTAAACATGATGACCTGACTAATGACACCATATCACCTGTGACACTCACATACGCATGTATGACTTTGCCAGTTTCAGCTGAAACAATTTCAGTGTTTCAAACCATGTTCCAGAGTTTTTAGTTCACCATTCATGAGGTTTCAAGAAGAAAATGAAAGACAGATCTGAATGTTTGAAAGTGTTTTGGAGAAATTCTGTAAAGATTAGATGAACAATACTCAAAGGATAAATTCAACTGGTTTATTTTGTTAGATAAGTTGAACAAAAATTTAAACAAGCAAGTAAATAGAGAAACAAGGTAAAACGAAGTAAGAGCAAAAAAGTTAACAAGTAAATAAAGAAACAAGGTTAAATGAGATAAGAATAAAAAGTTAACAAGTAAATAAAGAAACAGGGTAGAGGAGAGAAAACCCCAACAATCCCCTCTGAGCAAGCACTAGGCGACAGTGGGGAGGAAAAACTGCCTTTAAACGGGCAGAAACCTCCGGCAGAACCAGGCTCAGGAGGGGGCAGTCAACTGCCGGGACTGATTGGGGGGGGTGAACAGAGGTGGAGCAAGACGAGGCTACATCAGTTGAAGAAGCAGTATTGTCCCTCTTCCGAAAAAAGCTGAAGAATGTTTTCTTCTTTTTCATGGACTTTTCCACGAGTGCCTTTTTCTCCAGGATGAGGGTTCTCAACTCATCAATGGTTTCTGTGTTTTGCTTCTCAAGTTTCTTGCATGTTTGTTCCACCTGTTCTAATGTTGCTTGTGTTTCTTCAAGCTTTTCTTTGAGGTCTTTGGATGTTGCCTCCTGTGTTAGCTTTGCCTTCTGCAGGTCTGCATTTCTCAGTTGATCTTCTTTGTGCATGCCTTCTAGCTGCTCATTTCTTTTCTGGATGTCGTGGAGCGTACACTGCAGGTCTTCATGCGTTTTGTCTTGCTTTTGCTTTTGGGCCTGCATTTCTGTGTTTTCCCGCTTCAAGTTGTTGAATTCCAACAATATCCCCTTAATGAGCTCTGAGTTGTTTTTTGCCATTTGATCCATCCTTTTCTGCATCTGTGAGCATCGTTTTTCCAGTGTTTCCTTTTCTCCCTCCAGCTCACTTGTTTTGACCTTCAGTTCATTACAGAATTCTTGCATTTTTTTGATTTTTACTCTCAAAGTCCTTGATAATGCACTTTTCTTCTGTCAGTCTTTCTTGCTGTTGCTCTTTCTCTTGAAGGAGGTCTTTATTTTGGCGCAGTGTTTGATCCAACCTTACCTTCACCATTGTGTACTTTTCCTGCATGCCTTGGAGTTCGCGCTGCAGGTCTTTTTGCTTTTTGTCCTGTTCTTCCTTCTGTTGGAGGACTTCTTTATTTTTTTCTTCAGCTTCATCAAGCTTTCTTTGGAGCAGGTGATTCTTTTGGTCCATGTATTGGAGATCCCACTCTATCTTATCAATCGTCGCTTTCCTGCCTTGAAGCTGCTCGGACATTTCTTTAACTTCAGCGCTCTTTTTCTTGTTTTCTTTGATGAGGAATACAATCTGCTCTCTGGCTTGAGCAAACTTGATCCCCCAGCCCTCATTAATAATGTTGATGTCGGGCTGGCGCTGTAGTGTTTCTTCCAGGTGTTTGTTTTGTGCTTCCATTTGTAAGCACTTCTTCTCCAGGTGAAGTTTTTCTTTTTCAGTTTGTTGAATTTTGTTCTGGAGATGGTTGTTTTCATTCCTACTCTCCTGTAATGCCCTTTGGATGGATAAGAGGCCATTTGGAGAAATTGGCCGGCCACGCGTGGAAGGAGAGGCGGCGTAATCTCTTTGTCTTGGTTGCCGTAATCTTGGATACATGTTGGCGTTTGTATCCGATGACTCTGACAGGTTTCCGAATGTTTCTGTAGTGAACGTTTGAAAGGCTGCAAACACAAAGGCTGCGAAGAAACGAACTAAAAATTGCTGTTTCTCACCCCTACTTAAGGAAAAACTTCAAAGGATCAAAGATCCATATGACATCATCACTCCTAAGCCAATCAGATTGTCACATGACATTTTGGAATGGGGATATTTTTTTTAAAACCGTTTTCAAATTTAACTTAATATTTCTTAAGTGACCTGTTTAGTTGATTAAGAAATTTATTACCACAAACGTCCCTAATGTTAAATAAGAGACAACAGAAAAAAAGACAGTTTTTTCCTATGTAATAGAGCTATAATAATTTTTTTATAATTATCCTACTTTTTATAAAAGGGAACATTATTTAAAGAATATGTATTTAATTTAAAAAAAACTCTGTATTCATCTAAAAGGTATAACAAGAAGGGTGAGCTTTCTGCTCGAAAATGAAATGACCAAAGTAAATGTATTTCTCTGCAATTATAAAACTGTGTAAACAGTCTTTGTATCAAAATAAAGCGAACGCTTGTGAGATGTCACGATACCACTTTTTTATGTCCGATATCGATATCATAAATTTGGATATCGGCCGATACCGATATGAATCCGATATAGTGTGTTTTTTAATCAATAAAGCTGTTTTTTTAATATCTTGCTGCTTTTTGTATAAGTTAACACTCAAGCTAAAAAAATAAAAACAAAAAAACACTAAAGCTATTCTGTTATACCTGTATGCAAAAAATGCACTGCACCCAAAATATTTCATAGTTCAGCAATACTGATCAATCTAATAAACTTAAACCTACTCCATCCTCCCTATTCTGGTATTTTAAAGAGTAAGCAACCTAACTAATAGGGCTCTAAAACTCCCAGCAAAAAAAAAAAAAAAAAAAAAAAAAAAAAATAGGGAACCACCCCCCACCTCATGATCCTTAATCGACGTAATCAACTTTAATTTGATGCAGTGTGAAAAAAAATGCCCAGAAATAAATTATTTTTCAAGAATAATTAAATAGATTCAACATCTTTCTTCAACAGAACTGCAGACTGCACAGATGGTACCTTCCCAAAGGAAAAAGTACTATAGCTTACTAGGGTATATTAGACTTAACAGTTACTATATACAATAATGGACTTTTATTCATTTTACATCAGATTAAAACTTTGGGTGTAAGATTCAGATAATTATTTAATAAAAGCTAGACATTTTAAATGAGAATAAGAAAGAAAAGTATGTCTTTGTGCCCCCTTCTCCCTGTTCATGCCCTATCAGCCCCCCTGGCTAAACTTTGCTAGATCCGCCCCTGCACAGTTACCAGCCGTCAGCTACGTAGAAAAGGATCCTGGTGTAGAAAGTAATATTAAATAAATTCTAACAACAGATTGTCAAGCTTAAACGTTCTGCTGTTATTCAGCCGCTGGTTTCCTCTTTCTGGTGCAAAGTGGGAGATAAACAAACAAGAGAGACGGACTCGCGACAGAAAAGCCGATCAGCTGATCACTGATCAGTTTCATGATTGAAGTAGCAGCAGGAGAGGGAGGGGGAGAGAAGAGGCAGTCGCTCCATATATCGGTTGTTAAGCTTAACGCAGGAATGCTTTACAAACATTCAGAGAGGAACTTACACACTTGCTTTACTTCTCTCTGGGATCACGTCCTCGGAGATGAAATGCTGGTTTGGTAGCGAAGCTACAAATACACACAGCCGCTCTATCACGTGAGCACACTGCTCCGACGTGCTACGGTTATGAGGAGAGTTACGCCGTGTTGCAAGTTTTGTGAGGTGCTTTTTTGATATTTAATGGGTCGGATTACATTTTTTATTTCTCTCCGATATCCGATCCAGTAATTTACGTCAGTATCGGACCGATACCGATACGTAATATCGGATCGGTCCATCTCTAGTGTGCACATGGTCGGATAGATGCATAAGGTGTGCACATTTTCACATAGTTTTTTTCTTCACAAATAGAGTTGCAGAGCGACAACTCACTCATTTTTTTAGAACATTTCTCACTCTCAGTTTGTCACCCCTTCTCATCATATTTTAACTGAAGACATGCCCTTAAGCGTCATTACCTAGACCCTTTAGTTTCGATTTCCAATGTGAAGGAATGAGGAATCGGGCTTTTCTGTCTGGCAATTCGGTGAATGAGTCTGGGTTCGGTGAGTAGTCTGACTGCTTTGTGACAAGGGTAAAGTTTGGTGTAGGGGTGGGATTGTGGTGATTTGTTTTTCAGGAGTTGGGCTCAGCCACTTAGTTTCAGTGAAAGGAACTCTTAGTGCTTCAGCATACCAAGATATTTTTGACAATTTCATGCTCCCAACATTATGGGAAAAGTTTGGAGATGGCCTCATTCCTGGTGCAATATGACTACAGTGGGGCAAAAAAGTATTTAGTCAGCCACCGATTGTGCAAGTTCCCCCACCTAAAATGATGACAGAGGTCAGTAATTTGCACCAGAGGTACACTTCAACTGTGAGAGACAGAATGTGAAAAAAAAATCCATGAATCCACATGGTAGGATTTGTAAAGAATTTATTCGTAAATTAGGGTGGAAAATAAGTATTTGGTCAATAACAAAAATACAACTCAATACTTTGTAACATAACCTTTGTTGGCAATAACAGAGGTCAAACGTTTACTATAGGTCTTTACCAGGTTTGCACACACAGTAGCTGGTATTTTGGCCCATTCCTCCATGCAGATCTTCTCGAGAGCAGTGATGTTTTGGGGCTGTCGCCGAGCAACACGGACTTTCAACTCCCGCCACAGATTTTCTATGGGGTTGAGGTCTGGAGACTGGCTAGGCCACTCCAGGACTTTCAAATGCTTCTTACGGAGCCACTCCTTTGTTGCCCGGGCGGTGTGTTTTGGATCATTGTCATGTTGGAAGACCCAGCCTCGTTTCATCTTCAAAGTTCTCACTGATGGAAGGAGGTTTTGGCTCAAAATCTCACGATACATGGCCCCATTCATTCTGTCCTTAACACGGATCAGTCGTCCTGTCCCCTTGGCAGAAAAACAGCCCCATAGCATGATGTTTCCACCCCCATGCTTCACAGTAGGTATGGTGTTCTTGGGATGCAACTCAGTATTCTTCTTCCTCCAAACACGACGAGTTGAGTTTATACCAAAAAGTTCTACTTTGGTTTCATCTGACCACATGACATTCTCCCAATCCTCTGCTGTATCATCCATGTGCTCTCTGGCAAACTTCAGACGGGCCTGGACATGCACTGGCTTCAGCAGCGGAACACGTCTGGCACTGCGGGATTTGATTCCCTGCCGTTGTAGTGTGTTACTGATGGTGACCTTTGTTACTTTGGTCCCAGCTCTCTGCAGGTCATTCACCAGGTCCCCCCGTGTGGTTCTGGGATCTTTGCTCACCGTTCTCATGATCATTTTGACCCCAAGGTGACCAAATCCTTATTTTCCACCCTAATTTACGAATAAATTCTTTACAAATCCTACCATGTGAATTCATGGATTTTTTTTCACATTCTGTCTCTCACAGTTGAAGTGTACCTCTGGTGCAAATTACTGACCTCTGTCATCATTTTAGGTGGGGGAACTTGCACAATTGGTGGCTGACTAAATACTTTTTTTGCCCCACTGTATGTACCAGTGCACAAAGCAAGGTCCATTAAGACATGGACGAACGGGTTTGGTGTGGAAGAACTTGACTTGGCCAGCACAGAGTCCTGACCTCAACCATATAGAACACATGGATTAGAATGGAAACTGCAAGCCAGGCCTCCTTATTGCATTCTTTTCAGGATTGTGGGTGTGGCTGGAGCCTATCCCAGCAGCAGTCGTAGGGCTAAAACACAGAAACAGATAACATTCCCACATAGGGCCAATTTAGAATCGGTAAGTAACCTAACTCAACAATCTGCATGTCTATGGAAGGAAGCTGAAGTACCCAGACAGACACTTAGAGAACATGCAAACTCCACACAGAAAGGTGGAATTGAACTCACAATGAAGACATCACAAGGTTAATTTTGCTTTAAATATTATTTATTTTCTATCACTGTAGGACATTAGGAAACTTTTAAAATTTCTTTTAGATAAATTACATATAATTAATAATAAAGCCTCCTGTTGTACTTTCTTTATTCATCTCTTTTTCACGTTTATCAACCACTACTATATTTAATTATGAGTAATTATTTAACTCTGGCTTTTTCTCCCATCGTGTGTCTTTTTGTCCTGTCTCTCTGTGCGCTCTTCTCTTTCCCTTCGCCCCCATGTCTGCCGCTTCCTTGAGCGTGGTTCTCCTGGAGGTTTTTCTAACTGTTAAAATTGAGTTTTTGCTTTCCATTGTTCCCAAGTCCTTGCTTATACAGAGTTGTGTGATTGTTGGATTTCTTTCTCTAATATTGTATGGTCTTTACCAATATAAGAGCTCATTGTTGTGAAATGGGGCTATATAAATAAAAAAAAATAAAAAAAATCTTTTATACTCTGTTATTTATTTTTTATAGATTCACACACATTCACTGGAAAGTGGTAAGAACCTCACAAGAAATACAGCACTGTCTCAAAGAAATGTTCATATGAGATTTGTGACTTGAACACAAATCCAATGTAGTACAAAGTATGAAACAGGTATTCAACTGTTTCTCTACACTATGTATACAGCTGGTGCCATCTGAGAGAAATATTTATGGCCTGGGAGTTGGTAACAAGGGTCACTCTATTTAATCTGCTTGTTAAATGCAACATTTTTGATTGCTCTTGCTGGGATCATATCTTTTACACTAAAGTAGGCCATTGCATTCATGATATCAGTGTGTTTCTTCATTTGTTGTGATAAGTCACTACACTGGAGAAACCACTGTGGTCTTCCATTATGGTTTGTGGTGTCACCTGGAAACGTGCTTTTGGCACAATTTGAAATGCATGCTACTCTGTTTCTTTGTTGGACTGTAAATAGGGAAGTTATCTTGACATTACTGAATCCTCTGACCATTTATTTCAGTGACATCCTTGTCTTTTGAGCCTTGGGCTGCATTCGTTGGCCTGTCTTGTTGTGTAACACTGATTGCTTGAGTTTTTGCTAACATTTTCGGTGGTACTTTTCTCTTTTTTCTCCTAACACATTACCACATGTGCTGCTGCTAACTGCTCTGCTTTTTCTCTATGCTGTGTGTGTGTCAGCCTAAGTGGACAAGCATCTAACTCTATACTACCTCCATGACTAGTTTGCCTTGGTGCTATTTTTTATTATCACTGGCCTTTCATGGTGTCTGTAAAAACATGGATGGACTGAGTTCTATCAACTTTATGTTAACCGTGACTCATTTTTTTTTTATCAAGGAAATAATTTTTTCCTAATTATTGTTCATATTGTATCGTCCTGCCTTACAACAGCTCGTGGCACAGAAAAACAACCAGATTTTTTAGTGGTTTTTTAGTGAAGCTTCCTGTACTACCTGTGAAATGTTGTAGTCTGCTGTAGTTGTAACTGGCATTATTTACACTGCTGTTGAACAAATCATTGAAAAGCAAATTTCCCTTCAAGCATATCACCTTTCTATGTAGACACTGTATACCCCTTACTTAGCTCTGTTTCTTTTCTTTATGTTTCTTCTTCAGAATTCCCTGATAACTAGCATTCTCTCAATCATAAGGCATGACAAGCTCCAAAGGTGAGGGGACTCAACAGTAAAATCTTAGTTACTTTGATCCTGCTTTCTGAATGGTGCCGACTACCTGCATAGAAACCATTTCAGCCAAGTGACTTCATAGAAAGTAAAACAATGGTGGCACTGACAGCTTTATTTGGAACGACTGAGTCTTTGTTATTTGCCTTAAGGGGCTTTACAATTTGCCAAGCATATAACAGCCTTTCTTCTCAAATCACCCCTTTGGATACAGAAAAACACCCAAAAAATGTTAACTGAAAAAAGGAGATCTCAGGAGAAGCAGTTGGGGAATGTATTAAATGAAGAAAAAAAAAAGTAAAAATACACATTTGTTTGTTCACATGTATGTAAATGCACTGCTCCAAAAATTAACAGCATGCTTAAATCAAACATTGGATCTTGATTAACAAAATATTCAGTTTGAAAATCTCTGCTCTTATAAATCTCTTATGAATCTCCTGAGTATAAAATGACAGTCAACTTCAACTATAAATCATAGGCTGATCTAACTTTGGTCATAATGTGGCTCAGTGGTGTGTGTGGACCTCATGTACCTGTTTGCATACCCAAAGAAATTTGGGCATACTCCTTAGGAGAATGTACCCTGGGGGGCTCCGCTGTGAAGAGAACAGGATCTCCCAGTTCTGGTGTTCTCTCTTACGAATGCGAGTGGAGCTCTATGGTCTTGGGCTATGACTAGTGATCCAACTAAAGGATTTTGGGATCTTGTACCATGCTCATGGAGTCTGTTTCCAACAGTTCGGTTAGAAGAATGCACAAGAACAGGCAGGTGAAGGCCACTTTGGAAGTTTTCGGCAGTGCTCCTTCTGTTCTTCCGCATTCCATTATTTAATTATTACTACACCCTTCTACAGCCCTGGCCAGGTCTTCTCATGTAATGGCTTGTCTCCTGGTAGCTTTTTCACACTCTTGAGACTGTGCTGGGAGACAAAATAAACCTTCTTGTGGTGACATGTATGGAAACACCTAGCAACAACAAATGGATGTGAAGGCTCAGATGGCGGCACTTTCAGATTAGAATCTATAAGCATCACATCATCTGCTTGCCTTTCTGTAAAGCTTACTGCATGCCACCAGTACATGCTCCATCCATTTGCTTATCCTTTTCAGGGTTGCAGGGGGCGCTGGAGCCTATCCCAGCGGTCATAGGGCAAGAGGCAGGGTACACCATTTAGACTGATCAGTTAACCTATCCCCACTAAGTGCATGTCTTAGACTGCGGGAGGAAGCCAGAGTACCCAGGAAGAACGCGAAAACACAGAAAGACACTGGCCTGATGGTAGACTTGAACTCAGGACATTCTTGCTGTGTGGCAACAGTACTAACCGCTGTGCCACCCTACTACCATTTTCCTCATTACCTATTAGCAGTCTAAATGATTTGAGATCATTTAGACTAACTCTAACCACTTACATAAGCTGTATGTGGACATAAAGCCATACATTGCATAATATGCTATGAATTGTATGAAACATTTGTAGTAATTTGGAAGTGTTCCAACCTTTGGGGGTGGTAGGTTTGATAAAAGAAGTTCCTGTTTTCTATGGCTCTTACACTCTTACATAACTAAATGCTGAAGTTGGGGAGTGATAAAATATCGACTTCTTCTATAGTTTGGTAATGAATCAAAATGTACCCTCTATGCTTTCCTTATCTGAGGACACATAGACTGTTTGTTGGTACTAAACAGCTTTCCCAGCTAATGAGTTTCTCCCAGATCACCACTGAAGTCGCCCTCACCTCTTGTTCCTGTAGAACTTCCTGACATTAAGAAAGCTAATTCCCAGACACTTGTGCCCTCAATTTCAAACTAGCACCAAATCCTCTTAATAGATTACGCACCATCAATCAGCACACACAAAAGCAAGTGAGGGAGTAAGCTCAATACCCATGACTAAGCTTATTTGCCCTGGTGGTGATATGACAGCAACCATCGGAGAAAGGGATGTTGAGATGCACTTTTCCACCACATTACATCTCATCCACAACAGCAGACAAGGCTAATGAAATAGGATATGGAGAGTTCCCCTCAAACAGCCTTGCCTGTGACAATTGCCATATGGGACCTTTAAACAGCTGCATCTCAGATAATCCAGAGGGGCTGTCATTTCGCTTCAGTTTCATTTTCAGTGTCGCAGAGGCAACCTATAGCCAATTAGTCCAGCGGTCATCAGTGGAAGAGGAGATGGAGCTGCGGTCACTGCCGGTCCTCAGATGGCTGACCTTGGGAGCAGCAGACTTTCCCTGCATGCATCTGGGTCTATAGAGGAAGTGGAGCTTAAAAGCATCCTCCCTGCTACACCTCCTGCCCCAAATTAGATAGAAGCCACTAGACAGCACATAGCATCAAATCTGGATCACTCCTGCCCCCTACTGGTAAGAAACCGGTATACCAGAGACCAACAGCAGCAGCACAAGGTGATGATCAAATGTTGCACTGATGGCTTAAAAGACAGGACTCTGGAAAAGGTGGAAAGTTGCAGAGGCTTGGCTCACAGCACAACACATGACATGACAAATGCTGAAAGTCCTGTGAACAAGCACTTTGAGTGAACTAGACTTCCGAACACATGAGTACAAACTGACTTCTTTCAAAGTCACCTAAAGAATCTCTAGAAGTTAGGAGACTGAATGGTTTTAGAAACTGTTCCTGACTTTCAAAACTAGGCCACTCCTGATTGGGGAAATTTCACAAAGGACACACAGCAGCTTCTTCAATTCACACCCTTTGTAGTGAGCTTAGGAATTATGAGTTTTCCAGGGGAAAAAGGGGGATTTGTATGCTGAAGGAGTCACTGGAATGACAGCCGCAATAAATGAAAAAAAGAAAAGAAAAAAAAGACTCACACAGTAACAGTAAGCCATTATAGAAATGTCAGGTCACTTCTTTTGCCTCTCATGTAACGCTTCTTAGCTGCACTATGTTAAATGTAATCCATTTACTGTGCGGACATACTGTAATTATAATAATAACAAAATAATCAGGAAATTAAATTCCATCCCAGTCAGTCATTATTATGTCTTTGACAATTACACAGTGAGCTGGGAGGGAGAAATGCAATGTGTCATTCTTTGAAAGGTCTGTGCCGATTTTACAGTTTTCACCACGAAAGCACAACGGACTCTGCTTCTGAGCATATTAAATAAAATACAATCTAGATAAAAACATTATCTACATCAGCCACAAACACACTTACAGTTTATCAGTGATCCCTTCATGTTAAATTTGTATTAGTTCTTTTTTTCCTTCAAATGAGGATGATATGTGGTTGGCAAAAAAGTGTTTTCGGCACAAATACAAACTGTTACAGGCGGAATGAACCCTGGCAGATGCTCCTGGTTGGTTCATCTGCTCTCTATCACCATATAATGGAACCTGGAAGGCAGTCAACACATCATATCGTACCATGTGATTGAGCTCCAGCCAACGGGTGAGCCAGTTGTAATGCCAGTATCATTACTTTTACCCAAACTGTAGCATTATCATCAAGGGCTCATTAAAGCCATCATGCCTCCATATGTTTTAATCAGCCTGTCCAATTACTATCACAAAGTCCACCCCCGAGGTGCATCTGAGCTAGATGTGGATCATACCATTTTTTTAATGACATATGACTTGACATATGTTAGGTCTGAATTTTTTTTTAAAAAGCAAGAACAGCAGGGTATTTTCCCTGTTTTTCTGTTACCTATCTGTAGATCGACAGAAAAAATCAAAATGTTTGTAACACTTTAAGAAAAAAATATAGGGGGATCTCTGGGAATCCTCATTGTCATATTTTTTTATTTCACGATGTGTTAAATGTTTTAGGTGGTGAAAAGTCTTGACAGCTGGCCGTCGGTTCAGGACAAGGACTCCTCTACTATGAAGTTGTGCTGTTGTAAGAGCTGAAGAGTGTGGTTTAACATTACCTTGCTGAAATATACAGGGCCTTGCCTTAAAAAGATGTTGTCTGGATAGGAGCATAAGTTGCTGTATGTGCAACATATGTTTTCATGTTACACCAGCCAGTGTAACCTTTCAAATCATTGAAAACAAACAAAGTTTCTTAAGCCAGTTGAAGTAGAAATATCTCATCTTAAAATATTTAAACACATCCATAATTGCAGTGCTGCTCACTGGCCATGATGTGTTGTAAGTGAGTAACTGTGCAAAAATTTCCTCACTCAGATCAAACAGAAAACTTGGTTGTTATTCCCACTTGCTGCCAACCAGCTGGTTTCATTCCAGAGCATTACTTCATACCTCAGATCTGTGCATAATACTGTAAATCTCATGTAGGAACCTTGTTTTTATTTTGTTTTGAAAGATCTGTGTTCAAAGTCTTTTATTTTTTCAATAAAGACTTTTGGAAAAGGGTAAACCGCTTTGTTTTAACGACTTTGAGAGGTTGTCCATGCTTTTCTTGCATCCAGACTGGATTACAGCAGATGGCTGAAAATACTGCCAATAGACTCTTGACTCTTACATGTACAGAAACATATTTCACCTACTTCAGCATCACTCCATCAGCTAAACAGAGAAGATGTATTGCTGGACCACTGAGGAGGACGGTAGGACACCCGTAGAACTTCAATGACCAACACATTTTGACTTTTGGCTTTCATCAAGTGATGTATATACTACAACTTTAACATGGAGCCACATTTGCAATGTAGGATTATTTATAGAGCTTTTGGTTACATATATGTTCTTGCAGAGGCTTGCTTCTTCTTTTTCCCACACAGCTTGTTCAGGAAAGTTGAACAACAGTTGGCAGACTCTTACTAGCTATAATGATTTAACAAAGAACACAAATCAGATCTTGTTTGAAAAAAAATACTAGCTGTTTATCTTCATAACTTACAATCAGACGTCTCAGTACTGATGAGGAATTAGACCTCACAGGGTCAAATAAAAGCAGAATATCTGGATATCAATAAATGTATTAAAATTTCATACTAGAGAGTAATCTACAGCACAGGAACAACTCCCCTTCCAGCTTAGATCGTTTACCTCACCATGTGTCTTTATGTGAACACTATAAATTACTTCTAATTGTGTTCCCTCATTGTTTGTTCATTCCTTTTACTAAAGAGTTTTTAAGTCTATCATAAATTAAAGTAAGATTATTATATTATTATTATTATATATTATAAGATTATTATAAACTAGGGTTATTTTCTAATGGCATCCTAGTATAAAAGCCATCTCAGTCACAGCGTGACTTATATTTGATGACACCCCTGTACACACACTCTCGTGTCAAAATCCAGCATATTTTGATTCATAACTAAGCAAAAATCATTAGACCAAAAAATTTACAACACTGAGGAGACAGTAAGCGGAGTCAAAGAGCCACCAGTTAAATATACTGCTGCTCACATCACAGACAGGTTGATGCTTTTATAGAGCCTGGCTGCTTGTCAGAGACTATCGAGCTGTTATCAAGATCTCTTTTGCTGTGCAGAATGAGAAGAGCAAAAGAATTTAAACTGTGTGCAATCACAGTCTGACTGACACTGAGAAAATAAATACACCGATGGACATCTATGTTTTCCAATCAACACTAAGTAAATAGAATCGTCTAAACGCTATTGAGCGGCTGCTACCAAATCATATCATTACCATTACAAGTGAGAAAAATTTTGACTCAAAAAGTGAGCTTACAAAAGAAGCAAAAACGAACAAATGTCATTTCAACAACCAGGACTGCTTCACAAATACTGTACACAGCCACTTCCTGAATCACTGTTTAGTTCACTTCAGTTTTACTTATGAAGTGTATGTTCACAGCAGTCACCTTAGTGTGCTTGATATTGTAAGGTAAGTCCCTACATTACAAGAGAGAAAACCCCAACCTGTATGAGAGAACACTTGGCAACACTGGGAAAGAAGAACTCTCTTTAATAAGGTTATATTATAATTTCAGGACCATGGACAGCACAGTGTGATCTCATAATAATAATGGATTGGATTTATATAGCGCTTTTCAAGGCACCCAAAGCGCTTTACAATGCCACTATTCATTCACTCTCACATTCACACACCGGTGGAGGCAAGCTACGGTTGTAGCCACAGCTGCCCTGGGGCAGACTGACAGAAGCGAGGCTGCCATATCGCGCCATCGGCCCCTCTGGCCAACACCTCATGAGCTGTGCTGTAGCACAAAAGTTCTTTTAGTAGTCCCAGGCCCTCCAAAGGCCTATCTCCCCTCACCACACTCCCTGCCGGTAACTGATGCCCTCAGGGGTCGGTGCGTTGGTGGTTCTTGGTGTCCGGGGCTGGGCGCTCAGGTATGTACCAGCTCACTCCCGGTGACTACTTGGCGGGGCCTGGTGCCTGTTACTCGGTCAGGCCTCTCCTGGGGCAAAGGAGGCCCTCGGGCACATTGTGCGCTGTCGGTCCTACGTGCTGCACAACAACATTCAATATTTAATATTTACTGCTGTTTACACTTAGCTAGATTAACATGATGGTGTTGTGTTTAGTATGTTGCTCTGTTTGGGGTTTTTTTTGCTTGTTTTCTCTTCTTTTTCTCTCAACAGGTGATCCAGGAGATTTTTTTCTCTTCTTTCTCTTTTTAAGTGCCCTTTCTCACTGTCCCTCTTCCCTTCTGTTCTTCTTTTCCTTCATCTTTCTTTCTCCCTTTCCTATCCCTCAGTCATGTCTGTCCCGTCTGTAACAACTGAAAACAAAATAAAATAAATAATAACAACAAAGGTTGATCAAATGGACCAATACAGCAAGGCCGTGATGATCCATTTGGCAAAGTAAATCCACTGGGTATCCTTGTTGGTCCTCAGACAACAATTCTGATGGCTAAAGAACCAAATGGGACAGGCAAAAAAAAAAAAAAAAGAAGTAGTGGATTAACACAAATTACACTGTATAAAGAATAAATCTCATTTGTGTTAAATGTCTGCCTTCTACTTCTCTTTGTTTTGAAAACAAACACACACATCAATAAAACTAATAATAATTAGTTTGTTTGTTTTTAAAGTTTATTAATGTAAATGCACTGTCCGAACAAAAACAAAGACCTTCTTCATGATATTAGAACAAATCAAATCATTAAAATAAAAAAAATGAGCTGCTTTTAAGACTCCCTGTCTCTGACGTCCATAAATGATTAGTTTAGTTTAGTTTAGTTTATTAAGAGCTGCATTAGCTCCTGCAATAGAGTTGCTACTCTTTCATGAACATGAAAGACAAAAAAGACCCATAAACAAGAAAACAATACAATTAAAAACAATAGCTCTACATTAAACATTAAACATTAAACATTAAACGTACGTTAACTGTTACAAATAATCTATAGGATTCACAATACCTCATTCGTGCTTATTTAAATTATTAATTCTGTCCCTGTGACCAACATGCTCATCACATAAAACGTCCAAGACCGAAGAAAAAATAACAAATTTTGAGGATTATTCCTGTGTAAATATATAATGTCTCGATTCCTTATAAAAGGTTGCTGTGTTCATTCTTAAAACCAAAAATTGTGGAAGTTTGTCCACTCTTCAGCCATTTTGCTGTGAACTCCACTTTTTAAGGCTGCGAAAAGAAAACAGCCTGAAAAATGTTGAAAAGCACCCGAGGCCAAAAATGGGATGGAGAAAATTTGTTTCTGCTGGTATTGTGTGAGGTCGATGGCTCCAGTGCATGTATGAATTCCAAACCATCTCAGCCTTCCCTCTGTCTCCAAACTGCTCAACCTGAGCTCTCCTTCTGTTAGAGTCTGATCCTGCAGACTGATTGGAGTTAGTGTTGTAGACCAAAAAAGCAGACACGTAAAGCAAAACCTGGTTTTAACAGAAAGCTAGCTGTTTAATAAGGCCGGTGAAAAAATACAAAACAAAGGACAAAGGCGGACCGAAACTAAACTAAACAGTAACCTAGACTGGGTAAACTAAAACCATGAAAACCTGGAGTTGAGAAACATGAATACCTGGAACATGATACATGGTAAACAAATGACCTGACAACGAATGACAGAAAATTCAAACACTTACACAGAGGTCTGAGGAGGGAAGCGAAAACACATGGGGAACACAGCTGGGAAGAATAGACCTAATGGCACAAGAGGAAGCAAAACTGTACATGGGTACGAGAGACTATCAAAATAAAAAAGGAAACGCACAGACCAGGGAAGAAACAGAAATAGGAACAGGGGACAAAAACAATTACATTGTTGAGAGAGAGAGAGAGAAGGACACAGAGAACATAAATGAACGCACATGACAGACAGGGGAGACATGAAACGAAACACAAGGAGAAGAGCACGTAAACTGAAAAGTGAGACAAGGCATAATGAGTGGGGGACTCTAGGACACAAAGGGAACCTAATAGAGAACAAACTATAAACTGCAAAGACAAGGAAACTGTAAAACTTGAAATTAAACCATCTTTATAATATGAAACTCACAAATAAAACTAAACTCAAAATGCTGGACCAAATGACCCAGAATCATGACACCCTCTGATACACTCATTTCTAATACTCTCCATTCTGGTCACTCCTAGGAAAAATCTTGTCATCTTTAGCTCTGGCACCTCCCGCTCCATCTCCTGCCTTTAGGTTAGTGCTACTATCTCCAAATTATACAAAATAGCTGCTGTCTTTCTGTCACAAATCATCACTGATGATTATTTGCACCCACTCTACCTTGCTTGCACTCTCTTCCTCACCTCTCATGGACACTGTATGTTGCTTTGTATTGTTCATGCCATTAAACTCGCCTACCAACACTATTTTCCTGCATGTTCACCTTTTCCTCTGTTCATTCCACTTCTTTCCACTGCATACCTTCACTTCTCCAGGCTCTCTCCTATCACTACACAGATCACAATGCCATCTGCAAACATCATAGTCCATGGAGTTCAGAGTCCATCCCTAGTGCCATACTACCTGTGCCTTGAATCCATCTTTCACTCCTACCACACACCTCACCACTGTCTACCTGTGCTCATACATGTCTGCCACCACCCTCACATACTACTCTGCCACCCCTGATCTTCCTATGCAGCACCAAAGTTCCTCTCTTAGCACCCTGTAATATGCTTTTTCTAGATCAACAAAGATATATAATACAAATATAAAATACAATAATAATATATATAAAACAGGTCCGCGGCTCCGAACCGTAGTAAAGGGCCCTCTGGCTAATACGTCGGGTACCGTGTCGGGCTCGTAACCGAAAACTAGGTTTACTTTGTTGTCTGGGTCAACTTTGCGAACGAGAGACAGAGAGGGGTGTTGAAAGGCTGCTCCAACAGAACGTATTGTATTGGAGGAAAACATGAACACAGTGTACAGTCGAGTCTTAATAGCTTACTTACAACTGGGCTCGTCAGGCACTCTTTTTGGCTGCAGTGGTTATTATTATATTTACATGCTTCCATCTCTCGTTTCTGGTCGGTGACAACTCTTAATTTTCGACTGTCCTTTTTCTCCCTCCCTGGCGCTCACAGATACATGACGGGTATGGCAGTCCATTCTCCCTGCAGCATGGACTACACTGCCCATGAGGCTACATACTTTAGGGTTATGCCTATAACACTCTGCCTATTGCCTTCATATTAAATCATTTTTTGAATAATAATTTTTAATAATATTTCTTCACGCCATTATGCGGGCCGCAAGTAGAGGTGACATGGGCCGCGAGATTGAGACACAGGCATCAGAGCCTCTTAATGCGTGTTTTGTTTGGGTTTCCATCGGTCTGGAATTACCAAAAATAGAGAGGGGACAGCCTAACATATGAAACAGGATAAGACCACCGTGTAATCCATTTATTTCAACAAAGTAACTGTATTCTGAATACCACCTTTTTAAACGGTAACTGTAACGGAATACAGTTACTCATATTTTGTATTTTAAATACGTAACGCCGGTACATGTATTCTGTTACTCCCCAACAGAGACTGGGAGGACACAAATGCTCGGGAAAACAAGAAGGTCTAAGGAGATAAACATAGAAACATGGAATGACGCACACAAGGAAGGGAACATGGGCACAGAAAATGGAGATAAGGCACAAGGACTAACACACCTAAACACAAAGACATGAGGGGAGAATAAAGGTACATAGGTTAACATTGAATAAACTCAGGATTCCCACTAAGAATAATAAACCATAACACAAAAGGTCATAAAAAACACAAGAAACACAAAATGCAGGTTCAAAAGAACCAAGAACCACAACATGAACCGGACAAAGAGGCTTCGAGCTGGTGTCCATTCTACATTATCATGCTATGAGTGCATCAAAGGGCACTTGGGATCGTTCTGAGAAGCCCTTCCACATGACATGAGTGTGTCACCTAGAGTTAAAATTTAACTAGTTTTAAGGAACAGTGTCAAATAGGTTCTACCTTCGGATCAAACGGAGGCACTGGTCCTCCAACAGGTGTAATTTAAGTGAGAGAAATACGGAGCCTCTGATGGATACAGAGCTATTCTCTCAGTCACAACAAGAGCAGACAGTTAGTTATGAGGCCGAAAAACCCGAAGAAAGAACATCATGGGCAAAGCAAATTAGAATGAAACCTGCATCGTTTGAAAGAAGCCGACTTGAATATCAAGCACAAGTGTGAACAAAAGATTGAACAGCATTATTTATTTAAAAGAAAAAAAATTGGACAGCCTGTCTTTGAGCTCAAGTCAAGTTTTTGCAAGATAAAATCATAACTGATTAGTTATAAAGCTATGCTCAGTGCTGTTTTGCTATAACATGTTAACTCTGAAATTATTTTTGTTATTATTATTAACAAGTTAGATATCAATAATTGCAAAAAATTGGAAAAATGTTTAAGAAGTCATCACAGATTAAGTCACCCTAGCTCTACTCTAACCATATTTTGGAAAAGGCCAAAACATACCTTTTGAGATAAAATGTGAATAGTTTTTTTGTTTTGTGTGATGGAGTATGATTATTTTCTTTGTTCCCTGACTTCCAAGACTCAGTAGAACAGTTTAATTAAAACAAAAAGTGCATGTTCTGATTGCCTAGTGTTTGCAGGTCTACGTCAGTTTGGTTAAGTAAATAAAGTAAGTAAAAGTAAACAAACATTTTCTTTGTACCATACCTTTTAACATAAATAATACAAAGTGCTTGAGAACAAAATATTAAAAGCATAAAGACAATGAGTTATGCAAAAGGAAGTAGTTTTTTGTGGGCAGGGAACCTGCTGGGGTTGTAAGTGCACTGGTGTATGCTGGGGTTGCCCATACAGAGCTCTGAAAATCCAAACTAGAATATTAAAGTGGAATCCAAAGTTAACTGGGAACCAGCGCAACTGAATTAGTAATTGTGTGACATTTGTGTGCTTAAAAGGTTTAGTCAGTGCTGAAACCGCTGCAGACATTCAAAGGAAACTTTTTTAAGACAAGTAAACAATGAATTTCAATAATTCCAACAAAATGAAATGTCCAAATCTAACAACTATTATAAAAATTTAAATCAAATATAAAAGATTTATCATACCATTTGTTACCATCGGTTATTTCATCCGTAGTCACTTCATCATTCGGTTTGCCTTATTTCTGGTCACCAGGTCACCGCAAATCCAGTGTATGTGGCTTTATCTGTGTAGCATACAGTAAGTCAAGACCATCAAAGTGCATATATAAAAAAAAATTCTCTCTCGCCCCTGTGGGCAGTCTTTATCCTTCCAGCTCGGGTCCTCTACCAGAGGCCTGGGAGCTTGAGGGCCCTGCGCAGTATCTTTGCTGTTCCTAGGACTGTGCTCTTCTGGACAGAGATCTCAGATGTTGTTCCTGGGGTCTGCTAGAGCCAATCGCCTAGCTTGGGGGTCACTGCACTGAGCGCTCCAGTTACTACTGGGACCACCGTTACCTTCACCCTCCACATCCTCTCGAGCTCTTCACTGAGCCCTTGGTACTTCTCCAGCTTCCTGTGTTTCTTCTTCCTGATATTGCTGTTATTCAGTATCACTACGTCTATCACTGTTCCGTCTTCCTCTGTTTGTCCACCACCACTATGTCAGGTTGGTTAGCCTATCCGTCTGTATCTGGAAATCTTGCCTGGTGTGGTAAATCCCAGACTCTATGGATCTTGTGCTCAGAGCTTGTTACTGTGCTGCCATGATTAGTGCCTCTGTGCTGTCTTTCAGTCCAGCTTTGTCTAGCCACTGCAGGATTTCTGGATATCAGCCACTTCATCTATCTGCCGGTGGTACATACCATGCAGGGGCCTGTCCCTCCATGATGGTTCCTTCTCTTTCTTGGGTTTCTGCTGCCTGAGGTATTCACTGAGCATGCAGACGTTCATGGCCATCTTACTGAGATAGATAGATAGTTAAAAAAACAGGGATTTTTCCTTCTCCAGTCAGTAAGTGTTGTCTGTACTGCCAGATATGGTGTTATTTTTATTGTCTTTATAAATACTTGTTTGTTTAATGACTTCTGAATGTTTTTAATAATGGCGTACTCTGTTTGTCCAGTATTCAGTTCAGATCAGATGTGACAAGAATGTGCAGCCTTGTACTGTAAAACCTCACTGTGATAATAACCTTTTTTATAGATGCATCTTAAGGGAACCCACATAGTAGTGGGAAAAATTTCCTTTTGATATGGAGATTTTACCAAGCCTTAAATTGAGAGATTAATGCTGATTGTATACTCTTTCTCTTTCTTTTTCTTTTAATTTTTATAAAGCACTTCAGTATTTCCACCTGGTGTAAAGACAGGGAGGAGTTTTTTTATTCAAAACGGGAACAGTTTTCTAATAACTAATCTTTTTTTTTTTTTTTTTTTTTTGCTTTAAAACAGGATTGTGCGAGTGAGGAAAGTCTGTTGGGAGTGCTGACTGTCTCTGATGAAGCAGTGCCCATTTCTTCAAATCCTCTCCACCTCAAACCAGAGTCTACTAACATTCTTTTTGAAGGAGGTATTTTAATGGAGGGCCTTGAGAACCTACCTCAAGTACTTTGCCTCTTGTTTGGGGCTGTTAATGCTTTATCCTTGGGCTACCCTCAAGCCATGAAAAACAGTTTCATATTTATTCAAAGACTGATGCTTGGCTTGGGACAGATGCTTTAACAGTCAGAATGTAACTAAATAAGTCTCATACATGAAACTAAATTATGCTTTGCGACACTTTATATGTACATGTAAAATCTAGCAGGAAGGTTAGCTCTGTGGTTGGCATGAAGCTGGACACTGGTGGCAGTGGCAGAGAAGAGGACATTAAAGAAACTGCTGGACATTATGGACAATGCTGGGCATCCTCTGCATATGGTCATAAACAGCCAGAGGAGTCTGCTCAGCGTGCTTTGCTTCTTCCAAAGTCTACTGTTTAACTCCTCACTGGAGGGGAAAGGGAGGGGACAAAGGAGGGAGAGAACAACTAAACTGTAGTGCTTTTCACTGTGCAATATTTTTTTATATTTGACTGTGCAACAATCACTGTGCAATATATTTACAATAGTTGAAATGTGCAATAGACTTGGGCTGTCTACATCTCATCAATGGGTATATTTTACAGATATTCCTATTTATCCTATTTATCCCTATTTTATTTTTTGGTAGTCCAACTCTGTAACATGGAACTTCTGTTGGTGCTGTGCTAGTGTAAACTGAATTTCCTGGAGGAACCCACCCAAGGGATTAATAAAGTTTTATCTAATCTAATCTAATATGTGCCTTAAACCTGCATTCTTTTTAAAGGCCAGCAGGGGGCGTTATCTGTGGTTGCACGCACATGGGAAAATGGCTCTCTAACCTCTATAAACACTTTGCTCCTCACTTATGGTCTCAGTTGCTCAGTGCAGGGAATGTTATTTAAAGCTTTAAGCCCATTTTGTAAATTTTGTTCATCTAAAGTGTCAGAAAGAAGGATTACCCAGGATATACTGATGGCCTACCGACTTGTCACTCATAAGACGGTAAGCAATGAGCATGCAGTCTCATAATCAAACTTATAATCATAATCTCTCCCTCCACCTCTCATTCAGTTTCATAACACCAAGATGGGGATGGCAAAAATGTTCATCTTCAGGCTTCAAAATGGAACCACTTGGGTTCTGGCTTCCTCCCACAGTCTTAAGACATGTGGGGTTAGGTTTATTGGTAACTCTAATATGCCTATAGGTGTGAATGTGAGTGTGAATGGTTGTCTGTTTCTGTCTCTCTGTGCTGACCCTGCATCAGACTGGTGATCTGTTTAGGGTGTGCCCCACCTCTAGCCCAGTGGCAGCTGGGGTAGGCTCCAGTCCCCCCCACAAGCCTGATAAGGCTAAATAGAAGAGAATGGATGGATGAAAGTTATACCGATACCTGTTGCTCTTGACTTCTTGTTTCGATTTTCTGTGTTTTTATGTGGACAGAGATATTTTTCAAAATGAAAGTGGAAAATGCAGACTTCTTACATGTTCTAGTGTTCAAGCTCACATTAATCCTATTAAATATTTTTACACTGGCTTCCAACTGACCTCAGAATTTGTTTTAAAATTCTCATACTTACACACAGAGCACTAAATGGACACAATCCAGACTGCTTATTTCAAAAGCTTGTTTAATACACTGCTGTCCGCAGCCTTTGTTCACGGGCTCAAAATCTATTAGTTGCTCCTCATACAAATTTTAAAGACTAGGGGTAAACAGGTCTGTGGCACCGGGACTTTGGATCAGTCTACTTCTCCTGCTACATTCAACTGACTCTGTGAACTCTGGCCTTCTGTTGAGATTCTTTTATTATCATTACTTGATCTGTTTTTTATTATCTGGTTATTATTTTTATTTTTTATTATTGTTATTTCATTTGAACATTGTTTGTATTGCTATTAACTGTGTTTGCGATTATTCCTAGTTTTTACTTTTGTTGTACGCCGCTTTCTGACTTTATGTCTGTGCAAAGCGCTCAATAAATAAACATTACTTACTTAGACAGTGACTAGGGTTACACCACCTGTTGCTCTGGCGTGCTTTTGACTGTGCATGTCATTACTTTTGTGTGTTTTTCATGTGGACCTTAAGTAAAATCCATTTTTAAAAAATACACAAATTTTGGGGACTATAGCCTTAAAGCGTCCACATGCTGCAGCTTAATGTTCACTGTTAGAAATTCCCAGGATACACACATTGACATGGAAAGTGTGACAAGTGATAAAACAAATGATTAAATGATGCATTTACTTGTAATTGTGAGTTCTGATCTGTTCGGCCTTCTGGCTCGCTGCAGTATTAAAATCCTGCGCTCTAATTATACACCACAGACTAAAGACAAAAACCATTTATCATCATATGCATTTCTATCTCCATTAATTGGAGGCCCTACACCACCCTTGCTTTCTCACACAAAAGCCGCGTACATGTACCATGAACCGTGCAGCAGCTGCATTCCATTGTCCTTTAATGTGATACAGCATGCAGCAATACGAAGTAGAAGCCAGGAGCAACATGCTGCAACTCGAACCTCACTGCCATCAGTGTTGGGGGCTGTAAGAAGACCAGCTCCGTTTAGGTGCATTACACCTGCAGCCTCTTTAAGAGCACAGAGACTGCTGCAAACTGATTCTTCACACGATGAAGAGCCTCGCTTACCTCACGCTTGTGTTCTCTGCAGTCCATACAGGCCTGCTAAGAGAAAGACAAACCTGCCCACAGGTGTGTGCCACCTCTCAGTGTCCTGCCCCACCGCACGCGTGTTACTACGGCCAGGTAAAGGACGCCTGCGGCTGCTGCGTGGTGTGTGCGGCCGGGGAAGGTGAAGCGTGCGGGAAGCGCAGCAGCGGCCACCTGTCCTGCGGTAACGGGCTACGGTGCGACTCAGGCCCGGGGAAAGCCGGAGGGTTCCACAGCCTGTGCGTGTGTGCCTCCTCCGGCCCGGTGTGTGGCAGCGACGGCAGGACGTACCCCAGCATCTGCCGCCTGAGAGCCGAGAACAGGAGAGCCGAGCTCGGAGAGACCTCCCCAGTGTTTTTAATCCAGAGGGGTCGGTGTGACTCTGGTAAGCTGTGGGATATTAGCTTTGGTCTAATATCCCATCTTTGTTGTTTTCCTCTTTCTTTCCTTTTTTCTTTAAAAATAGATAACTGATAACTGATATGAAACAGCAATTGTTAAAGTTAAAACTGTGAATAATACTGAAGAATGATCTTATGACAACATTTTCTGTGGAGCAGGTAAATTAACATATAAGTGAGAGAAGCCAGAGTGCATGTCCTGACGCGTGATGACACCGTAGCCTCTAAACAAAGGGGGTATTATGTACTTCTGCTGCACAAAGGTTTTTTTTTTTTGTTGTTGTTTTTTTACATAAAATCGATAATGAACCAAATTAAAAATGCATCCTCATACTTCTGTTTCTCTTTATGTTATACTTTTCTGCTAATTAAGGGTTAATAGTTTGATAAAGATGAACTAAATTATACAGTGGCGTTAATAGAGTAGTATAAGCAATGCTATAGCTGTGTAATAGCAATCATTTTTCACATATGAACTTGGGGACTTTTCTTACAAGTACACAGTTGAGGTCTCTAGACTTTTAAAAGGTAATGATGTTGAACAGCATATCTTTCCTTAACACCAGTGTTTCTGACAATGCACAAGTTCTGCTGCTATTATACACTGTGTATAAAAGATGAATACAGTGATGTCACCCAATTTAGCACCATGTTGAGTTTTTGGTGAAATTTTCTGGACAAGCCTCTTACCACCAACCATCCATTTATGACCACAGTGTATCCATCTTCTGATAAACCCAAGAACAGGAGGGCAACAAGCCAGTGAACTCCTAGTGCCAGTCCTAAGCCAGGGTAAATGGGGAGTGTTGTGTTAGGAAGGGCATTTGGTGTACATTCTTGGCCAAATCAAGCATGTTGATCATAAAGAATGATGGAGCCCGAATTAACGACTCAACCTCAGAAAACGGTTCAGTAACCCACTGAGCCAGTTTCTGCTGACTAGATGTCAAAATGGTCTACTGTATAAACATCAGGGCTAAAATCAGTTTAAACTGGGTTCGGAGTTGGAACTTTCAAAAATGAGTGGCAGATCAAATGCACTGGAGGATAAAATTATGCCCACTTACTGCTGAGATTTTTTTAAATTAGTTAGACAGACAGAAATGCTGTGATTTAATAAATATTTCTGGGGAAAATGTATGTGGGAGGTCCACTTAGGTGCTTACATAACTACAAAACTCTTGTCTCTCCTGGGATGGTAGGTCTTCTCATTGTGTGTTGCCTGGTGATATTATTTGTATGGCCCTGTGGACAATCAAAACATACTGTTCCCACATACTAGTGATGACACAATGGTTAGTACTGCTGCTGCCTAGCAAGAAGATTCTGAGTTCTAATCCATAAATTGTCAAAGGAGTTTGCAGAGGTGTTGAGGAAGCAACAATTTTCCTTCACTTTTTAACCAAATATAGGGGGAGAGGGTGGTATCTTCTTAGCAAGCGTTAAATAGACATCTGGCAAAGTCATCTAAAGAAAAGCAGTGACTGCTGTTGCATTATGGGGGGTATAGGATTCACATTTCTTGGATTTATTCAAATGTTAAGCCTCAGCTGGTCTGATGCTGCTCCTGTGACGCTGAAGATTGCTGTAAATCTCAGATTTTTCTACTTCTGTGGTTCGTGGCTACTCATCATCACCTGTGCTTTTTAATTTCACTCATAAAGCTAATAAGTCATTCCCCAGAACGTGTCGGACTCAAAATCATCTACCTTGGGAAAAGTTGTCTTCCTGGAATATGCTGATATAGGGAGCCTCATAATGTTCTGCATATTCATGCGACATAAAACAGTGCATTCTCAAATTCTCCACTGATGGCTTTTCGTTCTCCTGAGAGAAACCCAGCACCACACTGCCACCCAAATATATCCTCTTCATTTTCCCTTCCTGTCCTATCCATTTTCAGTTGCACGTTTTATCACAGCCTTCCAAAGAGGTGAGAGAATACATCATGCATTAGACCTCCAACTGCTTGCCTATGCAAGCTGGTTTATGCAAATCCCTGAGCACTGACAATGTAGATGAGGCCGTAAAATATAAAATATAGCAAAAAGGAGATGGGAATATCCCTGTCAGAAGGATTAAATATAGCCTTCACTTTGCTCAGATACTGGCATCATAGATATGTGACCTCCTTTGCGGTATGTGAGTAGAACGGTATAAATCAGAATATATCACAAAGGAAGGCTGCACAGCACAAAGTAATCCATTCACATCCAATTAGATTTACCCTAAACAGAGGAAACTCTTGTGTCTGGTATCTGCCATTTATTTAATGGAAGAAGTGGAGATGGGGACACTCAGTTTTCCCCAGCATGCATCATGAAATGTAACAAAATGCTAAGCAGAGATGAATGAATGAATGAATGCCTTTATTTGTCGCTTGCAGTTGCCTGCATCAAAAGGTCTTGTGCATAGCATGGAACAAAACTGCAAAGACTCAACTACCCTAGTTGAGTCTTTTCCTTTTTCACCTGTCTGTATATCTCAAATTTAAATCTTTTGTCTTGTGGGTTTAAACCGGAAGACCTTTCTAAATAGACAACTTAGTATCCCAAGCAATTCCTTTAAGATGTTCCCACACTTTCAGTCTACATTCAGTATTTAATGTTCACTGTCAGTGCAGCAAGTAATGTGCCTTTGATGAAAGCGGCTGTGGACGAGCCATCACTGTTTTATTCTTTGTTACCATGGTGTAGTACAGCCACGCTTAAACTTCCCCAGAAATTTACATGTAGTCTTAAGTAGAACTTTTTCTTTAGCAAAGGCTTCACTGTCTATGTTGGCCTACTATCACTAGATTTCTTTATGTGTCACTACTACCAACTGCTGCCCAGTGAAAGGTCTGTCTTTTCAAAAGCCAGCTACACCAGTGAATGAACTTTGCGATGATAATTCCTGCAAACCTCTGTATAGCTGTCGCAATAATATTTCAAAATAAAATGATTCTTACGCAATCTAAACATGTATATGTTAGCACACTGGATGACTTCTGTTGTTATATTTCCAGCATCAGGACTGATCTAGCCTTAAGCTACCGTTTATCTTATTAAAATCTTTATTTAGACTCTCATGCATACCAGAATGCTCCAATACAAAACAGACTAATGTAGCTTGTCAACCACACTTAAAATACATATCTGAAAATTTAGGTTTGGATTTATGTAATTTCTGTGGAGTGAGGTGAGCTGATAAAGGCAAGTCTGCATTTGGAATTAACTGTAGCTGACAAACTATTATAGCATAAATCTGACCCGAAGTGTTCATAAGTATATATATTCACTCTTGATTTTTGCAAAGCTGGCTTTGGACTCTGATTCTGTAACACAGATCATTCCTTAGAAATACATTTTTGCCCTGTATTGTGATGAACAAGTCTCTGCATCAGTCATAGCAATTTGAGGGCATAACCGTTCCAAGAAGGAATCCTCAGCCTCACAATATCTCTTAGAGTCAGTAATTCCACTGATTGGTGGAGCTTCTCTTTTTGGGAAGTGACATTGCTAACTACTGCACCTTCGTGCTGCCTATAAGTCCCATTAATACAACCTGTAGGTGGCACATGACGTTGATGACAACATTATCAAATGAATGTAATTAATTTTGTTTTTAATAAGAATTGAAACTACTAGTTGAAGAATTTTCTGCAAGGTTTTTTTGCAACAACAAATGTGGCCCCCTACTGGCCATTATAAAGAAAGCAGGTTTAAGTCAATTGTACTTTGGTTTCAGACTTCAGACCTCGAAGTTACATCCATCTTTTCTATACAGTCTATGCCTTCTCTTTTGCTCTAATCATTAATATAAAATGCCAAATATGCCACTTGATCATAAGCACAGATTAGGGACTAGTACTAGGACTTAGCTAATATATTAAATTGAATATGCTGATAGTAACTAGCACTTGGGTAAAGTAAAATGTGAAGTGAATTTAAAGTTTATATCAGAAATTGCTGATAACCTCACTGCTAGCAGTCTACATAAGATAAAATGAGGACAGTGCTGCCCTATGCCTTGTAGATAACAGTGTGTATGTCGGGAGTCCTGTCGTTACATTTCATCACCTTCCTCTGCTGTAAACAAGGTGATCAGGAAACAGACAGGCGAGAAATGTTGGCATATTTACGGCTGCTATTTCTGTTGATACAAGATGAAGATTGTGTGTGTGTATGTGAGAGAGAGAGAAAGAGCATAAACTAAACAGAAAGTGCTCAGTTGACTCTTGAACTATTTGTGTTCCTTACTGGCTGTGTGTAGAATACCAGGTAATATGGGCGTTATTTACAGAGGAGCATATCTTCAGTGGCTTATAAAGCACCTTAAGTTACATGAATAAAACATGACTGAAACTGGAGGATGGAATCACATCCCTTCAAGCTACTTTGTCATTTGATGTTTTGCTGATAATGACTACAATAGAGAGTGCCATCTAAAACATCGTTCAGTTGGGTTGAGATTTGTAATTGCTTAGGTCATAGCATGTGAGTGAAGGATGAGATCTTTGCAGTGATTTGCTGCAATCTTGTAAAACTATGCCAGCATAATGGCCCCAACACTATGGATCCAAATTTCTAGATGGAAGCTATTTTAAATTTACATTGTTTTCATTTTCATTTGTATATTTCAGGTCTAACAAAAGGTTAAACTACTTCATCAGTAGGGCTGCGCGATATGATGAAATATATTGGATACACTGTTTATTTAATTTTTTTCATTGTTTGGATGGTCATCACATGGGTGCAGGCACAGAGAATACCAGCATAGCCATTAAAGATGAGGCAGAAACAGGTAGCTCCAAACAGAAGGACCAGGCAAAACAAATCAAGGACCTTATTCCTAAACTAGTCCCCACCACAGAGTCAAACATGATAAACCTCTTCTACCACATACGCAAAAATCACATGAAAGAGTATGGAGAGAGTTTACGGATGAGACGCAAAAGAAGAGCCGTCAGGTGCTCAAAATAAACCTTACACTCAAACGTTAGAACAGGCTTTTCCCCGCAGCACACCATGTAATAAATACTCACAAAGAAAATTGCGGAAGTTACAACTTATATTTAACAATGCATAGTTTCATGCATCGGTCAAAACACTCGACTCCAGGTACACAATGTCCAGCTGAAAACACTTCACACAAGTTGAGCTGCCCGAGAGTGGCAGAATTTACAGAAAAAGCACTATTTTGCCATATACATCGTTGTTGGGATGAGAAATGTCTTTTATCGGGATATGAGATTCTGGTTATATCACCCTATTCATCAGGTAATGCATGTAATTTTCACTGTACAACTTTTTTGAAGTGCCTAAGAACACTTGCTAAAAACAAAACAAAATATAATTTACTGGGCGCTGGTTTAGCTCACTGGGATGAGCAGGAGACCATATGCCGCACGGCTGAGAGCAGCTGGTTCGAGTCCGACCCCCCATGTCTTTGCTCCGCTTTCCTGTTAGCCTTCACCATCCCTATCAAAAACAAATCCATAAAAAGGCCCCCAAAAAGTTTAACAAACATAATTTACGGTATAAATTCTTAATAGAAATGTTGAATTTAATGTGTGATGACAATATGAAAATTTAATAGCAGATTAGCATCAAACGCTGTATTCATTTGATGGAAGATGGAGGGACATGCAAGCTGGCAATGCTGTGTGTCATTTGTGTAATTGAGAGGATACTGAAAGCTACAAATTTATCCTGTCAATGCAGAGCTCACTCTTGATTTGTTGGAAGAGCTTTCAGAGGCAGAAATAGTTGGCATTTTGCCAAAGTAGCTTTTGGCAAAAACACAGACTGTCATTTGCATTTAAGACCATTTCTGCACAGACAAGTTTGTTTGTGCAAACGAACACGGCGTCAGCTCAAGAACCTGGCAGCTTCAGACCAACAAGTTTGTTTACCGAGCTAAGGAGAACTTGGGAGATATTGCCCCCAAGTGAGGAAAATACTGTTTTCCAAAGCAGGGTAAATTCCATTTCCTTTCATGAGCACTCAAGCATCAGACTTATTTCATGTCAGATTAATAGGAAGCTTCTAATCTATACTAGCAAAAACATATGGGTGGGTATTGTGTGTGCTTTTGTATAAACCAATGAAGATGTTTGTGTTTGCAGTAAGCCTGTGATCCCACTAATATTAAAAACCATACAAGCTCTGAGTGGAGTAATAATGTGCCAGTACTTGCCTGATAAGTATTCTGTAAGTCTGATAAGGAAAGAATTGTAAATGAAACTATTATCTTCATGTCACATGATACACAGATTCAGAGACACGCAAAGCAAAAGTGTTGATATAAATGTTTGAATTCTGAATAGGAGACTGAGTAAACTAGTGCATACAGGTGTAGGTGTTCTGGCGGAGGGCCAGGAAACATGGACACAGCAAAACAACTGCAGGGCAGATAATGTCCTTTTCTCCCATCTTGGCTTCTCTAATGGCAGCAAAAGTGCAGTCAACTTAATAACAAGTAAATGACTGCATTCGATCTAGTTAAGACCTCTCTAAAATGACAAAACCCTAAAAATAATACTCATAAAAAAGCTTTACTGCTCAAATGAAAAATCTATAAAAGGCTTCATTAATAAGACAAGCCAGTAATGAACTTAACCTAGTAATAACTAGGTTCGACCAAACATTAACAGAAGCTGAAGATGTTTGTTGCTTCCAGCTCTTTGTATGAGTCTTTTAACTATGAGATGAAGTATCTGATGATTGACTAATAGAAGCATCTAGATTCTGAGTTGCTTAGTAGTTATTTATTTATTTCACCTGTCTACGAGAACCATGCATGATTAGTTTACCAGCAGACAATTTCTGGAGTTCTTTTGAAAGTTAAGTTGCTGTTAACCAGTTAGTCCTTCCCCTTCCTATTGTGTTTTTGTCATACTGGCTGGCTTGGTGTCTGGGTTGATTTTGTGACAAACCTAAATATCTTATCTAGGTTATAACATGGTTAACATTAAACAGTGTGCTACCATTCATTATGAGGATTTTTGTATATATATTTGCTTCAACCCTTAGTCATATAATCATTGTTAGCTTTTGTAAAATCTGCCTAACCAGTGTGAAGTTGGCAAAACGGAGATGGGAAGATGGAGAACACCAAAGTCAACAGGATTCATTTCCCAGAGATGATAGCTACAGCACAAATTTATACAAGTTGCTTGATGTTGACCAAAATTGACTAATGGACTAAGGAGCCATTTTTACAGCCCCACTTTCTTTTAAACGATACATGACTGTTTTGGAAATAAAGTCTGTTTAAGTTTTAAGATTTCATTTTTCTATTAAAGAAATTTTTTTAAAAACTTTTATGCCTTTTCTTTTATACTAAAAGGGGCACAGCATCCGGGAAGTATACGCTACAAGTTTAACTTCATTGCAGATGTGGTGGATAAGATTGTCCCAGCTGTGGTACACCTGGAGCTTTTTCAAAGGTAAACCAAACCAAAGCAGAAAAATGAAGTAGCATTTCAAAATGCTCTTTTAGATGCAAAATGACCTTTGCTATTAATCTTTTTTTACTGCCAGAGTGCCATTTTCCAGTGAGGAGGTCTCTGTGTCGAGTGGCTCTGGGTTTATAGTGTCAGAGGATGGCTGGATTGTCACAAATGCTCACGTGCTTACCAACAAACAGCGGATAAAAGTTGAGTTGAAAAGTGGCGTGCATTATGAAGCTGCGGTCAGGGATGTGGATCAGAAGATGGACATCGCTCTCATCAAAATCGATCCAGATGTGAGTGTCCTGCTGTTTTTGTGGGGCTCCCCAAGGGTTTAAGGCAAAATCAGTGGTGCGTTTCCTCTTGCTGAGTAGCTTGTCATCAGAGGCTAACATCAAAGTGTATTAATCCTGCACACAAAGCAGTGAGAAATCCAGGGAGAGAGTCATCAAGGGCCTTTGCCTACCAAAATTAGACTCTGTTCCTTAACATGGCCAATTTGCAGACTGAATTCCTTTGGGGTGCTATTTGTTCATGTATCATGAATTCAAAGCCCCAGCTATTTTTTGTGTGTATACTTACAAGAGCGGTTTTGAATAAAACATGTTCCAACTTAGACTTGCTCATACAGAACTGGCTGCTTTGTATGGTAGCAGGTGCTCTATTCCCAACCACTTCAGTCAGACGGCACTCAGTGTGAAGCACATGATTAACATCTTTAGGGCTGATCTGAATACAGGAACACCTCAAGATCAGCAGAAGTTAACCAGAAGCATCACTGGATTTAACTGCTTTAAAGCTGAAGGAGTTTTCTCTTTTTAAAAACCTGGGAGTGGTGACAGTTGTACAATGCTTTAACACTCTGTGATACATTCTTTGCATAAGGGGTTCTAAAGCTTGCCTAAAAGGCATATTTGTTGTGACATAAGAGCCCATACCCCGGGAGGTGCAGCTATAAATTAAATTAAGCATTACAATTCCCACTAGAGATAAATGGCGTGAGCCTGGCAAAGGAGGAACCAGGCAGAGTCAAGTTGAAGCATATTTTAGTTTGGTGTACAACTAAATGTTTTTGTATTTAAAAAATGCACTTTAAACACTCATTTCCACCGTAGGGCTTTGGCAACCTTTTCCAACCAGTGACAGTTAACCTTCATCAACATCAACAGAAATCTCAACAGAAAAAGAAAAAAACTGCTAATAATAATGTTTGAACAAGTGAGTGACTGGAACAAGTTATGCAGTGGAAGATTTTCTAAAATTCAGCAACATGATTTTTGCTTGCAGGACTAGTTTTGAGAGACCATAAACAGCTGGTCTCTGAATGAGTTGAATTTCACAGAGGAAGGATCGTTTCACCAATGGAAACCTTACAAAAAAGTATAACAGTTTTATTACTGGTTTATCTCAGGTTTAGTGGGCAACTCATATCTTCTGAGGCTATTGCAGAAGCTAGCATTAGAATCTGCTATGGTCCATTTGCTGTGTCTCCTTCACGGTTTCTTGCCGGACCCATACTTAAACTCCTGCTCGGAGGTGCTGATTCTCATTCCTGCTACTTCAGCAATGAACTGTTCCACTGCAAGCTGGAGGCCACCACCTGGTAAAGCCAACATAAACACAAAAAGCAGAGACAAAATCCACCTACAAATTCTGTCTATAAAAGTTACAAACAGAATTTGTGTCAAAGGGCAGCCCCAGCAAAGTCCAACAGCCACTAGAAACAAGTCCAACTCATTGTCGTCAATGCAACCAAGTTCTCACTTCCAAACAGTCCATTTTTTTTTTTTTTTGTGTCCCGTTTGGATCTTTAGCCATCAGAATTGTTGTCTTAAGGCCAAGAAAGATGCCAAGCGGATTTATTTTACCAAGTGGATCATCATGGCCTTGCCATATTGGTCCATTTGATTGACCTTTATTATAATTATGAATTTATTTTATTTTCGGTTGCTACAAAAGGGACAGACATGACTGGGGGATAGGACAGGGAGAAAGAATGAAAGAAAGAGAGGGAGAGAAAGAAAACCAAAGGGGAGACGAGACGTGAGAAAGGGGGGAAGAAAGAAAGAAAAACAAACAAAAGTTGTATCCAAGATGGCCGACTTCTAAACGACCACCATGGTCACCACCCATCTTGAGGAGTTTGCCCCCTGTATAGGAATTTCTTTTATTTATGTATTAATCACATTATTTTATTTTATAATGCCTTGGTGCCACTGGATTTAAACATGTTCCACACTCACACTATAAGACAAATGGTGGGGGTGTAGTGAGGAAGTTGGGGGAAGCAGACCACTCCACTCTTCCACACAGGAAGAGTATTTTGTCTCTTCGAGGACTCTGGGAGGTAGCAAGGGAGTGTGAACCCTAAGGTGTGAAACAGCTGTGTACTGCCTTTTGTTCATGAAGAAGGTATTTAACTGAGAGCCATGCTAGGCTCAGTGAGACTCTGCTGACCGTCTGCCCCGCGGTCATGCAGGCTCTCCACAAGCTTGGTTGTCTGTTTTTTGTGTGTTTGGATTTTAAAGAATGTTAGCTACCGCTCACCGCTCGTCTGCAGGCTTTATTTAAATGGAAAACTTTCACAACTCCCCTCACATATACTTATGTGCCACAAACAGGACTTTAATATCACCAACCATTCCCATGTTATTATGGTGTATCCATATAAATGGCCCACCCTGTAGAATTACAAAAATGATCGACCTGTGACCCAGGCTGTCCTGGTGCAATATGCACTAATGACACTTATGCCCAAAATATGTGGTTAGCACAGAAGTCCAATCACAAAACACCACTCAAGTTCACATTATGCAGGTTATTTCTCCCAATCATAGCCCAGTCTCTAGATATTCATACAGCAATTTATTCACCTTTCATCCATGGCCAATTAACCTCTCTCTTGACTTTGAGAGGAAGCTGGATCACCCAGAAGAAACCTACACAGGGAGAAGATGCAAATTCCAAACAGAAAAGCCAGAGATAGGATTCGAACCATGTTTTAGATCTCACCCTAGGTAAGCACACCTGAATCAAATGATTAGTTCATTACCAGGCCTCTGGAGAACTTTAAGACATGTCAAGGAGCTAATTTAGCCATTTAAATCAGCTATGTTGGATCAAGGACACATCTAAAACCTGCAGGACACTGGCCCTTGAGGCCTGGAGTTCCCCCACCCCTCTTTTAAGCTGTTACCCTCCTGGACTGCCCTTTCACCCTCTGTTTGGATCAAACCCCTCTGCTATGACAGTGCCTGTATATGGCTCCCCAGCTTTTTAAGTTCAAGGTGGTCCTTAGGCCGGTCCTGTCATGTCTCTTTTTTTTGTGATCAACATTTTATTGATTTAAAACGGGGTTGGGGGGGGTACAGACATATACAGCACAACTGTAAACTGCAGTAGCAAAGCAAACATTAGCAAACAAGGCATAGGGACAGCAAAGAAAAGACACAAAAACACAAAGTTAAAACCAATTATTGCCTCTTCCAGGAGATAACTCTGGATGAGAAGATTTTCCAAGCGTCAACAGTCGTGGGTCGAGCTTTATTTAATTTTGCTGTGGTATGTTCAAAACCAATAACACGGATAAGACATCGTCTCCAGAATGATTCCATACAAATGTCAGGACAGAACCATTGCTTTGTAATAGTCTTCTTTGCGGATGTAAATCCAGCGAACAACATTTTGCATTGCATTTGTTTTAAGGAGATTTCAGAGGTATCATTAAGGAGACAAAGACCAGGATTGGGAACATAGAAAACTTCCAGTACCTCAGATAACACAGAGTTCACAAAGACTAAAAAAATCGGATACCACAGGAAAGTCCCAAAACATGTGCAAAAACGTGCCAGGTGATGAATCATTGCAGATGTGACAGTAATACGTAGCCTGTAGTTTCATCTGGAACCATGTCATGTCTCTTTGTGGCTCACTCGCAGGGTCCCTTGCCCGTGCTGCGTCTCAGCCAGTCCTCAGACCTGCGTCCAGGTGAATTTGTGGTGGCAGTAGGAAGCCCTTTCTCTCTGCAGAACACTGTCACCACTGGCATTGTCAGCACTGCCAATCGCAACAGCCTAGAGCTGGGCTTTAAGGACTCTGACATGGACTACATCCAAACTGATGCCATTATAAATGTGAGTGAATAAGCATTATAAACCTATTGATGCCTTTCATTTTAACTGCCTTTATTTGTTTTTATTCTTAATGAACAATGGGTAAGAAAATGTTTTTGTTTTTTTGTATTATTCATAGTATGGAAACTCCGGTGGACCGCTTGTCAACTTGGTAAGAGGATTTATAGTGCTGTCACGTGTAAAGAGATAAGACCAGGCCATTTGCATGTTTGTTATGCTTGCTGCTATGTAGGCGATTTTCTTGTTTTATTTATGACTGTGTGGACTAAGGTCATGATATTGTTTTATTTAATACCCAGTATCTTCACTCTACTCCCTCAGGTTCAAAATTAAGCCTTCCACAAAATATTTTAGGACAAGACCCGATTATGGAGGTCTTTGCATTGTTACTATGGAATAAAATGATACAGATTGTATATTCATTTATCAAGGTTGCTGCCTCCAGCCTGCCTTCCCGAAAATTGCAGCTTTTTTCTAAAGGAGAATAGTTGCCATACCGAGCATGCATTTTTTAAATTGTCCTTTGCTGTGAAAACACAGATAAGTTATGACAATAACCAAGACTGATGATTTGCATTGTGGGTAAAAAGAACACTTAATAGACACTGAGTTGTGTTATGTGCAGTGGAAGAAAAGGACACAGTACTGCTGTTTCTTTCTCTACATGAGGCAAAACTGTGAAATCAATGAAGACCACAGACACAGCTGCCCCTCTATTTTGTGCTTTTAACAGGATGGAGATGTAATAGGCATAAATACTCTGAAAGTGGCTGCTGGAATTTCTTTTGCCATCCCTGTGGACAGAATACGTCAGTTTCTTGCCAACTCCTACAACAGACAAGCGAGCAGTGAGCAGAATCGTATGTTTTTGTCACAGCATCCAGGAATTCAGTTCATGATAACATTTATTCAGTGATAAAGTAATATATATGTGTTTATTTCCCCTCAGGAAATTCACTACCAAAAAAGAAATTCATAGGTGTCCGGATGGTACAACTGACACCATCGTAAGTAAAGGAAAATTCATTTTTCCTAAATTGTCCTGCATTTTAAATGAAGCTAGTACCAGTGCCTTAAACCTTCCTGTTTTTTTTAAATGGCCAGCAGACTCTGACTACAAAAGTGCAGATTCATGTAAAATGCTGAAGTAACAACCTGCTTCTATTTGTGGATAGCATATCTTTAAGCCTCTGGAGGGTATAATTGGCTGTTTTTGACTACTTTTGATTTTATCTTTATATTTCACCTTTGAAGACTATTTACGTTGCCTTGTTTGACATCATTCTTTTCAGCACAACTTCACATGTATGAATTTACAGTTTGTTTTCATTTTGTCATACGGATCTAAAATCACACAAAAAAACTCTGAGTAGGAAAAAGTTCCTTTTTTTTACTTTGAAAATCACAAATATTATATCAAATGTCTATATTATCAAATAAGTGGCCAATTAGCAAGGAGCATCTTCATAGGAATTATAGTTTAAAAAAAGGTAGCATGTGCAGTTACCATTACCTATCGATCAGTAAATATCACAATATAGATATCAAAGATATGAAGAAACAGTAAAATAACCAGATAAAAGTAAAAAGATAGATGCATGGTTTTGACCAATTTTATTTTAAAAAAAAACACAAATTTCTTATCTGGTGTTCCTGTATGTTGTCTTGTACACTGAATTTCAGTAGTACTACCACTCAGAGGTTTAGCTGAACTACACCTTTTGTACTAATTATTGCCCTTTTGAAATATATAGGCATGTGTTTAATACTGCATAAAACTATAATTACTTTTGTCATTTCAAAATAAAATGTAGATGTTTGATGAGATATGAAACAAATTTCAACCAATGGGATAACCTGTTTCTCTGTTGTTGTGTGATTGTCCAGTTTAATCCGAGATCTCAAGGAACGTGAGCCAGAATTTCCAGATGTGAGCTCAGGTGTTTACATCTATGAGGTAATACCTGGAACAGCTGCATCCAGGTAAGAATTGTGCTGCAATACATTTATTCTTTTGTGGAAAAACTGAGATTTCATGTAGCTTGAAAATTAATAGGTAGGGTATTTTCTGAAAAGCGTCAGATTTCTGCCTGACCAACCTGCCCGAATAGTAAGATCATAGTCAAGGATCCATGCAGCATATTCAACTTAACACCTGTACCTGTTAGCTTCCATTGTTGTTTAGTGTAGGTCTGACAATCTACATTTAAAAAAACAGAGACTCCAGCTGCTGGGTTGCAAAGCAGGCTAATCTGGTGGTAGCCAAACATCTAAAGAACTTCCAGCACAAAAAGGCGATGTGAGAATAGTGGAGAAGGAGTTGCCTCGTGTTGCTTATGTGACAAATATAGGGGCAAAAGATGGCGCTGCCTTGGACACACACTTGTTTTAGAGCCATTAGTGCTTTCAGTGCTTCAAAATGTTTATTGTTATAAGTTATGGCTTCCATCTCTGACACCCCGGAGATTCATGCATATCTCTGATCTGTGGGTATTTCCTGCTATCCCCTGATATTGAGGGCAATTATCATATTGTAAACATCACATCAGGAATGCTGTTCGGAGTGATGTCAGGCCCAAATAGCAGCACCCTCTCTCTTCTTTCTCCTCCCAAAGTGTGTCAACTTGACAATGCTCTGTGTCTCACTCTGAAACTCTTATGATTCCTTATAAAAGATCTCAGATCATTATGTCAAAGCAAAATATCAACAAGTATGTACTTTAATGCTAAAACCTGGGCATGGAAGTTATGCACCCAGTTCTTGTTTTCAAGTCTTTCAAGATGTATGCTGTACAATCATTCCACCTTGGAAAAAAATGATTATAATAAGTTAGAAAAGTATATATTCACCTCCACTAATAGTTGGTTAAATATCCCTTGGTAAGTTGCGATTTAACCAGATATTATTAGTAGCCATCAATAAGCTTCTGGTAGGATATTTGACCACTTTCTTGGCAGAATTTTAGAGTTAATTTAAATTGATTGACTTGGCTAGTCCAGAAATTTTCAAAAGGGTTGAAATGGCCATCCCACAAACTTAGATTCAAGCTTAGAATCATCAGTCAAACAACTGTAAATAAGTACAAGTTATTTGTATGTGTCTCCAGTTTGCCAAGGTCTGGAAGAAGACCCAAACTGTCTTCCTCAGATAAGAGAAAATTATTTAAGACCCAGGAATTACTAAGGCTTGAGCCTGCCATGAACTAGAAATGGCTGGAACACTAGTGTCACTGTCAACAGTGAAGCGAGTGTTACATCACACCGACTGAGGGGGTGTCAACCAAGAAAGAACAGCTCCAAAATTGAAGAGCTTTCAAACTTGAGAACATTGCTGTTTAGCTGCCAGTACAGTGCAGCTAAGCTTCCACTGTATCCGCTGCATACACTGGAACATTGCACAGAGTAGGTGGAATATTTAATAAATCCAAGTTCTTCAGATTCACCTTAAATCAATAGTTTGACAGTTAAAACTTGGACACAATTCAGTGTTTTGACTTGTCAGTGCTCTCAAACACACATCCATGGATAAAGCAGGCTAACATTAGACCCAGCTCCAACCTGACAAAAAAAATTGTGGACTATGCTTAAAAACTGGGTCTGTGCCAGAAAACCAACAGATTGAAATGAACTCTACCAATTCTGAAGAGAAAAATAGTCACATATATAACCATACTTATTCCAGAATCTTGTTGATGGCTATTTTTCAGCCAACAGGTCTTTTTTTGTATGCATGCACACACATCCACCTTGATGACTTCTGATTATCTTTGATTATCAGAAGTTTGATTATCATATTGTGTTATGATTCATCACAGGTGATAGTTTTCTTACTCACTATTGTGCTAAGTTTACTAAAAGATACTAACATAGTCTTTAGAGTTGAGTGATACATTTCCTGGGGATTCATTTGAGTGTAACTTTCCCATTATAAACTACACAGGAAAGGCATTGCTTCTTCAATATAATATCCGGTGCAGCTTTAATGTTATGGGTTTTGTTTGCTGTATTTTAAGTCTACATTGTAGAGATTATTGTAGACACTTTCCTATTGTTATCCTAAATGCTACACTGTTTTACAGATTAAATCTTTTCAAAGTTGGATACCACAGCTGTGGGCTTCATTTATTTATGTATTTTCTTATTTTTATTGCAAAGCTGCACAGTTGGGACTTGTTTTGGTACTGGTTTACAGAGTGTAACAATATCTGCTGTGAACTGGCATTTGGAGGCCTTTCTGGGTGGATTAAGAAATTTCTTGCAGTTCTCAAGGCTTTAGATTAAACTCATTATTCTTGCACTTCCCAAAGGCAATGCTGACATCTTTTTTATGGAAGACAGAATCCTTCTCTCTTTCTTTAGACTCTATATTCTTAATTGTCCATGACATTGAAGCCTTATGCTTTGCACAGAACACAGCAGTTGACTAACATCCAAGCATTACAGCACAGCCTGTCAATTCACAGTGACAACTTGGATTGCCAGTCTAGTAACCTACTAACCTACTGTCATCCTGCCAACAGCAAGACGATCAGCAAATGTCCATACCTAACATGCAAATATCTGCCAGTGAAGAGATTTCCAATCAGTGAAGGGGTTTTGGGGGGGGGCTGACACAGGAGCAGGCTTGTCTTGTGTGAAAGTTACTGGTGTTTTCCTTAGAGTTTGACACCTTTTCAGCTTGTGATTGATGGTATGGTGTTGATATCTCTGCAGGGGAGGTATGACTGATCATGACGTCATCATTGGCATCAATGGACACCCTGTCCACACCACTCAGGAAGTGAGCGATGCCGTCAAGCACAGCACCTCAGTCTTTGTTTTGGTGAGGAGAAAGGATGGGGATGTTACGCTAATGATCATCCCTGAAGAAACTGACTGATACCACTGTCTGTCTGCAAGTAGCTGGGTTTCCATCCAATTGTACTGTGCATTTCCAAAAAGCAGAAGTATAAGAATTAGCAGTGCCAAAATGCCCCAACATGCTATTACCTTAGTTTTATGGTTCCCTTTTAGGAGGGTTACAGTTTCCTCATCATAGAAAAGAAGATGTTTTTTGGCATTTTGGTTCTCAGTTACAGTGTAATGAATCTTTGCCTGTTTTACTTTGCTTTCAAAATTGTCAGAATTCTGAAACAATTCACAAGTCCAGAAGAGCAAACAGTTGGATATCTGCCACAAGTTGGAAATTAGCACCAGTGACACCATAAGATCTTTCAATGATGTAACATGTTCAAAACACCATAGTAGCATTTATAAAGATCTATGCCTTTTTTTTTCTTCAGCTGTTCATTAGTCACACAGAAAGTACAGAAATTCAATTAAATCATCAGAGGTACAAATGAATATTTCCAGTCTCAAGTTATGAAGTTATGAGCACACTGCTCATAATTCAAGATTCAAGATTCTTTATTCATCACATGCATAGTTATACAAGTATAACACGCAGTGAAATGTAACCTGATACGCTCCTCGACTTGTGCAAAAGGGGGAGAGAAGAACAACATTATATATTATATACATTAGGTGAATGTGCAGTAGTAGATTTGTATGCAGCAAGCAGGTGAATTCTGTAAAAAATAATTTGATTTAATTGACAGTACACATGTCTGGTTAGATCCAGCTGTTTAATAGAAAGCTGTAAGAAGGAAATAGACAGCTAAAGTTAAATTTGCCAAAACAGGTGTGTTCAAATTAATCCCAGTCCATACAGGGAGGTCTGGATTTCTTTCCCAGAAATTTAGAAACATGTTTATGTAGTCCATTCCATTTGTGCTCCTCAAATTAAAAAAAAAATTGTTTTTGCACATGCAGACAGCGTAACTTTTACTCTGGATAATCCACAGACATCACTGTGAAGATTTAGAAGTGCTCTTGACAGTGTGTTCTTGGATTTCTTCAGAGTAATAAGGATGCTGGGGTTTTTTTTTTTGGATTATCAGCCCATACCCCATTAAATTTTGTGTGTTCCAAGTCAGTTTCACACTAAACTCTCTGTAAGGTGTCATGGGTATCATTAACATCATTTCCTGCTCTACTTTGTAGGCAAATTTTCCTCAGAAATGTTACAGCAAAATGAAATATAATAAATAGCTGTGTCAATGTTGGCAGAGGACCTGAATCACTGTCAGAATGTGTAGGTGTTGACACAGTTGTCAGGGGCACCATCTTATCAAAATTGTGCTATTTTAGTTGTTTTATTTACTTATATTAAAATCATTCAGATTCATGAATTCCCTGAAATAAAAAATGTAGAAGAAATTCTTGAATGCCATGAATATTCAGCAAGTAAACTTCCCTGACAAGGTGGGTATACTGTGTACCACACATTGCAGTGAGCCAACATTTGCATTTGCACACTTCTATGTGGTGTCTGAATTATGACATATACATTTTGTAGAGCTTTTGAACACACATTAAAAAAATTACACTGAAAATTATAGTTTAACATTTATAAATAATAGGACTCGTTGCCTATTATGTCAGTGTAGCTGACAACTAGATAGCTAGAAGTTTCATTACCATCACTCCTGACAATAAATATATTGTCTTCAGGTCAGCTGTTGTATGGTCCCACCCTTTCCATGGTAATCATTGTGGGTGAATAAGTGCATTCAAACTATCAAGCACAGGCAGTGTTGGGGAGTAACGGAATACATGTACCCCCGTTACGTATTTAAAATACAAAATATGAGTAACTGTATTCCGTTAAAGTTACCGTTTAAAAAAGGTGGTATTTAGAATACAGTTACTTTGTTGAAATAAATGGATTACACGGCGGTATTTTCCTGTTTCATAATGTGGTGGGTCAGGACTGTTTGGGTTTTGTTTGACAGCTATGTTCTGTTGTTCCAGGCGGCAGTGTTACGGTTGCCATGGTTACAGGGTGACGCTCTCTCTGCTGTTTCCTGGGTGAGAGAGCGCCTTTTTGTTGTTGTTGTTGTGCTAAGCTAATAGGCAGAGTGTTACAGGTATAGCTCTAAAGAATGTAGCATCATACGCAGTGTAGTCAGTGCTGCAGGGAGAATGGACTGCCATACACGTTATGTGTCTGTGAGCGAGGGAGGGAGAAAAAGGAAAAGTATGAGTTGTCATCGAGCAAAAACGGGAGCTGGAAGCATGTAAATATAATAATAACCACTGCAGCCAAGAAGAGAGCCTGACGAGCCCAGTTGTAAGTAAGCTATTAAGACTCGACTGTACACTGTGTTGGTGTTTTCCTCCGAAACAATAAGTTCCGTTGGAGCAGCCTTTCAACGCCTCTCTCTGTCTCTGGCTAGCAAAGTTGACCCAGACAACAAAGTAAAGCTAGTTTTCGGCTACGAGCCCGACACGGAACCCACCGTATTAGTCAGAGGTCCCTTTACTACGGTTCGGAGCCGCGGACCATCAGTAACAGTAATAAATCACAGCAATAATACATTCACGTAGTTGTAAACAGCATATATTAAGTAATCCAAAGTATTCAGAATACGTTACTCTCATCGAGTAACGTAACGGAATACGTTACAGAATACATTTTGGGGCATGTATTCTGTAATCTGTAATGGAATACATTTTAAAAGTAACCTTCCCAACACTGAGCACAGGTACGTGAAGTGCTCCATAAGTATCTGGATGGTGTATTTGTAACAGTCAAAAGGTTTTAGCACTTCCAGGTTTCACAGTAAGTGTCAAACTTTTATTTCAGACAGAAGGAGAATACTGTGTTAGCACAGATGATGGGGCCAGTCCTGTTAACTAGCTAACACCGGGAGAACTGTTAGGCATCACAGAAAAACCCGTTCTGTTGGGCATTTGTCTCATGCTTGTATACGTTTTTTTTTTAAATATATTATTATTTATTATCAGAGGCAGGAAAGATTGTAAATGTCTACAAAATACAGCAACTAGGACCGCATTTGAAAGAAAACATGGTAAATGGCACAAGTCAAGAATGTGTACTACATGAATAGATTTGTAGGGAGCATAATGAGCCACTTTAAAAGAGTTGAAACACAATGACATTATTTTGATAAATAGAGAATTTCCCAGTTGTTTATTGTGCTGAGGTGGATGCACTGTTATCAACAAGTAGCTGGACCAAAAGTCTGGTTGGATAAACTACCATCCAGAACTGTTCATTTATACATGCTATTACAATTTCTATTGAACATACAATATGGCATTTATGTGCTGTTTTTAACATTTTTTCAAACTACCCTCTGAGTTGAACGATTTTAATACTAAGAAAACAGAATAACAAAAATACCGCAGTCTAGCTAAAACAGTAAAATCTGACAGGAAGTAAAGTCCTGTCCCCTTGTGTATACACTGTGTTATTACACAAATCTATGTACTTTGTTTATATATTAATTCTACATTTTCAGCTTTGGTGCTGATTAATATCTTTTGTGTACAATAAATTAATAAAAAGTTTGTTAAAAAAAACAAATAACAACGTGATTTCTTACATATGTATCTCAAAGGCCCAAACGTTACTAATTACTTTCTCTTGACCTCAACAGAAGACATCTTGAGGTCAAGGAAAGATAGGAAGGAAAATTCATAATTGCTGTGCTCAGACTGCTTAATAATGTGACACTGGATGTTTCTGACAGGAGTCTGATGTTTTGAAGCTAAACATCCCAGAAGACAGACTACAAGAAGCACTTTTTAGATTCTTCACCTCTACATGAAATAACACAGTCCTTGTCATGCAGGTTATATGAAAGTGGACAATGTGCTGTACAGTTAACTTCATTTCCAATGCAGGTGTTTTTAATAAAAATTAAAATTAAAATTAAATGGTTGTATTTAGTAATATCTGTTCACCTTGTTCTGAAGTGATATTTTCTACTATCACTTATTTATTTTATTATTATTGTAACATTAAAAACACAGTATTAATTTACATGACCTCTGTTACTTGTTAGTCATTGAGCTATATTCTTATTCAGCATACAAATTCATTTTAAAAAATCATATACTCATATTCTACACACAGTAGTATACAGAAAAAAGATCAAATGTATAACATGAGAAAATGTACCATTTTAAATGGAGTTGGGTCCAGACAGGACACAGGGGCAAGCAAATTAATGAATACTTTGAACACAATTCAAACATTGGCAAGTGTAAGATGGGAAGGCTTCAAGGCATACTTAAGAGGGCAAATCATAAGCTATACTAGTAAGAAAACAAGAGAAAGAAATCAAAAGATAAAATATCTGGAAGAAAAAATAAAACTGTTAGAAGAGACCAGCTTTCAATCAGGCCAAAATAAAGAGGACAATTTAAAAGAATTATTACTATTGAGAACGCAATATAACAAAATGACAAGCGCAAAAGCAGCTGTAAATTTATTGAGATTAAAGCAACAATTCTATGATCAAGGTGAAAAACCCAGCAAGCTTCTGGCTTGGCGTATAAAACAGCAGGGATCTGAAAAGGCAATTACAAACCTTGACATTTCAAATGAAAATATTACAGTAGACCCATCAGAGATAATGCATTTAAAATGTTTCATGAAACATTATATAATTCTGAATACAACAACGCAACTACAATGCAATCTTTATTTCTAGATAAAATTGATATACCAAAAATTTCTGAGGAAGTCAAAGAAAATGTTGACAGGCAAATTAATATACATTTTAATTAATGATTTTTATTTTTTAATTTATTGTCTATTAATTGTAGTTTTATTTATGATGTATTTTGGTTTTATGAAAATGTATATTTCATTGTAAAATGTATCTATTTTGATTGTAAGCCCAACAAGGGACAATTGTTGAAAATTAGCAATAGCTATAAACTTATGTGTGTTACATCAGTTTCATGTTTTGTACTTGGACTATGTTAAACTGCACTGTCCCTTTTAAATTGACACCCTGTGAAATGCACTATACACAGGTACACACACACACAGGTCTTTATCACCAGGTTCCACATTTATTTACAATTTTCCCAGGTTATGACTGAACACAGTCTGACAGCTGTCGGTCCCAGCTGATTTCCCTCTGTCTCCGCTCCTCTCCATCTCACTATAAAAAGGGAAGGAAACCATTATCAGTCCAAATCGCCATCAGCTGTTCTCACCGGCATCTGCCGGCATCAGCCCACTGCACCACTCCTCCCCTGCAGCCGCGCCCGGGACCACACCTCCGCCACACACCCCTTTCTCAACGAGAAGTTTGGGCTTGGGTGAGCCTGAGTGCTGAAGATATCTACCTATTCGGGAACCATGGTAACAGGGTTCTTGGTGATTGGAGCTGGCTTGGCCCTGACTTATCGAAGAATTAAGAAAGCGGAAGCGGCTGTTCAAACCCCCACAAGGCTGCCCGCTGGGATTGAAACGATGGGAAGAGGTGTGAGTTTCTCAAAATGGGCTCATTGAGTGCAGCACGGATAAGATCTTGGAGAAGCTTACGGCTGCCGTGATTACTCAGAATAAGATCTCTGAGTGCAAACTGGATTACATCTTGGAGGGGCTCTCTTGGAATAACACCTCTGATCGCAAATTGGATCACATCTTGGAGAAGCTCACTGTGGTCGTGAGTTCTCAGAATCGGCTCTTTGAGCACAAGAATGACAACATCACGGAGCGCAAGTTTGATAACATCATCGAGAAGCTCACGGCTCTCCAACGGGAGATTGAGAGACCAGTGTTGGACTGTTAGAACAGCTTTGAAATTCATATGAGTTGTTCGCACTAAAGTAAAAAACACCATCACTTCATGCGGACACCCTTTCGGCGCCAGCTGCGGTCTCAAGGCTGGAGCCGAACAAAAACACCCTGATAACGACTGTGTTTAGACTGTTCTTCCCATTCCATGCAAGGCCACCTGGGTTGGCTGGAAGACTGTTTACTTAGCCTGGCACTGTCTCAGCTGAACTCTGGACACGCACACACATACATATACACTGATATGCACACACTCATCCCCCCTCCCTTTCCAAACGCCTTCGATGCTTGTTCCCTCCTGGGAACACGGCGGGTCTGAGCCCGCGCTGGAATGGTAGCACTGGGCAGGATGGCTGCTGTGTTTGCTTCGGATTACTCCTCACCCCCCACCCAACCCTGTGGCTTGTCACGTGTTCCATAATGTTGTGCTGTGGACATTTATGTGCTTTTTTGTGCAGAGGAGTTTTTTTGTTTCCTGTTCTCATGCTGTCCTCCCACAGGAGCCCAGCATGAGTAGAGGTCTCTTTTTTTCCTCTTGTACTTTCCCATTGTAGTGTATATTTCAGTGTTTTTTTTCTGTAACACTACCGATCTCCGACCTTTATCCCCATGTGACGTCTGTGTTGTGTGTGTAAGGTCGGGGGGGTCCCATTTCACTGCAGGGCAACCTGCACGTGGCGAATAAAGCCTTGATTGATTGATTGATTAATTGATTGATTGAAATAAATAAATTCAAATTCATATACACTCATATTACTGAATTTGAATTTAAATGCTCTAAATGCTGGTAAAACAGCTGGCCAAAAGGACGGCCAACTGACCTTGACAGCCCCTCTTAGATATGTCTATATAGAATGCTTTAATACTGGTAATCTTACTGCCTCACTGAGGGAGTCCTTGATAATACTGCTTCCTAAACCTTGAAAACTAAATAAAAAAATGTGAAAATATGCATTCTATAAGGTTAATCAATACAGATACTAAAATTCTCTGTAAAATTCTCTTCAAAAGATTAGAAAATGTTCTTCCAGTTATTATAGAAGATGATCAAAATGGATTTGTTAAATATAGGCAGGGTTTTCATAATGTAAGGCAAGTCCTCAACATTCTTCATAATCAAAGTGAACAGGAAGATACAGCCATTCTCTCGCTCGACGCAGAGAAGGCGTTTGATAGAATCGAATGGCCATATCTCTTTGATGTCATTGTTAAATTTGGGTTTGGTAAATCATTTTGGATCAAGCTACTACACTGTTATTCTGTAGCTCATGTTATGACTAATGAGAAAATTTCTGAACCATTTGACATTAAAAGAGGGTGCCCGCAGGGTTCACCATTATCTCCACATTTATTCCTTTTAGCTATTGAAACTTTGGCAATAGCTGTTAGAACCAGTGGACAAATACAAGGTTAAGATTGGTAGAAAGGAGCATAGAATTGCTTTTTTTTGCTGATGATGTCATTTTATTTTTTAAGCAACTAAAAACTTCTGTGCCTGTAGTAAAGGATTTAATAGAACAGTTTGGGGCCTTGGGGCAGTTGGGCATGGTGGTTAGCACTGTTGCCGCACAGCAAGAAGGTCCTGAGTTCAATTCCACCATCAGGCCGGGGTCTTTCTGTGTGGAGTTTGCATGTTCTCCCCGTGTTTGCGTGGGTTTTCTCCGGGTACTCCGGCTTCGTCCCACCCTCAAAAGACATGCAGTTTATGGGGATAGATTAATTGGTTAGTCTAAATTGCTCATAGGAGTGAATGTGAGTGCGAATGGTTGTCTGTCTCTGTGTGTTAGCCTTGCGACAGATTGGCGACTTGTCCAGGGTGTACCCTGCCTCATGCCCTATGACAGCTGGGATAGGCTCCAGAAAAGGACAAGTGGAAGTGAATGGATGGATGGAGGTTGGGGCCTTATACATAAATACAAAATTTCAAATCCCCAAAAAACATTTCTTTAAGTATTTACAGATTAGATTCTTCATTTCTAACTCTTATCCCAGTTAACTCCTCTAGAGTTAATGTTGAAAAAATGTTGTAACAAAGGCTTAATTTGACTTCAAATGACTTAAATAAGGGCCTTTGCCGCCCGAGGGCCCCGCTCAGCCCGAGCCGGATGTCGCCACGCGCCCGAGGGGCCCGTCACGGGAGTCGGGAAAGCACTGGGGATTTATTGTTGTTTGGATTATTTTGTATCACTGTAAATAAACGCACTGCCTTCATCAAAGAGTCCAGCATTTGGGTCCTCCTTCCCCCTCATCCCCACGGCTTGCCCTGGCAAACCATGACAATAAATGCCACATACTGTACTAATGTATGCATATTTCATGTGTTTTTACTTGATGTAGGTTTGAGAGAGAGCAGGGATGGAAGGTGGTGTGTGTGTGTGTGTGTGTGTGTGTGTGGGAGGGGGGGGGGTGTTCTACTGCTGCATATTACTGTGAAAACAAATCTTTGTATGATGTTGCAAAAACAATAATATTGTTTTAAGAAAAAAAAGAGACAGAACATGTTCACACAAAAGAGCTTTAGCCTGCATTTATGGATGCCATGGCAAACTAAGTTCACAGACAATAAATTGTGGAAGTGTTTCTGAGCCACTGCAGTGACTTCCAATGGCAGAATCATAACAGTGCTGCTTGTTTTCAGCTTGTCTGTTGAGTACAGACATTTCTCCAGGTTATATGAATGTTTTGATCATATTATATACTGTAGATATATTTTATATCTTTATCTATCTTTGCAATTTCATTTTTATTATTTTTAGTTGCAAAATGTTCCTTAAGCTGTTTATTTTAGATGCCACTTACTTTTTCAGCTATTAGTTGTCTCTATCCCAAATTTCTTGACACATTCTGTTTTTAGTTACATTTTACAGAACATTTCAACTTTTTCAGAAATCAGGTTATATTTACAATCAAAGGTTGGGTTCAGCCTATTGCCCTGATAAATATAAGTGGAAGAGAAGACATGGATGGAAGGATGGAGGTTGTGTTTAATGTTTTGGCTGCTATAAAACAGGAATTTCCCAACTTTTGAGATTGAGTATTCATTAAGTAACTATCCTTTTTAGTCAGAACACAATTTTTACTACTAATGGGTTCTTTCAACCTCTCAACATTAATCTTCAACAGCGTATAGTTTTGTACAGTTTCTGCTCTTAAGCAATCGCTAAATTATGCTTTTACTCATTGCAAAAACAACCAAGACCTAAAGTAGCATCCAGCCAATGGCTTTTTTTGGGACAAACTCCAATATATTACAGTGAAGTTAAAGCACATCAATAAGCTGTATGTTACTAGCTCCTGGTGACCCTCAGTTCTTTTTCTGGTGTGGCCCTGAAAAACTGAATTTAAAAGCTGAACTGATGCTGTGTAAAAGCATGTGTAGATTCCTGATTGCTTACTTTTTTGTTTGCTTGTTTTCATATTTACGTTTCACAGTACGCACACTTCGCCGACTACGTACGGCTGGTACTACAAAGTACGAGAAATGCGGAAGTGAGAGCCTTGTGAAATGGGACGGTCTGGGCTTCGTCGCGCTGCTCAGGTTGCCTAGCAACCAGGGGCGATTCTAGGATCAGAGCTTTGGGGGTGCTGAGCACCCAGAGAGCTGCCCAGCTAGGCAAGATAAACCTGTCTCTGTCAGTCCCTGCATCCTTAAATGTTGTCCCGAGTTCTCTCTGACTGTCACGTGCATTTAAACCCCTGTTCCTCCCTGTCCTCATCGTCTGTTGTCTTCGTCTCCGTTATCAGTCATCATAATTTTACCATCTCTGTGCAAGTCTGCAAATTTCTTTATTAAATCATAAGATTCATAAATTCATCAAGTCTCTCTGTGCCTGGGTCCTCGTCACAAAACATGACATCACTGTTTTGTACATTTTAACAATTTAATCCCCACATTTGTGAAAGAAAAGCAAAACACTTTTTTGAAAAGTCTGTAACAAAACCATCAAATCTGATAAAGGTTATTTAAATGCTGCAAAAGAAGAATGGATTGGAATAGAAAAAATACATATCCTAACCTTAATTACTGCGGGAGAATATGAATGATGCTCATAGTGAGTAAAAAGTAAACTGAGTGCATTTTTTGGACAGAGATTCACTTTTAATGAGTATGTATAATATAATACAGATACATAAAAAATACTCCCAAAACAGAATAAATTATTACAAATAAATTATTACAAAATATTAATAAAAACTATAAAAAGACATTTTTTCAGGTGGTACACACTGTAACAAGTTTGAGAAACTGATAAGTGTATGTGTGCTTTTGGAAAACATTTAAAGCTGCTGTACAGAATCTTTGAAACAAGCTTAAAACATTTTTAGAATATAAACAGAGCATCTGCTTCTCTTTAATTCAATTCAATTTTATTTATATAGCGCCAAATCACAACAAAAGTCGCCTCAAGGCAAGTGGAGTGAGGACTTTACAGCTCCTCACTCCACGGCTGTTTGGCACTCTCTGATAGTGTGCAAATGTGATGTATGTACTGCGGCAGTCATACAGACAACTGGACGGTCCAAAAGTTGGCCTACCTATTACTGAGGTTTTAGTAGAGTTGTGGCTGAACCACATAAAAATATATCATTAATTTTAATCTCCCCAATCAATTATAATGTTATGTTGGAATGTTGTTAAAGAGGGTCAAAAATGTTTCAACCCAGTTTTTTTTTTTTCAGATTCTGTATAGCAGCTTTAATATAGGGAGAACACAACTTCCAGATTGTGTGAGTAAAATTAGGTTTTTTCTATTTGTCAGTTTAACAGTTTCTGTTTTGCCTGTCACTGTTCCCTGTCTGTTTTCTTACCTGGTTCTTCCTGACCTTGCCCTTTATCCTCACGTTCCTTTTTCCTCTCTCCCTCTTTGGACTGACAATCATACACAAATAGATTGTATTCAATTAGATGAAAAATTATTAAGATCGCTAACAAAAAGTCCTCTCTCAGTCTACTTTCAACCAAAAGGCAAATAACCAAACCACATGAACATCTAATAAAAGATATAAACATTGAAGCACTGATGCAACATTATTCTTGATTAACGGATCATTTGATTTTACACTTTTACCTGAATGTGGCTCCTTTTTTTGAAAAAACTTCCTTATATCCATTATGAACCTGGCTGTCTCTCTGTACACAAACACACACACACACACACACACACACACACGCACACACACAACAGGAGTTATAAGGTTAATGGGCATTCAGTCAGTTAGCTAGTTATTATCCATTTCAAACAGGACAGTGGTAACCAACAGTAGACTATGGACAATTTAAAGTTTTAGATTTTAAATAGGCTGTATACATTTCAATGGGAGCAACAGGACGGTCAAATGTTGCTGATTTTACTACAGTGTAGGACGGATTGTAGGGTAGCAAACATTGTCGGAAAACACGTTTTCAACACTGCAGGTTACCTGGGTGTAATGCTTTTCAGCTAAAAAGAAACATGGTCTGACTCCTACCTAACTATATAAAGAGTAACTGAAGGTTAAATGCAGCTAATATGTCCTGTTTTAAGCCAGGCACTTATACTTCCGCTCCGCTGCGTCTCAGCCACCATCGCTCTGGAAGCGCAAGAGCGCTAGAGCCAGAGCAGAGGAGAGGCGAGCTGGAACAAACCATTTTGCTGAAGCACCCCCAAAAATGGGCTAAAATCGCCCCCGCTAGCAACCATGATACTAACTGCGAGAAACGTTTCATACAGCATTGTTTGACAGAAATGAAGGCGAAAAATTTTTTTTTGTTCATTCATTTTTTTCATGAGATCACTTTGATTTGTTAAGTATCTGAGGATGAGACCACAGGACTCTAAAAACATGATTGTTGGGCTTCATTTCTGTACTGAACAGTCATTTTAAGATTAGTTAGTGTCAGGCGTTGTGTGGAGGCGAGGAAGAAGGAACCCAAACGCAGGACTCGCAGGTACAGAAATGACGGGGATTTATTGGAGCGGGTGAATGAACAAAGCAGGAACGAAGGACTGGCTGACTGAAAGACTGGATGAATGGCTGGCTGACTAACTGAACATACATACGGGGAGACGACAGGAACATCACATGTACATCAATGACACGACAAGGATCGGATGGAACTGAGGACTTAAATACACGCTGGGTGATGAATGATTAGAAACCGGTGAGTACGCAGCTGAACTTAGTCTGACTAATGATACATGGAAATAACTGGAACACAATACGCAGGCGGTATGCTGGCACAGAAAACACAGATGTGAAAATAAACTGAACATGACAAAACAGAAAACACTGGGTCAACGATCCAGGAACCCTGACAGTTAGTAAATAACAATTAGCTTATGTTGTTCATGAGATTAGTCTCATGAACAACATAAGCTAATTGACTTTAGAGTCATCTCACGTTAGTAATGTAAATATAATATGGCCAATATTATATTTATTATTCGATTATTATGATTTGTTAAAGCAGTGAACTTGAACTCTGTGTTAAATGCTGAGCTTCAGTAAAGATTCAAGTTGCATTTATTTGAATTTCCTATCACCTTAAATCTTCACTCAAAGACAAGTATCTTTGACAGTGTATTTATAGATGTATTATATATAAGAGACAAATATTGTTCGTTTAATATGTTGGCATTATTACATTTGGCTCAATGCTTACATATATGTGTAAAAAGAAAATGTACGAGCTGTGATAACTGTTTCTGATAGAATGAAGAGTAGACTTCATTCTATTAAATATTCCTTTATTGGGTGAGAAAATCATACCATGTCATAACTGCTTTAAGTCATACAGAATAGATATCAGAGCCTTAAACAGGCTGATTTCTGCTAAATGGGTCAAACTGGGCAGAAAGACAAACACATAACATCCTTAAAGGATATCATGTAACACTATAGATCAACTTACCTCAAAATATATAAAGCATATAAACAATTACAGCAATATGGTGCAACAAACACAGCAGTGCTACTAATCCAAAATACTCAAAGCTTCATAGAACTGAAAAAAAAAACCATGGACATTTATTTTTAGGTCCATTCTGCTGCTGATACATACTTTAGGTTTCTGAACATTAAACTGGTTGCTGCCTTTCATAGTGTTCAACTTGAAGGCCCTGAGTACTTTCTCCCACACTGAAAACACTGGAATGATAAAATTATTTGAACATTACCTAATAAGACTGATTCAGCACAGACAATTAGTTATTTTAAACTTTTCTAGCAGTCCTTCACAAACAGAGAACAGTCTGTCTATCTGTCAGCTGCTGCTGGCTCTTCCTCCTCTTCTTCCTCACACACTGCTGAGTTTGTCCTGGTGGATCATCAGGGGTGCAAAGCCTCACAGATGATGTGCAGCAGTGGGTCCTTCAGTCTGTCCTCACTCTGGACACTTGCAGTCATCACACATGGAAATCAAATGTGTGATAAGCTGCAGGATTCAAACACAAGTGTGACTTATAAATACATGTTCATACTTTTATTACACAATCAGAGAGAAAGAAGGAGATAGAGTGCAGGACAGACAGACAGGTGACAGTCTCAGGTGTATACACTGCTACAAAACAGCACAAGAGAAGGAGGATTTAGTGTTTGTGTTATTACGAGTGCTAAACAAGAAGAGTTCCCAGATGGTACAGTGGACACGTGTGACTCCTGTGATTAAAGCATCTTTCTTTCAGCTTAACGAGTGAACCGTCAGCTCGTTCAAACACACGTTAAAGTCCATTTGGCTCGATACCACCGAACAGAGACAGCAATATAACATAGCTAACATTAACAGTGCAGTGAATCCTGCTTGTGAATTATCCATAAAATCATCACATTCTCTGTAAGATTAAGGTCAACTATTTAACGGCGTATATTTTAAAGTAAAGGCTTCAAAACCAAGCTGACGCTGAAAGTACAAACATCTCTAATGTCACATAACTTTGCCGATATGTGGCCAACAGTAATGTTTTAATGTTCTTCATTATTAAACATTCGCACATAAATAAGTGACATAATATTCAGCACTTACTTTTGAAAGTTTACTCTTTAGCCACCCTGCTTCCGAACAAAATATCCACACCCACCGCCACGCTATGAATTGTGGGATATATGGGACCACGAAGTCTACATTGGACCACACTTCAAATTTGGGGAAATGAACTGCACATTTGTCAACCGCATTTGGAGTACACTTCGAATTGGGACACCCTTCCTCGCGTCGCTGTGACGTAATCGGTCTCCAAATGCGCACTACGAAGCATGCGGTCGCTGGATTGGGACACAGCCCTGAAGTCCTCCAGAAACCTGGTAATGAACATTTGATTCAGGTATGATGACCCAGGGAGGAAACCTGCAGGACACTGGCACTTGAGGCCTAAAGTTTCTCACCCCTGATCTAAACTAACAGCTGGGAAACAAAGTCATTAACATCTATCAGTATTGAAAGACAGAACCTTCTCAGGAGTTAAAGGATTACCAAAATGATTCTATTATTGTGTCAACAACTGATCCATGACGTGTCAAATGAAACCAGAACAACATGTGAAGAACTGTAGCCTCAGCTAAGGTCAGTGTTCATATTTCAACAGCATAAAGAGACTGGGCAAAAATGACATCCATAGGAGAGTTTCAAGGTGAAAACCACTGCTGACTAAAAAGAACACAAAAGCTCATCTCATTCTTTTCAAAACAACATCATGTTGATCCCCAAGACATCGGGGGATCAACATGTTCTGTGCACTTACGGGACAAGTAGACCAGAGCATCAAGTTCATGCCCTGAAGCACCAGAAAGTTCACCTCTGAATGACTCAAAAAAAAGAAAAAAGAAAGAGTGACCTAATCAAAAGTGGGGACTGATTGAAGACTTACCATTATTGCAAATACTTGATTGCAGTTCTTGCCGCCAAGGATGGCATGGTGGTTAGCACTGTTGCTGGACAGAAGAAGATCCTGAGTTCATTTCTACCATCAGACCAGGGTCTTTCTTTCTTTCTTTCTTTGGAGTTTGCATGTTCTCACCGTGTTTGTGTGGGTTCTCCCCGGGTACTTCAGTTTCTTCCCACAGTCCAAAGACATGCAGTTAGTGGGGATAGGTTAATTGATCAATCTAAATTGCCCATAGGTGTGAATGTGAGTGCAAATGGTTGTCTCTCTCTGTGTGTTAGCCCTGCAACAGACTGGCGACCTGTCCAGGGTGTACCCTGCCTCTCGCCGTATGACAGCCGAGATAGGCTCCAGTGCCCCTCGTGACCCTGAAAAAGGATAAGTGGAAGCGGATGGATGGATCAAGTATGTTTGGGTAGAGATTTTTAAAAACGTATGTCTAATAATATGTGTAATATGTGTAATATAAAAATCTGTACATACATAAGCATCACTGGCTGATGTAGATGAGAGGAGTTTTTATTATCTAAAATTTTAAATCTATGGCTATCCGGTTATTTCATAAGTAAAATAAATAAATAAAACCAAAGTCAGCAAAACTGATGAAGTGTTTTATGACCACCTGTCAAATACAGTAAAACAAGACTAAATAAGATCATACAAAATTATTTAAATGTTGGTACCTGTAGTCTGTTTGCTGAAACACTGTGCTAAACCACTGATAGAAAAAAATAGTACTATGTCGTTATATGTGTAATATTTTATAGTATTAATGCGTATTTCTAATGTTTGAAACCTAGCACCTTGAGGCAACCGTTGTTGTGTTTTGGCGCTATATAAATAAAATTTTATTGAAAAATTGAATTGAATTGTCTGAAACCATAGATAATATCAAAAATGTTTTTTTAATCATGCCAAATCTATAACCTCAGTCAAAAGGCAAAGTACTGAGAGGAGGCAACACACTCTTTCACTGACATTCTACCCCACCACTAACTAGACTCCAATGAATGTAAAGAACACCATGTCCCAGATACTTTTTATTGGGTAATAAGGACTGTGAACAATGAAAACATGAGAAAGTTTGGATTTTTTTAACACCATCAGAAAAGGGAACATTGGACCTCCTATGCACACACCTGGTTTGAAGGCTTAAGAGTACAGAAAAGAAAAATACGTCTTATAGTAAACATTGGTCTCAACAATGTACACTACCAATAATATTCCCATGAATTCATCTTTTTTTTTTTTTTTTAAATCAACAGATGAAACATAAATTAGCAATGTGTGGATCAAAGTTAAATTACATTAACACCCAGCTCAGGTGATGCTTCCATCAGTTGGATTCATATCATATACAATATCTATATCTGTACAAGCTGAAAAACTCAAGAAAATATGTCTCAAAACATATTAATGTAGGGCAAGTGTACAGAGCTTTAAGGAGGACATCACACTAAAAGAGAGATATGGTACCTGGAAAAAACTGTGTGCAGATCTTTTTTCAAGTGGCATATAAACAGTCACTCTATGAATTAAGTGGAAAATTAAATTATGTAAAGCAGTGTTTTAATGCTTCACTCTACAAAGGATGTTTAGCCAGCTGAAAATATATTGCCTGTTGAAAGCACACTCCTGCTGCTGGATGAGTCGTCACGTTGACGATGGTGTCTTCTTCAACTTTTTACGATGAGAGCTAAGAGGGTTTTCACATATCCTTAGGTAATGAAATGAGCTCTATCTATGGAACAGCACATAAACCCTGGGTCCTGGTAAAGATTAGAAATTTAACAAAGTGGGAGATGAAGATTTGAATATTTAATGTGAGACCTGAGCCTCACTCCTGAAAGTCAATGGAGATCAAAATTTGTTTTAGTTTAAGACATTCGGATGAGATGAGGTTTTGGAGGTAAATGCTTCCACACAGCAGACTTTTTTTTTCCCTTCCAAAAGTAAGGAACCTTGAGTTAATACAGAAGACTGCTACATCGATATCTGAAATGTGACTAATAGGACTGCTGTGCATGTCCATGCCTGCTGTGCTGCTTGCTTGGAGCTCCGATGTTAATCATTCCAAGTAAAGAAAGAACATATTTAAAAAAAAAAAAAAAAAAAAAAAAAAAAAAACTGCAATATATAAATACAGAATTCAGACAGCTCTGGTGCAAGAGGCAAGTGAAGGGTCAATTCTGGTCTGTCGAATAATTTGACAGAGGGAAAAAGTGATAACTTGTGTATGATGTTGCCCTCAGGAGAAGAAACCTGCTAAGCGTTTTATGGAATGGAAGATTCTTGTTCAGTTTGTAAGTCACATAGGCAACAAAATGAACCGAGCCACAGAACTTGCAGATTTAGGATACATCAACACTGAAGTTTCAATTCTCTATTCCTGAGACATTTATAGCATATACAAGGCTTCCAGGATATGAGGACACATCAACACCACGTGGTCATCGGTGCTGATGTGCTTTAACTTGTTTGTAAAGACCGATTTATGCTTTCTCTGTCTGAGGTCCAGTGTTGGGTAATGTTACTTCTAAAAGTAACTTGTTATATTGCATAATTACAGCATTAACAACTGAAAACTAATTACCTTTAGAATATTTCTGCATTCAAAAAAAAATAAACCTTTCTATTTGAATTTAGTCTGGGTACACTAGTTACACATCTAGGAGTGTAATCTACTGTAACTCTGAATGTAGCTGATAGTGGCAGCTTGTGCTCTACCACATAACCAGAAACACACCTCATTTACCTCAGAGTGACGGGTTATTGCAGGTGCTTCTTCAAAATGTGAACAGTAGTTCTCTAATGGCTCTGTGGTGTACTGGTTAACACCTTCACTTTACATGGAAGAGGAGCTACAAACACAGCCAGGGGGGTCACAAGCTACTCCTAGTGCTGGCCCTCAGCTCGGATAAATCGGGTGTAAAATGTACTGCTTTGGGAATGGATAAGGGGCAGCTGAAAGTACCCAACTCTAATATGTGACTTTGCACTTTACAACACGATACACCCAACACTGCTGAAGGACTGATGTAGGCTTATATCTGTAGGCCATATAAAAGATGGATGAGCAAACATGAGGGGGCAAAGGCTGCGGGTCCATATGTACTCCTGGTCCTGTAACAGTGTATGGGAAAATACCTAGGTGAGGGCCGAGGGTCAAACACTTTCCTGATGAGTTTATGTTATCAGTCACTCATTTTGGGTCATATTTAGTCCTAAGTTTGAGAAAGCAGGATTATCTGAGATATGCTCATTGATTAACAACAAGTTGGCAGCCAATAAGTGTGTGATTTGTCCGATCCACACCGCACACCCAGCTTTAAAACACCAAGATGAAGATGGCCAAAAAGCCTCATCTCGAGGCTTCAAAACGGGTGGCATGATTGACCGTGTCAATTTTTTATACAGGCTATGCTTGAACCAAAAATACCATAACTGATAGTTCTACTTTGTCCTCCCGACAGCAACAAAGAAAGGAGCCTGGTTCATTGTTTTTACTGGATGACATAAACAAGTCCAGAAACTTAAACTGTAGACACCCGCATAAACAAGGAAAGCGGCCCAAACATCCAATGAAAGACATCAAAATTGAAATACTCGTGAATCACAAACGAACTGAATTGTCCTCAGAATTAAGAGTTCATGCTGTCTGCACCGTGAAAAACAAACACACTGTTGCTGTAAGTTCTGGATTTCCACAAAACTGTGAGCATGTTTGAGTACATTAAATGAGAGTATAACATGCCTAAAACACAAACTCCCATAAAATCCTCCATTTGGTAGTTTTGCTTTCACACCTCCACCAGAATTGTCCTTTCCTCATGAAATCTCAGTCTGCACCAGCTTTAACAACACTTTTGAGCCAAACGGGCAGCAGAAACTGTTACCCAGGCCCGGACAGATGTGGTGTTGAGGCAACCTTTGGATCATGGGGCCTCCGTTTGCTTCCAAATGAACTCTGGTGGCAGCCTGTGCTGTGAAAGCAAACTGATTTCTATCAAGCCTATCTACTGAGCATCAATGCTAAAGAAAGCTGCAAGTCTAAACCCTTTGATATAACATGTTGTGCTTGTGTCCTAATCCATGTGAATCTGTATGCTTGATTAGAAAGTGGGTGTAACAAACCAGCTACACTGGAAATATACTCATCTTTCTCTCCATTGTGGGTACTGACATTCAGGATGCAGGATGACATTCAACAAAATAAAAAAAAAAAACAGAAGCCAATTCCAGCAGACCAGAACTAAACGGCAACAATGAATCATATTGTTCCACTCATATCGGACAAAATGAACTGAACTACAAGCATGAAAGTGACCTTTTTTGAGAAATCAGGAAACTGGAAAAACCACCATCACTGTAGCTGTGGTAAAAGCCTTGAGTTTTATGCATTCTCCAAGAACTGAATTTATTTTAATGATAGCAAATTATTCCTCCTTTTTCACTGGAGCTCCTGGGAACCCCATAGGAGCCCTCAGGAGGTCCCCGATTCCACTTCTAGTAAGCCAACTCAGGCAGAGACCACGTCCTGGGAGTCCTCCTTATTAGGCTGATAAATATCAGACAGCAAAGTGGCCGGAGTCCTTAGTTGCGGTTTGCTGTCGCTCTCAGTAGTATGTGCACCAGTTACTGTAATCGCTGGGCATCAGTCCACCAGTGATAAGCAGAATTAGGTCCACAAACCACCAGATTCCCAGGCCTCCCAGAGTGAGCAGCTTCCCAACCGCAGTCCCTGTGTGGCCCAGGCAGAAACGATCAACCCCGAAACAGCCCAAGAAGAAGGAATACAGCAGTGTGGTGATGAAGTAGTGTCCAGTGTATCTGTAAAACACATGGCAAGAATTTAGATGAGTTGCAAAATGTATTTCATTTACACACCTGGACCTTAGCCAGGTTCCAAAGTTGGAAAGAGTTTAAATCGGCATCAGTTCACTTTATTTCAGGTTGCAGCAAGTTACTGACATTTCACAGCGTCTGGTTACGACAATCTCATCCTTTGTGGATGCCCCATATGGCTCAAGAAGGTAATAAACAAACACATAAACAGATATATATTTTAATCATAATGATTAAACAAGCCACAAGATTAAAAAGAAAAGGTGTAGACCACCTGCAGTTGTGATCTACAAGGAGCGGACAGAATAAAAGAAACACCTGCTCTGTATTGTATAATTGGTGGACGGAGGCACGGGGGAAACTGAGCATTTGAGTCTGGTTTATCCGAAGCCTGGGAGGCAGCACAGTCTTTGTACAGGTGCTGCTTTGATTGTGCCCGTTCACTGCAAATGTCTGATGTCTATGCAGTTACTATAGAGATTAGCCTGATGTGCTCATGAATGCTGTGTGTGCTGTGAAGTTATGAGGGCAAAAAGAAGTTGTGATCCTATGGCTAAACATTGCCATCTAGTGGTGAGCCTATGCTTTGTCACTGTGGAAAAGGTCTTTAAAGCACAAATGCGTTCCTCTATAAAAGATCCATGAGAGCAACTTGATTTTGACTTAATAAAATCCTTCCTGTGGAGAAAATTACTGAAGAGGCAAGGTGGATCGTATTCATTTTGAAAATAATGTATACATCAAGAAGTGACCATATCTGGGTGAGATTGTGGAGTTCTGGCTAATAAGGTAATGAATATGTGCAGGATCCACAAACTACATAACATACAGAGACGTACAGCTGCTAATAGACTAGTACACCAATTTCACTGACCAAAACCACAGCACAAACATCTACCACAGAGCAGACCATGTTATTTGTCAGACAACACTACCACAACAACCAGCTGGTCTGTGCAAAGTCAGGCAGAGTGCACATGAGGAAATAAATAACTACACATATGTGTCGATACATATGTGTAGTATCGGTCAGGCTCTGAAGTCTATGGCTATCGACTCAATTTTGGAGTCAGCCTCAAGTGGCCATTAGAAGAAAATGCCCTTTTTGGTCCTTGTGTACTGGCTTCGTTTTTCAGGTCCATAGGTTACTGCTTGGTTTCAGCGGCAGCAAGATGATGACAAACACACACCAATAAATAAATACATACATGCATGCATACATACATTTTTAAAAAGTTCATTAATAGCCCGAGAAACACAACAAAGGTCTCAAGACACCGTTTAATTCTGTGTAAACAACTGTTATTCCAGGCACAGAGTGAGTCATCCTCTAGTCGAAAGGTCAGGGGTTTGATTCACGGCTTGAATTCCAGTCTGAATGTCATTACATTCTTGGACAGGATACTGAACTCCAAATTGCCCCGATGTATCCGTGGTGGTGTGTGATGTTCTGTAGGAACGTCTTTGTGAATGTAGCCTGTAGTGTAAGACTGCGTAATTCAATTTCTAGAACAATAATTTTAAATTAGTCAGAATGTTATCTAAAACAAATGTTGGATTTCAAAGCTTCACAGCTAGAAGATCTCTAAAGTGGCAAAGAACGATATAAATATATGCTTTTCATGCCACACTATCAAGATATTGGCGCTAAGGGTCAGGTTGTTCACTGAGAGATAACTTAGAGCTGTAGATAATAAATATTACATTACACCTTCAAAATACGATTTTGGTTAGAGCTGTAACTAACTGTTAATTATCAACTGTGAATCTGTCATTTATTTTTAGATGCCGCAAGTTTAATCATGATAATAAATAACCCAAAGAGTTCATAATGTGGAAAAGAAAAACATTCTCTTATGGGAGGCTGAATATACCTGTAGTAGTTTTTGAAAAAAATCTGACTTCAAATTAGGTGCCAATTCACTTCCTGTCAGTCAGCTGATTAATTAGATGTTTCATCTCTGATTTGGACATATGAAGGTGTGTGAATAGCATGTTAATCATTCCTTAAAGTCTGACAGGAAGAGATCATGCCTGATCAGTGGCTTGAAGTCTAATTTAAATAACAATTTGAGGCTCCAGTCCTGGCTTCAACACCACCGCACAGCTGCTAAGAAATCGTAAGCTTCTGATAATGTTAATCCTAGCTAGGTACTGAGGTCATGCCATTGTGTGTCAATTTCCTTCTGTCTGTCAGAAACTAAAGGCCAGCCAGACCTTATCATCCAGATAGCAGAAATGAAGTCAATTGATTTTTTGCAACGCTACAACCTTTCAGGTGCTGCAAACACCTTCAAGTCTTACATTTTCAAATGGAGCCTCTTAGTCATACAAAAACATCAGTCTAGCACAACCATCATCCCTGCCTCTGGCTTCCCTCATAGCCCCTTTCCATTAGTACTTACTCAGATTGGCTGAACTTGTTTTCCATTTCAATAGAGTACCACCTAATGTGCGCAGGGTCGTTATAGCAACACGGTCGAATATCCCATTATGTCGTGTATGAGTTTTTGTCAGATTCTGGGACGACGGTGTTGTTTTTTGTGCAGCCAATTCCCTCGTTGCCGGGTTTCAAAAAGGGCGGGGTTTTTTGGGGGTTTTTTGTGTCCCGTTTGGATCTTTCTTGGCCTTAAGAATTGTTGTCTTAAAGCCAAGAAAGATGCCAAGCGGATTTATTTTACCAAGTGGATCACCATGGCCTTGCCATATTGGTCCATTTGATTGACCTTTATTATAATTATGAATTTATTTTATTCTTGGTTGCTACAAACGGGACAGACATGACTGGGGGATAGGCCAGGGAGAAAGAATGAAAGAAAGAGAGGGAGAGAAAGAAAACCAAAGGGGAAAAGAGACGGTGAGAAAGGGGGGAAGAAAGAAAGAAAAACAAACAAAACACCTGGATCATCTGTATGGAGAAAAAAAAACAGAAGAGAAAGCAAACAAAAAAAGAACAACATAATAAAAAACAGCACCATCACAATAAACTAGCTAGCAGTAGATAACAGTAGATACCAGGGGCGGAGCGTGGGGTGGCTTACTGGGCTTAAGCCCGGGTTGTTTTGTCAGAAGCCCGGGGTCTTTTGGAGTGCAATTTTTTCATAGTTAGATGCCTGGCTGACAACTGTATAAAACAAAAAGTACACACAATATTCGAAGCACATAGTGCACACTGAGGGAATTTACGACTGTGCGTGAATCCCCCCTGATATTGGTATGATCCGAGCTCAGGCACTAAGCGACTGAGCGAGGGGGCGGGGCAGCTGCTGCCTGTGTGCGCTGTTGGAGAAACGGAGCCAGCCATACTAAGGAGAGCTTAAGTTTGACCAGGTACCAAAGCAAATCATTCGTACCGTACAAATAATGTAAATATGACGGTGAATCACGAAAGATTGATATCAAACTGATCACTTGACCAATATTACGTTACTTCCTCTTCAAGTGAATCAACAAATGGCGAAATGAAAAGCCGAACAAATGCAATTTTTTTAGAGTCTTAGCTTACCTGTGTTTATTTCATATTTTCAGTTCTTACCCTCCCCGACTAAATCGGTTTCAGTTATGTACTGAAATATAAGAATGGACATTAGAGGGTTCTTTCAAAGAAAAAACTCAGGTAAATGTTATTTTATATATTATGCTTTGTATGTTGTTCAGTATATTTCTATGCAAAACAAGAGGGATTTCAGTACACAGCAGGATATCCACAGTTTAAACCAGATATTTACATACACTTTATGGAAAACACAAGAACATTTTTTACTGTACAACATCAATTTAGAGTAAACTTGTTTTGTTTTGGATAAATATTGAAATATCTTTTGAATTAGTTAAATGTCAGAATAAAGAGAGACAGAGCTGTCTATTTTTTATCACTTTGATCAAAATTAGGAGCACATATACACTAAGTTTATTGTTAATTAATAAGAAAACTCCAGACGATTCCATTCTGAGCTGAAGAAGCTTCTGATAGGTTAGTAGAGTCCATGTGAGTAAATTGGTGGCACACCTGTGGATGCATATAAGGCAAAACACAGAGCCTGTTTCTTTGACATGGGAAAATCAAGAGATGTCAACCAAAACACCAGAAAAAGAACTGTGGAGCTCCATAAGTGTGGCTCAATTTTGAATACAATTTTGTGCCATTTGCAATTAAGAAATACAGACAGTTTATCTCTTTACTCTTAAAATTAACAAATGTGTTTTTTAAAATAAACATTTAGTCTGATTTGATGTTACAATTAGAAAAGTGTTTTTATCTGAAGAGTGTGTAAATATCTGTATATTTGATGATTGTCAGCACAAAGAGGGAGAGAGAGGAACAGAGAGGGAGATGGAGGAGAATGAGGACAGAACAGAGATGAACAAGAGCAGGTGAGACACACATGTTAGTCAAATGGTTGTTTACCAAAAGTATCACCGTATCATAGGTACTCATGTATCTCGTACCTAGTGTTTCTTTTTAGGTTTGTTATTTTTCAAATTCTATATTAAGTTCTGCAGGCTTGTTTGCACAACAAGGCTAAATAATTATATAAACTTTTCTCAATCTAAATAGTGTACTTTGGTAGAATTAAAAAATAAATGTAGTGCAGGTCTATGATGATTTTTAGTGCTACTATCATCTAGTTCTGATTCTTGTTCTGTCTTGGTTAAGTCCTCAGTAGTCCTGATTTTGAACTGTTGTAGTCCTGTTTTAATTCCAGATCAGTTCTTGGTCTGGTTGAATTGGGGTTTAGTCCTCGTGTCTTGATACAGGCCCGACTTTGTTCTGCCTTGCTGCTTAATTAAAAAACTAGTTTATGGTGTCCTGCATATGTGATATATTTTTTTCCTATATGAAGTCATTCTTTTTTGAACAAAACTCAAAACAGAGCCTATTAATCTTTCAGTCTTTCAGTCATTTCTAAAATAATAATCCCACATGCATACTACCCTTTAGGGCTAAGCCCCGGGTGTTTCAAATGTCTGGCTCCGCCTCTGGTAGATACTAAATATTAAACGATATTGTGCAGCACGCAAGATAGACAGTGCACCATGTGCTTTGAGGCAGCAGCCAAGAAAGGTGTAGTCCGCGTCTGTGAACACCCATGTGTACACCTGTGTGCATACCTGTGTGGATCAGCATGCTTGTATTCCAAAGGTTTCTCCATGTAACGATCTGCTAGGGAGTGTGGGGAGCCATAGCCCCGTCCACCAGGGTATGAAGCAGGTATGGAGGAGATCCAGGCCCCAGATATCCAGAGGCCCCAGAGTACAAGGACCTGAGGAGGACCACCAAAAGGGGGGTAACCGTGCCACCCTCCTGGGAAGAGCTGAGTAGAGCCCCAAACGAGAGGTCACCCAGCAGCTACAGAGCAGAGGCCAGAGGGGGTTGCAGTGGCGTGCCCGCGGGCTCTGCTGGCAGCCAGCTGTGCCAGAGAGGGCCGAGCTTCAGGCCCAGAGGCCAGAGGCCTGAGGGCATCCCACCCCCCGGAAGGGGCTCAGCCGGGCCACAGGCGCCAGGCCCCGCCAATCGGCCACCAGGAGTGAGCCGGTACATACATGAGCGCCCAGCCCCAGACGACAAAAAGGGCGGTTTTGATTTTTGTGAGGGAGACACTCTCATGACTCGAGTGATGCCACTGACTAGCCAATCTGTGGTATACAGTAAGTTGACATTTTTGGATCCCTTGGAGCCCCAGCAGAGTTCAAATCAAATCAAAATTTATTCATATAGCACATTTAAAAACAACAAATGTCAGTCAAAGTGCTTCACAAATTAAGAGCAAGTAAAATAATTTACCAACAGTGAGACAACAGCAACACAAGACAAACATAGAAAAAAAAAAGTACTGCAAAAATATGTTACTTTTCTGAAAAGTAATGCAGTACATTACTTATTAATTACTCACTAAAGAAAACAATTTATTACACTACTCGTTACATTACTTTCATGATACTCTGAAACATGACCTCCAATGCATTGGGACTAGAACCACCTGAGAAGCCTCACTGTGATCACCACTGTACAAAGATATACGTGTAGAAGTGGAGGCTACAATGATATAAGCCTGACTGCTCATCACTGTCTGTGGGAGATCAGCTGGTACGGGGTCAAGAACCAAAGTTGTGTTAGCAGCATAATGATGTCATTTCTGTCCTGGATGCAGTTTGCACTTTACCACAGGGCTGTTGTCCATTAAGGCAATAAAATAAAAGTAATGAATAAGAGTAAAAAGTTCAGTAAAGCAAGTAATAAATGTCCTTATCACAACTCATCAAAAGTTTTCGAGCATTTATTGTAGGAAAAGCGCACAGGAACAAACACGATTTTGATGTTTGTTCAGGTTTTTTTTGTCCCCGCCTGTGATGGCTGCCCTTATAGCCACACAGTGGTAATATCCACCATGTTAGTGTAGAGGCTTATACATAACATTGCATTCACATTTGTCTGTCTTTAAATATAGGAATTAATTTACAGGACAATAAATAACTGGTTTTGGTTTTGAATTAATTCCCATATCCACATAACACTGCATTCTAAAATAAGTGCGCACATTTTAGTTTACACTGTTATGTATGATTAATCTTTTGTTTTCTGAGTACCTTAGTTGCAGCTGTTCCAGTCCCTTAATTAAGGAGCCAAGAGGTGGAAAAGGGGCAGAGCGAGCTTTAAAGGAAGACTGCAAATTGGTTCATGCCATAACTCGGGACCATGGGGGGGAATTGGAGTTCATTATGTTTGGTTTAGTTAGGTTTTGTGTGTTTTACCCCTTCTCGTGTTTTTTGTGGGCTGATCAGCCACTATTTAAGTTTCCCCTTTGTCACGTTAAGTTAGGTCAGTTTGTTTGAGTTATCAGTAGTGTTGTCAACTTTAAGTAGAGTTCTGTTATTTTGACCTATTTTATGGGCCCAAGATTTTGATTCTTTTTGCATGAGTTAACCAATTATGTTTTTTGGGTTAAATAAAAAATCATTTTTTTGGACTTTAACCTGTGCCTAAGTTTCCTTCACTGCGCGGTCCATCACAAGTGGTGTCAGAAGTGGGATCAGCAGTTGAAGGCACAGGATTTTTTTTTCTCTTTTTTCCCCTCTTCACTTATCAAGCATGCACAGAATGGGAAGGAGTGGCAGAGTAGCAAAGGAGATTGTCAAAACCAGCCAGTTGGAGTGGTAGAGCAAGTAGAAGGAGGAGAGGAAAATGGAGCCTCTGGAGGGGTGGATAGTACTGAGAGCCAAGGTAAGGAGCCGACAATGTCAGAACTGATTTCCATCCCTCGTTCTCATATGGGTCAGCAGGAGGCCCAGGAAGCAAGAAGAAAGGAGGAGTTTACCTGCCAGGAACAGCGCTTTAGAGCACTGCAACATCAGTTTCAGCTGTTGCAGGTAGAAGTGCAAGCTCGTACCTCCCCGGTCCCTGAGCCTCAAATGGAGGAAACTGAACAACCAGAGGTAGAGTCCTTTGAAGAGGATTGCTTTTATGAACCCAGGCTGGAAAGATCGACAGAGGATGATATTGAACATTTTTTAACAACATTTGAACGCATGGCTGTAGTTTGCTGGTGGCAAAAAATGGACTGGGTTTTTCATCTGATTCCTTTACTCACTGGCAAACAAGAGGTGCGTATGTTCATATGGATATGGATGACTCTCTAGACTATGACAAAGTTAAAGCAGCTATCCTTCAAAAATATGACATTAATCCTGAGATATATAGACTGAGATTCCATTCACTGGAGGTAAAACTTGATGAGAATCCAAAAGAACTATATGCAAGATTGAAAGAGTTATATGAGAAGTGGGTAAAGCCAAAAGGAAAAACGGTGCATGAGGTTGGTGAAATATTAATTTTAGAACAATACTTGAGAATGCTGTCTCCTGAGTTACAGATATGGATTAAAGAACACAACCCAAACTCTGCTGCGGCGGCTGCAGAACTGGCTGATGTGTTTGAAGCGGCACGGAGAAAAGGACAGCCATGGAGCCACACAACATGGAAAATGAGAGATGTTTCAAAATCTGTCCCTCACTACCAGAAAGCAGGGGTGAATAAACCTCCAAAGAGCCAGTCTGTCAATATGCCGTTAAGACCCCCACCTAAGACTGTGATTTGTTTTTTGTGTGGGATGGAGGGCCACACAAAACCGATGTGCCCGAAGAATTCTACAAAAATAACTCAAATGTGTTTTGTGCCCCGACAAAGTGTGGAACCTAAAGTGGAGTTTGAGAATGCTTTCAAAATTACATTAGTTGAGGTTGATGGGAAACCATTAAAGGCCCTGGTTGAATCAGGAGGTACTCAGACTCTTGTGCACCGAGACTTTGTTCCCGCAAATAAAGTTAATGATGTGGAGAGAATCCGTTTGCTGCATTCATGGAGATGAGAGGTCATATCCAACAGCAGATCTGTACATCAAGGTACAAGGACAAACGTATATTCTAAATATTGGTGTTGCAGAGAATCTGCCATTTCCAGTAGTGCTGGGTCGAGATCTGCCTGTGTTGTTTGACTTACTGAATCCTAGTTATACATGCAATGTTGCAGTAACAAGAGCTCAAGCTAAGAAGAAAGAGGAGTCCCTACACCCACTCCGTGCCTTGCCCTTCTATGATGCGGACATAGAGACTGCACCCGGGAAGTCTCGTAAGTCACGTGGACAGAGAAGGCAAGAGATGTTTCTACATACTGGTATTTGATCAGCTCCTAGCACAGAGCCTGAGTTACCTTTGGGTTTTAAAATCACTGTTAATATTATTGAAATGCAACATGACAATCCATCTCTAACATCTCTGTTCAAGAAAGCTGCAGAGAGGAACCAAGGAACTAAGCAAGATTTGAACAGCAAGGGGGAGTTTCTGCTGAAAGATGGCATTCTGTATCGTCAGCAGGGTTCAGCATTGCAGTCCAGAAGGTGGTGCTCTCCTTGGGACACTCCATTCCATGGGCTGGCTACTTGGGAAAGCACAAAACCATGGCCCGCATTAGAAAATATTTTCATTGGCCTGGAGTGCGCTTGGATGTGACACTGTTCTGTAAAAGCTGCCCTCAGTGCCAGAAGTCTTATCTTAAAATCCCCTCCAGAGCTCCTCTCCAGTCTCTACCAATTATCAGCACGCCATTTGAATGGCTATGAATGGACATTGTTGGTCCTCTAGAAAGAAGCAAGGCAGGCAACCGTTACATGCTTGTTGTGACAGATTACGCTACAAAATATCCAGAAGTCTTTCCTTTGAGATCAATAAAAACCAAAGCAGTCGCCCTCTGTCTCATACAGTTCTTCTCAAGGGTTGGTTTTCCTTGTGAGATTCTTACTGACCGTGGCACTAACTTTATGTCCACTTTGTTGAAGCAGGTGTACCAGCTCCTTGGGATTAAGAGCCTGAGGACAACGCCATACCACCCTCAGACAGATGGCCTAACAGAGCGCTTCAATCAGACCCTGAAACAAATGTTACGCAAATTTGTCAATGAAACTGGTACAGACTGGGATCAGCGGCTGCCCTACCTCCTCTTTGCATTTAGAGAAGTACCCCAGGCTTCTACAGGTTTTTCACCTTTCGAACTATTGTATGGCCATGAGGTACGAGGCCCCTTGTCTCTTCTGAGGGAGACTTGGGAGGGTGACCAAGGAAGATCACAGGCTGTCAATGTTGTCTCTTATGTTGTCCAGATGCAGGAACGGTTGGAGAAGATGACGAAGCTGGCCCAAGCCCACAAAGCAGAAGCACAGCAGCACCAGAAGGCCTGGTACGACCAGTCAGCTCAGCAAAGATCCTTCCTTGGTCAGAAAGTGCTGGTGCTTCTTCCAAGTGACAACAGTAAGCTGTTAGCGAAGTGGCAAGGGCCATACGAGATCCAAAAGAAACTTGGAAAACAACCTATAAGGTCGCCATTCCAGATCAGCCCCGCTCCAGCAAAGTACTGCACATCAACCTGCTTAAGGAATGGGTGGAGAGACCAAAAGCAGATGTCTTTCTGATCCGGGAGGTTTCGGAGGAGGAGGAAGTGGATGATCAGCATCTGCCAAAACCCACTCCTCAGGACCTGGATCTCAACCACCTTCCTGAGGAAAGACAGGCTCAGGTGAGAAACCTGTGTAAATTAGATGTGTTCAGTGAAAATCCTGGTAGAACGGACATTGTGGAACATGACATTGTGTTGAAAGATGGAGCTTCTGTGAGGAGAATGAGTTACAGGAGTGTGCCATTGCCAAGGCTGAAACTGAGTACCTTGGGTTTGTGATTGGAAATGGAGTAATAAAACCTCAAGTCAATAAGTTCACCGCCATAGAATCCTGTCCCTTGCCAAAGACCAGAAAACAGCTGAGATCGTTTTTGGGTATGGCAGGATTCTATCATCGGTTTATTCAAGATGGCGCCGCGGATGGCAGCCTCGGTACTGCGCTCTCTCGCACTTTTCTTGTTTCTGTTTATTTTCTGCGCTTTTGGTCACTCAGACCACATCACTTTCTCCAGAGATCAACTGCTAAACATCAGGCAGTCGTCTCACTATAGTTCTTATCCATTTTTCACAAACCCGGAAAGTTTTTTTGGAGATTTTAGTTGGAGGCGCAGCAGCTCTCTGTGGCTCCTGGAGAAGACGTAGACGGGGGAGTCGCGCTGGTGAAACTACGTCGGCGATGATTCCGCACGGCACTCCCCTCCATTCACCTTGCGAATCTCCGCTCTCTTCCAAACAAAGTCGACGAATTACTGCTCTTAAACCGGACTAACAAGGACTTTGCACGCTCTGCTGCCCTCTGCTTCACTGAAACCTGGCTCAGTGAGCGAGTCCCAGACGCTGTCTTAAACCTGCCGGGCTTCCAACTTCACCGGGCGGACCGCAAAACAGAGCTCTCAGGGAAAACAAAGGGTGGTGGAGTCTGCTTCTACATTAATGAAGGTTGGTGTACTGATGTCACAGTGTTACAAAAACACTGCAGCCCACACTTGGAAAGTTTTTTCATCAATTGTAAACCGTTTTATTCACCGCGGGAGTTTTCTTCCTTCATGCTGGTTGGAGTTTACATCCCTCCACAGGCCAACGCGAACAACGCACTGTGCGAGCTGGCTGACCAGATTACTACCCTGGAGAGGAAATTCCCAGACTCCTTTACAATTATTCTTGGGGATTTTAACAGAGCAAACCTAAACCACGAACTTCCCTAAATACAGACAGCATATAGTCTGCCCCACCAGGGACAACATCATACTGGATCACTGTTACACCACTCTAAAAGATGCCTATCGCTCTGTGCCCCGGGCAGCTTTGGGACATTCTGATCACTGCATGGTCCATCTTATTCCAGTTTATAGGCAAAAACTCAAACGTGCGAAGCCTGTAGTCAAAACTGTGAAGAAGTGGACTAACGCAGCAAAGCAGGAACTGCAGGACTGTTTTGACTCCACTGATTGGACTGTTTTTGAAGCTGCATCTGAGAACCTAGATGAGCTCACGGACACTGTGACATCATACATCAGTTTTTGTGAAGACGTGTGTGTGCCAACAAAGACCTTTTGCACATACAACAACAATAAACCATGGTTCAATTCTAAACTCCAACATCTTCGTGAGGCCAAGGAGGACGCCTACAGAAGTGGTGACAGGGCCCTGTACAAGCAAGCTAGGAACACAGTGACCAAGGAGATCAAAGCAGCTAAAAGGATCTACTCCCAGAAGCTGGAAGAACGGCTTTCAGCCAACGACCCAGCGTCAGTGTGGAGGGGCCTGCAGGAAATCACCAGCTACAGACGCCCCCCACCCACTATTGAAGCAAACAAAGACCTGGCCAATGAGTTAAACACTTTCTACTGCAGGTTTGAGACGGACAGACTCCCACGCCTCACCCTCCCCTCCCCAGAGACATTGCTTCAGACATTGACCCCCAACACACCTTCCACCTTTCCTCCCTTCACCCTCTCCAATCCAGTCTCAATGACCACCCCCTCCCTCCCCAATCCAGACCCAACGACCACCACCACCCTCCCCAATCAAGACTCAACGACCACCACCACCCTCTCCAATCCAGACTCAACGACCACCACCACCCTCTCCAATCCAGACTCAACGACCTCCACCACACCTCTCACCCCATTTCCTCCTCCCTGAAATTCAGAATACACACTGAGGATGTGAGCCGACTATTCCAGAAACAGAAGCCCAGGAAAGCCCCCGGACCAGACGGCGTCTCACCCTCCTGCCTCAAAACCTGTGCTGAACAGCTGGCTCCCATCTTTACTCACATCTTCAACAGATCCCTGGAGCTGTGCCAAGTTCCCTCCTGCTTCAAACGCTCCACCATCATCCCTGTTCCCAAGAAACCCACCATCACAGGACTGAATGACTACAGACCTGTCGCCTTGACGTCTGTGGTCATGAAATCCTTCGAACGACTGGTGTTAGCCCATCTGAAAGACATTACAGGCCACCAGCTGGACCCTCTGCAGTTTGCCTACGGGGCAAACAGGTCGGTGGATGATGCAGTAAACATGGGGCTGCATTACATCCTGCAACACCTCAACCGCCCGGGAACTTATGCCAGGGTCCTGTTTGTGGACTTTAGTTCGGCTTTTAACACCATTGTGCCTGAACTTCTCTCCTCCAAACTCTCCCAGCTCAGCATGTCACCAGCTACCTGTCAGTGGATCACCAGCTTCCTGACAGATAGAAAGCAACAAGTGAGGCTGGGGGAGATCACCTCTGAAACTCGGTCCCTCAGTATTGGTGCCCCTCAAGGATGTGTCCTCTCACCCCTACTGTTCTCCCTCTACACTAACGACTGCACCTCCAAGAACTCGGCTGTTAAACTCCTAAAGTTTGCAGATGACACCACTGTCATTGGCCTCATTCAGGATGGTGATGAGTCTGCATACCGGCAGGAAGTTGAGCAGCTGGTACTCTGGTGCAGTCAGCACAATCTGGAGCTGAACACTCTTAAAACTGTAGAGATGACAGTGGACTTCAGGAGACATCCCTCAACTCTGCTCCCCCTCACCATATCAGACAGCCCTGTGTCAACTGTGAAGACCTTCAAGTTCCTGGGTACCACCATCTCCCAGGACCTGAAGTGGGAGACCAACATCAACTCCATCCTCAAAAAGACCCAGCAGAGGATGTACTTCCTGAGACAACTGGGGAAGTACAGTCTTCCACAGGAGCTGCTGATTCAGTTCTACACTGCGGTCACTGAGTCTGTCCTGTGCTCCTCCATCACAGTCTGGTATGGTGCAGCCACTAAACAGGACAGGAACAGACTGCAGCGGACTGTACGGGCAGCAGAAAGGATCATCGGCGCCCCCCTGCCCTCCATCCAGGACCTGTACCTCTCAAGAACCAGGAAACGGGCAGGGAAAATCATCGCAGACCCCTCACACCCTGGACACAGACTTTTTGATCTGCTGCCCTCTGGCAGACGGTACAGAAGCCTGCAGACCAGGACCACCCGACATAGGAACAGTTTCTTTCCCCTCGCCATCTCCCTTCTAAACAGTTGACCTGTCACATTGCTCCCACTGCCAGACTGCAACTGCACCTTATGTACATTCTGTAGTATTCATTCCACCTCATTTTATTTCTGTATTTTATGTATACAAGTTTAGATTAGTTATTTATAGTTGGTTTACACAGCGTTGTGTGTGTGTGTGTGTGTGTGTGTGTGTGTGTGTGTGTGTTTTACATTGCTGTGCTTGAGAGCCACCATCTACCGGAACCAAATTCCTTGTATGTGTCTGCACATATACTTGGCCAATAAACACGATTCTGATTCTGATTATCCCTCATTTCTCCACCAGGGCAGCTCTTCTGACGGATCTGACTGGTGCCCGAAGTCCCAATAAGATCACCTGGACAGAAGAGGCTAAGATGGCTTTTCGGGACCTACAACAATCTCTGAGTAAGAGCCCAGTCTTGGACAGCCCTGATTTTGAGAGACATTCATTCTTCAGACTGATGCCTCAGAAAGAGGATTGGGAGCTGTTCTGCTACAGGGGCCGTCTGGAGAATGTCATCCAGTGGCCTTCATCAGCCGCAAGCTGTTTCCGAGGGAAGTACGATACTCAACCATCGAGAAGGAGGCACTGGCCATCAAGTGCGCCCTGGACTCCTTTAGGTATTATCTTCTCGGACGGGAGTTCATATTGGAAACACACCACAAGGCTCTTCAATGGATAGAGAAAATGAAGGACACAAATGGAAGGACCACGTGATGGTACCTTGCAATCCAGCCATTCCGGTTCTCCATCAACCACATCCCCGGCAAGGATAACTGCACTGCAGACTGTCTCTCTCGCTGTCCCAGTGAGAGATCTGAAGAGGGGGAGTGTGTGATGGCTGCCCTTATAGCCACACAGTGGTAATATCCACCATGTTGGTGTAGAGGCTTTTACATAACATTGCATTCACATTTGTCTGTCTTTAAATATAGGAATTAATTTACAGGACAATAAATAACTGGTTTTGGTTTTGAATTAATTCCCATATCCACATAACACTGCATTCTAAAATAAGTGCGCACATTTTAGTTTACACTGTTATGTATGATTAATCTTTTGTTTTCTGAGTTACCTTAGTTGCAGCTGCTCCAGTCCCTTAATTAAGGAGCCAAGAGGTGGAAAAGGGGCGGAGCGAGCTTTAAAGGAAGACTGCCATTTATATATTTAAATACATGCTACCCATGTATGGACTACAGAGTACTGCCCAACACCCTGGCAATCATGTGCTGAAACTGGTCACAAACAAGGTGATGCAACGAAAACCTCCTCGTGATTGCTTTGGTCGCTATTAGATTTCCACTAAAACCCATAGTTTACATCAAAGACACTGACTTGTCAGGAGGGGCAAGTCAGGAAAGGCATCCAGCGTACAAATCAAGCCAAACATGCAGATTAACAAGAATCACATTCATATACTGGATCGCCCTGGGTTAAAAATGACTCCCTCGCATGCTGCTGCCCAACAGGGTTCCAGTGCAATGTACTTCTGACTAGGGCTGGGTGATATGGCCTAAAATCCATATCACGGTATAATTTGAAGCATGTGCGGTAACGATATATATCATGATATATTCTTTTCTTCTGTACAACGTATTTTACACACTATAAGGCACACTTAAAATCCTTTAATTTTCTCAAAAATCGACAGTGTGCCTTATGTATGAATTCTGGTTGTTCTTACTGACCTCAAACCGATTTTATACAGCACACGGCGCGCAGAAATCTGTCAAAAAATGTTCTAGTACGACTTTGGTAAGCTAAACATGATATGCCATGTTCTGACTGAGAGATTTCTGAAAAAATTTAAACGTACAGCTCTGCTATTACTTCCAACATAAATGAAGAGAGAAAACTAAACAGCAGTGATGTTTGTAGAATTACTGAAGTTGGACTAGCTGGTGTATAATGATGTCCTACGTGATTGCTAGCAAAACAGCTACATTAGCATAACATTAGCACAGTGAAGCTGAAGGATGAACGCTAACATTTTTCCATTTGATAAAAGTTAACGTAGGGTTTCTGGTGGTTAGGGACAAATGCAACTGCATGGCAGGATGCTATAAACGGACCAAACTTCAGTCAGGAGGACAACTGAGATAATCCATTCACAATACGAGGTTAGTCATTAACATACTGCAACGACATGGGAATAGAGCAGCTGCGAGAGAATTTAGCATTAATGGATCAATGGTACGGAAGTGGAGGAAGCAAAGTTTTTGGCTTTCCCCATATTTCAAAAGTGCTTCGTCTCTTTGCTACTACTGTCGCCCGGCATAATTTGCAGATGATATTGTTTGCAGCCGCTGCAATGCTTTCGACCAAAACAGGCGCCGCTTGGTGACACCATCAACATGTGCTATCGCGGTAGAGCGGTATAGTCAAAATCTCTACCGCTGGCCAAATTTATATCGTTTCTACCGTATACCGTTTCTACCGCCCACCCCTACTTCTGACCTAACAACACCGTCAGACAAAACACCCAAACACAAGCTACAAATTCATAGAATCATCTCAACAGGACAAGGCTCAGCTGTACATCTGCATATAAAGGATAAAGGTCACTCTTTCCAGAATGCCAATGTTCGCATTTTGGACAGAGAAGACAGATGGTTTGAGAGAAGTAAAGGAGCCTCGTATAGAAGCTATGAGCCACCCACAGTGAAGTCTTAAGATCCCTTTCCTGGCATTTTGACCCCACTCGCAACTTGCTTCAGGCGACCTTAATAGCTCACATGATGGTGGGGTGTGGCAATGTCTCACAGAGGTTTGACTCATTGGACCTGGAGACAAAAATGACTGACATCCTTTTAAATACTGTGGCTCATTTGACAACTCACATGCTCAACAGTAGGTCAATAGTAGTCAACAACCCTTCAGAGACCATCTCCAAAGGGGTGCAACCATACTAAGAGTTAAGTAGCTGGCCCGCTCAGCTTGTTGTTTTAGATCTGAAGAAGCCTGTTGGATGAGAGGTGAAAACTCTTCATAAACCTGAAGTGCAGCGGCCTTCGTTTTTCAAGTTCTCAAGACTACCATGACCTGGATAACTAAAAACCTGGACAGACATTCTTTTCAACATACATACTGTAAATCAAAGCCCAAGTGATTCATGTGTTCTGGTGTGATGGAAATACTGAGCAAAGCAGCTGATTCATGTTTACATTCACTGAACAACAATCTGTTTGTTCTACATATTTTGGATGCATATGGAAACAGAGGCAATGTTTGAACATTTAAATATGATGCAGATCCACTCTAAAATGAACCCAGAGAACTTAAGATGGTCTTATATGAGGTAACAGCTGTTTATCCAGTGTGGCATCTCTTACTTGATGCAGGGTACATTCTCTCTGAGGAACTCTCTGGGTCCGGCACATTCTATATCATCGAGTGCAGTGCAGAAAACCCGTGTGTGGTTCACCTCTTTTTGGGTCTGGCCACCCCACTAGGTAGAGATAAAAGGCGCAAAGTCAGACATGTTCTCGATTACTCAACACTAACTAACAGTACAATGTCCTAAACACCAACAATACCTACCCCGATGCAACCAACATGTTCCATCTCCTGATAGGCAGTGGAGTTGCCCGCGTGATCCACAGGGTCTTGACAGTAGATGAATTCCTCCGGTCTTCACCACACATTGAATTTAGAAAGAAAGCAAAAGACACAGAGGTATAGTTCAAAAAAACTACGGTGTGTAGTCAAGCCAAATTGAAATATGTAAAGACAGCCCGAGTTTTGAAGATATTATATTGTAATCTATGAACAAATGTTTTTCTAACCAAAAATAAGTTTGGGAGGGGAAATGCGGTGCTTCCAGTTCAGTGTTACTGGTGCGTAAGTAGGCATGATTTGACAGATTTAGAAACGTAGTCCTGTGTCAGTTTAGACTTAGCATTGCTCAATGCTAACATGCTAATCGCTACTTCCAGTTAACAGCATCTCTGAGTTACTTACAGATAACTGCAGAGGACAACGGGTGACGGAGGTTTGTACTCGAGATCCGTATAGTTTGCACTGTCGGGCGGTTCGCTGGAGGAGAGCAAAGTAGAAACCGGACCTGGAGAAGAAGCAGGAGTCTCCGTTGTCGTCGAATTTTGCGAGTGGATTCCTTCCAAACATTGTAACAATATGGCCGTTAATAGCAGCAGGAACTGTCCGCACATCAGAATATAGCTGACCGAAATCATTGTCAACTCCAAATACTACTAAGCTATTCCTCAAAGCTGTTCATGGTAACATTTGGCTAGCCACATTCAGCTAAAGATGTTTGTTTGGATCTCGATGGCCGTCTCGTGTGAATGGCGTCATCAATGAGCGTCGGAGATGAAAGTCGTTTCCGTTGAGCTACTTTTTTTTTTTAAATCAAATTGGCTTCGTGTATATCCTAATATCCTAATATGATAATATTAAGAATGTCTTGATTGTACGATATAGCTTTAGGTGTATGTTTCTATATATATATATATATATATATATATATATATATATATATATATATATATATATATAACATAATGACAGAGATACAACAGTGAGTTGTATCTGTAAAACACAGTGGAGGCTCTGTCGTGGTTTGGCTCTCTATTTCGGCCTGTGGTGTAGTGGACCATGTCAAAATTGATGAAACACAAGGGATCCCAAACACACTGCAGATGCAGTAAAAACATACATGGATAGAGCAGGCTCATCATGACAGATCCAAGTCAGAATTTTCATTTGGTGTGCCTCCTCAACTCGTATCTATAAACAAGCTGCAGCTGTGTTTTTAAGTACAAAAAATGTATTGGTTTGTTTTGCTAGTGATGCTTGAATGGCTCTACATTGTTTGTTTGGGTTTTTTTGGTTTGTGAACTTGAATTGTTTTATGTGTGTATTGTATACGAGTATTGCATTGTTTATAGTTAAACAACTTTTACAACTTTACTACCTGGAATAACGTTAACTGAAGATTGGGGAAGCCAATGCAGAAGTCCCTTAAACCTGTATTCTATCTGACGGCCACCAGATGGCAATAGATGTGGTTGTGGAAAAAAAACTTCTGGTTCTGTTGAAGTCTAGTGCGAAGTGGCTCTGTCCTAACCTCTGTAAACACTTTCATGCTGGGTTTATCAGTTCAGTCCCTCACTTGAATCATTTTGAATAAAAAAAATCAAGTCTATTTTGTAAATCTTGGTGATATAGTGTTTTAACATGGAGGACTATTTGTGCAGAAAGACCTGGGTGAACACTGTGGGTAAATAATCCTTGGCTTCCTTTCTCTGTGACCTCAGTAAACACTTCCTTCAGAACGTTAGAGGCTAGTTTCATATTCTATTGAATAAAAAAAAAAAATGCAGTTCACATTATAAATTATGGTCATTATTAGAGTAAGAAACATGGATTACCCAGGGCATGCTCCTGGGCTAATGACTGGTCGATTACAAGTTGTGAGCATCAAGAAGTTCTGCATGTCTTTATAGAGTCATTAAATCATTACTCATGTAATACATCAGACAGCATATCATTTCAATCATGATCTAAGATGTTATTTATTAACTAATTTACATTTTACATTTCCACAACAAGAATACTAGATGCAAGGACAGTCAAGCTTCAATATTTTAATCAGTATTTAAGAACATGTAAATGAGCTGTTTCAAAGCCAACAAAGTTGGTTAGCAAAGTACGTAGATTTTACCACCAAGCAGTATACTGCACATATAAAATGGGCAAAATCAAAATATCTTCAAAGAACTTCTAAATACTGAAGAACTCTCATCTCTGAATTCCCAGTTTCAGAGGCACTCATCAGAATGAATTGGGTCCTATGGAGTTGTAGTCCAAAATAAAGTTAATTTTATGAAAATTGTAATGTTTTCAATAGATGAGGTTGAAAGACGAGTTAGGCTTCCATTTTTTTAATCGTACTAAAATATATGTATACGAAACATTTAAAAAAAAAAAAAAAAAAAAAAACCTTAAACCTCAACACCAACTACCATTTTGATTTCAGGTATGAAACAAGCACCACCAAGGATCACCATCATCCACTACAACCAACTGTTTCTCATACGTACATGGAAGCTTCTGTTGTGATTTGAGGACTCTAGACAAGTGGAAGACAAAAGAAGTAGCGGCAGGTCTAAAAGAAGTAATAAGATTCATCTACTGTTCTCTGAAACTTCATCAGATGTGATCCGAGTGGAAGGGTGGCTGTCAAAAAAATGTACTCTTAAGCAAAAGAAACCGGGAGAAAGGGCTGAGGTGTGCCAAATTAAACAAAAACTAGACTAAAAATCAGCAGCCAACGGTCTCATGGAGTGAGGAATCCAAATTTGGAATTTTTGGTTCATCATTTGTCAGTATGTAGAAAACATAATGACAGAGGTACAACAGTGAGTGTTTACAGCTATCTGTAAAACACAGTGGGGTCTCAGTTTCAGCCTGTGGTGCAGGGGACCATGTTAAAATTGATGGAACACAGAAAAGAGGGTTCAGATTATCATCTGCCATGCACAACCAATTGGAGAGGGTCTAATTGGCTAACCACTTTGTTTTTCAGCAAGACAGGGATCCCAAACACACTGTAGATGCAGTAAAAGGCTCAAGTCTTTTAGACAGTGTGGTACGCTTACATTTGGGGTGAGCAAGAGGTGAGACAGAGAATACAGATCTGCGCCGAGTGGTTATCAGATTCTGATTACAAATGCAAAACAAATGTATTTAGATTTATGTTCTTTGGAGGGGAAAACTAACAAATGGAGACAGCTCACATTGTTTCAGACATTGTGTTGATGTATTTTACTTTCGTTATTTGGCAAAACCTCATTCACAAAGCAACATGAACCTGCATTAAGGAGGCATTAGATAAGCATATAATGCATCAGACAGCAGAGTTTCTATAAAAACACACCCTAGAATATTGTAGGGTGTATTTTGTTGTAATGAAAAGTCTTTGTTACCTGTTCATCAAAGTTGCTGATGACTTGTGAGATACACAACCATTCCTTATGAGTTTAAAAGAGCACCAAATAAGGAATTTAGAAGGTTATGGAAACAACCTCAACAACCACATGCAGGGACACTAACAAGCAGCAGAACTCCCTCACAGGTCAGTAGACTCCCACTGTTCTTTACTTATCCTGGCTCCAGTCACTTCCTGCTCTGTCTTTTCCTCCATCTTAGGCCATGTAAGCCAATCTGGGGTGAGATATTTGAAACTGCCACTTGCTGCAGGAACAAATGAAAATATTGCTGGAGAGGAGAAGTAATCCCGACTGCGGATGCTTGGACAGCCTCTGAAATCCAATCCGGACTGGCCTTGTGGGTTGAGGTAGTGGGCCGATGTTGCTAAGAAGCTGGAATTAGGATAAAACAGAAATCCTCCAAAGTGTGAAAGGCTCATCAGGTCCTGATAACAAGAATAAGATAGATAGAAAAGATTATCCGAGGATCATGGACAGCAACAGCCCAGGTCAAGAGTGGTTTTCAGTCCAGAAAGACTGAAAAAAAACCTACAACACACATAATGCTCTAGAAGTGTAAATACATTACATGATTATTTATTGTATTGTGTATTATTTTTAAAAACCTAAAAGTACAGTAGATCAAGTAATAATAGGAATGGCTTTCATTTTAGTGTTAATTAAAAAATTTTTTTCAAAGAATTCCTACTTGTACTTGTCTACTCATTTTTCCAGGGGTACATAAATGCAGGTAATTCTGCAACTATAGCTATTCAGCTATATAGAGTATCTATATAGATGCATTTTTTAAAAATATAAAACTCTGCAAATCCCTTTGGATACCGTTTGAAATACTAAACTAAGGCATATCCACAGCCTCTGGAAACTTAAAAAGTAGTTCAAACAATATGAAGTCAAAAAATACAGATGAAGACAATTTTCTCAGTTATCTATAGCATGAGTTAAAAATAAAACATGAGGGTACTTACAGAATGTAAAAAGCAGACACATTCTTCATTAAACTTGCAAGTAATTATGCTGTAATTTCTTTAAAATAATCCTTTTGATTTGTAGAAAAATATAATTTTTTTTTAAATTTAAAATTATGAACAACATCCATCCATTCTCTTCTACCCATCCGTTTCAGGGTTGCAGGGTGAGGGAGAGGGTGGGATGTCTACTTATGCACAACTATGAGACATTTTAATAAAAAATTTACAACTTTGAAAATAAAATCTGACATCCTACTTTTCTGCTCTTCACTACATTAATTAATGGGCTATATTTACTTAAATTAGGATAAACAATGAGACCACAGTGAGGTAACACACTAGTTGACAGTGAATTATCCTTTCCAACCTTTAAGGTTCCTGTGCAGACAAACCAGCTATATATGTTGTTAAAACATAACCAGTGCTTTGTCCTTTGTGTTTCTTTTAGTATTAAATGTGGAGTGTGCCAGTCTGTACATGTATCACCGGTCAGAAAGACTCTTCAAAAAGTTGCAGTCACATGAGGGTCAAAGCGCCTCTCTCCAGCCTTTGGAAATACATTCTTTGGAAATGCTGACTGCATTTTTTAACAGATATAAGACTTGTTGTGCATTCTGGGTAGTAAGCACCTTAAAAACATGACCAATGGAAAATGCACTAAGTTTTGCTATAAAAAACACTATTTGTGCTTCATGTGTCTGTTCATATTTACTCTGTAGTTGAATTAAAGTAAAAAAGATAAGTAAATAAAGTATAAGTTAACAGTTAAAATAGGCTAAATCTGCACTTTTTACAACAATTAAATGCTACCTACAGTAGTATGCATAATAAGTATTAAAACACACCATTCTTTAAGTTTGATTACTTCCTATGCTCTAAGTCTCATCATGTGAGCCTTAATGCCTCACTTTGACAGGCACTTAAAGGCTATGGGTGCCCTAATGGATTTTTTTAAGGTTATGCAGAAGTCATTTGATATAGCTTTCAAATTGTGTTTTGTGTTGCTATGTACCTGTGCCATTGCATGTTGTTGATTAATAGGAAGAGGAGTCAGTGCTGGACTCAATCCACATGGCACTACTCTGTCCACGTTGGCACAGCTGTGCCAGGTGTTCAGCCGAGATGAGTGGAAAAGGCCATTTGAAACACTGGGATCCCACAGATATCTGTTTAATTCTGGAGAATAAGCACAGCTGTATGCAAAACCGGTGGAGACATCAGACAGTTGTTCCGTCCTTGCATCTTGTTTCTGGCAGCGATTTGCTTGGTCAGTTGTTAGGCTGCTGACATGACTTTGTCCGAGGTCCACATCTTTGTGGATCCTGGCTGTAGTCTGCATGGTTGCTTCTGTGATGGAAACCTTTGGCTCTGGTTCTTTTTCCTGGTGTGTTTCACACATCTCTTCTCCAGGAAGCTCCTCAGAATTTGTGTCCTTATCACTGTCACTCTCATGGGGATCTTGCAAAACCAAAATAAACAAGAAACAAGACATATTCATGCTTGTTTAAACAACAGAAATTCAACAAAATTCCATTGTATGGGATAATGTCAGATCACTGTCTTAACACAGCCTATAAATATTGAATACAGGTTAAAAAAAAAAATATAGGTCACTCATATACAAAGTTAGTTTAGCAAAGAGAATTCAAGTTAAAATATGTTTAACTTGAAGTGTACTTATTTTTTTAATCTTCTATTAAGTGTATATATATATATATACTGAGCCAATCATATCGTATTAACAAAATTAAAATACTACGAAAACTGTGAAAAGTCAACGGTAATCATGGCCATCTATCACGTTTTTAAACCCTTTTCTTAGTTCTGTAAGCTTTTGTGTTTTTTATAGTGTAGGGGTTGCACTGACATTATGAATACTGTGCAGGTGAAGTGGTGAATTCACTCACCTGAAGACTTGGAATTGTGTGAATGCTGTGGAGAGTCTTTTACAGGTTCATGTTTCACGTCAGTCAGCTGTGTCTCTTTAGAGCTGTGGGATGAGTGTTGTAGTTTCCTGATATAACCAAGAAAAACACAATAAGAAGAAAAAGGTCACCCGTATCATTGCTGAGTAATAGTGACTTGTGGCAGTTTTGTTCAAACTGACATTACTTTGGTGTTCAGTCGTAAAAAATCGGAACTTCCGCAGTTTTGTTTCGTTTTTAACTCAGAAGCTCAGAAAAAGATTTTGTGTGTGAAATTTGGCGTCCTAGAGTAAAAGAGACATTCTGTAAAGCAAAGCATGCAAAGACACATTTGACCTTTTTTAATGGGAAGCTAAAATTTATAGTAATAGTCTGTAAACAAGATTAGTGGCTTACTGGGAAAAAAAATGTTCTTCTAAAGTAACATTAATTTTTTTTTTTTTTTTTTTTTTACAAATACTGATGGCTGCAGTTACCAAATTGAGGCCAAAGTGTCTGTGTTTTTTCAAGAAATGTGGGAATGTTAGCACTGAGTTTATAATTATACTCTGTGATTACTTCATGAGGTTTTAGATGCACATTTGACTCCTCTAGCAGTAAAAAGAATTGTCACAGCTACCTGGATTCAGATTTCTTTTAGTAGAGAACACTCTGAAATTGAATTTCCAGTTGAGAAATTAAAACTGCACAAACAAAATGGGATAAATAACACATAAAAAATACACTTGAGGAAATTTTGTTTAGGTTTTGTTTTGTATTTTCCTAGATGTCTCTAGGAAAGAGTGAAAAAAAAAGTGTCCATAATGCTATAAGTAAAATTAATTGATAACTTTGTTTATTGTTTTAACTTTGTTTGAGAAAAACCAGTTATATAAGCACATGTTATCATGTTATTGGCATGATGTTTCATTTTTTAATATCATTGTTATCACCAATACATATAATTTTTGGAGATAATTTTCATTTACTCCTTTTTGTACTTCTACACAACCACAACAAGGTACTGCAGGGTTTGGTTTCATATAGAAACAAACATGTACATAGTATTTTATTTTTTTTGTAACTTATAAGAAATAACTTGCCTCTTCTCTCTCCTTCCATTGCCAGTATCTCGGAATCCCTTGGCGAAAGGATTGTTGTCTATTTTCAGCTGTGTGATCTAATATTTGATACAAAAGAAACATTTCTTTATGATTGCAGACTCAAAGTCTTCACCTTCCTTTCCACTTTGTTCTAGGGAAGAGAATTCCTTACCTTGTCATTCTGGTAAGCTGTAACTGCGATGAATTCAGTCTCAGAGAACACATATGTCCTAAAAGTGCAGTAAGGCAGCGTTAGGATGTCGTGTGCCTTTACTATATGAAACCTGGGCTGGTACTTGTGCATCGAGTTGAGAATTGTCTGCAAATGAAAAGAATTAGAAAAACTCAAAATTGGAAGCATAGTGCATAGCAAAAATAAAAGGAAAGCGTTAGTAACACTTAAGTGAAAACAATTTCCCAGCACCCCCAAGCTACTTTACGCATTGAGCGAATTTACTGGATTTCTGTGTTATTGCTCACTAAAAGACCATAAACAGCACGTCTTGATGCGCTCTTTGACAGCATGGTGGTTGTTCAAAGCCACCTTTAAAACAAGGTGTTAGGTGAAAACTTACAAATCCATGCTTGTCTGATATGTTGTTGGTTAGTTTCAGCTTGAGGAAGTTGACCACTTTGGACATCCACTGCTCTCCCGTAGCCGGACTGTCTGGGTGGATGTACATGCGCTTGGGCATCTCGGGGTCCGCCTTGCCCGCCACCATCCAGCGTGAGTTATGGAATTTATATCTACAGTCATCAGCTGCCACGATGTCCATGAGGAGAATATATTTGGCTTTTCTGTCCATCCCCCTGCACCTGGCCCTGAGCGGCGGAAACATACGTCTGCGAGGAGAAGAGACCGTGACAGGAAGCACGCATTCATCAACACCTTTCCATTCATGCGTAAATGTTAGAAAATTACCTCCCAGATTTTGTAATGACCATTTCTGTTCCGCATTTGTGGAACTGTCTCCAAAGCTCACTGGCTTCTAAATAAAGTTTGGGCTCATCTTCTGCTGTTTCCTCGATTTCCACAAGTTCACGAGGCCGAGAAAATAGCGCAGAGCTCTCCGGCGTAGATGTGCGAAGAATCGGATCTACGCTGGAATCCAGGCTTCGGTTTGGCGGTCCTCCCGTGGATGCAATTGGGAACAAAGTGAATCCGGACAGGAGAGTCGCGCGGGGAGCCGGATCTCCTCCTGGAAAAGTTTGAGGCACCGCTGCTGAGACGCACAGCTCAGAGAAAGTGCGCATGGTTTCCAAAGAGAAACTTTATTAGGAAGACCTTACACTTTTATACAAAATAAAAACAGTTGCACATAAAAAAAAAAAAAAATCAGCAAAACGTGTTAGAGGAAACAGCTGTTATACTTGTTTATCAGCCTAAGGTCCACTACTCTCTAATGCCTCCCAGCTTGTGTCGAAGCCGATTTGCTTATTGACACGTTTGAACTCCTTGTGACACTCGGCAGTGGGTGGGGTTTATTTATGTGGAGAAAAGTGCTGTCCTAAGTTGAGTGAAATTCAACTTTATTAATCACAAAACAAAACAGCACATTACACACGAACAACACTGAGATATACAAATAACCCCGACTTGGCTCACTTTAAAATTATTATTATTTTTTTAAGTTGCCATTTATAATACAGCACCAATATGCAACATCGCCATAAATATGAAATTATTCAAAGTGTCACTAAAAATTACATTTTTTTCCCTAAATAATTATTTTCCTATTATATACTATTTTCTTATTTTAACACAAATACGGCTGCGACACAGGAGCAAAAAAGTATTTAAGACACTAAAATGAGTGTATTTATTTGTGATTTACAGTTACCCTAATCACGTTATCATTTCTATAAAATTATATTTAAATCATAGCATTTTCCCGTATTAGGGTTAACTTGTAGAATTCCGAGGTTAAAAAATACTACTTAAGAGGTTAAGAACCCAATAATGGATCTGTGAGATCGCATCTTCTGTAAAAGATCATTTATGAGAAGTAGCATACAAACACACAAAAAATGTATAAAACCTTGATTTACAAGAGAACTCTTTTGTTCCATTCTGTGTTTGAGTTGGGACAGGTTTTGTACTTGAGGGTGTGATTTGTCCATAGACTGTATAAACCTGGTTTCTGGACTTCAAGATGGAAGTCCAGAAACCAGTTTTATACAACATTTGGTTAAATTTGGACCAGAAGGTGGAGTGCTATTAGATATCGGCTAATTATATGGGTACAGCACACACACACACACAGATGAACAACAACACATGATATAACGATATATTACAACGTGCTGTCTATCCGGTCGTTCAGTCTGACGTCACTAGCCGTGTCTGGACCTAAACTCCGCTGCAGGTCCATATATCAAACGATCACTATGGCATTACTGAGAGTTGAAAAACTGTCTAAAGTCTTTCATCTTTAATAAAATGATCAGCGTTCTGCTCTACCAGGTGTAACAATTGAGTTTAACTTCCAGGCATCCATGAAAACGGAATTTATGACATTTAACGGAGTTAGAAGTTAGCAGGAAGTTAGCTCGCTAGCTTCTATCTAAATACAATATAGCATGTCCTGACTGCGGGGTTTTGGAAACAAATGAAAACGTACAGCTTTCTTATCACTTCCAACATAAATGAAGACAGGAAACTAAACAGCAGTGACGTTTGTAGGGTTACTGAAGTTGGGCTAGCTGGTATATAATGATGTGCTACGTGACCGCTAGCGACACAGCTATGTTAGCATAATATAAACAAGCTAACTTTTTTCCACTCAATAAAAGTTAACATGAGTGTTCTCGGTGGTCAGGAACAAATGTAATCGCATGGCAGGATGCTGTAAAAGGACCAAACTTCAGCCAGGAGAACAACTGAGATAATCCATCCACAATATGAGGTTAGTCATTCATATACTGCTGCATGGGCTGGGCTGTAGTTACATCCTAAGGTTTTAAAAACTGAGCTTAAATAAATGATTAGCAGTAATAAAAGCCGAGGGAGGTGATCACTGACTGTTTTAGGAGCTTTTTGAGATTAAATAGAAGAAAATACATAACATTAAACATGTTAACAACACAAAAGCCATATTAAACGCAGACTACTTTAGGCCCGGAAGTAGGATTCGTCACGTCATCACTTAACAATCGGATTAAGCACACCCATTATTCATACACTGGGACATACACTCCTAGGAAGATTGGCAGCTATACTAAATGTTTTCCACTTCAAGGCACAAGAAAACTGTCAAAAAGTCTGATTTTATAAAGTTGGTCACGCTTGCTACAGATTAATTAATTAAGTGCATTTGATTATCAGCTCCTGGTTGATACTTAACTTAATTCATATGGAATACATGTAGTTAGTTTTTCACTCACTGCTTTTGCATTTTGCTAATTTTTCTGTTAAATACATAATAACAAAGTGTAATTTGTTTATCTGAGGACCTGATAAGGACCAGATTGTGTTTGATTATGTTTTCATGTATAAAAAAACTTCATCATTGAATTCATATAGTGCAAACAGCCAAATAAAACACAACAACTGAACTTATCAAAACTGTAGCACAAACTTCTTGAAAAAACTGTACTGCGCAGCAGGCCATATTATTTTCAGGTATTCCATTAAAATGCTCCAAAAGGCACCAACAACACAAACCCAGTGGAGAGGTCCAGTTCAGTGACCCTGATTAGTGGAGGTGAGGCCTAGCAGACCGCTACCAGCTACAATTGCCTGTATCTGGACACCTGTCAATCAAAGAGGCTTTTGAGGCTCTCCTTTTTTTCTTTTGTCTTTGGTACTTCCATATTGGTTTCATTTGTCAGCTCCATGATTTGTCCATTCAGCCTTTTTGTTTTTTTACATTGTAGTGTAAAATCCATCTACTAATTAGAAGGTTGGTTGTTCAATCCTAGTCTGCTCCAGTCTGCATGCCAAATATCTGTACGAGATACTAACCCCAAGTTGGTCTCCAGTGCATCCATTGGAGTATGGATGTGTAGGAATGTTAGACTGAAGCACGTACGGAGAAAACATAGAAAAAAAGCGCTTGTGTGAATGTGTGTGAATGGGTGACTGAGGTAAGTTGTGTAAAGCGCTTTTAGTGCTCAGATAGTGTAGAAAAGTGTTAAAAGAACCAGTCCTTTTACCATTTAGAGTGATAAGCCTAAAAAGCCTGCATCTACTCATCTATGCTTTCTTCAAGTTTTCTGCTGCTTTATGCGCTGTTTCATTTAGTTTTTTTTATATAGCTCAGGAGAAATTGGAAACACATCCTTACAGTGGTGCCCTATATTGACACCACAGACAGTGAGCTACTTGATCAGAAAGGCAAGTACCTCAGACATGCCATAGAGGTTATCAGTGGAAGTTTCTTCAACAGGTCTGGGAGCATGAAGGACTGCATAATATCTTTGTAGGTGCCAGTGAATGCACAGTCCTGACAGTGAACCCTGAAGGTGAAAAGGTGTTGGGAGAGGAGCTCTCTAGATGGCATCATAAATGCCTTTTGATAAAGCAAACACTGACTGACAACATGGCTTCTAGTCTTCAAAAAGGAAATATTCCAGATGCTCAATGGTGCTCAAAACACTAAAACACTGAAGTGTTTCTAAGAAGAAAAAAGTCAACACTTTTATCATTGCTGTGTGTGTTGTTGTGTCTTATAGTGGGCCTAGGTGTCTGAAATAAACTGTTTTAGCTCTCGTCCCTTCGAGCTCATTTTCTTCCAACTGTCTCCCCTCGCCAACAAAAGGTTTAAACCACAGTATAAAAGATGGGCATAGCTTCTGGGTCTGAACAGTGAAGGCAGCATGGAAGTGCCTTTAACCTGCATTCTTTTTGATGTCTACCAAGAGGACGATAACTGTGGTTGCAAAAGACTTCCAGCCCTATAAAAGTCTATGGGAAAACAGCCCCCTGGTCTGACCTTAGTAAACTCTTCTCTAATGGGTTTATGGGCTCACTCACTCATTTCAGGTCAAATTGTATAAAATATAAAGTCCATTTTGTATAACACAGTCTGTCTTAGATCCTGCATTTAGGTTTGCATAGAGGTATACTCAATATTGTTGGCCGACTCAAGGACCCTAACCTCCACTCCCCACCTCCTATAAACACTGTAACAAACACCATAGCAGCACCACTAGTGAAATCTGTGTAACAAACAAACCTTCTGTCTTCCCACATCATTGCCGTGCCTTGTGGTTTCATTTGCTCCACTGATGTGGTCTCTCTATACAGTGCTGCATGGGGACAGTGTGGGAGGATTCGGCTCTGTGGAGAAGCAGCCAGTGATTTTCCCGGCTGGATTAGACTCTAGATTTGGTTACAGACTTTTTATTGCTCAATGGTCCATGACACTGCAGGGAAAACTTTGTGTGAGTGAGGGCGGCAGGTTCGGGATACAGTTGTACCACACATGTGTACAACACAGGAGAGGCTGGACAGCATGTCAGCATGAGGAGATAGCATTGAGTATGAAGTCACATAACATAGTTGTGTGTGAAATTTTACTGTATGTAGTCCTAATACAAATAACAACAACAGAAACATTATTAAAACCAAAGTTCTTGAAAATGAAAATGTCCTTTACTAGAAGTCCAGTTAGTCCAGGGTAAGGGGATTTTAAGAAGTATGTCCAGCTGACAGAGACATTATATCTTTGATGTCAGAACCTGCAAGACATCCAAGACAAGGCAGCAAGAAAAGGCCACCAGCTGACCATTATTCAGTGATGAAATGCTTGCTGGGGGCATTTTTTCCACTTTTAAGTCAAATATATAACTTAGTTTTAGGCCACTATGTTTCTACAAGTTAATAACAAACTATTTGACAATGTACAACTGGTGCTATCAAAGACTGTGGCTAATTCAGACCGCTGAGAGTAACATTATGTTTGCAAAAGCCCTCAGTAGTTACTGTAGCCTACTAATACATTAGCATTAACTTGCAGCTGACTAGATGTAGAACAGGATTGCCAACTGTCCCGCTATTTTGCTCAATTTACGGGACATCCCATATAATGAGCAAAATTAGTTCGCCCCTTATTCTACCTTAAATGTCCCGAATATTGACCATTACCTATGATGTCCCCAACAGATGGCACGCTTACAAATACCAAATTAGATTTGACCACAGCTGTATCAGAGGAGAGCTTGTGTCCAGTCACAACCATCGCTGACGGCCCATCACACACACCAAATGTGAGGAGTAATATGTGATTTGTAAAAATGTGGTGGCATTTTGTCTGTGTAGCATAATAAAGTGGGTAACTGAATCCTATATTTACAATATTTTGTTTGAATATTTTTTGCTTATTTCTCAAAGGAAATGGCCATGTGATTTCGGTTATCAGTTATTTTGTTTTTCTTTAATGTTTTGATGAGGTATTGATTAAACTAAATAACATTTAACTGCATTTTTATTATATTTACACAATTCCCAGCTGGCTGTGCATTGTTGCAAAAAATTTGGCAATGTACAATAACCATTTGACAAAACCTTTCTAATATTTTTAGTGAGCTAAAGGAATTTTGCTAGCATTTCGTCTCATATTTACATCTCTGAACTGTTTTGTGCAATTCTAATGGTTTTTAAAAAGGTGGTCAAGAAAACACAGCCAGTGCAGTAGTGACCTTTGAATTACAGCTGGCAATATGGCAAAGTCCAACTGGAGCTTCACAGAACTGCATGATGGTTTTGGGCTGAACTTAAATGAAAAGAGTTAATCTGCACTGTTTCATATAGTAGTGTCATCTAGCTGCTCCACCGCACTGTTGAACAATCATTTTAGGTGATGCACCACAGAAATAATAAGATAGATGCACTTAACCAATATCTATGTCAGTATTGCATAGGTCCAGATGGGCTCAAAACTTGATGTTTTGTAACACTAACGAATGCACTCCGTATCGTTTTAAACTGAAAACCATTCATATAAAGGTTTCAGTGGAAACTTTTACCTCTCTAGGTGTATGATCACTGGGGCATTTTCAAATTGTAACAGATATATGCAAGTTTATTTTCCTTAGAACATAAACTATACCTGAAGCTCAGTATTCTGTGTCTGATAGTGTGCTACAACTTTCAAGTTGTTGCCTTTGATGAAGCGGTAAGGCCAGTTTTCCAAAGGCAACACACTGAGGCTTGTAGTACAGTGAGGATTCTGCTGTGAAATCAGGAAATGCCTCACACTGGACCTTTTGTTACAGCTTCCCCAAGATTCTTTGATCAGATGCCTAAGTAAGCACACATCTTAACCAGAGGTCATTCAAGATATGTGGTGGGTGGCAGAACTGTTGATGACCCAGTCTTTTTCTATCAGGGAAGCAGGGGAAAACCCTGTCTGTTCATCGGCCTACTTCAAAGAGTCAGCCAGTAATCTGAAACAGGCCAGAGAATGATGGTAAACAAGACGGCTGGTGTTATTTGTGGGTTTGGCCCATGAGTTGTGTGTGAAACCTGCCACTGCGGATAAACCCACAGATCTCCACTGGGTCACTGCCCAGTAACACACTCTCTGCAGTAAAACATCCACATTGCTGGATGGATCCTTTTGGGTGCCAATAAGGCAAGAGAAGCTTGATGAATAGGGAAAGGAAGTTCCATCACAATAAGCTTAAGTCCTGGGTTGGGTCAGTTTTCAGTGGGGTTATCTGACAGATTGTAACATTGTGGCAGGAGATCTGTATGTATAGTCATCAGACCAAACTGACCAAAATTGAATTTAATTCATAGAAATACAAAATCCAACCAGCAAGCTGAAACAAACAATCGCCATAACCTATGTCAGCAACATCCATCATCACATTATCAAGCAGTCAAAGATCAAAGACCCATGCTAAAATATTCATGAAATCAGGTTGAACCCAGTATGGTAAATGTGGGCATAATTTTCACTGGATGAGTAAATTCAAGGCCATCCACACTGACTGGTAAATGTCTGAGCCCAGAACATTAAAAAAATTTATACAGAAGATGTTGCAATAGCCTAAGAAGATAAGAATTTTGGTTTTCCTTTTAGGCTATGTACAGACAACAACCTTCACAAATAAGATAAGGCAGCCTACATGTCATATAACCAGTGTAACCTGTTTCGATCCTATCCATCTCTCCACTCATCCATTATCTTCCACTTAACCTAAGTCAGGTCATGATGACAGCAGGCTAAGCAGGGTACTCCAGCCACAGTTTCCACTTCTTTCTGCGGCATCCAGAGGCATTATCAGGCCATACAAGATCTATAATCTCTTCAGGAGGTTCTGGCTCTATACTGGTCATATCAGCAGGCTGTGGCATGAAATGGAAAATTCACTTTAATTAACATTCACAATATATATCACTTATCAGTCCATGGGTATCTATTTTTATTGATGGTAGGATGGTGCATTGCTGCGAATTATGGGACAGAAACATCTTATGTCCTTTCATAAATGATGGTCTGGGGTGTTTTATGCTAACACAGTTAATAAGGAAGAACTGAAGCACATTTCCTTAATATTTAGATCATTAGACCAGCTCTTATGGCTGCTGGATCTTCCAGATCACTTCACTGGCAAACTTCCCGAGGAACACTGTCTAATCGACCATAGCCTTCTATGTCAAAACACAAAGCATGTTGTGGTACTTTTAAAACGGACCCCAGAGAGCCAAAAAGAGTAAAATAATATTTGCGAAATGAAAACATAAACACAGACAAACTTTAGAAAATGTTTTATGAAGACAGAATAAGTCTGACCAAGTTTAGCTGACACATACTCACAGCCAGGAGCTCTGGAAACCCTCCAAACCTGTCTGCCCGCACTGTCTCCCCTAACACCTCTCGTGTTTGGACAGTTGAACGTTGATGGATGGCCTAATGGTAACAGGTTAGTGTGAGTGAACATATTTGGGCTTTGGAGGTGGGAGGAATGTAGTTTAGCAGCGGAGCAGAGGTGCTAAAAGAGACAGGGCTCTGAGCTGATATCAAACACACTGTGACCACATGTCTCAAGGTGGCAAAAAGAGTCATGAGAAATTCAAGTTTGGCAAGTCTCCCTTCATTTCATATTCAGACAGCAAAGTGGTGTCATTTTTGGCACCTCTTAACCTCAGTGAACAACATAGAACAGGAGTTAGGTTGCTTGTTTTGCTACATGTTAAACAAGCATAGTTTCAAAAATATTTTTATCTTTCAGATGAGCCTTTCCACATTTATCTTGGACCCAGTTCTTCTGTTAGAAGATTTCCATTTGCGTATACCATACAGGTGAAAATTCTATATTAAGGGGAAGATGTGAACCTAACTATCCAATCTTTACCCTAAACAGATCACTGGTGACCCACAGGCTATTAGGATGCTGAAAAGTGTATATAGGATGTTGGAGTGAACCACAGTTCATGTGTCATGCACTTTAGAGCTTTGTTTTATTCTTTGATTATGGTTACATTAGCCCTGCATGTTAAACAGGACCTTTAAAGGTACCCAGTATGCACGAAAGGTCCTGCCCAACCATCCATAAATGAGGATTTGTGAGAACCTTTTCAGTCATAGCCCCTTAAATACACCATTTACATGACTGTGGCATTATATCTCTGAAGCAGTTCTGTTCCATCCTTAGCACAGCTTCAAATCAAACCAGGAACATTTCAGAACCAAAACATTCATTTTATTTTGAATGAATATTGGCTGGATTCTTTTTGAGTTTCTTTTGTGAGACCTCCTGTTTTTCTCTCCTGCTCTCTGCAGTTTCACATAACTTCTGTTAAAAAAACCAAAAAAAAAACCCTGTATAGATACATCAGAATGTGTTACTCAAACCATATATAGACTGATCGGCCTTCACAGTTGTGTGAAGTACCTCGATATGGGTGCTAAAATATGGGTAATTATTGGATTGATCGGTCCAGATCAAATGCATTTATGCAGAAAGGAGCTGCATTCACTAAAAAACAATTTCAGAACCTTTGCTGATCCTATTCACTAATTTCAAAGTACATAGGGTCATGCAAATTCTATCTCAAGGATCATGAGTGTCAAACTGATGATGCCTTAACATCATGGTCATATTCTGTTTGCCATATCCCTTGTCTAAAACAATTTAATAAATCTGTATTCCCTCCTTTCTACTCCATTTTTAGGGGTAGAAAATGTTCTTTTCATTAGTATATTTAAAGTCCATGACCAAGAGTCACAGTCCTGGTTCGTGCATTTGTTAGAGATGTATCTGTAGGACATGATTCAACAGTTTTAGTTCAGGCATTAGTGTGGTTTACAGCTGAACTGTGTATGCAGACGAGTCTGGCAGCAGATAACCTTTGGGCTGTGGGGATGAGTGTGGGGGTTTGAAGCTGAAGATTCTCAAGGTGATGCGAAGCATTCTTCACATTTCCCGGATCTTCAGTTCTCTGGAAAGAGTCAAACAGTTAAGATGTATTTGCTCATTGGGCAAACAACAATACCCATGAGCACTTTTTTCTGTCTTCAGGTTTAAGGTGAGTTCTCTGAAGGTTAAAACATTTGAAAAAATAGGTGAAAAAATGTATATATGTCATTTAATCTACAGCTTTTACTGTAAACAGCTGCAAGCTTTTGTCCCATCCTCCCTATTTTCCTCTCTGTGAAGTTCAGTCTTGTTCCTGCATTTCTATAATTCAGCTTTTATGTTCATTTCCTGTGTTAGTTGGTAGCTTTTTGTTTCTTGTGTCTTCTGTTTAATTATACTTTTTCTCATCTCATTGTCTGGATTGTCATCCCTTGTTACTTGTTAGCGAGCTGAAACAACCACAGACACACAAAGAAAGATGTTACTAACATGAAATAGGACATATGTAGATACAAAACTTAAACTAATCTAGGAGTCATGTTAATGGGGTGGACCGCTGTCAATTATAGGAAAACCCAAGGGTGTGTCATATCAAGCCTGGGTCTTTAAACCCATCTTGACTTCTAACATCCAAAAGATCTTACTATTTATACTTATATTACATTTATAGTTTTTTTTTTCTTAGAGTGTACACAGTGATGCAGAAGTAATTTAAAGTAAAGCCAAATGTATTTATTTGCTTCCAGTTCATTCTGCTCAGACAGCAAATTTGACCAAAACCAGAGAGGTTTGTTAAAAAAGAATAAAACAAATAGAAAAAACAACAGGGCCATAAATCAGCTAAGAATGTAAGTGAAAAAAGTGAATGGGAAAGAGTTTTGGAAGGAAGAGGCAGAAGGCCCCTAGAAATCAATTTTTGTCACTTTAAAACTATTGAGAGGTGAAAGATGGATTGAAAGCTGGACATTAAAGAGAGCTGTAACTGTAAAACAGCTTCTCTCTTGATTAGCTCTCTGGCAAGTGATGTACTTTAAGTGAACTCCACCCAAACATTTCTCCGTCATCACTTTATGTCTGTGGGCATACAGAATAAGACTCTGCTTCAAAGAGAGTCTAACATTTGTATGAAAGGCTACTGGAAGGTAATGTGAAATGCCATTTAAAATTGTTTAAGAAGTACAGGGAATTATGAATATTATATTCCATAACCCTGGACAGGTCGCCAGTCTGTCGCAGGGTTATTATTATTATTATTATTATTATTATTATCATTATTATTATTATTATTATTATTATTATTATATCATTCTGTTCTAAATAGGCTGGTGCTAGAGATCACTGATTGAATTTAACACTAGAATATTTTGGTATATAGAGTAAATTGTCTTTTTTACATGACTATTGTTTAAAATTATAAATTATATATGATAAATGTAAAACTATAGTAACAAAAAGGCTACACAAATTACTCCTGTATAAAAAAAAACAGTAGAATAAAAGTAGGATAACAGAAAAATGCAGATTTTTTTGTGCTCTTGGCAGTATAGTTTATTAGTTACCTCCTCCAAGGATGTTGTGTTTTAATTGTCATTTGTTTTGTTGTCATCTTTTTCAGAATCAGAATACTTTATTAATCCCAAAGGAATTGTATGTCTTTCTTCTTTTTGCTCAGTCTTCTTTAGGCTCGAGCCTCCAGGTGAACCTGATAACAATAAGTGGAAAAGAATGGATGAATATGATTATCAAAACAAAAGCACAATCTAAATATGATTATTTTTATATTGAGCACTAAACTGTTGGGTGTTGCTAAGCAACATAAAAGAATGTGATATCTGTAAATAACAATGACAAATGCCATCAGCCGCTCCAATTATCAGAAGTGTTTAAGTGATGGACACCATGGCTATCCATCAGCCCGTCTTTTCTCTCAGCTTGTTCAAGTTTAGAGCCCTACACTGACCACCAGTGCACTTTTCAGGATAATTTACAGAAGCTGGCAGACCACTGTTAATTTTCTGGAGTAGCTCCTGACTATGTGAGAAAGTCAATCTTTTTAAGAAGACGCATCCTCTGCATTTGCAAATTTGCTGTAAAACCAAACAACTTCCCGCTCTCTCTGTCTCACACCGGCCAGCAAAGCTGAGTCAATCCCCTGAAAACACTCCATCATGCGTTCTTTAAGGCTTTCTCTCCAGCAATATTTATATATTAAAGTTTAACTGAATAGTTTTTAAAAAGGAATGTATTCGTCAATATGTGATAAATGAAAATATGATCCCTGAGATGGCCTTCTAAATGCCCTCATCGAGGCTGTGAATTAAAGTCAGTAGACGTGTCAGAGTAATCCATCGCAAAGAGAAAATAGCTAGGAAATGAGTGTTTCAATTAAGAAGATGTGTTTTCCTTTTTGTCAGCACAAATGTGGGGGTTGGGAGGGTGAAGTGCCCATTAAAGTGTGTCTGACTATATTTCACCCTGCTGCTGACTGATGTGACAATATTGTCTCAGGCCTGTTCATTTGAATAGTGTGAATATTTATGTCCAGAGGTGTTTGCCTGTTCTTAATGCTTGCGCTCTTTAAGCAGGCAGTTATTGTCTGTTGTAAGTGGTCATTTACTAACAGAGGAATGCCCCGCCAGAGGAAGCATTAAGGTCTCCTCATTATTTAATCATTCGCTGCTTCCCTTTGCAGGAAGCAGGAGGCTGGATGTGTCAGGTTAGCTGTGTGCAGGACAGCATGCTCACATCTATTAAAGACAAAGCAGCATGATTGATACTGATAGCTCATAGCTGTGATGACACTGCAACACAAAATATGCTTTTTGGTTTATAGAATCCAGCTGCAGTATGTTGTATGAAGTATGTCAGGTGCATACAGATAAATAAGATAAAATAACATAAGAAATCATTCAGTTGGGGATGGAAACAGTTTGTTACAGTCACTGACATGATGAAGAAATCGGGGTAAACCAGTGATGGGTAACAGTTTGTTCAGTGAGCTCCTCTACACCACAGATTCAAAAGTATCCATTTTGGAGCCAATCAAAGAGCCAGCTTTCCTAATATTTTTCTCCAGTCGATTGGTGTCACCAGTGCTAAAGCACATCACAGCAAAGTGTGCACTGTGCTTGCCACAATTAACTGATATAAAATCTCCATCATTTTACTGCACATGTTGAAGGATCTCACCTTCCTTAAGGGATAAATAGCACCCCTTTGTGTATGCAGCATCTGTGTGAGACTGTATTGGTCAGTTTAGCTTGCCCAGGTTCTTGTACTCATCCACCACATCAGCATTCTGAAGCCATCCTGTCCCTTCCGAAGCTGAACACCATCTCTCTCATCTTATTCATATTCAAAAGCAGATGATTCAGTCTCCCTATACTCTCTTTTTAATTTCTTTTTCCTATTGCCTCTCAACCTGTCACAGCAGATGGTTGCTCCTCCCTGAGCCTGGTTTCTGTTACAAGGGAGTTTTTACTTTTCAAGAATATTATACCTTACAGTATATAACACTTTAAGATGATTGTTGTTGATCTGGCACTAGATGTATAAACCTGAACTGAGTTGAGTGAAATTAAATTCCTTCCAGACCACTCCAAAAAATGATCAACTAGTACTCTGTACTCCTCCTGCTGCCCATCACTTCAATTGCTGCAGAGTTATCACAGTATACCTGTAGGTGGTATGACCTGGAGTTGTACTGAAAGGCTGGGTGTACAAGGTGAACAGGAATGAAGACAGCACCATCTCCTGTGGAGCGTCTCCTGTGGAGCTGATGTACTGCATATCACCAAATCAGGCAGAGCTGCCTCGTCTCACATATTGCAGGCTGTCATGTAATCAGTAATCCACGACATGGCGGATGTGATTACTGATTTTTCCTGGCAGTTAGCTCTCTGCAGCATGTAGACCGTTGTGTCATCCACCCCAAAATCGGGTGTGTATTCAGACTGCAAGGGATCGAGGGATGATCTCATCTGTGGTCTCTGGTGCCTTCGTGACATGCAATGTGAGAGCAACTGGTCTGATAGTGTTGACTGCTCTGGTGCAGGAACCAGAAAGGATGTTTTCCATAACATTGATATTCTCCTGCTTCAAACTCAGGTTGTAAATGTGATTCAGATTTCAGATAATATCACAGTAAAATCCTGAATTATTTTCATGGATGTCTTGTCTCTTAAATCCAGAAGGGTTTCCTGCCGCAGAGAACATAAAGCTGTTTCCAACCAGATTTTGTTGTGTTGTTTCACTAACACTTTTTATGTTGTGTCAGATAGAAAAGATAAGTCACCAATATGATCAAACTCAACCTCAGAAGTAACAGGTTTATAAAATACTAGTATTTCACTCATCAAAATTGAAGCACAGTCTGTTTGGACAAGCTGTCCTCAAGAGTCCCACTAACCTGCAATAAAAAACATATTTACAGTGAAAAATACTCACCATGGATAGTTCATCTTTCACAACAACTCCCAAAACAAGCCACTGGAGCCCAAAACTGTCCACTCGGCCTCACCGCTGCCAGTGTAAACCACTGAGCTGGGCCTGCCAACACATTTGTGCTGTTTTTGGTTTTTTTGGAGCATTTAAATAGAGATCTATGACTGACTTGCTGTGTACCACAGACTTTATAACATGGTTGTGTTTTAGGCCTGATTAGTCAAATTCTAAGGAGTTATTAGTCTGTATGTTTTTCTTAAGTGCTTATTGTGTCAGTGTAGGGAACCTGTATAGTTTATGAATGCACTTCACTAACCAAGCTTGTATGTGGAAGTCTGGTGACTGACCCAGATTTCTTAAACCAATAATGTAACTTCATACCGATACTGTTTTGCTTGTTTGGTAACCTATACTTTGTATTCTCATGGCAGAAAAGACACTGGTGCATCTGCATTGTGTAATATATTGTTTCTTCCTTTACAAGCCTGGACAGCACATTTGAGCTACATTGCTAGAAGCCCGAGTGTGTGACTGTGTAAAAGTCATGCCTTCAGTCCTCCTGGGAGACATTCGGTTCCAATTGTTTATAACAGGTGTGGACAGCTTTAATAAAGAGGAACACTGAAACTCACTGTGGCCAAGGGATATTAAAATATCACTGTGACCTTGCAAACAGGGATTAGAGTGCAAGTCTGCCACAGCAGGAGGCGATTGCACGCAGCATGCCGCGCGATCCTCTCCACTCAATAAGCTGGGGCAGAATTTATGGCCCCACAGACATCTCAGCGCTGTAGGCTTTGTGTCAGTCTCTGCTTATGGGACACACAAATGGTGATGTGGGGGTGTCAGGAGAGATGCTAGGGGCGGATGTTTCCAGTTTCAAGGTTCAGCTGGAATCCTGCAGCTTGGAAGTGAATAATACCTTCCCTGGGGACACAGACAGGAAATACTAAGAGCCCCAAGTCACCACTGGATCATAAACACCTTTATATTTGCAATCTTATTCCCACTCTATCTTTTTGTCTGTCTCTAAGGAGTAATAGCATCATCCTAAAGATGGCTGCATTACTGTAATTCCTCCAAGGGTCCCAATACAACCCTGGCGCTCAGCATCACCTGCCAATAGTTCACTTGGTGTATTAATTGAACCAAGCATCATTCTTTTGTGAGACACAACAGGCTGGGTGAGCGAGCCAGCAGGTTAAAGAGATGAGTTGCAGTAATTAATACATTCTGTGTTTATGTTATAGTGCCATGAAAAAGTGTTGTTTTTATGATTTGCTAATTATAAAACTTACATATTTCAGATCAGATTTATTAGATAAATAGAGAATATTAGAGACTGTCAACCTAAATAAATACAATATAGAATTTTTAAATGATGATTTTATTTATTAAAGGAGAAAAACTATACAAACCTACCTGGCCTTGTGTGAAAAGTAATTGCCCCTTAAACCTTAGAACTGTTTGTGTGACTCTTGGCAGCAAGAACTGCAATCAGGTATTTGCGATAACTGGCAATGAGTCGATAACTGGCAATGAGTCTTTCCCTTCACAGTCAGGAAATTTGCCCCACAGTTTGCAGATCTTTTCCTAATTCAGGCACGTTGGAGGGTGTTTGAGTTTGGACAGCCTGTTTAGGGTCATGCTGAAGAATCTCATTGGAATTTAAGTCTGGACTTTGACTAGGCCACTCCAAAACTTGCTTTCTTTCAGTCATTCAGAGGTAGACTTGCTGGTGTGTTTCAGATCATTGTCCTGCTGTATAATCCAAGTGTGCTTGAGTTTCAGGGCACAAACTGATGGCAGAATATATTCCTTCAAGATTTTCTAGACAGCAGAATTCAAGATTCCATCAATTACAGAAAGCTGTCCAGGTCCTGAAGCAGCAAAGCAGGCCCAGAATATCACAGTGTTTTACAGCAGCTGCACTGTCTAGCACACTAGATGAAGCCTTTAATGAAGATAAATAAAGTGCTGTATGGATGTGCATAGTTGTGTAAATAGAGCTTAAATTAATCTAAAGTACCTCAAGTAGCTATTAAATCTCATTCTTTAGAGCTTATTCGTTGTGGACCTGTTACAGGTTTTAAAAGTAAAAAAGAGAAAACGCATGGTAAAATTGTAATACTCTAACCTTATGAATGAAGGGATCAGAACTTTGATATTTTTATGAGTTTAAAAAGGTTAATTTAATATAAACTCACCATTAATTATGACATCATCTTATACAGAGTCTCCGAAATAAATCTTGAGAAAAATGGAATGAGTTTGAAAACATTAGCCTTTAAATTCCAACTTTACTGTCCTGTCAAAGGCTGTTATAGCTAGTAAAATAAAAAATAAATAAAAGATGAAGAGAAAAAGAAAATTTAGGTACAATAAATGTCACTGCTGGGGCAGCAGTTGTGTGGTGTTTGGAGAGGAAGGACCCAAGTTGCAGACAACAGCAGTGATGCGAGTGAGGTTTATTGATGACGGGTGACAGTGACACAAAGCAGTGATAAAAAATTACAAAGTAAACTCTACTGGGACAGCTAGTAAGCTGACCTGAAACATAACACAAAGGGAGGACACGAGGCGAGGAGCAGAGAGACACAGAGAAACACAAAATAACACAGACGAACTGACGAGGAAGTTCCCTATAAATACACACAAGGCAATGAGGGAATGACACACCAGAGGGGAACACAGCTGGAACTAATGGCCATCACGAGACACAGACCTTCAAAGTAAAACAGGAAATTCACAGACTGTTTTCCAAACACAAACTCAGAGACACGAACAGAACACCGGGAGAGGACACAGGTAGGGATAACAGAAACACTAAACACAAGACCCAAACTCTAAGAACTAATACAAAAACAGAAGAAACTAGAAAATGATAACAATAAACTCAAAACACTGGGTCAGCGACCCAGGACCATGACAATAAAGGGAAATAAATGTTGCTGATGTCAAAAAATTGTCTTTAAAATACAAGCATTAAAGTTCAAAATTGTGTTACTACAAAAGAAAATTAAGACACTAAAAATTAGATGCATAATGTCCGAATTATGTTTTGGGCTGTATTGGAAAAAACAGAATGATAAAAAATATTGTTAATTAAAAGAAATCTAAATTTTGGACAATATTAAAGTTAAATGTTTGACCCAAAAGGTGAAACTCGAGATAAATTAAAAAATTAGTTTAAAAAGACAAAATCATTTTTAATATATAATTTTGATTTTATTAATAACAAAATTGACTTGATGGGACTCTGTTAAATCATCATTAGAACTATAAATGACAAAATCCTCACCACTGTTACTTCTTACTGGCATTAATGGACATTCATATACATCCCACTCAGGATGCAGTTGCTATGTAGTGTTGGTCGATACACTAGAAACCCATCTGCTCTTCTTTCACATTAAACACTGATCACATTCACTGTTTGTCCAAGTGTTAATAAATCCAACTTCAAATGTGTTATCTCCTTCCTTTGTGTCCTTTGTGGATTCAGCATGAGGATGAACTTTGTTACCAGATGATGGCGCTGTCTGCTACCAATTGACTCAGAACCTCCCACCAGAGATTATGGGGAACTATACCCCCCTCCCCCCCCCCCCCACACACACACACACTCAGGCTCACACATGCAGCTAGATGTGGGTCATCATTTATCTTGGGTATTAAGAGAGCAGTGTGTGTGCGTTTGTTTATTTTAGTAAACATTGTGGTTTTTTAAATTTTGATTCGTACCATTTCTAATAATTTAGGTCTGAGACTGCAGTCATGGATTCACACAGGCATGTCGTGTGAACAGTATTTCATGAATTTCCAGTTAGTTGTGAGAAACCTGTCTTCCTTGATTCTGTAGAGATTTTGTCACGTTTTCCAGCCTGGAGGCTTCTCTCTCTTTCACTTCTTTCACTGTCAGGTCTAGCAGCTTCCTTCTGACTTGAGTCGACTGAGTGACTAAACATTTTAACAGTTTTTGATTAGAAAGTAACCGCCCTCCTCTCCTCCCATTTGTATTATATACTTATATAGGTTATTTAGATATTCTATTCTATTTTATTCTATTCTATTCTATTCTATTCTATTATATTCTATTATATATTTTTATATTTAAGGAGAAGCATATCAAATTTTATTTAAACTTACTGATAATGTTATAGAATTTGGTCATTATAATTCTGACAGGAAGCAGAAAGAGAGGGCATATTTCTCTGATGTTGGCTTCTCTTCATTGGGTCCCACTGAAATCCAGAATCTTCTATGAGCTGATAGAGGACGAAAATGAGAGCGAGAAGAGGACAGATGGAGGACAGTTAGTGAAATGTATAGAGGTTTAGTGAGGAACTGAATCCATGAAAAGGATGAAAAATGGAAAGACGGCTGGCCCAGATGACATACCTGTGGAGGTGTGGAAATGTCTTTGAGCAAGGCCAGTGGACTTTTTAACCAGATTGTTTAATGCAATCCTGTGTGTGAGGAAAATCAAATGATAACCAATGATTTATAGACCTTCTCTGCGTTGAATCATACCTGTTATTAATCTCTGTCTCTCTTCCACAGCATGTCTTTATCCTGTTTTCCTTCTCTCACCCCAACCGGTCGCAGCAGATGGCCCCGGAGGTTTCTTCCTGTTAAAAGGGAGTTTTTCCTTCCCACTGTCGCCAAAGTGCTTGCTCATAGGGGGTCATATGATTGTTGTGTTTTTCTCTGTATGTATTATGTAGGGTCTACCTTACAATATAAAGCGCCTTGAGGGGACTGTTGTTAGAATTTGGCACTATACAAATAAAATTTAATTTAATTGAAATTGCTCTTTCTCATGAGTTCTAGGTATAGTAAAATATCCTAGATTCAAAAGTCAAGCCATCTGTCAGGCAGCTGAAGACAGCTGAAATTAGGACAGGAAAATAATCCCAAACAGACAAACAGAGAAACAGCCATTCTGCTCCATGGCTGAAAAAGAAAAAAGTCAAGGTGCTATGATGGCCCAGCCAAATCCAGACCTCTACCTAGTTGAAATAATGTGGCACATAAACAAATGTCCTCAAGCCTTAATGAACTGAAACAACCCTGTAAAGAGTAGTAGTCTAGAAAAAGAAAATATTTTAGACATAATGTGGTACCTATTTAACATCAAGTCATGCTTTCTAATGTTGAAAAACTGTTAAATACAACAGCAGCCCTCTATCCACCACAGCGCCTTTATAGTATAAGCTGCAACATTATCAGGTACACTGTTTGAAGATTTTTGCTAGGACTGACCAGGAGGGAGAAGATTAGAAATCAGCTCATCAGAAGGACATCTGAGGTTAAGTGGTTTGGAGACAAAGTTAGAGAAACAAGTGTGAGATGGTTTGTGCATGTGCAGAAATATATTGAAGAAAAGATGTTGAACATGGAGCTACATAGGTGAGTTTTGACCCTTTTAGAGGGTGCTCAAGTGACCCCAAATTTTATCAGAGCATCCTTAAAAATAACTATTAATAGTATCAATAACAGCGCATTTTTGTATTATTTTCTAGAATTATCTTCAAATGTAATATTTATTCTTATAAAGTGTCTGCTTATTTTTATTTGTTCTCTAAATAGCATTGGCTAATGAAGCTTAAATCATCAGAGATTATTAGCTAGTTTTAGCCATCTGGTCCAGTAGTCTGCTGGGATATCGGGAGTTGCCAGCCAAGGAGACGATGTGTGTTATTATTATCGAATTGGGCTTCAGTGTTTGTTTACTGTACAGCTCCAGATTCAGGTGACAGCAAGTGAAAATGATCTTACCTGTCTATGTGCAGCAGCACACTGTATTCAGTTTGGATATTGCTGTAAACTGACATGGATCACTTTATGTATTTCATTTACTGTAATAATGTGTTTTCCTCACATTGATTGGTGATGATTTCACATAACTAAGCAGTATGCTGTACTGTTGTTGACTGTGGATCCCCCACTTACTCCTATAATAATTTTTATATGATTATGTTTTTGTTATTTTCTAGTTTCTAGTTGAGTTATGAGGATGCATTCAAAATAAATATATAAAAAAATATTTAAAAAAAATAAATAAAACAATGCTATTACAGTTTGCTCTGTGTACAGGTCTATGGAGTGGCAGCGTGATTTTTTTTTAGTTTCTGTATTGAATAATACTATTTTAAGCGCTTGATGATTTGGTGGACTGCCTCTGTGTGATTAAGAGACTAAAATAATGTTTCTCACCTTATCTGTCTTGCCATAAATGAAGGAAGACCACAGAGGAGGGTATGCAGATGGTTGGTGTGACAGGAGAGACTGTAAGGGATAGGATGAGACAGACGAGGATGATCAAAGAAGAAAAAGATCTCACAACCCATTCTTTTCGGATAGATGCTGCTATAAAATCGCGAGAGCTAATCTATTGGTGAGAATTTGATGATTTTCAGACGCTACTACTATATCCAGAAGATGGCAGTAATGCCAACCCCACGGATGAGTGTCTCCACTAAACCCCAGAAGGGAAGAAGAACATTTTTCTTATGGGTTTGCTTGAAACCATGTGACATGTGTGTAGTCGGGCTGTAAAGATGGTTTCCTCCGTTGCCAAATCAAATCTGGCTCCACTGAGAAGTTTCTGTTTTTTAAATTCAGTGTTTCACTTTAGGAACCTCCGTGAGTTAACATGGCTACTTATTACTATTTGTTACTTGACGAGCCAGTCGCTGGCAGACGACGGGGACTTTATGGAGGAGTTTCTGAAGCGGGAATATTCTCTTGTGAAGCCGTACCGCGGTGAGTTTAATGTTAAACTAGAATTACGTTACCGCCAATGTCAGCTAACATTGGCAACTATCATAAACGTTGACAGTAGACACAAGACAGTTTGTCACCGAAAGGTAGGCTTTGGCTTAAATTCATTTTTTTCTTGGATAGAATTGTGTGGCGGAGGATAATAATTAACTAAGAAGAACTTTGTGCCTCTCTGTCGTTACACATCGTGGGTAGCGTTACAGCAAGCGGGATAATAACTGTTGTTAACACACTAACTATTGGCTAGTCCATAATGCTAATGAAGACTAGCCTACCTACAGCTAGCTTTAATCAGCAGAGCAAACCTGTCTGATTACGGTGAGGAACTCTAGCAAAAAACAACAATAAAATTCAGGAAATTAAGCCCGTGAACGCTCTCCATTATGAAAGAGCAGTTTTTCATTGTCTCAACAAAGAGCAGTTTGAGTAACCTTCATGGCCACTTTTTATATTAGCGTATATTAGTTAATTCAAAGTAATTAGAAACAAAAACTGATAACTAGAAAATGGGGTCGGGCTTATAAAGAATACATCAGAACAAAGAACGATTAAAAAAAAACAAAAACAAACAAAAAAAACAGTTTTCGTTAATTAAAACTAAATCTAAAAAGTCATAACAATAATAAGGGAGTTTTTTTTTAAACGTACTGAAGCAGTTTTGTGTGTACTGAAGTTGACCACAGGTAATAAGTGTATTTAATGAAACTGTGAGTAAGCTGCCTTAGTAGGGTTGTTGTACTGTTGGGCCACTATTGCACTTCATTAAAGTCTTTTGCAATACACTCCTGCCACTTTGCACAGGCATTTTATCATGTGATATAATACAGTGTGTTTTTTTATCTGTCTTGTTATTTATATTTCTTGCACAACAGTCAGGTGAAGAACCCACAATGTCGTTATATAAGTACAATGAAAATAAAGGGCTATTGTATTCTAATACCTATTTTGAACTTTTCAAGTCATACTCTAATAAAGACCCTTGATTTATAGTAATAAAAATAAACAGTACAGTACAGGAGCCACTGAAAAGGAAACATTTGTATTCAATAAAATGTATACATAAACTGAATGTTACAACAAAAGATAAAATGCAATGTAAATGGTAAAAGCTGATGTCTAAGAAAAACAATGGTAAACTTTGGTGTGGCTTGCTGTGAATGCAGAAGTGTTACTACTGTTGTTTTGCAGGCTTGGGTTTCTCTAGCTCCTCACAGTGGGATCTGATGGGCACTGCCATGGTGACGCCTGACCATGTGAGGCTAACCCCAGACCTGCAGAGCAGGCAGGGAGCTGTGTGGAGCCGAATTGTAAGTCAAATGGGACAGCCTGCATTATCAGGCTTGCAATATGCAATGCATTGTTACCCAGCAAACCACAATTTCCCTCACTTCCTGCTTTAAACTAAAAACCCTACTTTATATGGCTTTGGTTTAACAATGAATGTTATGCAGCATTTTATAAATAAAATATAAATGATACAAATCAGTCTGTTTCAAAAGGATGATATGTTACTCATATCTGATGACAAGTGCATGCTACACATTGCTGAGTGTAAGAATAACCTGCTTTTCTTTATTGCTGTTGCTTTTCAGCCTTTGCTTCTGCAAGATTGGGAGCTGAGAGTACAATTTAAAGTCCATGGCCAAGGGAAGAAGAACCTGAATGGTGATGGACTGGCCATCTGGTTAACCAGAGATCGCATGAAAAATGGTAGGTTAATGCTAAACGTGTTTCAGCATCGTATTTGCAATTTTATAATTGAATAGCCCTCAAAGTGAACAGTTTATCCTAATGAGCTTGTCATTTTTTTCTCAGTCACATGATAAGATATCATTTTATTAGCACATCCTGTGCACAGTGACTTGAGATACCAGTGAAAGCAAACAGAATAAACAGTCTCAATTTTCAGCTGCAGGAAACACTGCTTACAAAACTTTACATGTTACATGTTTCAAAAACACATTTTAGTTACTTTTCTTTTGTTTGTTTTGTTTTATTGTTTGTTTTTAATCCAATTAGGCAAGTTACCTGTAGTATTACACTGCTCAAAAAAATAAAGAAACAATTTTAGATTTAGAACGTTAAGCCAATTAAACTAATGAGATAGTGATCCGGTTGGTTAAGTAGCAGAGGGGTTATTTGTTAGGTCAAAGGTTTTGGTATTAATGAAATTAACAGCGGGCAAATGCAGTGGTTAGCACTGTTACCTGACAGCCAGAAGGTCCTGGGTTCAATCCCATCATCTAACCGGGCCTTTTTTGTGCGAGTTTGCATGGGTTCTTTCTAGGTACTCCAACTTTGTCCCACAGTCGACATGCAGTTAGTGGGGTTAGGTTAACTGGTGATTCTAAATTGTCCATAGGTGTGAATGTGAGTGTGAATCGTTGTCTGTCTCTCTGTGTTAGCCCTGCATCAGATTGGCAACGTTTCCAGGGTGTACCGTGCCTCTCATTCTCTCATCACTGAGACAAAACAGGAATGGCTTTACAGGTGGAGACCAAAAACTTGTGTTTTGTGCCAAAACATCCTTGGACCTATTGTCAGACTGATGCAGTGGATCCTTGGTTCCTCCTCAGTTATGCCCTGGTCCAGATCTAGGATGAGATCCTATTAGAGCAGGGCGATATGGCCAAAAATATTTATCACGATATATATTTGAAAATTTGCGATAACGATTTAACTGACGATATAATTGATGCAAGACAAAATACAACTCCACAACATTACTAGCGCAAAAAGACAACCTTCCATTTATTTTCACTTAAACAAAAAGCTGGTTTTTATGTACATTAAAGCTTTATAAAAATGTAACAGTGCAAATGCAAATTCCTTGCTGAAAGTTTAACCAAAAGGCATTTCCAGTAGAAATGTGCTGACATATCCTGAGCATAACCATGTATAATATCCACTGAAGTTAAAAAGAGGTGCTTTGCAACATTAAACTGCAGTGTGCAGTACGTATTTTTCGGACAGGTGCATGGGATTATAAGGCACATTAAGCGAAACAAAGCAGTCAGATAAATCAAACTTTATTAAACTCATTCTTCTTGCTTCCTCCACTTCTGTACCATTGATTCATTAATGCAAATTGATGAGGCGACTTTTGTTGTGATTTGGCACTATATAAATAAAATTGAATTGAATTCTCTGGCAGCTGCTCTATTCCCATGTTGTTGTAGTATATTAATGACTAACCTTGTATTGTGGATGGATTATCTCAGTTGTTCTCCTGACTGAAGTTTGGTCCGTTTACAGCATCCTGCCATGCGATTGCATTTGTCTCTAACTATCAGGAACCTTAACGTTAACTTTTATAAGTGGAAAAGTGTTAGTGTTCATCCTCCAGCTTCACTGTTTATGTTATGCTAACATAGCTGTGTCGCTAGCGATCACGTAGCACATCATTATATACCAGCTAGCCCAACTTCAGTAACCCTACAAACGTCACTGCTGTTTAGTTTCCTGTCTTCATTTATGTTGGAAGTGATAGCAGAGCTATACGTTTGAATTTTTTCAGAAATCTCTCAGTCAGAACATGCAATATCATGCTTAGGTAACTAGCGAGCTAACTTCCGCTAGCTTCCTGCTAACTTCTAACTCCGTTAAATGTAATAAATTTTGTTTTCATGGATGTCTGGAAGTTAAACTTCATAGTTACACCTGGCAAAGCAGCAATGCTGATCGTTTTATTAAAGATGAAAGAATTTACAGTTTTTAACTCTCAGTGATGCTGTAGTGTTCGTTTGACCTGAAGCATACAGAGTTTAGGACCCAGATTACTCCCAGACTTAAGAGCATCTTAGTCCGACAAATACGACAATAACGACGGCCGCTTGCATGTTCTGCAAAAAAATGTGCTTTGTCGTGTATCTGACGGACAAACACCAAACCAGTTTCACATCACTGAAGTTGCACCATTTTTACAAACCAATTCTGGTTCATCTGTTTCACTCAACAATCGGCCATGTGCGCATGAAAACAAAGGCACTGCGCATGCGCGTTTTACTCATTCTATCGCGATATTTCATTTTCCTATCGTTGCCTAACATTATACCGGTATTACCGTGAACGGTATAATATGGCCCAGCCCTAGATCCTATCCCCCGAACACAATCTCTTGTCTCATTAGGAGCATCCCCTGATGTTGTCACACATATTTACAAGCATGTTGGGGCCAGAAAAGTACCATTTTGAGTTGCTGCAATGAAATCTCAACAGAATGCGCTATCCTGCTGCATCTTTTTTTTTAACTTTGATTTTCAAGGTGTTTTTTAATTAAGCCCTCTGTAAGTTGATGCTTTTCATTTCTATCACATTACCCAGTCCATGTCAGTGTAGCTATCCAACTTTTTTCCTCATTGAGAACTGATGTGTTTTCTAAGTGTTCCTTTAATTTAATTTAATTTTTTAAGCAGTGTGTTGTGCGCCTGGCTAAAGAGAATTATTCAGTCATCATCTATTTTTTTATGCTTTTAAGTTTGTTACATTTTTGTTGCTACTGTATTTAAATAAAGACAACCTATGCTGCGCTGGTCTTAGTTTTTAAAGGAAACTTCCAAATGGAGTTATTCTTCCACAGTTTGTGGTACAAATGTTTCTGTCTACATGTAAAGACAGCTGTCATCATCGAGTGACTCTTTATCACAGTGTGTGTGGACTAGTTGCCACACCCCCAATGATATGATAGTGAGCTTTAGAGCATTTGGGTGGGATTAGGATAGTACAATCGTTTCACATGAAAATGTTTTTGTTTGTTTTTTTTAATTAACTTCCTGCATGTACTAGTTTGTCTGATTACATTTTTTTCCTCCAAAGTGCTGAAAACACAAACTCTGTTGGAGAAAACTTACGACTGAAATTTAGTCCCAAATTAAATTATATTAATTGCTATGTTTCAGCTTTATTATCTCTGTGGTATTCCTCTGTTTGCAGGCCCTGTATTTGGCAACATGAACCATTTCTCTGGACTTGGAATATTTGTGGACACTTACCCCAATGATGATAAGACCCATGATGTAAGTGACAGTCTGTAGCATTTTTTTTTTTTTATTTATTTTTTTTATATTAAAGCCTGAGTTTAAATCAAGACTTTGTTGTCGTGTGGACACACGACAACAACATACACACAATGTTTCTTTTTGATGACTGAATTTCAGCCAATCTGACATGCAAACATGTACTGTTGCTAATAATGTAAACTTATACTGACTGACAACGAACCTGGCCAGAAAAAAGACAAGCAGCAGTCCTGGTGAAGTTTGAATTATTAACATTAATCATCAGGATGCTCATACCCTGGTAGTGCTAATGGTTTAAGGTGAAGCAGCAGTAGAACTGCAGTTTTCAGGCTGACTCGGCTGGATTACTGTAATGCACTTTATATTGGGGTCAGCGCATCATATATTAGTCATCTACAGAGGGTGCAAAATGCCACAGCTCGTCTTTTAACTGGCACTCGAAAGTTTGAGCACATTTCCCCAGTTTTAGCTTCACTTCACTGGCTGCCTATTTCTTTTAGGATTCATTTTAAAATTCTTTTATTTGCTTTTAAAGCTCTCCATGGCCTAGCCCCATCTTATCTCTCTGAGCTGCTACAGCCTTATACACCCACCCGCTCTCTCAGGTCAGCTGATCAGCTGCTCCTGATTGTACCCAGGGCTGGGCTTAAACTTAGAGGAGATCATGCTTTTGCTGTAGCAGCTCCAAAACTGTGGAACGAGCTTCCTTTAGAGATTAGACAGGCCAGTTCTTTATCTGTTTTTAAGTCACTCTTGAAAACCCACCTCTTTACCCTGGCCTTTGACACCACGTGAGATGTTGGTTTTTATTTTTATTTCAGTTGTTTTTAGGTGATTCGATGCTGTTTTATCTTGTTTTTGTTTTAATATAGGGCTGTTTTATTTTATGTTTTATGTGTTTTATTTATTTATTTTTGCTGTTTTCTGTTATTCTATTGTTTTAACTTGTTTTCTGTATAGCACTTTGTTCCTGTGCTGGGTATTTTAAAGTGCTTTATAAATAAAATTGGATTGGATTGGACTATTTCAACTTACAACAGTGAACAGCTCAGATTTTAGAGTTAATTTTCTCTGGCTAACCAGTGTCCAGTGTTTTTGTTCCTTCCCCCCCCCCCCCCTTACTAAGAAAAGCTTTATGCAATATAACATCAAACTGTTCAGTAGTGCTGTTTCATGTCTCTGTGAAATGAACTACCTGTGGAATGGTGTTTGTGATTCCTGCTGATGAAGTTGTGACTCCTCTGTCTTCTTCACAGAGGACATTCCCTTACATATCTGTGATGCTGGGGAATGGCACCCTGTCGTATGACCACGATCGTGACGGTCGGTCCACAGAGCTTGGAGGATGTACAGCTATGGCACGCAACTCTGTCTACGACAACTTTTTCCTCGTTAGATACTCCAAAAATCAACTGACGGTATGGCTCATTATCTGCAGGACCTGTTTCAGGGTGTCACTTGTCCTTAAAGGTGACATTCTTGTGTAATGAAATTAAAACTGAGTAGTACAATGAGGCATGAAAAGTAGAATGTTGATTGGTTTATTCAAACCATTTGTTCCTCTGCCCTTAGCTCATGGTGGATGTAGATGGTAAGCAGGAATGGAGAGAATGTGCTGACATTACAGGAGTGCGCCTACCTACAGGCTACTTCTTAGGTGCCTCCTCTGCCACGGGAGACCTGTCAGGTATGAAATCTCAGAATAATGCTTTGACCACAGGATATATTACAAAGTGAAGCTATAAAAAAGATCTATAAAAAGATTGGATTATAAACATGGCATCCAAACTAGATGAATTAACCCTTTAAAGCCGGTCAGAGCGGGCACGCTCTATTTTGCGTAACTATTTTTAAATCCCGGTAGCACTGCAACCACGTAAGCTAGCGCAATAATTTTTTTTGCATATGAAACCGGAGGAGTTGTACTTACATCTTATGCCATCAGCTTGTCCTAGGTCATAGTTTCCTTCCACATATAGCTTTGCAAAAACTGCATAAAAAGCGCTTGCAGCAACAAAAACATAATATTCCAGAAACACACTTTGCCGATCCGATCAGCTGTTCATAACACTTCCTACGTTGGAATAGACGTCAGCGCGAACTTTTGCATGTCCACCATTACCTGCCCGAAACCGGAAGTGACGTCATTTTCGCGGAAATGTAGTTTTTTTACCATCAGGGCCTCGTGAGCCTATACTGGTGTTTTTAAAAGTTATCTTTGACTTTATGACTTTCTGTGTCGTTTCTGGGATGCTTAGGACTCATATTGCACTGCTGGAAATAGTTAATTTTGATGCATATGCTGCTTTTTTGCAAATTCGCAGTATAATGTTTATTTTCGTTTTTCCTGCAGTATATAAAAATTGGTTTATTTCAAAAATAAAACTATGAAGACACTCAAAATAAATTTCCTGTGTTGGGAAACTATTTTGTGCAACTTTTTTGTATTTACAGTTTTGAGGGATAAGCCTCTTAAATTTCTCTAACTAGAAATATATGTTAAAAAAGCAAAAATGATTTTCAATTTTTTTGTAGTTTATTGCACTTTTTTGCAATTTATGTAATTACTATGCACTTAATGCATACATATTATTAAAATCTGGGCTATAATGATTGTATTGATGTATAGCAACTTGAAATGCTCCCAAAAATGGCACCACAACATGTAAAAATATAATATAAGCTCTGGCGAACTTGGTTCTATAGGTCTTAAAGGGTTAAATATGCCACTCCACAACAACACACTCAAAGGATGCCTGAAGCTGAAAGAAGACAGCGATCATAAAAACATCTCAGGAGAAATTGTTGGAGACATCAATTAGGACAAATATCACACCACAGGAGGATGTTGTTAACATGCATTTCTCGCCATGCCAGACTGATAAATCTTCAGCGCAGACGCAAGCATCCTGTGTGGTTCTGCCGCCACAGAGATGCTTTTAAATAAATATCACCTTCATTATCAAAGCTTCCACATGGCCACAGGCATTACATTAATACCTGCCATGTAAGTCAAAAGACAGACACAGTAATCCAGATTGATGGTCCCAAAAATGGCTCCACAGCATGTAAAAAATATAATATAAGCTCTGGCGGACTTAGTTCTATGGTAGGTCTTAAAGGGTTAAATATCAACTTTCTAACAGCTCAGGTTTTAAAATGAAGTCAGCTGTTGCTTAAGATGTTAATTACGGGTGTGTTCTTCTAGATAACCATGACATCATCTCCATGAAGCTGTATGAGCTTACAGTCGAGAGGACTCCACAGGAAGCGGAAGAAGGGGAAGTAGTCACCATCCCCAGAGTTGACAACATGGAGCAGTTTCAAGGTAAATGCAGCACGATCATCATCAACCTGAAGTCATCCTTCTCAGCGCTGCACCGTATCGGCACCATTACTCAGGGCGGGGTTGCAGCTAGTGTGAAGTCTTGAGGGCCCAGTAATACTGGGCCCTACACCACCAATAGCATCATTGCACTCCCACTGGTTTTCATGCTCACCATAACTGCAGGGGTGGCCACTGCAGTATTCTCCTGAACTGCTTAAGCAGAGAAACAGAAGGCGAAGAAATCAAAATCAAGTTTTATTCTTTCCCCACAAAGTCTTGTCTTTTTAGATTGTTGCCACGTCTCTCTCTGTGTAATCTGTGAAGCTCTGAGCTTAAAAAAAAAAAAAAAGAAGCATGATTGTACACTTGTATTTAACTGAACAGTTTTGTACTCAGCATTTTTTGCATGCTGAGCACAAAGTTGATGTAACAGAGCAGATGAATATAGTATAGTCTGCCACTATACTATACTGCTTCCCGCATGATGATAAAAGGCTCAAGTAAATGATGATAAAAGGCTCAAATGGATGAGGCTGATACTGGCAGACATGAATCCAGTATGTGGGCACATCTCATACATGTAGTATATCTAATTGATATTATTTGTTCATGTTTACAGCTGGGAGAACAGAGGGCTGAAACTTCAGCCATTTTTTTTTCTTTTCTAATATTTTTTGCTTTTACTTTGCAGTGGAAGTGGAGGAGGAAGGGATGAGCGGAGTCCAGCTGTTCTTCACCCTTCTCTTCACAGTCGTGGGCCTGGTCGTGCTGGGAGTGGTAGGGCTAATAGTTTACGGGCGCTGGAAGGAAAACAAACGCAAACGCTTTTACTGAGGAAAGATCAGCCAGTCTGCAGAATGTGTTTTTAATGAACAAACATGCAAAGACTCAATGACACAAATCGAACAAACTGAACTTTAGTGGGTTTGAAGCATAGAGCCATGAGAACAAATGAATACATGAGCTGTGGTTTAAAATATTTAAGATTTCTGGAAGATGGATGAGATAAAGCTCTGCTTGCTGTAGTGAAGCAAAATCATTTTAAAAATATGTTCATCTAAACTTGAAGCACGGTGGGACTTTTTATCTGCACTAACTGAGGGACTGTTTCTACCAGCAGGAAGTAAGAAAAACAACAGAATGAGTTACTAAATCAGATGCTGAGTTTGCTGACATTATGTTACACAGTTTTGGAGTTTGGGGTATCTCTGCGGACCTGAGCCAGCGCAGAGTGGGTGGAAGTCATGGTAGCGAAGTTGGGTGCTTCTTTCATTGTCATTTAAATTTTTTGTTGTCAATTCACTAACTTTACTAATAATCCTGTGTTTATTTTATTTTCTAAATACGTGACCCTTAAAATGCTTATTTGTACGTTTTCCTTATGGCTTTTCATTATATCTGTGACTTACCTGCAACTTTCACATATCAAATCAGATGGGACTTGGGCCTGTTTGTTAGCTTGCCCACTATAGAAATGCTGTTTTGTAGGTAGCTAGCAGAGTGGCATAGATATGTGCACATATTCTGCCACTGGTATGTCCCGGATGATTAATCAGACTTTTAAATTCTGAATGACAATGTTAGCTTCCATTAACATTTTAAAAAGTTAGCTTAAAATGATTCGTCATAGATCAAGCACATCTCTACAGAGGGCCTGTTGGCAAGTGGTTGCTGCTGTTGCTGGGTGAAATCATCACAAAGAAGTTGCACCAAAAACCACCTTTTGATCGCTGTGGTTGGAGTATGCTAACATTATCATTACTCTCTGACCTGTAGTGAAACTTTGGGAAGAAAAAAATGCAACACAAATCAGAGTAAAAGTTGTGCCGTTTGAAATGTGTTGGTTACAAGAGCAAGGCACAATTTTTACTTTTGAAGGCAAATGTTTTTAGTTTGTGTTGACCCTTCAGGTTCACTTCTGCTTGACATGTACTTTGTGTTTGTAGGCAATTTGTCATCCAGGCACAAGCTGCTGGTGACCATGCCAACCTGCTAGCAAACAGTCTTTTAATGTAGCAGCATTATACCAACTTCACACTAGCAACCTCGGGCAATCACTTGCCAACCAGTCATGGAACACACACTTTTTGGTGGAGACTGGTGGTTACTCATCCCTCAGTCGATTTCAGTGACTGCCAACAACTGCTCACAAGCAGTCGGAAAATACACAATTAAGTGCCATATGGCCACTTAAAGGTGTTTTGTCTTTTTGTGTGACTACCACAAAGGCCATTGTGAGTTTACTGATCCCTGGGCCAGCAGGGACTACTTGTTGTGAGATGAACTTTATGCTTAAAAACATCCCCTAATCAGGGCCTCATTCCCAATTGGTGATGTTTTAAGTAGTCATAAATTATCAGTTGCGTCACTAATGTACCATACTGCAACAGCTACCTTAAATGTATACCTGAATTACAATAGTTAGAGCTACGTAGCATTATTCAGATGCACTTGTTTTGTGTGACGATTCCCAAACGAGACAGCTGAATTTATATTTCCAACAGGGTTCACAGTAGACTATCAAAATATTCATGTTAAACATTATATTATAGAAGTAGGTTAGGATGCACTAAGCCTCGTCTCATATAAACATTCAGTGAGGTCTGATTGTTTTTAATATTTGAAGAACTTCTCTCTCCGTAGACCTTCATCCATTATAAGACCTGGCTAAGACCTGAACAGTATGGTGGCTGCACTGAGAGCAACAACTTATGTGGCATGCCCATCAATGAATGTGTGGGAGAGTAGTTCATCTTTGACTGTTGTTCTTTGTTCTCTTCAGCCAACAATACACGACAATTACAACTGATGGTAACGATTTAATTCCAGAGTAGATTTAATGAACAAACAGGTGCAGAACTTTCTTGCTGGTTGATTCTACAGTTCATGCTAATGCACCCACTGTAAATGCCTCACGCACATGGCTCTGTGATGTGCAGAGAGCACCACTCTAATTTGACTTGTAGCTGCTGTGAAGACCAGTGAGCCTGTGAATCTTTTTATACTTTTTGCTGCACTAAAGAAAAAAAAAACTGGACTGTCGTTTTATTTGAGATAACTTTATACAGCAATCCAGCATTTATTCAACAAGTGAAAATATTTATATAAATATTGCTGATACGTGAGCTCAATGCTATGTGTAAAAGAATAGAGTGGCGTTACCAGTGCTGAATAAAGTGCCTCACTAGGACCATTACAGGCAAACTCTCATTTTGATCCTCTCTGCAAGTTTGAGCTCAACATTTATTTTCTGTTTGACATCACTTCCATGGCTTGATCTACACTCTGACGTTACAAACAGGTCTCAGAAATGATAAGCTGATTTAAGAGTTTATCTGAGAACAGTTTGTCAGTGTCACTCTTTGTGGAGCACTGATGTTTTTAGTTCTTCCACCAACCAGTAACTTGGTAGCAATTGATGTTTTGCTCTGTACACACTTACATTAACAGCCATATGCTGCATCATGTAGTCATGTGAGTTTGATTAAACTGATCACTCAAACCAAGAGGAAGAAAAAACAAAAAATGATGTCAAGCTTTATTGTGTCTATGAAGAAACCTCGAGTACTCAGTAAAACCGCAAATATCATGAAACTCTCCAGCATGGATGTAGAGCTCACACCTCACTGGTTAAAGAAGCACTGATGTGCCATTCATTCAATAACCATGCACTGACAATAACTATTAGAGACAACTCGGTGAGCAAAGTGATGCAATCATTTCAAAATTTCTTTAGATTTTGCAGTATTATCATTATTGTGATAAATGTGAATAGTCAGTATATAAAGACAACCAGCCAATGTATCAATATTGGGGGTACAGCAAAACACAAAATGTTAAGTGTGATATTAAGAAAGTGCACAGTCAATATCACATGATATCATCAATAATTGTGAGCCTGACAGATTTTAACAAGCTGATAATACTCAGGAGTAGCACAAATGTGTAAATGAAATAACTACTCAAAACCAAGATTAGGGAAATCTCATTGTGTTTTGTTCCTTGGAAAAAGAGAGAGAGAGAGATATAGAGAGAGAGATCCCTAATAAAAGTCCTAAAAATTGGTCGTCTCTGACCACTTCTATGCACTTGTAATTATACTTTTTTATGCTTATAGAAAAATGTCATTCATATTGACATTGCTAATAAAAACTATAATAGACTATAATAATAAGAATTTTAATGGTTAAAGTCTGTTAGAAGTATATCAGGAAAATCTGTAGATATATCAATATTTGTGGTCACGACAGCATCAGTGAATGAATGATAATTGGGATATTTAAAAGCGAGATCTTAATATTGTATTAGCAATGCGCCTATAATATTTGTTAAAAGAAAAATTGTAATTCATGTCTTTGTTTGCTGTTGTGCAGTTTTGGGTTCTCACCACTTCCATGTACTTGTAATTTGAGTTTAATAGCTTCACTTTTAATAGCTAATAGTTTAATAGCTTACCAAAAAACAGTACGCACTAGATAAAGCTATAGAAGAATTTTGCTACCAGCATTGATGCAGGTTTTTTTTTTTTTTTTTTTTTTTTCAATTATCAAGTTTTTTTTTTTTTTTTTAATTTGATTTGATTTTTTTTTTTTAATTTGATTTGATTTTTTTTTTTTTTTTTTTTTACACAGCAATAATAGTACAAATAAAACTCTGATATAATGACAGCCTTAATTCATTTCATCCATTCAATAACAGACTAATCATTCAGGAAGACATTTGCCCCAAAAGCACTTCAGTGTTTAGTTCATTGGAGCTTTGTGGACAGTTTCATAGATTTTTGAAGCAATATCAATCAGTACTTCACTCTAATTAAAATCAGTTTCCAGCCCTTTATAAAAAAATAAATAAATAAAAAAAAAAGCTACAGATTTGGGTTTTGTTTTTTTTTCTTTTTTCAATGTAGGTGTTTCATTTTTGTGTCATTCAGCGTGTGCTGTCACTGGGGAAATCAGCCATTTAGGGATTTTTTTAATAATAGTGTTCAGCTTATTATCAAATTAAAGAAAAAGAAAGCTCAACCCTTGTCTGAAAAATGTGTGTAAATCTTGTTTGTGTGTGATTATTTTTCTTCAATAAAAGTTTGTTTATTTTTTTTTTGTTGTGGTGCTGTTTTTAGTTTTCTCTGCAAACGTTTTTTATGTACAGTGCCTTGTGTATTCAAGAAACTGAACTACAGGGTGGGCCATTTATATGGATACACCGTAATAAAATGGGAATGGTTGGTGATATTAAAGTCCTGTTTGTGGCACATTAGTATATGTGAGGGGGCAAACTCCACAAGATGGGTGATGACCATGGTGGCCATTTAGAAGTCGGCCATCTTGGATGCAACTTTTGTTTTTTTCAATAGGAAGAGGGCCATGTGACGCATCCAACTTATTGGTAATGTCACAAGAAAAACAATGGTGTGCTTGGTTTCAACGTAACTTTATTCTTTCATAAGTTATTTACAAGTTTCTGACCACTTATAAAATGTGTTCAATGTGCTGCCCATTGTGTTGGATTGTCAATGCAGCCCTCTTCTCCCACTCTTCACACACTAATAGCAGGAGAAATGCCAGCACAGGCATCCAGTAGCCGTAGTTTCAGTTGCTGCACATCTCGTATCTTCACATCATAGACAATTGCCTTCAGATGACTCCAAAGATAAAAGTCTAAGGGGGTCAGATCAGAAGAATTTGGGGGGCCATTCAACTGGCGATGTGTGATTAATTGGTTTATAATCACTTAAACTAGTGACCTACAAGGAAGTGTAGGATGAGGCTCGAGGTGTTCAGATGCAGTCTGCATCTTCACAGTTATCACAAGCCCTCCACACTGTATGTTTAAGGTTAAAAGGTTTAGATTTTGACCAGAGGGGCCGATGGCGCGATATGGCAGCCTTGCTTCTATCAGTCTGCCCCAGGGTAGCTGTGGCTACAACTGTAGCTTGCCTCCACCAGTGTGTGAATGTGAGAGTGAATGAATAGTGGAATTGTAAAGCGCTTTGAGGGCCTCGAAAAGCGCTATATAAATGCAATCCATTATTATTATTATTATTATTATTATTATTATTAAAAGTTTTATCAAGACCGTGTAAGAAGATGAAAGTTCCCAGGTGAACGTGAAGATGGAAGTGCTGAAATCTCTTAAGCCTGTGTTCTTTCTAATGGCCAGCGGGGAAGGATGGAGATGGTTTAAGCCATTTAACCCTTGAAGTCATTTCAGTTAAGGCCTCAGCAAACACTGATGAGCTTTTGTCTTCCTGAATACAACATGATACAGTATTCAATTTTACTTTTAGTCATGTACATTTTGGACAAAGTGACTTAAAAGTATTGTAAAACAAAAACAAAAAAACATTTGTTCACATTTTTGAAATGATACTTGACATCCTGACTTATCAATCAGGAAATATTAGTTACACTACAAACATGGTGGGCAACAAATAGAAGTGAAAATACCATAATGAATGTTTTAGGACAAAAAACTGAAAGTTCCTGTATTGTATCTGTACTGTATGTTGGAGTCAAATTGTTAAATGTTGTCATTGTGTTACTTAAATTTGTAAGTCTTGGTTCAAACTATAGGATCAAAGACATTTGTTTCTGTTGACCTCCCCAGACTGTTGAACGGTGGGGGAGGCTGTAGTGGTTTATTATGGGACATCCTATGTGAGGGTTCTGTTTTGTTGTTTAGTAAGCTTCCTGCCTTTATGACCCTTTTGTGGGCAGGAGGTCACACAAACGCACCCACACACACACACTCACAGTACCTTATCTCTTAGAACCATAGGGGTTTTTTACAACTATTTTCAATAAAAGGCAGCAAGGAAGGCTGTTTATTTGAAGTTGGCTAGGAGACAAGTGAGGAGCGTTTAGCTCCTAGAGCCTGGTTCCGACCAGCCTCCCTTGCTAGCAAGTAAAAACCGGTTAAAGCTGTTTGTCTTGCTTCCTTGTTTCGTTAACAGGAATAAGTTTCTAAACCAGCGGGGCCTGTGGAAGCGCAGACCCAACACTGTATAACATATTATAGATCCACAGCAGTATCATGCAAGATGATCACCTCACTGTCCCATCTGCTTACTGTACAAGTTTTCCAATCGCATTTATACTAGATTTATACTGACTAGGGGTTGGAAAGTAATTCTGATCATTTATGTAGCATCTTAATTATTTATTGTTGAAGTCAACTGAATAAGTCCACAGGGAGCATTAAATGTCATCAAGCGCACAAGCCACCTTATTGCAGACTGTAAACGAAAAAGAATCTGCTACAATAGATTGCATCGATCTCCTACCTGGAAAATCCAATTTTAGCCTCTGACTAATTGCATTTCTGCAGTGAAGCAAAGTGGTAGCATGTTGCCATGGATTTTCCTCTAAGCAAAAAATGAGTCCAGCAAAATTCAAGAGGTCATTGATGAAAATCTGCTTCACCTGAGACTGTGATATGGTTAGTGTTTTTCAAAGTAAATTCAACTGTCTTTCAACAGTTTTGTTATTTTTTCAAAATGTCTTTTATTACAGACCTCTCTCTTGCCAGGCATGAATGCCCCTCCTCTTTAATGTTGTTACTAAACATACTGGGTAGATACACCCAGTATGTCAACTGCCCTTCCACACCCTTTTAGTTAGTTTTCCTTCCTCCTTATTGTTAGTTAACCCTGGCAATGAAAGTAGCAACGCTGGGCTACTGCTCACACACGTCTGTCACAGAGATATTGCTGGATACAGATTAGTCAAGGTAGGTCCTTAGATTATTCAATTGGTTTGTTATCTCAACCACAAAATTAGTGTCTGAATTTATCATTTCATTTGAATTTATTTACATGTTTGTAATAAATTAGGAAGCACAAGATATGGAAATTTGGTTACAAGTGAAGGTTTTGTGCTGTGCTGTGAGCTGCTGTCACACAATCACATTTAGATACAAACTTGCAACAAATGGTTAATGTGGAGATAAGAGCAGATAACAATGATTAACAGGAGCCTAAACAGAGCACAGGTGTCCATTGTGACTTAAGGGTCAGTGTTGTCACATCAAACAAAAGTGTACCGTAAACAGTAACTGTCTATAGCAGTATTATGTCTCAAACATTTAAGCTCATTAGTGAGACTAATCTAAAGTGTCATTTTGTATTTTATGGTAATACATGTGACAAACTCTGACAGAGGAAGATTATCAGTAAGGATGACTAGCGCCTGTGTGAACTGCCTGAAATCTCTGGTGACAGCTCTGCACTTCCTCTGCTGGGTAGGTACGTTGGGGTAAGAGACCCACGCAGACTACAGAAAACATGGGTTGTCATGTAACTGTGAATTACCAGTTCCAGTCAGATGACATAGCACACTTACAGTATACACTGTACAGTATACACATTTATAGATACACATTATGGTAAATAGTTATAGATAGATAGACAGATAGTAGTTGCCTACCTTGTCCAACAAAATGGGGGAGTGTTGTGTCAGGAAGGGCATTCGGGGTAAAATCTGTGCCACATCAACATGCATATCCATCTGCTGTGACCAGCCCTTGGGAAATAAGGGAGCAGCTGGAACTACCTTCTACTTGTAAATGTGGTGCCACAGTTCCTGAACATTGAGCATTCATTTGCAATTGTTATCAGTCAGGAGCACCATTTAATTTCCACAGGCATGCACTTGATTACGTTTGACCACAAGAGGGGATTAAAGTACCATTTTAGGCTCCGATCAAACGTTCAAAATTTTTACTTGTGATGGAAATAAAGTGGTCCCTCGTTTATCACGGTAGTAAATAACCCGCAATAGGCGAAATCCGCGAGGTATCTAATTTTAAAAAAACAACAACAATTATTATAGATGTTTTATGGCTGTAAAACCCCTTACTACACACTTTATACACTTTTCTCCGACAGGCTCGAACATTTCCCCACTTTTCTCAATGGTTTAAACACTCTAAAAGTTCAAACCTTCGTAGAAAAAGAAGTCCAGTATTATAGAATGAAACCAAATGCACCTGCAGATGCCTTTGACGGTGCAAAACGTTTCGTCGATATTTTTGTGTTTGTTGGAGAAAACTTGCAAACAAACATACAGTACAGTACTTCAGAGTCACACTGCTAGCGATCGAAGATTTAGGTAAATCTGACAAGCTGAACGCATTCTGTACTGTACAGGAGACACGGCATGAGATCGATTGGTCTACAGCCAATCAGAACGCAGAACACAATACGCTGTAAAAAAAAAAAAAAAAAAAAAAAAGCATGCAAAATTGCACAAAAAAATCCGCGAAACAGCGAGACCGAGAAAGGTGTAACGAGGGACCTCTGTAATGCACCCATAATGCTCCAATGTTTCATTTTAATTCTAGAAAGAAAAAAAAGCAAGATTAGCTGGGTTAGTCTGTAGTAATGCATGTTACAAGCTTATTATGAATTATGTGCAATGTTAATCTAGACAAAAACTAAACAAACAAAAAAAACTAAAAGTAAAAATACACTTTTTTCGGCTATGCAAAGACATATAAATTAGTATACTGAATACAAGCAGCTTAAATTGTACAGTAGTGTGTGTCTTATGTAAATATCTCCTTAGCTACTTCCATAAATCAGTTGTCAGTCTTCTTATTTGTCTTTACAACATGTTCAGTATTTTATGGTGGGTCTCGGGGCCAAACACAGCGTTTCATGTCTTGTAAATGTTAATGCACCATTTTGTTTAGTTTATGATGGAAATTACTTTCTGTATATAAAGCAAATCAAAAATAAGGCTCTAGGCAACATTTCATAAATAAATAGAAATAAATACAAAGCTGTGAGAAGTGTATCATTTTCCTAGTTGCATATATAGTGTTTACTTCACTCTAGATGTGAGTCAGTGTGTCATAAGTTGACGATTCTGTCTAACATCAGACGTCTGCTGTTTTTTTATTTGGGAGACTAAATGTGCGCAATTTCTCTGCTCACAAATTAAAATCCAAACTTTCTTGATTTTGAGTGTAAATTCAGTTTTAGTCCATACAGGCAAACCCACATAGACTCAAATTCAGAATAATAATGTGACGTGTCTCTTGTCCTATTTATGTGTGTATGTGTGTTTGTTTTCTATGGTGAAGCTAAGCAATGCCTTTGTGGTGGCCTTTGGTGAATTCATGATGATGCACTCCAGGTTTGTCTCTCTAGTCACCTCCTTCTGTCCAGTCTACCCTGCCAACACTCTGGTGGTCACTGGTACCATTGCCACCTGTGTGTGCTACTTGGGAGTGGTTGGAGGCATGAGGGAGAACCGCTGCATGCTCATAAGCGTGAGTATGAAGCAGTGACTCAATGTCGCCCAGAGATTTTTAATGAGTTACTATAAAATCGTATAAACATCGTGGCTCAAAGAGTTGGCAGTTCGTCTTGTAACCGGAAGGTTGCCGGTTCAAGCCCCGGCTCGGACAGTCTCGGTCGTTGTGTCCTTCAGCAAGACACTTCACCTACCGCCTACTGGTGTTGGCCAGAGGGGCCGATGGCGTGACATGGCAGCCTTGCTTCTGTCAGTCTGCCCCAGGTCAGCTGTGGCTGCAACTGTAGCTTGCCTCCACCAGTGTGTGAATGTGAGAGTGAATGAATAGTGGAATTGTACAGCGCTTTGAGGGTCCCGAAAAGTGCTATACAAATGCAATCCATTATTAAATTAGCATAACTATGCTTTTAATGAGCTTTGCATTTAGTTTGAATGAATGCAAATACAGTACACTGAAATTAGCTGAGAAGATGCAAATGTAGTCATGTGGTGTCCCATTTTCACCCACACAGTTTTATGTCCTGCTGTCCTTCCTGATATCTGTGGAGCTGGCCATGGCCTGTGTGTTTTTTGTCTACAACAGAGAGGTAGGACAGTCACTATCTGTATCCATATGTGTATACATATACCAGGTTATTTAAAGGTTTCTATTAGAAGTACACCAATCCAATTTTTTCCAGTTGTGATACCAAAACCAGAGGAAAAGAATGATTACTTTATGTGTAGCACAATATCGGGTTTGATATTTTGACAAAATTTGTAGCATAAAATGTATCAAATAATGGCAACAGAACCATAATAAAGAAAATCTATGCACTTTATTCACCTCTATAAGCTGTCTAGCTTGGTTCATGCTGCTATCAAGTTCACATGGCCTATTGAGTGGTTGTTTTTTGTCCCATGATGATTACCCCTCTAATGCCAAGTTACCATGATGCCCACATCCAGTGCTGACGTCAAAACTAGGTGTGAATTCTATTAAATTGTTTAGTCTCATAAATGTCTTAGAGTGTTGTTACACTACGAGCCAGATTCAATCATTCACACACTTGTAAGCTCTTTTTAAAATCTATTTTGCACATATTTACATGCCAGTGAAGCATAAGGGGCAGTTTAGGGTTTGCAGACTGGAGAAGCCATTGATAAAACCACCTGTGCTACATAATCTGAACCACCTATTCTACTTATTGTCACATAGTGTTACCTTAAGTGGAACAAAAGCTTCCCGGCAAGTATTAAGAGACACAAGTAACAGAAAGTGATAGGGTGAGTTAGCTGTGTCAGCTCACTTCACCGCATTTGTAGTTAAGCATAAAGCACAATATACAAAAAAACAAGCTGTTAGCATTGCACTCATGAAAAACTAAGTGCTGTTAGCTTCCTCCAACTGCACTGCTGCTACTTATAGTGTAGTAAACAGGACAACATGGAACTGGACTGAATTAAAGTCCTATCCAAAGCAAATATTGCCACTGGGTCTTCAGGTTTGGTCAGGTATTTTGTACAATTTATTTAAATATAACTTTCATTTTAACAGCCACCAAAACATAAAAACTGTATGCTTAAAGTTGGAAATGAAAAAATAAAGTTTCAAAGTTTACTACTTCAAAACAAGGGCATACTTTACTGTTGTGGAATTATTTCTTAGATTGAGAATCTGTTGAGTGCCACATCTCAGACACATTGATTGGCCTGTTATTACAATACTGGAAAAGCTGAAGAAAGAGTCCATCACATACTGAAGTGTTGTATACTTAGTTTCTATGTAGATGGACATATTAATTAACCAAGGAGCTAAGTTCATTCTCCAGACTTACGGCATATGTTCTCGCATTTTTTGACTTTTTTGCTTGTTTGGTTTGATTTGGTACTGGTATTTATCCCCACTTGTATCTAAACACTGTTTTTGTTCATGTCCAGTAGGCTCCAGTATATTTCTGTTCTTTCGCTTCCTTTCTGTCATGCAGATTGGCACATACTTTGAGAAAGATCTGATGCACAGCTTGGAGGTCTACAAGATATCGGGTCCAGGAGAAAATCAGACACTCAAAGATGACTTTGATGCCATCCAGTATCTGGTAAATGATAAGCTGCTTTCCTCTGTCAGATTAATCATGCATGTCCTGCTCCACCATTTAAAGCTAAACACTGCTCATATTAACACTGAATCATCAAACTCAGAAAAACAGGCTCATTGAAGTAGAAACTTGTAGCATTAAATGTAATACTATGAATATTCAGTTAAAGAATAAATATATGGAACTGGATATAAACAGAATAGGAAATCATTTTGTGCCTTTCCCTGCTCAGATAGCAGACATGTTTACTCCACTGAACCCGAGTGTTGTGTTTTGTACAGTTTAAGTGCTGTGGAGTCCACGGTGTGGCAGACTGGGGGGGAAATGTCCCAATATCCTGTTGTACTCTGGACCCTTGTAACGTCACTGACCAGCCCAACTGGCAAGAGGTTAGTTTACATTACCAAACCATAAAACACTGTTTTTAAAAGACTTTAGTTTTATTGGGGTGAACACACGTTTAACAAAGAACGTAGCAGAAAAAGGGGTGTTTGAAAAAAGATTTTCAAAGTAGACAAAAGAACAGGTGAAGTAGTAGTTGTTCCAGAAAAAAGGTAACACAGGAGTTTCATGAGACGATAAAAACAATTTCCATTTTGGATATACATTAAGAATTTGGGAATGTTGCTTTCAGATAAATTACAGCATATTAATTCATCAATAACAATTCCAAACTTCAACCAATATAGTTTGTGTTTGTTTAAAGCTAAACCCCAATTCCAGATCTGCTCTCTGTAATGATAACGCTTAAACACATCCCACATTGTCTTACACAAACATATGAATTTGACCAACATTCAGTTGTGAAACAAACTGAAAAAATCTACAATCGTTCATTTCATCTGACTTACAGTTCTAATAACAGTGTTTTTATGATCTGGTTAATCTGGTTTCTCTTTAATGCAGCGGTCCCCAACCTTTTTTGCACCAAGGACCGGTTTATGCCCGACAATATTTTCATGGACCGGCCTTTAAGGTGTTGCGGATAAATACAACAAAATAAAACTAGTACCGGTACCGAAAAAAATAAAATTTATTCATAACACATGTGAAAAGACCCATGAAAACCGAGTAAATGATAAAAACGATAACAAAATAACGCTGAAAACCGATAAAAACCCTGAAAACCATACATTTCACACATGAGCCTCAACTCTCGCGGCCCGGTACCAAACGACTCACGGACCGGTACCGGTCCGAGGCCCGGGGGTTGGGGACCGCTGCTTTAATGTTTCACTGGTAATGACGTTTTAATTATACTGCAAGGTCTTTTAGTCTTTATTTAGAAGGCTTTATCATTCTCTCACATCATTGTGGAGGAATTCCAGCACACTGTACACTGTTAGACTTTTTGTCTCCACTTTACGGTAACATACTGGCGTCACTGTTGCCAGCATCATACCGTGACGCCGTGTTACGGTAGCTTACCGTTCTGCAGGATGATACCGCTTTTTGCTGTTGTGGTATAATACTCCTGGACAAATTATGGTAACGCACCGTAGCTTTTTTTACGGTATCTCACTGGCGAGTGACGCCGTTATGTCGTTATGTCGTAAATTACGTCAACAAAGTAACATCATACTGTGATTAAGAAATTGGTAGGCTATACTACCGTTTATTCACGGTATGTCACTGTAAGCCCGCTGCAAGGTAATAAACTGCAATATATTTACCAGTAACTTACCGTTATCACGCATCATCAGTGCCAAAAATATTCATCTCTGCTAGAGGATACCGTGTCCCAACAGGCGGTCATTTACTGTTTAACAGGTCGTAATTTACCGTAATTTCAGGAAACAGTAACATACTGTAAGAGACTGGAGGGTTCCAAAAAAAAATTGTATTGTATAAAAAAAATGTATCATTTATTTATATATATATATATATATATATATATATATATATATATACCCCTAATAAATATTATTTATTTATTAGGGGTGCAACAATACTTGTATCGGTATTGAACCGTTCGATACAGTGCTTTCGGTTCGGTACGCATATGTATCGAACAATACAAATTTTTAAATTTATTTTATCAACTTTTCTTCTGACGATGCTGTCTGTGTTGAGAGCTCAGTGGATCTGAGTTCCACTACTCTGCCTAGGCTGCACTGTCGAGCGGAGATCCACTGAGTGCAGCGTGCTCTTGTGTGTGTGTGGGGGGGGGGGGGCAAGCTAGCGAGACAGAAGCTAAGATCGTTGCAACATGGCAATTGCCTCAACGCTACCCGAAATTGAACCTCCCCCACCCTCATTCAGATCGATCATTCATTTTAACGAGATTAACGCTGACAGCACTAGTGCACATTTACGCCGACATCATCCTAGTGCAAAGACAAGTGGAAGCAGACAAAAACAACACGCACGCATGCTACAAATTTTACCCGAGTCATTTAGACAGCTGTTAGCACATGATTCTCCTTATGGGAACCTGATATGTTTAATATGCTGCTGAGAATATAGCCTAGAAGAAGCGTATAGTATAGCTTTTATTTTGGAAAGAGCCATTTCTCTGTAATAAACTCTCTTTTCCAAAGATGAGCGATTTCTCGATCAGATAGATTTTTTTTATTATTTTCTTGTTTCAGCAACATTAAATTTAAAAACTGTACTTTTGATAAAATACAAACAATAACGATATTATGTCATATCCATATCATGGCAGACAACATATGTTCAAGTGTTGGGTTTTCTTAGTTATATTTTGTAGGGTCTTAAACCTACAATGTGAAGTTGGCACCATACAAATAAACTAAATTGTAATGAATATAATATCAAGGCCCACACTTCTGCCTTTATATACACTTTGTCCAAAATACTGGTTCACACCACCAAATCAATGCACAAAGCAGGGTCAACAAGGACATGGATGAGCGTGTGTGGTGTGAAGGAACTTGACTGACCTGCACTGAACCTTGATCTTGCTTTGTGGACTGAGTTCATTGATTTGTAGGGTGAGCCAATACATGTGACAATTAAAGTGTAAGTAGCTGAAATAATTTTTAACAAACGGGTAAAAGAAGGGAAAAAAAACCTATTGGACAGAGACAGCTTCTTGCAAGATGGCGAGAGAGCTTGTCTTCATTGTTGTTCGACTCGTGTAAATGTCCAGAAAGCATGGGCCATGGATCGTCTGTGGAGACACAGGTAACAACACATTGTTCACTTAAATTATATAAGAAATTCACTATAAATGGCAACAACAGTTATCTAATTTGAAGTTTTCCACTCAAATTCAGTAAGCCGCTGGAGGAAAGTTGGGACATGAGGGTTAATGTGAACAACCTTTCGCTTCACAGTGGTCCCAGTCTTTCTGCTTGTCCCAACCTTGGAGGTACATTTTGTTCCCTCTTCAGGGTTTATCCTTACAAAAAAACCTTAAAACATGCCATAATAAATAGCAACATACAGTAAGTTCAGATTTGAAATAAGTTGAGTTACTTAGGGATAATTTATTCATCATCTATCACTATTAGCTAACTGTTCAAACATACCTCTGAATTAGTTCCAATGTTGCACACACTGACTCCTGGTATTCCAGGTTCAATACATAGAATGAACCAAAGAAGACTGACATCGCATCAGCAAAGGTGTTCTCTCTGTCAAGCTCAACAATTACACGCCCCTCTGCACTCACCATCCAGCAGGTGGCGGTCATTAAATTTTGTCCTTAAATGTATAGGGGCAACATGTTGTCATTATGCAACATAAAATAATTTCAATACTTCACTTCTTCACACTGTCTAGATAGTCATAAAGCAAATAGCTACGTACAGTTAATTATCAGTGACCTTATGTACATAAGTCCGTTTTAACATATTATAATTGCACATAATTGGGAATTATTCTGCACATTAAACACACCTAACAAAGACTCAGCCCAATTAAATTACCGGAGATGAATCAACTGTATGGTTATTTTGGAGTTTATAGTTGGTGCTGCTGTTGAACTTTACAGTATTGACTTCAGTATTTCTGCTGTTAATGTAGCTAGACTACCATGTTGATCAGTAATATGTAATGTGAAATTTGATATTGTTACTTAGCTGGATTCACTGAGACACATGTCCAACAACCTTGGTTTATAAAGGAAATTACAGAAATTTGAGCTAACAAAACAGAGACTGGATACCTGTGTCCACGAAAAGCTCCTGTGCCAAACAGAATTTGTAATATGGTCTAATCAGTTCTATTTCAAAAATGACTTCTTACCAAGCATGATCAGCCTAGGGGTGATTGGCAGGTTGCTCTCTGATTCAAGAGACATCCTGGTAGATGTTTCCTGCCAGAAAAAGGACCAGGACATTTTATGTAACAAAAAAAAAAAAAAAACAGGACAGCAAGCAACAGCATTAAACCTAGAGCTGTATGAAAAAAGCTTACATCTGCTAAGACAAAGAGGGAGTCTTCGTCTTCCTTGTCATACTTCACCATGAGAAGTATGGCTGCTATGCCAACCTTGTTGTTGGTCAAAACTCCCTCACTTTCTATCTGCTGGATGAGTGTCCTTATACCAAGTTTCTATTTGAGCTTCTGGCTGGAGAAATAGTTAATAATCCTTCTGCCTTTGGTTATGAGGGCCTGACCTAAGCGCTCACTGATATCGATGCCTGTGAGTTTGTAAAAGTGGTTCGAAAGACCTTTCCCAGTAAACAAGAATGGCCACTGCTCCTGAATTTCAGCTACTGATGGTGAGAGACAACTGTTGATAAGCTGCCGCTGAGAAATATATGTGAGGCACATGAAGTCATCCACATCAGGTCTCTCCACAGCTCCAGGTCCTTGTGAATTAAAAATTGTAAACAAGATGTGTTTCTTTTCCTCTAAAGAAGCTGACGTTTCCCCCTCAGGAAGTTCAACTGGCTGCCAATTAATACAACCATAGCTATCAACAAGGCATCTAACTTTTTTAGGTGGGGTTGCATTACTGTTGGGACTGCAATCTTCCTCATTCCTGGTTCTCTTTGTTTGACGAAGTCTATGTCTTGCATTATCTCGATTAACATGTTCAACTCTAGATTTGATGCTTCTTAGTAGTGAATAATGTCCACAACCCAGTCTTTCTCCCTTTTCAGTAAAATCTGCAAATGTTTGAGGGTATCTGTTTACAATGATTTTAGCAACTTCTTCAGAAGATGCACATTTAGGGTTTCTGCAGTGAACTTGCATGGCCTCCACAACAATTCTAACCATACTTCTCCTGTCCTCTGGATGACCTCTGTCTCCTCTTGTGATTGCATGCAACAGTCGGAGTGGAAATCTTTCCCAAGGAATCTGTAAGAGCTGGAGTAATGGTTGTACATAGTGGTGGACGTGGAGGAGGAGGGGTGAGGTGGATGGCTTGATGTTTCAGCTGATGCAGCAGGGCAAATGTCATTGTGACTTATTTTGGGGGCACATACAAGATCAACAATGTCTCTAAGTTTAAGGCATAACTGCCAAACCTCACTATCCACAGGATGTTTTATCTTTTCACCAATGTACAGAGGCAGAAGTCGTAGAAGACACCAGTTTTGTGCTGCTGAACCCCCCAGCTTCTGCCCTGTTTTCACCTCACATGGCTTACTTAAAGCATCACTTCCTACGTGTTTGAACTGTACAATTGCTCTGTTTAACTGGTTGTATGTGAAATGCCCTTCCACTTGCACAAGGGTATCAATATATAGCGACAAGTGACTGGAAACCACTCCTTCAAATAAATAATGGCCCAAACATGGAGGTAACCCAGAGCACACATGGGAATACTTCAGTGAATTAAACATGGAGTCAAATTTAATGCCATTCACAACCAAGTGGACACTTGTAGAGAGGACCTCAACACTGTCCTTATACTTATCAGCTATTCTTTTTTGTCCAAGTGATAGTAGATCATTGATAAAACTTTCCCTGTCAATTAAGCAGTATCTGCAAAAATGTTTGCTGCAGCTGAAATTCTCAGTGAAACCACCTATGCAGTGGGAGCCCAGATTGTCTCCTAAGATGGCTATCAAAGCTATCTTCATTATGGTTCCATCCTCTACCAGAACCCCTGTCTCTTCCATATCTTTAAGGTCTGCAATAAGACTTCAAAACTTTGTTATGGCCAAAAGTTTTGAAGTCAGTGTCCCTGCAAAGCAGAACAAATTGCATTGCATCAACAGAGGACTGGTTGTGTGGCAAGATCTCAACTAGAGTCCTGTACACTGCCAGGATTTTATGTTTCTTTTTGCCAGACCCTAATGGATTAACCACTTCAAATGCATCTTGGTAGAGAATGAGTGAAAGAAATGATGGATAGTGCTGTAAAAGTGCATTATCCTTGACATTTTGACTGTCTGAGACATCCTCTAAAACCATGTCTGGTGATCGGCGCAGTTTTGACTGTTTGTACTGTTCTCGTATTGTGGGTTGTCTCAAGAGAGACTTCAGTGTTTCTTTAATTGGCATACTGAAAATAACGCTGTTTGCCTGTACTGTCAGATCCTAAAAAAATTTGAGTGGGTTCCACATAACTGAAATTTTCTTTGAAAAATGTCTTCCTTGTTTTGTCAGATTTCAACACACCTTTTGTACAGTGTTAAGAGATCATTCTGTGAAAGTTCTTGAATGATTTCACCAATTTCTTGTTGGCTTGACTGCTGAACTGTCTGCTTATGTTTTCGAGAAATATGGCTGGAAAATGATGTTCGGACACTGAAGTATTTAGAGCAGCCTTCAAATGGACATAATACTTCTTTCCCATCTTTGATGTGAAATCTGAGATGGGCACAAAGACCTGTGAAGTTTTGTGCAGCATACCCACATCCAGGAACTTGACAGCTGAGGTAATCTGTGAACTTATAGAACTCCTCCTCAGTGGTCTCCCTTCTTGTTCTGTGATTCCTATGCATATGTGAACGAAAGGCAGAAAATGTTCTGAACGTGGCAGGACAGTTCTCAGTTCCACAGGAAAACCTATAGTTAGCTACATGTTTGTGGCTTTTAACATGCAAACTGAACAATATAAATTTCCGTGCACGGAAGCCACAAAATTTACAAGTAAACTTAGTTGCAAAAACTTCAATGACAAATTACCTATCCAAAATGACATATGCAATGCAAAAAAAACCCCCAAAAACAAAATAAGAGTATAGGGACCAATTCCCAGTTTTTAAATGATCAAAATTATTCACAAAAGGCTTCAATGAACACAAAATCTGTGCCGACAAAAAGCACAGTAAAGACAAGTGAGCAGTGCACAAAAATGAAAAGATATTCGAGCTCGACGATTGACTGACTTTAGCCTGACTTAGTTAGCACCCCGCACCGTACAGGTAGTACAAGCACACCTGAAAACACTGACCATTTACCAGCTTTAAGCATTTGGGCGCAACCTCATTAGTTCGCCGATTCACCTGTTGCAAACGTCCATGTTTCTATCAAGTCTCATAAATTCATCGGCAACTATTACTAACTAGTCTTTTGAGTCTCCACATTCATAGCTATTGACATTTTGTCTTAGCATTTGATTGAAAATAACCTGGCACGGTAGCGGAAAAGTCAAAACAAACAGTAATAAGAACACATTTCTGACTTCTCTCGAATAAGTGAAAAAACACTTACCTTCAGACTGATTAGCTGGTTCCAATTCAACTTTAATGTGTCCCATGTCAGTCAGTTTTAGGGAAAAAGTGTTAAGTTTAGATGTTTCATTTACTTTTGAGATACTCCCGCATTAATTGGATGCGAAATTTGGAGTCTAGCAGAGTTGTCACGAATAGTATAAAGTCTTCAGATATAATCCAATCAACCGTGCATTTAACCTGACTGAACTCCATCCAGTTACCTCTGACTACTTCTGAGTTGCACATCTTAACGGTCCGTAAATTGTCTCTGTTGTTCTTCCACCATCTCATCATCAATCTGTGCTGCAGCAAACTGGGACTGTGGCACAGAATAGTTGATGGTCATGTTGTTCTCCTGCTTTGCAGCTTTGTTTGAGTCTGAATCACGTCTTAAACGGGCACAACTAAGAAAAGCAGATCAATATTTTCTTCTTGTTGTTATTTAATGATGGTTGGCAACCGGCGAAAGGAGCATTAACTGCCTCGATCACTATCTTCTATCCGCCATTGTTGTTTTGAAAGTAAATAGCCGACGTGTGTGCCATACGTCACATTGTACGTCAGGTAAAGGTGTGGTGTCGGCTATGGCTCTCTCATTGAGATGTGTAACAAGTGCTTCACACACCACCTACACCATCTAAGCACTTAGTGATGATGGGGGTGAGTGCTACTGGGCAGTAGTCATTGATGCTAGATGGGTTGGAGTTTTTGGGTATCGTGACGATGGAGGTGAAACATATTTTTCACATGTAACAAATCACTTCATTCCCCAGACAGTCAGATAACAGTTCCCACTATCAGAAAGCTTCCTTTGCAGAGAACTACACTCATAGTTCAAGTACCAGAATTATACTGAAAACAGGTGAGAAAATGATTTGAGAGTTGAGGTTTATTAACCATTAACCCTTTTAACTCACGGTTTAAACAATTATTTTCATTCCACTTACTCTGTTCAAAAGGTAAAAGACATTACACAAGAATTTGTAACAAATTCTTGTTTAAAACATCAATTATTTGTTTCATAGTTGTTTTAATTTTACAGTTAAAGCACTACAATGCATGCTGGGTATTTCATTGTACTTCTTAGTATACTTCAGGTATACTTCAAATACTCTACATACTACATAGTATACTACAAGCACTACTATACTACAAGTATAGACTAATTTTTTTTTTATACTTTTCTTTATACTTCGAACTGGACTTAAAGTATGCTTAAATGTAATGTGGTCTAAAATCTATAAAAGTACATACAAAGTGAACTAAAAGTATACTTCCTTGTTTTCAAGTTTTTAAAGTTTACTTATAATATACTTGAATATTCTTTTTTGTAAGGGTGAGACTGGTTGTTTGATACAAAGTGGACTGTAATAATGTTTCACATTGTTTGAATAAGCAAATATATTTATTAATATATGAGGTTCAATTCAAAAAATTCCATTTGAGTGTGGCTGCAACTTACTCCTTAAGTTAAAAATGATGCTGCATATTGTAGTTTACATGTCATAATACTCTCACACAGGGGCGGAGCGTCGGGGTGGCTTACTGGGCTTAAGCCCGGGTTGTTTTGTCAGAAGCCCGGGGTATTTTGGAGTGTAATTTTTTCATAGTTAGATGCCTGGCTGACAACTGTATAAAACAAAAAGTACACACAATATTCGAAGCACATAGTGCACACTGTGGGAATTTACGACTGTGCGTGAATCCCCCCCTGATATTGGTATGATCTGAGCTCAGACACTAAGCGACTGAGCGAGGGGGCGGGGCAGCTGCTGCCCGTGAGTGCGCTGTTGGAGAGACGGAGCCAGCCATACTAAGGAGAGCTTAAGTTTGACCAGGTACCAAAGCAAATCATTCGTACCGTACAAATAATGTAAATATGACGGTGCATCACGAAAGATTGATATCAAACTGATCACTTGACCAATATTACGTTACTTGCTCTTCAAGTGAATCAACAAATGGCGAAATGAAAAGCCGAACAAATGCTATTTTTTTTAGAGAGTCTTAGCTTACGTGTGTTTATTTCATATTTTCAGTTCTTACCCTCCCCGACTAAATCGGTTTCAGTTATGTACTGAAATATAAGAATGGACATTCGAGGGTTCTTTCAAAGAAAAAACTCAGGTAAATGTTATTTTATATATTATGCTTTGTATGTTGTTCAGTATATTTCTATGCAAAACAAGAGGGATTTCAGTACACAGCAGGATATTCACATTTGTAACCAGATATTTACACTTTAGGGAGAAAACATAAAACATTTTTACTGTACAACATCAATTTAGAGTAAACTTTTGTTTTAGATAAATATTGAAATATATTTTGAATTAGTTAAATGTCAGAATAAAGAGAGACAGAGCTTTCTGTTTTTTATCACTTTCATCAAATTTAGGAGTACATGTACACTAAGTTTATTGTTAATTAATAAGAAACTCCAGACGATTCCATTCTGAGCTGAAGAAGCTTCTGATAGGTTAGTAGAGTCCATGTGAGTAAATTGGTGGCACACCTGTGGATGCATATAAGGCAAAACACAGAGCCTGTTTCTTTGACATGGGAAAATCAAGAGATGTCAACCAAAACACCAGAAAAAGAACTGTGGAGCTCCATAAGTGTGGCTCAATTTTGAATACAATTTGGTGCCATTTGCAATTAAGAAATACAGACAGTTTATCTCTTTACTCTTAAAGTTAACAAATATGTTTTTTATATTTATCAATCTAAAAAAAAAAATAAACATTTAGTCTGATTTGATGTTACAATTAGAAAAGTGTTTTTATCTGAAGAGTGTGTAAATATCTGTATATTTGATGATTGTCAGCACAAAGAGAGAGAGAGGAACAGAGAGGGAGATGGAGAATGAGGACAGAACAGAGATGAACAAGAGCAGGTGAGACACACATGTTAGTCAAATGGTCGTTTGCCAAAAGTATCACCGTATCATAGGTACTCATGTATCTCGTACCTAGTGTTTCTTTTTAGGTTTGTTATTTTTCAAATTCTATATTTATTAAGTTCTGCAGGCTTGTTTGCACAACAAGGCTAAATAATTATATAAACTTTTCTCAATCTAAATATTGTACTTTGGTAGAATTAAAAAATAAGTGTAGTGCAGGTCTATGATGATTTTTAGTGCTACTATCATCTAGTTCTGATTCTGGTTCTGTCTTGGTTAAGTCCCAAGTAGTCCTGATTTTGAACTGTTGTAGTCCTGTTTTAATTCTGGATCAGTTCTGGGTCTGGTTGAATTGGGGTTTAGTCCTCGTGTCTTGATGCAGCCCCGACTTTGTTCTGCCTTGCTGCTTAATTAAAAAACTAGTTAAAGGTGTCCTGCACATGTGATATATATTTTTCCCTATATGAAGTCATTCTTTTTTGAACAAAACGCAAAACAGAGCCAATTAATCTTTCAGTCATTTCTACCCCCCCCCCAAGGGAAAAAAAAAATCCCACATGCATACTACCCTTTTGGGCTAAGCCCCGGGTGTTTCAAATGTCTGGCTCCGCCTCTGCTCTCACAATGAATTGCATTTTATGGTAATACACTCTGAATGAGGATTTAGGCAATTACTCTTAGATCTACAGTAAAAAACACCAGAAATCCAGATGGTGTAATAGTATAATCTCAGTAACATCACCAATTAATACATTTGCTGTATTTTACAGCTGTTTCCATGAGTACAGTGAGTTACCATAAAAATAATGTAATCTCATGGAATTTTCCCACAATGACATGCAAATTACAGTACTAAACTGCTAACATCCTTTAGAGTTTTTTACTGTTGATTTTGCAGTACTAAGCTATGGAAATTACTGCAAAGGCTAACAGTGTACTTTGTGTTAGAGCTGCTTGTTGGTTAAAAATTGATTTGTGAAGAAATTCATGAAGACATTAATTGTTCAGGTGAAAAAATGCTTGGCTTCTCGAGCTCTGACTCTCTCAGTCTGGCTACCATGTGGGAACCCCCCCCCCCAAAAAACAAAAAAGCTTGTTCTTAATTTCTTCAGTCAGTGATGAGTAAAATGTGCTAGCTTTGTGGGGAATTATTTTTTGGTATAGAGAAATAAACTGGTTTCAGTGTAAATCATCTAAATTAGTGACACTCTATTTCCTTGTAGCTTGCGGGTTATTTGTTTTAAGGTGCACGTTTCTGAGTTATGCCAGGGAATCGTGCATCTCTGAGGAGCTATAGTATCCAGGATCAAGCATAAATGATTACACAGATATCAGTATATGTGTGCGGTATCAGTTATCAATGTTGTGCCACAGTTTTCCATTTTGGACTCTGTGTTATGCACTACCTACACCAGTAAGACTCAACAATAAAACCACTGACAGCATAAATGAATGCACTGATCTGGTGGGAAACTTCGGCTCCTGACATTCATATGAACACTTTGTCATGCACTGCTCACTTAAACATACGGAGAATTTTTCCACTTTTTCTCTTCTTGTGCTTGAGGTATAATTGCATGTATGCTTTGTATCGTAATGTGTATGAGTAAAGGATAAACATAAAAATGTTGCCTTTCAGGGTTGTGTTGGGAAACTGCAGGACTGGTTTGCCAAAAACTACCTAAGCACAGCGGCAGGAGTGGTCTCCATGTTTATCTTACAGGTACAGTTTCTCCCCATTACAGCTGCCAGTTAGGAATGCAGCAGGTGTTGTCAACTAGTGGAAACCTTAACATCCATCAGATCAGCGATTCGTCTAGGGTTGGGGTTGTTTTATTTATTTATTTTTATTTTTAGGGTAAACTCAAACATTTTCTGGCTAATGAGATTTTAACAGAATATTGTCAACTTTTTTTCTCTGCTCTTCTTTTTTTTACAGTTTCTTTGCATGTCTATCACCCTCCCTCTCTTTTGCTGCTTTGCTGTACGTGGACAGGGTTACTGAAAAAGGTCCAGAGGAACTCTACCTGCAATTCACAGATACTTTCCACATGTCAAGACGATGCTTTTCCCTATCTCAGCTTTTTATTAATCTGTTCCGAACACCAAAAAACCCGCTGCTATTTCCATCTGTCAAAAAGGGAGCTAGCTGATTATCGCCATTAAGAATGTCATATGAGGTGACAGATCATTAAATGTGATACGGAGACATGTAATTGGATAAATAGTGATGACATGATTGTGTTAGCAAGATATTTTCTCCCTGTGAGTGCTGGGTGTTCACCACTTCCTTGTATGTTAGACTTGAGATAGACTAAAACCAAAGCAAAAGGACTCAAAATCTTGTAGGTAGTGTAGTGGTTTTTAGTACTGACATTTCACCCCCTCTTCTGTAAGAATTAGCCAACACCACCTGTCTTAGAAATGTCCTGCTTCTCTTCTAATTAAAGTCCTGGCTAACGTCACATCCTGGTGTTTTTAAAGTGAATCTGAGCATCTTCCATCTTCTACTGTTATCAGCTCAGTTTGGTAGACTGTCTAAAACCAGCATGTAGGCTTGTTTAGCCTCTTAACATCCACCAGGTCATCAGTGAGTTGACTAGTATTAGCCACATGCTAATTAGGAATATTTTTGTGAGCTAGACAATGTTACTTTTCAAATGAAGTCACATACTTTTAGGCATTACAGTTTTTCTGATAAAAGCTTACCCCTCACCCTTAACACTAACCTTTGGTTGCCAGTGACAAAGTGGATGTAAATGAGGTTAAGAACTAGCATGACGTTGTAATGAGGTCGAAACTCTCAGTTGACTGCAGCAATGTTCTTAAGGTAGTGCCATTAAGATCAAATTATCTATAACCTGGTGTGCTGTGGTAATAAAGAAATCACACGTGCCTCAGTTTTAAGTTGTGAAGTGTTTTAATTTTTTATGATTTCTTTATTTAATCACGTTTATGTGTTTTCCGGTTTAACTGATCCAGCTGATTTATCCTGTGAATTCCCCAGTAGTTCTTGAAAAGAGGGGCATTTAAACTTGTGTATGGTCCCTTAATGTGTTTAATAAAATAATATATATGCTGATTGTGATTTATGGTGGGGTTTTTTTTCTGTCCGTTTGTCTTATCTGCCAGTACACTTTCTAAGAGATGAGTCAGAATGCAAGCCCAACCCACAGATCTCTGGTATTTTTAGGATGTTCTTGTTTGGTAGGGCCCAACTATTGGCCCCAAATTATCTTAAAGACCTCATGGGTACCATATCATCCCATTAGAGCACTTTGCTTTTAGACAGCTGGGTTACTTGTTGCTCCTAGAGTATTTAAGTATTTAGTATTTGCTCACAGGGGGTCATATGATTGCTGGGGTTTTCTCTGTTTTCTTTGTTGTAAGGTCTTTAACTTACAATATAAATCGCCTTGAGGCAACTGTTGTTGTAATTTGGCACTATGTAAATTAAGTTGAATTCCCAGAGCTTCTTTTCTCATTACATCCGTCATACTCCACTAACAAAAAACAAAACAATCAAACAAAACAAGAAAAACACTACAATACTCCAAAAACATATTTGCGTACCTCCAGATTTTCTTTCTCTCTCTCTCTTTCGCTCTTTTTTAATTTAATTTTTTACGTATCTGTCACCCTTAAATGTTTTTTTTGTCTTTCTTTTTATGTATTTTTGTGCTGGCTTTGAGCAACTGTCTGAGAGCAACTTTTTAGCCCTGAAAACACCTAAATACAGCTTACAGTTAAACTGCTAAAAGTGACATGGGAGTAGTTTCCTGCTACTTTCGGCTGCTCCCTTATCACAAGGGGTCACCAATGAGAGCAGTGCCACATGTCTGATTTGGAAGATCCCCTTCCTGATGCAATCCCAAAGGCAAGTTGGGATGACCTAAGAGCAAGGGTCACCTTCCAACGTGACATGAGGCCTAAACACACACACCCGCCCTCTCACATCATCTATAATTGACTGAGACAGGACTCTCTTCCAGACACTAAACCAAGGAACAATGTACATTTCAAATTCCTTTAATTTTAAATATGTTTATATTGTCTATCCTGTAAAATAGTCAGATGTCTATTCATATTAATGTACAGAATTCACCTGCTTGCTGCTACTACTGCACATTCACCCAATGTATATACTACATATATATATATATATAATGTTCTCCCCCCCCCCAATTTTTGCACATGTCGAGGAGCGTGTCAGGTTACATTTCACTGTGTGTTATACTTCCATAACTATGCATGTGACAAATAAAGAACCTTGAACGTTGAATCTTGAAGTTGTCTTGTCTTGTTGCTGGAGTCTTGAAGAGTACCATCGCAAAGTTAAAAAAAAAAAAGGCAAAACCACTCATCACCCTTTAAGGGTAAGTATATGGGACCTTTAAAATATGATGATCATTTAGAGTATTATGTAGGATTAGGAAGAAGTAGGTATCTCTGAATTATGAACCGGCACTGCATGAAATAAAGAAATGTATTTCTAGATAGCGGTAGTGCAACGGGCATCAATCTGGATTACTGTGTCTGTCTTTTGACTTACATGGCAGGTATTAATGTAATGCCTGTGGCCATGTGGAAGCTTTGATAATGAAGGTGATATTTATTTAAAAGCATCTCTGTGGCGGCAGAACCACACAGGATGCTTGCGTCTGCGCTGAAGATTTATCAGTCTGGCATGGCGAGAAATGCATGTTAACAACATCCTCCTGTGGTGTGATATTTGTCCTAATTGATGTCTCCAACAATTTCTCCTGAGATGTTTTTATGATCGCTGTCTTCTTTCAGCTTCAGGCATCCTTTGAGTGTGTTGTTGTGGAGTGGCATATTTAACCCTTTAAGACCTATAGAACCAAGTTCGCCAGAGCTTATATTATATTTTTACATGTTGTGGTGCCATTTTTGGGAGCATTTCAAGTTGCTATACATCAATACAATCATTATAGCCCAGATTTTAATAATATGTCTGCATTAAGTGCATAGTAATTACATAAATTGCAAAAAAGTGCAATAAACTACAAAAAAAAAAATTAAATTGTTTTTCGATGTTTTTTTTAACATATATTTCTAGTTAGAGAAATTTAAGAGGTTTATCCCTCAAAACTGTAAATACAAAAATGTTGCACAAAATAGTTTCCCAACACAGGAAATTTATTTTGAGTGTCTTCATAGTTTTATTTTTGAAATACACCAATTTTTATATACTGCAGGTAAAACAAAAATAAATATTATAATGCAAATTTGCAAAAAAAAAAAAACAGCATATGCATCAAAATAAACTATTTCCAGCAGTGCAATTTGAGTCCTAAGCATCCCAGAAATGACACAGAAAGTCATAAAGTCAAAGATAACTTTTAAAAACACCAGTATAGGCTCATAAGGCCCTGATAGTAAAAAAAACTACATTTCCGCAAAATGACGTCACTTCCAGTTTCGGGCAGGACATGGAGGACATGCAATAGTTCGTGCTGATGGACGTAGGACGTGTTACAAACAGCTGATCGGATCGGTGTTTCTGGAATATTATGTTTTTGTTGCTGCAAGTGCTTTTTATGCAGTTTTTGCAAAGCTATATGTGGAAGGAAACTGTGACCTAGGACAACCTGGTGGCATAAGATGTAAGTACAACTCCTCCTGGTTTCATATGCAAAAAAAATTATTGCGCTAGCTTAGGTGGTTGCAGTGCTACCCAGATTTAAAAATAGTTATGCAAAACAGAGCGTGCCCGCTCCCACCGGCTTTAAAGGGTTAATATCTAATAGGTTTGCTGCACTTATCACTTATATTTTTTAATTAGCTGGAACAAAGAAAGTTTGAGAGAAATTGTGTCAAATTAAGTGTTCTATCATGTACTGCACCACCATGTTCACTGGCCCACATAGCAAAATTGGTATGGCCCGGATCAGGCCCACACAATGTGCTTACACATGGCCCACATACCGCAAAGAATGACGGCCCTTTAGTGGCCCACACATGGGCCAGCACAAGGCCAGTTGTATACACACTGGTGGTCCTGTGCTGGCCCATGTGTGGATTACCTCTGGCAAACCTGATCTGGGCCACCAAAGGGCCGTCAATCTTTGCGGTATGTAGGCCATCTGTAGGTGGTGTGCAGCCACGGGCCAGTTGTAGACACACTGCTGGCCCTGTGCTGGCCCAGAACAGTTTTACCTCTGGCCCCAGATGTCAGCCTAATGTATACCTTAATCAAGCCATGCAATAACAACATGTGCCAGAACATGCAAAACAGTGCAACAGTAACAATGCCGTTAACTCTGTTCAGACAGTGAATGGACTGATTCTTATATAGCGCTTTCCTACTCTCCCAGATTACTCAAAGTGCTCTATACAACATGCCACCCAATTTCACTTAACTGAGTGCATTCATACACATTCATACTCTTGACATGCAGACTGGAGGAGGCAGGGATCGAACCACTAACCTTCCGATCAGTTTGTAACCTGCTTTACCACCTGAGCTACAGCCTCCCGCTGGCAAAGATGAATAAACCCTCACTAGGTTTTGGATAAAGTGTACACTCACAAACCTGTCAAACCTGCATTTGAAACATTGGCTACTATAGCAGTATAGTATTGCAACATGGCATTTGGGTCTTCTAACTAAAATAAGAAAATAGGAACATAAATAGTGCCATTATTGCCAGACCTGGCACACATCTGGTTGACATACACTCTGCCAAAACACCAGTCAGTCAGAAGTGCCAACTTGATGCCAGATCGGGGCCAGACCTGTTTTCTGTGGGCCTGGGCCACATAAACCAAACCACAATCGAGCCAAATATGGCATGCCATCACATAGACAGTGCCATCTATGCCAGACCTGGCCCATATCTGGATGACATACTGTACGTCTTATCATGCCAGAAGTCAGCTAGCAGTGCCGACTTGATACCAGATCCGGGCCAGACCTGTGGGGGTTGGTTTTATAATGTGCTAACAAGATGGACTGATGAGAGCACAGCATCTGTTTGTTAAACAAGCTGAGGGAACAAATGCAGGCCAGGGACTGTGTTCAATGATTACAGAGTTAAAGCACAGGATGAGCTGCATTTGCAGAAAGATTTGGACCAAAATCAAACCATCTTAGTTGCTTTGTCTTATTAGACATTATGAGACAGCTCTATAGCAATACTTGTCCTAAATACGTGTTGCAAATATAGACTGTATATAAAAGATGCACAAACACACTGTTAGTTCACCCACTGATTTCTAGACTGATCATTTTGAAACTTTAACATTAGCATATTGGCGGCCCATGTTGAATGAGGAGTAACTTTGGAGTAGAGAGTGGTCAGATAACACTAGCATGGTTATCTATTTAAGTTCTCAGTCATCCAGGCCGTGGTAGCCTTGCATGCTCAGTTAGCAATCTGTATCCATAAAATGTACAGGAACAGGTAACATAACTATGTCCCTTTGATACAATTATGAAAACTGCAAAATGTCCAATAATGCCCAACCTGTTTTTGTACCAACTGGGTTATTTTAACATGGGAGGTTATAGGGATGGTCTTAGTTTTAGAAACAACCTCAAATGTCCATGATAAGACCAAAATGAACCAAGCAAGACAAATTAGCATAATTAGCCACAATCAGGAAAAAAGTGCAGATAGGGAAACATAGACGTGATGGGAGTTTATGTGATTTATAACGCATGCTTCTTTGGTGTTCTTTTTGGAGAGAAGATGAACAAACTTAAATTATACGTTTTCAGTAAGTTTTCAAAATGTATGAAATGGTTGAAGGTTCAAGTTAACATGGCGCCATAGACCTTCGTGTGTTCAGTGGACCAGACAGACAAATGGTGCCACTCCCAGGTGAATAAAGTTTTTACATTATGGTACAAACAAGACATGACTGTGATTGGTTAAAAAGTTGGGGAAGAGCCTTGGCTCTCCCTCATTTGGCACTTGGTTTGACTCCTGGCTCATCTTACATTCCAGTCCAGTTGGGCATTTCCCTGTGAAGAGAAAAAGGGGAAAAAAACTCCTCCCTACTTAGTCAAAGGAGCTTGCAAAGAAAAGTGTCTGGACTTCTTTAAGTTGCTTGAAGACGTTTCACCTCTCACCCGAGAAGCTTCTTCAGTTCTAAGGTCAAATGGTGGGGAGTCCTAGATTTAAACCCAGTGGGAATATCCCCCCACAGAGGGACAAAAAGACCCCCTGATGATCAGCCAGGGTTTCGGGTGAGCTCATTGTGAAACCTGGCCCCACCTTATCATGTGAATTCCTGAGGTCAGATGGCCCAGGATGTGAGTGGGCGTTTCACAATGAGCTCACCCGAAACCCTGGCTGATTGGGACCCACACCCATTTTCACACCTTGGCTCAGGCGATTAGAGGATCATCAGGGGGTTCTAAGCCATTTATCAACAACAGCACAAATAAAAGGAAACTGCATGAATCCAGTCTTGATGACTGTTATGTGACCCCATTAAAAAAGCCCTTTGATCCAAAGGCTTTGTCCCCTGACCTCGGGTGTTTTGTGGACTACTGCAGCACTCCTCTGAGACATTAATCAACATCAAATTCTGAACTGACAGATAAGACATAAGATGTGAGCTCTCAGCTGCCCTCAAAGGATGCAAAGTATGGGTCTTCCACAGATCATAGAGGAAAAAAAGAGACCAAAGCACAAAACTTGATGTGTGAGAGGATGCTCTTAAACCCCTCACCAACATTTGACTACAATGGACATCTTGTCATCCACATTGTATCCCTTTAAGATTTTTGGAAGATGAAGACAGCTACAGTACAAAAATCAAAGTTGCCAAATATTTCAAGATGGACTATTTCCCATTGCTGGACTCACTGTGAAAGATCTGGACCCCACACAGCATTCAGGTGACCACAAAAATGTTCCTTTGTGGTTTGGCACCATGATCTTTTCCTGACACTCAGCTTGCAGCTGACTCCATACTTCACACTCTCTCGTCTCAGGTCCCCGGAATCAGGAAAAGGAAGAAGACGTCGTTAGCACCTGCCCAATCAGCCTTCCTGGCAGAGCACCTTGGCTCCACTGCAACACCGCTCCGCTGCAGCGGAGCCAGAGACCACACCCCTGCCACAGATTTAGACCTCACAAGTTAACTGATAACTTGCCTTTCTATTTTCCGTTCATCCCACAGACTCTCCGGAGCTGAGGGAGGAGGGCGATGCATTCTATCTATCCTGCTAGGAGATCAAACAGAACAGGATTACACTGACTGACTCCCAGAAAAAGAAGAAACTCCTAAAGGAAAAGCAAGAGAGCTCTGAAGAGCATTGTAGTACACAGCAGGTATCGTTAAATAAAAAGGAAAGCAACAGGATGATGTAATTGCCACTGATTAGTTGGCAAAATGTCATATGACATTAGCCTGAAATGTTGGAGTGTTTCAAATCTGCAACTCATTCAGCTTTTAATGACAGAAAAGTCATCTTATCAAAATTCCAAATACTACACACAATGTTTCTGTTAGCAGTTCTATTGTGAAAGAATTGTTCAGTTGTTTTTCTTAAATAATCAAAAGAACCAGATTTTAAAATTCATGATCATTACCACAGAGTAGAGATTACGATAAATACAAACACTGTGATGTGTGTGTTTCACTACTCCCTCTCTCTTTTTTTTCTCCTTGCCTTTCCCTGTATTTACAGGTGCCCGGAAACTCCTGCTGGGAAGGTCTCTGCTGAAGTAGCTCACTGTATATACCGTAATACAGATTTAAAGCTGGTTGTGTCAACAAACAGGTACAATAGGAAAATATTTATGCATTTGTAGAGCAGTTTTAAAGTACAAAAAGTGCGTTTTCTATTGTGAAAGAATCAGCTGCTTTTGATAGAAAACCAGTGCAGTGCATAAAACTCTTACTTGACTTCATCACTGCCTAAATGACATGACAATAAACGTATTTTAAAATTACTTTTCTCTGTTTGTTCAATCAAGTATACTTTTTATGTATGGTTTTTACTTACCTTCACTTCAGCATTGTTACTTACACAGGATACTTTCACTTGTATCTACTTGTAAAATATTATATTGGTTCTATTGTAAGATATATACACATTTCTGCAAATACAAAATTGAAATAGTCTTCTATATGAATTTGCCCCAAAAAACCACAAGGTGGGAGCATCAGAAAACGGCTCAGCCACTTGAGGTAGATGAACATGTGTTACAATGTTTCTTTCATACTTGAATATAGCCATAATTTGTAAATTATGTCATATACAATGCAGTGAATTTATCAGAGAATGTATCTCTTTATTCATTTATTTAAGCTGGATAAAATAAAGTGGGATCAGCAGGCTCCATTTCCACAGGAAGCTGAGATGTGTGCAGTAAAGAGGCGTGTTCTCTGCTGCGGTCAACTGGGGAGCAGCCTCGGAGCTGGGGGAGCTGGGGGAAACCAACAGACTGACTACACTGATTAAGAAGGTTGGCTCTGTGACTGGCTGTAGACTCAACACATTTAAAGCTGTGATGTGGAGGAGGTCACTGAGCAAACTGTTACCCTTCATGGATAATTGTGACTATCCCATGCTTCACTTACTTGACAGGCAGCAGAGCAGTTTATACGGACAGACAAAAAATCCTCTATACCTCTTGCTGTTCCCCTCTGGCATGTTCTCTGTATTTAAAATTTTCATTGCCATTAAAAAATATACCATATTTATCTATCATTCTATGAGGCAGTGAGAGAGATGACACAGAGAGCAATGAGATTTAAAAAACAAAAAACTGTATATATATATATATATATATATATATATATATATATATATATATATATATATATATATATATATATATATATATATATATATATATATATAAGTATATTTAAAAAATCCCTGAATATAGAATAATAATTATAGTAAATGAAATGATGACTTGTTATGTCTACCCTTTAGGTAATTTGAGATAAGGTGTCTAAAATAGTATAGCCAGTAGGCTTAATTAAAGTTACAGTTAGAGCTTCGCATTCAGAAATAAACAGTTTAATCCAAAACCTGATAACATATAAACCCTTGGTCCTGGGATTTTAAAGTTTTGACATTATCTTTTTGTCTCTCAGCTTGTTGGTTGGAGCTAAGCTGCTAGGTTTTCTAAGCTGCATCTATAAACCATAGAGGTGCAGGGTAAAGCCAAAAGTGACGCTCTAACTTCTTGAACAGTGTGTGGCCATATTATTTGTCAGATAATACCATAAAAAATGCTCTAACATGCACCAACAGCACAAATCCTGTCAAGAGGTCTAGCTCAGTGACTCTAATTAGTGAAGTAAAGCCAAGGAGACGACTATCAGCTATAGCTTTAATTGACAGGTGTGCTGACAAACCTGTTAATTAAAGCATCCACTACCCAAACTGCAAGGCTTACCACTATCAAAATAGAGGAAAAATATATAAAGAAAATTACCTGCACACAGTTGTTACTCTAGCCTCAGAGAACAAAACAAGTTTTAGTAAAACAGCAATAAAGAGTGCGGTTTCAGTGCATGCACAGTCACATGCAGTTTCACACATAAACTGCAAGCAGCTATCCAGCACATTCAGTGTTAATAATAATAATAATAATAATGGATTGCATTTGTATAGCACTTTTCGGGACCCTCAAAGTGCTGTACAATTCCACTATTCATTCACTCTCACATTCACACACTGGTGGAGGCAGCTACAGTTGCAGCCACAGCTGCCCTGGGGCAGACTGACAGAAGCGAGGCTGCCATATCGCACCATCGGCCCCTCTGGCCAACATCAGTAGGCGGTAGGTGAAGTGTCTTGCCCAAGGACACAACAACCGAGACTGTCCGAGCCGGGGCTCGAACCGGCAACCTTCTAGTTACAAGACAAACTGCCAACTCTTTGAGCCTAACACCCTTTTAACTACAGGATGACACAAGAAAGCCAGATATGTAGCACTGCAGCTATCCACCCAACACACGCCACCTCCCCTTGGGAAATGAATGATATTCTATCTGGGCTAGTGGCCTGCATCATTCTGTTGGCAAATGGTGGTTTCACCTCTATCATCACACTCTTCTTCCTCCTCCAGGTTTCTCTGGGCTTCTGGGCCATCATATGTCATCTACAACGTAAAACAAAGCAGGTCACTCAGGTAAGTAGGTCATCGCACAGCTGAAGTTGCGAATCCCTCCGGCTTCAGCACATGGCTATGTACTGCGCATGTTGCTACTCTGCCAACTGCTCCCCAAAGACATCAGACATGTGGAGACAAGGCACGTTTCTCTGCTGGAGACTCAATGTGCCAAGTGACCTGCTCGTTTTCCACCCGCGTCAGCTCCTGCCTTAATTGAATAACAGGAATTCTATTTTTTCCTCTCTGTTTGTCTACTTTCTTTACAGCATAGTTTGTACTTGGTGGCAACAACAAACACATTCATTTTAGCTCTTTAGCTATGAACTGCAACCAGCGACATTAATCTTTCATGTATGGAGGAGTAGCTCTCGAGAAAGCTGCGTTCTCCCTGTTCTGAACAGCCTGTTTTTAATGTTCAAAATCTGTTTGTTTGCTTTTTTTTCTGGTCTGGTGCACTGGTAAGGTGCACATTTACCAATTACCTGCATGTCAGTGTATTAGCAAATATCTGTAAACTGTAGTACTTACATAGCAGAGAAATTTGGGCACAAGAATAGTTTTCACCACAAACAACTGCATCCCTATGGTTATGCCAGGTTGCCAACTCTTTTAATTTTAATGCTTTTGGTGTCTGAAACATTTAGTCTCAGAGCCACAGCATCCATCCATTGAAGTAGAGGGAGCCTCAACCAGGCCTGTGGTTTGATTCCGAGCTCTTTGCACGTCGAAGATACTTGGCAAGATACTGACCCCCTGAGTTACCACAATGTGGACATCACAGTGTGTGTGCATGTGAATGCTTAATAAAAAGTACTCAAGGTTTTGAATGTGCGTGTGAAAGAGATTTGAGTACTCAGTTACAGTAGAAAAGGACTGTTTAGGTCCTGGTCCATATTCTCACAGTGCTCAAGAAGTTCAAACAGCTTTTTTCAAAGAGATGAGTTTAGCATCAGCAGTAAGGCCCAGTATAAGGTCAGTAAGGATTATTTTGCACTGCTTTATGCAAAGCTAAGAATAAAGATATGAAGATATGCAAATGTGCAGAATGGGTTACATTTTAAGAACAAGTCCCCCTTCCCTAAAGAAATATACTCATATATGGAGAGAGAGAGACAGACAATTTTTCCAACCTTTCCTTTTTGAGATTGCACACCAGTTGAGCCAGAATAATTATACACATGCACCTGCTGCAGGTCTTCTTTTCTCTATGGCCTGCAATTAAATCCTGCTGAACAAGACTAAACACTCTGTGGTGATGCCTCTATGGACTCACATGGTTCTTTTTCTTTATGGAGGTGTGTAGCCAGTGGTGAGAGTTATCAGCTCGATAAGATAGATAACCTTATTAGTCCCACGTGGGAATTTGTTTGTCACAGCGGAAGTGGACAGTGCAAAGTTTGAGGCAAACATTAGAATACATAAGAATAAAACAGTACACACTGGACAAAATACATATAAGGAATAAATAAATAAATATACAATAAGATAAAATAGAATACAATACAATACTATTACACTGAGTAAAAATACAACGATGACAGAAGGATTATTGCATTGTATTTGTATATGTATGGGTGTGTGCTGATCGTTAAAGTCTTTTATGAGTCTGACAGCAGTGGGGAGGAAAGACCTGCGAATCTCTCCGTCCCACACGTGGGTGCCGCAGTCTCCCACTGAAGGAGCTGCTCAGTGCTGTCACAGTCTGCTGCATGGGGTGGGAGATGTTGTCCAACAGGGATGACAGCTTAGCCGCCGTTCTCCTGTCACTCACCACCTCCACTGGGTCCAGAGGGCATCCTAGAACAGAGCTGGCCCTTCGGATCACCCTGTTCAGTCTCTTCCTGTCCCCAGCAGAGATGCTGCCGCCCCAGCAGACCACGCCATAAAAGATAGCAGAAGCCACAACAGAGTCATAGAAGGTCTTCAGGAGTGGGCCCTCCACTCCAAACGACCTGAGTCTCCGCAGCAGGTACAGCCTGCTCTGCCCTTTCCTGTAGAGGGCGTCTGAGTTATGAGTCCAGTCCAGTCTATTGTTCAGATGAACACCAAGGTACCTGTAGCTGTCCACAGCCTCTATGTCCATACCTTGGATGTTCAGTGGTTGCAGTGGAGAATGCTTGTGCCTGCGGAAGTCTACCACCAGTTCCTTGGTTTTACTGGCGTTGATCTGGAGGTAGTTCAGCTGGCACCAGTCCACAAAGTCTTGGGTCAGTCCTCTGTACTCCTTGTCGTCCCCATCAGTGATGAGGCCGACTATTGCAGAGTCATCAGAGAACTTCTGCAGGAAGCACTGGGTGGAATTGTGGGAGAAGTCTGCAGTGTAGATGGTGAAGAGGAACGGAGCCAGAACCGTTCCCTGTGGGGCCCCCGTACTGCAGACGACCCTGTCCGACACACAGCCCTGAGTCCTCACATACTGTGGTCGGTCGGTGAGGTAGTCCAGGATCCAGGTAGTGAGGTGATGGTCCACTCCAGAGTTCACCAGCTTGTCCTTTAGAACCGTGGGAAGAATGGGAAGAATGGGAAGGAGAAGATGGGAAGAATAACATGGTCTTAACCACATGAACTAAATAAGGTTCCTGAGCATACACTTTGTTAACATATACACTGACCAGGACAGAGAAATAAATTGCAATCCACTCAGTTTGACAGATTAAACTGATTAATAGACTAGTACTGACTTCAATTGACATAACACCTAAATGTTTACCTCTTCTATATCCCCTTTTGTAATAACATTAGCATGTTTGAGCACTAGCTCACAATAAGAGTTGTATAGCATGGAATAGGCTAATATTTTTTTCAATATTTAAAACAAGATGTTCATAGAGCATTTTAAAAGCATTGTTTTTTCTAAAGAAATACACCAACTGTATAGTAAAAGGTTGTTTCTTGTACTGGTTAAGAATGTACTAGCTTATTCTATATTTATCTATTTTAGGATGCTATTAATGCTGAATGATAAATTGAATTTTCATTGATTTTGTTTTTTTATGCTCAATGTAGACACTGCAGATGACTACCTAATGTTACCAGTAAAGAAAGACAGAAAAAAGAAAGAAACATTTACATGTTTTTGTATGACAATGCATTCAATCTCAGCATTTAACCATTTATCAAATTAGCCCTGGATTCATTAAATTAATTCCAATTTCATAACACATAATAACAATTTCTATAATTTTTGATACACCTAAAACTGATTGCTTTATTGAATTTGTTTACTTGATCATATTTTTGGTTTAAAGTTCAAATTTTTGATAGTATCATTAAAAATTTAAAACTTAACTAACAGGTTCAGTACTAACTTGTAATAATGTTTACCTTATTCACACACTAAGCTTTGCAAGATATCATTCTAATGTTTACTAATAGTCATTAAACATGAAGTACAGCTAAAGCTGATGGGAATGACAATTTGTTCATTACAATAATGAACTGTGAAGAAACTGTGTGCTGGCTTGGAAATTAAGGTATTTCTGTCACTTATGAACCTAACATATTCCTCGATGCAAAGGTTATATATTTATGGTTATCTTGATTAATGCTTTGTTTACATGCTAAAGAGCTGCACGCTAATGGCCTAAATCTATTTAGCTGAGGCTATTAAAAATGTAGTTTATAAAGTTGTAACCAATTACTGTAAAGTGGCACTGCAATTAATTTACAATTAATGATTGCAAAAGATTAGAAGTGAGAAAATGTTTATATGTTGATAATTTACTGCTAGGTTTTGTTATGGAAATCCACTTAAAACCAGATCCAGTACTGTCAATTTCATAATTGTGATAGAGAATTGTTACCCTACATGAAGCTAAAACTCTAACAATGACCTAAAAAAAGCAAAGATAATATACTGCGAATCAGCAGTGGAATATTAAGTTCTGTTCTTTGTACAGGTTCCAGCTGGACAGTCCTGTTGGGAATGGATGGTAATTTGGCAGGATTTGCATAGTAATAGGGAACTCAATCTCTAGACCCAGGGACAGTTTAGCCAACTTATCACTTGACTGACAGCTGGAGGGAAAACAAGTAAATAGCACAAACTTTCCTTTGCTCAGTTTTGTGTCCCATGCTCTTGTGTGATGACTTTTGTTGTGCAGCTCAATCAGAGGAAATAATAAGGCTTTTTTAAAATCTGACAATATTTGGAACAGTGCTCATGTTTCATATCCAGGGGAAATGATAAGAGAGATAAAGTTGTTTCCACACGAATAAGCCTTCTACTATGTATAATTAATGTGAACAGTAAGTAAGAATGGCTGGAAGATAGGCATTCTGTTTGAAGTTGACCCAAATGTTATCACTTAAACAATTTGGGATTGTATCCTCTGACAGCCAGAACTGAACTGGATTTATTATTTAAAAAACATTTTTTGAGTCAGCGTGTATTTTGGGGTTCACAAGAAACCCAAAACACATGAGTTTCATCAACCTTTGCTGATGAAAATATCATCAGCAAAGGTGAGAGACAGCATAAATTGGTTACTATGAATTAGACAATAATTGCAGGCCAGGGATGAGCTGAAGTTTGCATGGGTAGGCAGGACTTTAACTAGTGTATGCTACGTACAAACTATTTCAAAAAATGTCTACAAGAAGGATCTTAACACTTTGGAGTCTAAGTCATAACCATGATGAACCTTAACCCTAACTCTACCCCCAGGTAATTGCAATTTGTTCTTTTTTTCTAATATTTTTTGCCAATCAAGGAATAAAACAACAATCATTCTAACTGACACATGTTAAAAACAATTTACATTTTTTCCAAAAATCTGTTGAGTACATCACTGCTTTCTGTATGCTGCTGCTAAATGGCCATCTCCATATATCTGCAGACTTTCCCATTGGTTGGTATTTATCTATAAATCTCTCCTTGGGCTGGTTCCCTCTTATCTGTGTGTTTATATGCGTAAAAGCTACCACCAGTATAGCCTTCACTCTCATAATGTTGAATGATTGTCCTGAGAACAGAATTGTCAAAAAATAAAATTATTTAATACTCTGCACCTGTTTCCTGGAATGATCTACAGAAGGAAATGAAATTGTCTTCTTATAGTTCAATGGGATTTAGGTGTCGAGCCTCACCAGATGTCCCTATTGCCAGTCTTGGCAGCCGGGGGTCAGTCCGCCAGGGCCTCCGCTCCTGGCCGCCACCCGGCACACAGGAGAAGGGAGCCGGAGATCGACAGACGGATTGGGGCTGCAGCTGCGGTAATGCAGACGCTGCACCGGTCCGTCGTGGTGAAGAGGGAGCTGAGTGTAAAAGCGAAGCTCTCAATTTACCGGTCGATCTACGTCCCTACCCTCACCTATGGCCACGAGCTGTGGGTAGTGACCGAAAGAACGAGATCGCGGATACAAGCGGCAGAAATCAAATCAAAATCAAATCAAATCACTTTTATTGTCACATCACATGTGCAGGCACACTGGCACAGCACATGCGAGTGAAATTCTTGTGTGCGAGCCCCACAAGCAACAGAGATGTGCAAACACAACCACACAAACGAGCAAAATACAAGAATGGCCGACCTGAAACTAATAAATATATGTACAATATAATAGTGTATGCATTTCTGGATGTGTATACTAAATATTTTCCTACGTGTGTGTATGTGTGTGTGTGTGTGTGTGTGTGTGTGTGTGTGTGTGTGTGTGTGTATACACATTTTTACAAATTAAATAGTAAAAAAAAAATGAGCTTCCTCCGAAGGGTGGCTGGCCTCTCCCTTAGAGATAGGGTGAGAAGTTCGGCTATCCGGGAGGGGCTCAGAGTAGAGCAGCTGCTGCTCCACATCGAAAGGAGCCAGCTAAGGTGGTTCGGGCATCTGACAAGGATGCCCCCTGGGCGCCTCCTGGGTGAGGTGTTCCAGGCATGTCCCACCGGGAGGAGGCCCCGGGGCAGACCCAGGACACGCTGGAGAGATTATATCTCTCGGCTGGCCTGGGAACGTCTTGGTGTTCCCCCGGATAAGCTGGAGGAGGTGGCTGGGGAGAGGGAGGTCTGGGCCTCTTTGCTTAGGCTGCTGCCCCCGCGACCCAGCCTCAGATAAAGCGGATGAGGATGGATGGATGGATGGCCTCACCAGATGCAGAATGCATGGAATGGGTTTCTACCATAGAAGTTCAGTCCATGATGTTCTCCATAGACTGTTCTTGAGCCAATCTGAAGGCAACATGATGTTTGCAGGTCTGTACCGACTGACTGCAGACACTTGGCGACCACTGCACACAGTGCCCCTCAGCACCTACTGACCCCGCTGTGTTAGTTTACATCCCCTACCACTTCATGGCTGACTTGTCATCATCCCCAACCCCTTCCACTTTATTATTATACCACTAACAGATGCCCGTGGAACACAATATACAAACAGAATAAACAAAAGACTTGGCTATATCTGCATTGTATTCATAACTAGCCTAGTGTACTCTACTGGACTCAAGTAAACAGATAAGGTGCTAAACACTTGCAGGTAAAACAAAGAAGAAAGAAATACAGGCTCCACTGTCTTCTAAATCTCTATCCTAAGCCACAGATGACATCCTGTGTTTCAATGCCCAGCCTCACCTATTCCTGTGTCAGAGCTGACCTCCCCTGTTCTGGTGTCTAAGGTGGCTTCACCTGTGCCTGTCACTGTGTTGTTCTCCCCTTTTCCTGTTCTATTCACCTGCCTCCCTGTCACATTGCCAGCCTCACAGTTTCTGTCACAATGCTGGTCCTCTCGGCTCCTGTCAATCTGCCACTCCAAACAGTTGAAAATGTAGGCCAGTATACCAGTAACACCTGGGTTAACCAAAGAAATGTTTCTAGGACCAGAGGTTTTCTTTTGGAAATATGCCATCAATATGTTCGGCCTCTTTGGGTTCTCACAGACTAGTTCCAGTATGTTGTGCGACCCAAAAAACAAGTTAGTTTAAATTTTGTTTCCATGTACAAGTACACATCTGTATATGGTGCTTTTGTAAAATATATTAAAAAAAAAACAATATGAAGATATGAGGCAGGCATAGTCTCCATTTGTATATGCTTGATCTGTCTTTTTTTATTTCATTCTGCAGTGTAGCTTGTTTCCTTTGATAGTCTGAATCATATTGCACAAATATTTTCATTGATTAAAAGAAGTGCAATATGGTAAATTACCCCCCCCCCCCATATGCAAAAAAAACAAAAAACAGTCTTTACATGCACAGGTAGACCACTTGTTGTTGTTTCTGGGTTTGCTAATGCTAATGCTGTGAAGAAGAAAAAAATGAGAACATCTTTTTTAAATCACTGCTATAAATAGCAGCTGCAGAGAACTGTGTATGTCTATTTTGGTTCAGTGATGCTTGCATGCTTAGTAGAGACGTTTGGGGATGGGGGTGGTGGGCCCTCTTGGTGTGAGTCATCGAGTCGTCAGACATCTAAAAAAAGCACACTGATCACAATCCTCATGACTGACGTCACCAAAGAGACCCAGTTTTCACATCAGGTGTAGAAAGTTCTGAATTGTTACTGCAGCAACACCTCGACTCACAAGTTCAATACTATTGCTAAATTTTATAGAAAGGCCTCAGCGTGAAAAAGCTTGAGGCTGTGTGATTAATGACTGCAAACAGCTGTTTATTCATGTGTCTGTCATACACATACTCACTAAATCAGAACATAAAGATTTTAATGTATGCTGGTGTGCTCTGTTCTGTCCATCTATTGAACCATCAGTACAACTGTAGGGGTTTTACGCCTTGTGGTGACAGTTGTTGTGATTTGGTTCTATATAAATAAAAACTGAACCGAACTGAATTGAATTGAATTGAATCTCACTCTGGGCTTAATCCTTTGTCTCATTTATGTCGCTTAGATTGATACACTAAATTAGCTCAAGAAGTAAAGTCCAAGGGGCAACCTCTGCAGCTGAAAACTTAAGCCAGAATTGCCAAAAACTGCAGTTCCTCAAAAGGCTCTAAAACGCCAACTTTAAAACTATATTTACAGCCTGGTTCAACAAACAGGTTTGACTTCTACGGATAGTTTTGACCTTTATGACAATTCTGCATGTTTTCTATCATCCAGCTGAATTAGGGGTGTGTTCATATTGAGTGACAGGTGTCCCAACACAGAAAGCTAGAGCCTACTGGTGCCTGAGAAGCCTCATCCACTACTTTAGTCGTTAAACTGGACATCTTCGCTATGTGTGCTTTTGGAGCATTTTGGATTCTGTTATTATCTGTTAACAACAATGCGACAACACTCCCCAGATCCCAATCTGATCCAGGATCTTTGAGACTTTCCAGTGAAAACGCTCCAATGAAGGCACATTCACAAAAGCCTCAACCACAGAACCTAAAGTCCCTGTTCCAGACTCTGCAGGATGCCCCTTAAGGTCCCAGGTATATGCTCCAACTTGTCAGAGTTGTTTTGGTGGAAGAAGGGGGAGCTACACAATCTCAGGGGTGAGTGGTTGTTGCTGACTGTATTATCTGCTTCACCATCTGGTTGCTATAAACCTTCATGGACTTGCAGTCCAGCTGCTTTTAGGCAAAAAGCTTTTTACTTTCTGATCTTCTTGTGTACTTGAAAAGTGGCGGCAATAAATTGATCACAAAAGTAGTTAGAAGTATGTGACTCTTCACAAAGACAGAGAGAGTGAGAAACTTTAACTACTGCCAAAAAAGAATATGTTCAATATGCCCAATGATCTTGAAAGAACAAGTTCTAATAATTGATTTAATATTATATAACACATTATCCGCAGGTGGGTGTTAAATATTAATCAGTTTATTAATCAGACTATTTAAATCACAGATAATAGACAGCTAAGGTGAATAACTTTACATACAGGCTGGATCTGGAACTGAGAAATATGGAGAATGTAGGTTCAAGGATATGCCATCCAAAGCATAAATTGCAACTCTTAACCTCTACGCCATTCTTGGCATGCTCTCAGCATTGCTAGACTAGTGATATATAAATGCATTAATACAGAACTTCCAAGGTTAGAATTTCCCTTTTAAATCAATGAAGGGCAAATAGATCTCTTGGCAAATAACATTACCGTAAGACTAAAGGCCGGTAATGATAAGAAGCTGCTCTGCTAATTCGGTATCCAATATTGTCAGGTGCACTTTTTCAGCTGCATTTTAACACTGGTCAGCAATACCATTTATATTCATAACTCAGGTGTTTGGGAAGACTGTCCTTGAATATTAATTTGTAATTTAGTCACGTGTCACAAGAGTGTGTTCCTATACATATAACTTGGACTAATAACACCAAAAAAAGGTTTTCAGGAAAATTGCACAAATCTTTGAATTATTTTACCTCCATACTGCAAAAGCCTGATTTAAAACAGCATTTCTTCCACAATGATATGTTGACCTGCATGTGACCTACTACACAAAACATTTGAAAATGTGAAATGAGGTTAGAAAATACGACGTGGACACTGTGAACCTTTGCTGTTTCTTTGTCTGCAACCCTGTAATTTTACAAATCTGCTAAGTGCATTCCCTGCCTCATAAAACATTTATAAAGCAGATTTGTAATACACTTTAATCTGGCATCAGTGTTTTACACCATGCAGTCTTCTTATTAGCTAGCTTTGACATCAAATTTATGAATCTATGTTGGAATGTATTTATATCTTTATACCATGGTCTGTTTGTCTGTCTGTCTGTCTGTCTGTCTGTCTATCTATCTATCTCAATTCATTATTGTCCCACAAGGGGAAATTAGTTTAGCAGCAGGATAAAAATAAACAGAACAATTCTATAAAATAATAATGACAATAATAGTGATAGAAAGTCCAAGGACAGTTATTTGCCATTAAGGAGACAAGATGCAGTAGGGATAAAAGAGACCTGAAGTCTTTTAGTCTTCCTCACAGGTACTCTAAAACGGCGGCCTGAAGGCAACAACTCAAACTCACTGTGAAATGGATGGTTCAAACAATTAATAATAGAATGAGCCTTTCTAAGCACATTTCTATTGTAGATGGCCAAAAGTCCATCTTGCCAGCGCCCTGAAATTTTTGCTAGCAGTTTTTACCAGAAGTCCCAACCAATTGTTATTCTTCAACGTCAGGTTACCAAACCAGGCAGTGATACAAAAAGACATCACAGATTCGATGAAACTTCTATAAAACAAAGACAACATCTCAGATGAGACATTAAAAGATCTAATTTTCCTTAAAAAGAACAGTCTTTGTTGAACTTTTTTAGTAGTGGCATCAGCATGAGATTCAAAACACAGTTTATGGTCAAGTACCACACCTAGATATGTATAACTCTGAACTATCCCAATATTGGCAGTTCTAATGATAGTAGGTGATGAGCTATAAGAGGACTTCCTAAAATCAATAATCATGTCTTTAGTTTTTGTCACATTAAGTGAAAGGAAGGACTCATCACACCAATTGACAAAATCATCTACAACCTGTCCATGGCTATCTATCTATCTATCTATCTATCTATCTATCTATCTATCTATCTATCTATCTATCTATCTATCTATCTATCTATCTATCTATCTATCTATCTATCTATCTGTCTGTCTGTCTGTCTGTCTGTCTGTCTGTCTGTCCGTCTGTCTGTCTACCTGTCTATAAAACCATATCATTAGGACATCCTGTTCTTCTTTCTTGTTTTTATCAGACGAATGGGTGAAATTTATGAAAAATGTCTGCATAATCCAACCACAACGGTGGTTCTCAAAAAATTGCCAAATTACTCTGAAAAATGCTGCTCTATATGGATCACACATTTGTTCACATATCTTTGTTTGTCTTATTTTCTGAGCTATCCTAAATATTGGTGCCTTGACACAGATGGGAAATGGCTGGCTTATGCTGATGTCTGGCAACCAGTTTTACTCTCCAGGGCTCTGTGCTGTATGAATTAACCAATTTGCACCCAGTGACAGATGAGGGGTCTAATTTGACAAACTTTTTTCATGAACCAAAGTAATGGACTAAGGAAGAGAGAAAGCTGAAGAATCAGCTAATGATTAAAAATGAAGCTATTTCACTCAAAATCACAAACATGAACCTCAGGGAGATCAGTGAGGGAAATCTGGAGTAGTTAGAAAGTAGGCAGAATCCAAATGTATTTTTTAGAAATCCATGGCAATCCTTTCACATTTTGCTGAGATATTTGAGTCTGGGTCAAAAGTGATGGTTTGAAAGACTGATATACATTGCCATCCCATGACTCTTGGATTATTCAACCCTCATATTGTACAAGCATAGAACCGTATTTATATTTGCATATTGCATATAGTTATGGCTGAATCAGGTGACACTGAATCCTCCCTTAGTTATGATACAATAGGTGTAGGCTGCTGGGGGATTCCCATGATGCATTGAGTATTTCCTTTTCAGTCACCTTTCTCACTCAACATGTGTTACAATAGACCTCTCTTCACTGAATCATCCTTCTTATTACCTCTGTCGCTCTTCCACAGCATGTCTTTATCCTGTCTTCCTTCTCTCACCCCAACTGTTCGCAGCAGATGGCCCCGCCCCTCCCTGAGCCTGGTTCTGCTGGAGGTTTCTTCCTGTTAAAAGCGAATTTTTCTTTCCCACTGTCACCAAAGTGCTTGCACATAGGGGGTCATATGACTGTTGGGTTTTTCTCTGTAAGTATCATTGTAGGGTCGCCTTTACTATATAAAGTGTCTTAATGCTGTATGAATAAAATTGAACTGAACTGAATATAGACTAAGATGCTCATTACTGAATGGATTACATTTCATTACATTGGTTTAGTTGGACGTGCTTTTAGAATCTTTAGTACCAAAAACATTTTTGTTAAGGTCTAGGTGCAGATCGAGAGAAGTTTTCTTTGGGTGGCATGAGGATGGCATAGAAATTGGATACAGACATTCTCAAGGAATTGAGAAAAGATTATCTCATCCTTATCTAAAAAAAAAAACAAACAATAACATTGATATGAATTTGTATTTTGAGTAACAAACAAACAAATTAACCCAATCACATAAGCTTGATGGTGGTAAAATTTTGGTTAAATCTATCTTTACGCAATCCTGGGTATCTTTTAGGCTGCAAATGTTCATGATTTGTTTGTATTATTATAAGATTAATGATTAAAACTATATGCACCCCATATAGTGTAAAAATATAGGTTTTTACTATAAAATTCTTCACAGTCCTAAATTCTGTGTAAGTACCAGTGACAGTATAAGGTCTTCACTCCCTCTGGTTAACATCCACATAAATGCAGTAATTCTGAGCGCTGAATTTAGATCTAGATTTAGTGCTCTTCACCCATCTTTTTCAATGCCTTGGCAGTTACATTGTAATAATGAGGTCAAAGTGATTGAGCATTGCCTGAGAACAGCAAGAGACTCAAAACTTTATAAAACATCAGTTAAAAGTGGAGACTGACTGTTGCACAGCATGAACTGGCTGTTGTATCCTTGCCTATAGGCAAACCACAGGTTCTGTACATACATTATGTGACTGCCGCGCTCCTTCTCCAAGGAAGGACCAGTGCTGCTGAGCACTGATGGGACTTTTCCCACGGTCAACATTTTTCTTAAACATGTTGATGGGACTTTTTCTTCCTATCGGGTGTCTTATTCATGTAATCTGTGTCACTGAGTTGGCACTCATCTTATAAGGAACACTGAAGACTGGAAACAAACACAGGTAACAGAACTAGAACATGGTCTACTGGCTGAAAATGGCTACTAGCTCACAAGCAGTGTGCAACTTCTTCCTAAGGGAACTCACATAGCCTGTAATATGCTAAGTGTGGTCTGATCAGCAAGCCACTTCTCCTGCCACAACTACAGTGGTTTACATACAGTCAGCCTGAAAACCAGCTCAGCTGGACTAAAACCAAGTGAGTCCTATGTGGTTTCACGAATGGCAGACTACAACAATGACAGCCCACTCTTTGGATTCTACACAATATTTATGCAGCATGGATTTCGAAGCCTGGTAGAAACCTCCTAGCACCCCCTGACTCTCTCAGTGATCGGCACCATGTGCTTAATAGGAAGCTCTGATATGATATGTTCAATAGTGAAGACACAGGATGCATTACATGTTTATGTGTCCATGTGTGTGTATGTGTCTGAAGTAGGCAATGAAAATGGCATCAGAATGCTGAGCTGTTCTCTAGCTATAGCACAAACACAAATTATCACTTGGTATTGAAATAACACAAAATTACTTTTTATTTCTGTAGAACATTAGACCCGTTCAAGAATGTGTCTCGAAATGTCCACCAAATCACCAAGCTTATGAGCCTGGGCACACCTAACGATGCATGCCAGAAAAACTGAAGAAACATCAAGCGCAAGCTCAGCATGAACACTCACATCAGTGCTTCTGGAATGGTAAGAAACACTTTCCCTACAGCCAAATCATTACCAAGAATCAGGTCAACCTAGCAACAGGCAGCTGATCCCGCACTGTGCTAGAAAAAATTATAACTGTGTGAAGTGGCAAATGCAAGACACTCATTTTTATTCCCCACACCATCAAATATGAGCCACAGCATGACTGGCTAGAAAAAAAAGCACTACATCATGTAGTTCCACATAATGTTTCACACCAGTATCTCTCAAAATAGTCATCGGAACATGAGTCCACCTCATTGCCAGACTGTGAAAAGAAACCCTGAAACACTTCATCTGTTTCTGCTTTATGTGACAGCAGAGTGACACTGAATTGGCCCTACATCAATTCAATTCAATTCAATTCAATTCAATTCAATTCAATTCAATTCAATTTTATTTATATAGCGCCAAATCACAACAAAAGTTGCCTCAAGGCGCTTCATAGATACAGAGAAAAACCCAACAATCATATGACCACCTATGAGCAAGCACTTTGGCGACAGTGGGAAGGAAAAACTCCCTTTTAACAGGAAGAAACCGCCGGCAGAACCAGGCTCAGGGAGGGGCGGGGCCATCTGCTGCGAACGGCTGGGGTGAGAGAAGGAAGACAGGATAAAAGACATGCTGTGGAAGAGAGACAGAGGTTAATAACAGATATGATTCAATGCAGAGAGGTCTATTAACACATAGTGAGTGAGAAAGGTGACTGGAAAGGAAAAACTCAATGCATCATGGGAATCCCCAGGCAGCCTACGTCTATTGCAGCATAACTAAGGGAGGATTCAGTGTCACCTGGTCCAGCCCTAACTATATGCTTTAGCAAAAAGGAAAGTTTTAAGCCTAATCTTAAAAGTAGAGATAGTGTCTGTCTCCTGAATCCAAACTGGAAGCTGGTTCCACAGAAGAGGGGCCTGAAAACTGAAGGCTCTCCCTCCCATTCTACTTTTAAATACTCTAGGAACAACAAATAGGCCTGCAGAGCGAGAGCGAAGTGCTCTAATAGGGTGATATGGTACTACAAGGTCATTAAAATAAGATGGGGCCTGATTATTTAAGACCTTGTATGTGAGGAGCAGGATTTTGAATTCAATTCTGGATTTAACAGGAAGCCAATGAAGGGAAGCCAAAACAGGAGAAATATGCTCTCTCTTTCTAGTCCCTGTCAGGACTCTTGCTGCAGCATTTTGGATTATCTGAAGGCTTTTCAGCGAGTTTTTAGGACATCCTGATAATAATGAATTACAGTAGTCCAGCCTGGAAGCAATAAATGCATGAACTAGTTTTTCAGCGTCACTCTGAGACAGGATATTTCTAATTTTAGAGATGTTGCGCAAATGGAAGAACGCAGTCTTACATATTTGTTTAATATGTGCGTTGAAGGACATGTCCTGGTCAAAAATGACTCCAAGGTTCCTCACAGCGTTACTGGAGGCCAAGGTAATGCCATCCAGGGTAAGAATCTGGTTAGATACCATATTTCTAAGCTTTTCAGGGCCGAGTACAATAACCTCAGTGTTATCTGAATTAAGAAGCAGAAAGTGGCCATCCAGGTCTTTATGTCTTTAAGACATTCCTGCAGTTTAACTAATTGGTGTGTGTTATCTGGCTTCATGGACAGATAGAGCTGGTCGTCATCTGCATAGCAGTGAAAATGTATGCTATGTCTTCTAATGATACTGCCTAAGGGAAGCATGTATAATGTAAACAGAATTGGTCCTAGCACTGAACCCTGTGGAACTCCATAATTAACCTCAGTGTGTGAAGAGGACTCTCCATTTACATGCACAAATTGGAGTCTATTAGATAGATATGATACAAACCACTGCAGTGCAGTACCTGTAATACCTACAGCATGTTCTAATCGCTCTAATAGGATATTATGGTCAACAGTATCGGATGCTGCACTGAGGTCTAGCAGGACAAGCACAGAGATGAGTCTACTGTCAGAGGCCATAAGAAGATCATTTGTAACCTTCACTAAAGCTGTTTCTGTGCTATGATGAACTCTGAAACCTGACTGAAACTCTTCAAATAAACCATTCCTCTGCAGATGATCTGTTAGCTGTTAGCTGTTTGACAACTACTCTTTCAAGGATGTTTGATATGAAAGGAAGGTTGGAGATTGGCCTATAATTAGCTAAGACTGCTGGGTCTAGAGATGGCTTTTTGAGTAAAGGTTTAACTACAGCTACCTTGAAGGCGCCGATTATTAGAGATAGGTTGATCATATTTAAGATCGAAGAGTTAATTAATGGCAGGACTTCTTTGAGCAGTTTTGTAGGAATGGGGTCTAAAAGACACGTTGATGGTTTGGAGGAAGTAATTATTGAAGTTAACTCAGAAAGATCAATTGGAGAAAAAGAGTAACTTAACATCAATGGTACTAAGAGTAGCTGTAGATAATATTACATCTGTGGGATGATTATTGGTAACTTTTTCTCTAATGATAAAAATTTTATTTGTGAAGAAGTTCATGGAGTCATTACTAGTTAACGTTAAAGGGATGGTTGGCTCAAAAGAGCTCTGACTTTTTGTTAGCCTGGCTACAGTGCTGAAGAGAAACCTGGGGTTGTTCTTATTTTCTTCAATCAGTGATGAATAGTAAAATGTTCTGGCTTTGCGGAGGGCTTTCTTATAAAGCAGCAAACTATTTCTCCAGGCTAAATGATGATCCTCTAAATTTGTGACACGCCATTTCCTCTCCAGATTACGAGTCATCTGCTTTAGGGTACGTGTTTGAGAATTATACCACGGAGTCAGGTACTTCTGATTAGAGACCTTAGTTTTCACTGGAGCTACAGTATCCAGAGTCGTACGCAGTGAGGAGGTGAAATTATTAACAAGATAATCGACCTTTGTTGGGGTAGCATTCAGGTAGCTGCTCTGCTCTGTGTTGGTACAGGGCATTGAAGATGATAACAGTGGGTGGATTATATTCTTAAACTTAGTTACAGCGCTTTCAGAAAGACATCTACTTTGATAAAGTCTACTCTCCACCACTGTGTAATCAATTATTGTAAATGTAAATGTTATCAGGAAATGATCAGACAGGAGAGGGTTTTCAGGAAACACTGTTTTTTTTTTGTTTGTTTGTTTGTTTTTGTTTTTTTCTCTCTTGTTTGTGTCCCGTTTGGATCTTTAGCCATCAGAATTGTTGTCTTAAGGCCAAGAAAGATGCCAAGCGGATTTATTTTACCAAGTGGATCATCATGGCCTTGCCATATTGGTCCATTTGATTGACCTTTATTATAATTATGAATTTATTTTATTTTCAGTTGCTACAAACGGGACAGACATGACTGGGGGATAGGACAGGGAGAAAGAATGAAAGAAAGAGAGGGAGAGAAAGAAAACCAAAGGGGAGAAGAGACTGTGAGAAGGGGGGGGGAAGAAAGAAAAACAAAACAAAACAAAACAAAACAAAACACCTGGGTCACCTGTATGGAGAAAAAAAAACAGAAGAGAAAGCAAACAACAAAGAGCAACATAATAAAAAAAACGGCACCATCACAATAAACTAGCTAGCAGTAGATATCAGTAGATACTAAATAATAAACGATATTGTGCAGCACGCAAGATAGACAGCGCACAATGTGCTTTGAGGCAGCAGCCAAGAAAGCTGTAGTCCGCGTCTGTGAGTACCCGTGTGTACACCTGTGTGCATACCTGTGTGGATCAGCATGCTTGCATTCCAAAGGTTTCTCCATGTAACGATCTGCTAGGGAGTGTGGGGAGCCACAGCCCCGTCCTCCAGGGTATGAAGCAGGTATGGAGGAGATCAAAACTCCAGACATCCAGAGGCCCCCAGAACACAAGAGACCATGGAAGACCAACAGAGGGGCAGCCGCGCCACTGTCCCAGTAAGAGCTGAGGAGAGTCCCAGATGAGGGCTCACTCAGCAGCCGCGGAGCAGAAGCCAGGGGGAGTTGCAGTGACGCGCCCGTGAGCTCCGCCGGCAGCCAGCTGTGCCTGAGTGACCGAGCCCCAGGCCGAGAGGCCGGGGGCACCCCACCTCCGAAGTGGCCCGAGCGAGCCCCAGGCTCCAGGCCCCGATAAGCGGCCGCCAAGGAGTGAGCCGGTGTGTACCCGGACGCCCACCCCCAGACACAAAGAACCACCAACGAACCGACACCTGAGGGAGTCCGCCACTGGCAGGGGAAGTGGTGGTGGGTGGAGATAGGCCTCCAAACCTTGGAGGGCCTGAGATGTCCCCAGAGAGGTGGCGTCTGATACCCAACCTGACATATAGACACAGACATACAGGCACACACAGATACAAACATCCATTCCCACCCTCATGCTCTCATATGCACTTACTCCACACTCAACCAACGTGGAGACAGACATAAAGAGACGCTGTACACACGATCACACTCCCCAAGCGTACTCTACGAACCGGGTCTAGGTACCCTTGCCCCTGGAGGGGGGAACTGCACCCAGACCCAGGTGGTGTTACCCTTTTCCCTGCGGTGGGGAGAGGCAGACCGCCCCGACTCCGCAGCAGCAGGGAGGCCCCACACTCCAGACCGCAGTCGGACGGCCAACTCCTCCTAGCCCCCCCGCTCCAACAGGCCGCAGAGAACGGGGGTGAGAGAAGACTCCAAACCTCCCTCCACCCGCTCATTGTAGTGTTGATGCATGTGTGTTCTAAGGTGCAATTAAAACCCAGGAGGGCATGGAGCTACCTGCCAGAGAGCAGCAGGTAAGCGCATAGTCCCTCCTGCTAGCCCTCAATGTCTACGTGTATTCAAAATTGAGAGGTGGGCAACGACGCCAGGGGTGAGGTGTATACCCTGATGGTAATTTGGACTCCGTGTATCGTGCCCACCCCCAAGATCCTATATGTATGTGTAATGAGAGTGTGAGTAATGTGAATGTCTAAGTTGTGGGATAAAATTGAGGCAGAGGCAGCCAGAAGGGGACGGGGGGGGGGGGGGGGGGGGTAGCCTCCTCTGCACCCTGGTGACATACCCCTACTCCAAGGCCCAGCATGTGTGGGTGGTTGGGGTGGAGCGGGAAGAGGGAGGCAGCTGGAGATGGGGAGGGAAGGAAGGGAGGGGCAGGTGACCCCTCCCTGGGGCCAGCTCCCCCGCTGACCCCAGTAGGCACTCCCATACTCCGTGACCCGCCAGGGAAAGGGGGCCCAGGCCCATCCAGACCGGGGCCCGGCGCAGCAGCGCCCCCCGGCCCCACAGAGCCCGGGACAGTCCACCCAACCCCACCACAGAGAAAACTGCACCCACCCCACCATCCACTCATCTTCCAGACTACATGAGACAATAGACGCCCAGGCTGAGATCTTCCTCCACCTCTCCTGTATCTCCCCCTCCTGCAGAGAGTTCCTGAGGAGAGGAAAGCTCCTGCAAGGTGTGACAATCTCCCCCACCAGTTGAAGAGCCCCCCAGGTGGCTCGACGCACCGGCGGCACCCTGCGCCAGGGATGGGCCCCCATGCACCCACCCGCCCACAACCCCGGCAACACACAAACCAGGACCCAAGGCCCCGAGGCCCGGAAACACTGTTAAATGTTCAGTTTCTATGCCATATGTTAAAACAAGATCTAGAGTGTGATTAAAGTGGTGGGTGGGTTCTTTTACATTTTGAGAGAAACCAATTGAGTCTAATAACAGATTAAATGCCATGTTGAGGCTGTCATTTTAGCATCTACATGGATGTTAAAATCACCCACAATAATTATTTTATCTGAGCTCAGAACTAAATTAGATATAAAGTCTGAGAAATCAGACAGAAACTCTGTGTAAGGCCCAGGTGGACGATAGATGACTAAGACTAGTTTCTGAGTTTCACAGCTGGGGTGGACAAGGCTAAGCATCAGGCTTTCAAATGAATTAAAAGTCTGTCTTGGTCTTTCATTGATTAATAGGCTGGTGTGAAAAATTGCTGCCACACCGCCCCCTCGGCCTGTGCTTCGAGATTTCTGGTAGTTAGAATGACTCGGGGGTGTTGATTCATTTAAACTAACATAATCATCCTGCTGCAACCAGGTTTCTGTAAGGCAGAGTAAATCGATTTGTTGGTCAATTATTAAGTCATGTACTAAAAAAGACTTGGAGGAGAGAGACCTAATATTTAATAATCCACATTTCACTGTTTTACTCTTTGGTTCAGATGTGGATACTGTATTGTTCTTTCTTTGTGATTGTTTATGTTTAAGTTGTTTGTTGCTGGTTTTTAGTTTGTTTTTTGTCTTTTTGGAAGCTGACACAGTCTCTATGGAGATGGGTTTTTGGGGGGGTAGCAGGAGGAGAGAAGCTGCAGAGAGGCGTGTAAGACTGCAACTCTGCTTCCTGGTCCCAACTCTGGATAGTCATATTTTGGGGGGTTTAATAAATTTGTCCATATTTCTAGAAATGAGAGCTGCTCCATCCAAAGTGGGCTGCTCCATCCATCAGGCAGACATGGGACAGAGGAAGACTGGTAAAAAAAAAAAGATATATTTCGAGGTTAGGTGATTCTGGATGAGCTTTCAAGTGTAGTAGAGAAATGTGATGCTTTGGGTGTATTGGTGTCTCCGGTTGTCTTTGCAGCTCATTGCAAAGATGAATGCAAATATGTGTTTGCATGAAGAAAATGTGATTACATTACTTGTATACTTGTAAGTCTTGCCAGGGCAATGATGTGGACATTGTAAAACCTCTGCAGTTTACCTAAGGCATGAGAGGGGAGGGATAGAGAAGAGCTGGTTTGGTGGCATGACAGTGGCATTACAGTGCCGGTAACAGACAAGAAATGACAACAGGAAAAAGGGGAAGAGACTTTTGACATTTATACCTCACTGACATTTGGATCCACCACAGGGATATACAATTATCCAAACTACACTAAACATGATCAGAGCTCACTGGTTGAGTAGCATCATCCATCTCTGTTTCAGTCTGAGCATGTGCTGTGCTTTCACGTTCATGAATGGCTCCCCCACAATTGTTCTCATTCCTCCTGCCTATATTTCATCATTTCCTCCAGTCCTATAGCTTACAGTGGCTGAGAAATGGCAGCAAACTATTGGAGAAATGGGAGCATCGGGTAAGTCCACGTCTCCAGTCAATTACAGGATCTTGGTTTAATTGTTTAAAGAGATAGAGAAGTGAGAAGATGGGAAAAGAAGCGGTGGGAATATATTTAAATAGGTGCTCATAATCTTCAAGTAGTTGACTCATGGAGATTGAATTGACTGCATATCCTTGAGCATTTGTAAGCAGCTTGAATATAAAAGCATCTTTAATGTGCCCCACATTGCACTGGGAGAGATGCTCACAGATGGCCTCTATAAAGCTTTGGTAACCAAAAATACAGGAAGTCAGATTCAAAAAGTAAGCAAGACTAGGAAGTCTATGACCATATTCATTCAAGAATAATTTGGAGTATAAAGTCCAAAATGGTTCCAGTGATAATAGGAGTGCCAACCCCCAGACTTGAAGAGTAGCTTCTAAAACATAATATTAAGGTTAGGGTAAGGTTGAGGTTATCACCGATAATAGCTTAAACTTCACACACACTTAAAAAGCACGCCACCTCTGAGGGTTCTTCTGCTGTGTCAGGGCTTGCTGTATGCTCATTTAGTATGAATGACCACAGAGATAATATTACCAGGCCCAGGCTGACAGGGTGGTGACTGCAAAGCAGCAAACAGAGTAACATTGAGACAACAGTTACTCATTCTAACTTATTGTACAGGGTGGGCCATTTATATGGATACACCGTAATAAAATAGGAATGGTTGGTGATATTAAAGTCCTGTTTGTGGCACATTAGTATATGTGAGGGGGCAAACTCCTCAAGATGGGTGGTGACCATGGTGGCAATTTAGAAGTCGGCCATCTTGGATACAACTTTTATTTTTTCAATAGGAAGAGGGCCATGTGACACATCAAACTTATTGGTAATGTCACAAGAAAAACAATGGTGTGCTTGGTTTCAACGTAACTTTATTCTTTCATGAGTTATTTACAAGTTTCTGACCACTTGTAAAATGTGTTCAATGTGCTGCCCATTGTGTTGGATTGTCAGTGCAACCCTCTTCTCCCACTCTTCACACACTGACAGCAACACCGCAGGAGAAATGCCAGCACAGGCATCCAGTATCCGTAGTTTCAGGTGCTGCACATCTCATATCTTCACACCATAGACAATTGCCTTCAGATGACCCCAAAGATAAAAGTCTAATGGGGTCAGATCGGGAGACCTTGGGGGCCATTCAACTGGCCCACGACGACCAATCCACTTTCCAGGAAATTGTTCATCTAGCAATGCTCGGACCTGGCACCCATAATGTGGTGGTGGTGCACCATCTTGCTGGAAAAACTCAGGGAACGTGCCAGCTTCAGTGCATAAAGAGGGAAACACATCATCGTCAAAGGAGCTTGCAAAGAAAAGCGTCTGGACTTCTTTAAGTTACTTGAAGACGTTTCACCTCTCATCCGAGAAGCTTCTTCAGTTCTAAGGTCAAATGGTGGAGAGTCCCAGATATAAACCTAGTGGGAGTATCCCCCCACAGGGGGACAAAAGGACCCCCTGATGATCCTCTAATCGCCTGAGCCAAGATGTGAAACTGGGTGTGGGTCCCAATCAGCCAGAGTTTCGGGTGAGTTCATTGTGAAACCTGGCCCCACCTTATCATGCGAATTCCTGAGATCAGATGGCCCAGGATGTGAGTGGGCGTTAAGGCGTCTGGGAAGGGATCTCAAAACTGGATTATAGATGGCAGACAGTTGGTGTCGTAAACCACCATATGGGTATATGGTGGTTTACGATATATGGGGCGACTGCCTCTCTCTCTCCCTCTCCTGCTGCTACTTCAACCAGTCTGAGCGACCCAGGATCCCTGAGCAGTTATGGACTTGTTATTGTGATATGTATTTGTAAGTCTATGCTTCTGTTCCGGTTTTCCACTTGTTGTATGTGTAGGCGTGTGTAGGTATGTGTGTATATATATGTGTGTGTGGATGCCAAGCACCTGCAGGCCTGATGGGCGTGGTCCTGCTAGAGGATTGGCCATGCCTGAAGCCCCACACAAACCTGCTGCTGATCAGGCTCGTCGGGGGAGCTATTTAGGAGACTGATGGAGCTCCCACCGACACGGGATCATTGCGTGAGACTTCACGTCAGTCTTAGCTCAGTTAAAGTCTGTGAGTGTATGACTACTGGAATACAGTGGCACTGAGGTCTGAAAAAGAGGTCTGAAAAAGGAAAAAACAGTCATTTATATTTGGTGGCACAGCTCTATTCTAAGACCTCCCTGATCTTTCATATGTGACGCGAAGCACAAAGCAATGACAACAGATATGACACTAATTTAGTGAACGGGCACAACTTGAACTCAAAGTGTTTTAATACCATGTCTCAGTCACCCATTCACACACACACAAACATTGGGTGAATGTATTTCTAATAACTTAGGATTCAGTATGTGGCCCAAGGATACTTTGAAATGCAGACTGGAGCAGCCTTCCAATTAGCAGATTACCTGCTCTACCTCCTGAGCCACATCCACCCATGTGCCCGCTGCAAAGTGTTTGCAGATATGCAGCAAAAGTCGGTGGTTACAGCTGTTTTAATAGCATGCATTGCATGAAATAACCAACTGGATATGCAGAAGGGTCTGCCACTGGCTCATCCAATTTAATTGCTCTACAAGACTGTGCTATCAAATATTAGAATATATCCCCCTTAATCCTGTGAGATTGAAGTGAACACTGCTATGACCTTAACCCCTGTGCCATCACAATAGCCTGGTGATGCTATTGTTTAACATGGGCCTGATCAGAAAACCTTACAGCCTAATATTTGCATTTCACCATGTCCCCTACTTTGTATGAATAATGTGCACTTTGTACCTATACTTAATCATTCATTTTTAATTCTTAAATGTTTCCTATACAGCTGTTTGTTGATATGAATTGGAAATCAAAAATAATTGCTTTCTAATTATTTCTAATTAGTAGATTTCCTGGAGTGGATAACTGATGCAGGACAAACAGTCTAATTGCTTTTAAATGAAGCAGCAGATCATAAGTAATTTCCACACAGACAATATTGAGCTAAAAGTATAGATCTATTAAACACGATGATTCATTTCTTATTCACTGCGGCACTGACTCTCTGAATTCTCTCGGTGGACTGAATTTGTTTTAGTGTGATATTTTATGCAGATTTATCGCCCACATGTGGTACTCAGAGGTCATATGAAGACAGTGATCAAACCTGGCTTCAGGCTGTCGATTTCCCCGTCAACTTAGGCTCCCAGGTAAGATTGCAGTGTTTAATGTCCCAAGACCTCCATAAAACTTCTCCCAGTCATTTGTAGAATTTCAGATGAGGATCTGCCAGCTGAAACTGAGCAGACCTTCAGGGAGGTTCACCCTCAGGTAACAGAATGCTTCTGGTTATGTGTTTTTTCCCCTCCCCTGTGCCTGTCAGTCTGCTGCCCTTCCCTTATTACTAGACGTGCACGTCGGTGATACAGAAAACATCAGTGCAGCTGATCAGACATGTCGTGCTGCTTTTCAACCTGGAAAGTGTACTCCACAGTTAATCATAATTGCCTCTCCTTATCATCACACCAGACAAAAAACAGCATCTACTTGTGTTAAAAGGTTTTAAACAACTGCAGGTTTCCTGCTAGCTTTGAGTGCATTGATGGTTCCTACTGATCTAAAGGTGTGCTTCATGTAGTGCAGCTTCTGCAAACTCTAGTATTTCAGATTCACAGACAGAAACCTCCAGTAACCTTGTGTGACTGTTGCCTCGGTTTTGTAGATGGGTGTGTGAGGCAAACACCAGCATAAAAATCAGTGGTTGATTAAAAATTCATACAGTCGATTTGTTAAAGCGCTCTGCTCACCACTGCCATATCAGCTTCACGTACTGCAGGAGGACATGAAAGTGAGAAAAGCAAAGAAGAGAGAGGAAGGCGGGATAACGAGGGACGAGAAAAGGGTGCAGTAAAGGATGACGGGACCGAAGGTTCTGTTCCCTCACACGCACACATCCAAGGTGATATGACAGTGCTTTATGAAATTTGAGCTTGCTATTTCCTCTTTCTGATGCTCTCCATTGAGCTTATTAAGATGACAAAAAGCATGGATAATTCAGTGATGTATTTAGTCTTCAAGCCAAACCAAACAGCACTCCTAACACTGTGCATCCAGGCTACTTGAAGTCTGGTCACACTGCTCGTTTTGTATACTCATCAGTCAGTATTATCTGTCACTACACTTTGTAGGGCTGGGAGTTTGGGTGATCTGTCTGACAGATGACAGCACTTTACTCAAACAAATCATGCCATTTATATTCACAGCTGCTCTCAAGGTAATCCAAACCCTTGACTTGCAAACAAGACGTTTCCAGCACTGGACTACCTAAGTTTCCACTTTAAAACACTTTAAATTTGTAGAAATTTATAGATAGTGACTTTAGGCACCAAAGAAATAAGTGCTTGTGTGTGTGTGTGTGTGTGTGTGTGTGTGTGTGTGTGTGTGTGTGTGTGTGTGTGTGTGTGTGTGTGTGTGTGTGTGTGTGTGTGTGTGAGTGAGTAGAGAAATTTGTAGCGATCACACCAAGATACCACTGGATCTATGCATGTAAGCTTTGCTAACCAGTAAGTGTCAGGTTTTGTTGTGCTATTGTGTTATTTTGTTGTATTAGCGCATTAAGCATTTGTGCATATTTAACCCCTTAATAAAGGCCAAAAAAAGGCCAAAAAGTTATTCAAGGTTAAGATTGAATAAGGTTCAGCATAAACCATTGTGGAATCAGTGGTGTTGGCAAGGAGCAATGAACAGCGACATGAAGCTGAAAATGGAACTTCCTGCAAATTGTTACATAGACACTAACTTTAAAAACAGTGCATTTTTTAAAAAGATCCAAAAATAAAAGCCTGTGATTTTGGCAAACATTCTAAATAGCTGTTGTAACATTTCAGCTTGAGAAAAAGGTTCATTAAGCAAAAAAGCTGATACTGTTCATGTGGGCGTAACGTGTTCAGTGGGAGAAATGTTTCGTCACTCATCCAAGTGACTTCTTCAGTCTTAGCTGACTGCAGGTTTCCCCAATCTTATAAACAGTACATTTGCATAATAACTGAAACTAGCACCACTGACAATGAACTGATTCAGAGATGGTCTTTCCCTTTTCACATAAATGGCTTTCTTGACTCTCTGCTCAAACCAGCGTTCCACCCTGTCCAGGACGTCTACATCCTCATCATCAACAGAGTGTCCAGTGTAGGTGTAAAAAGACTGCTGGCCTGACAAGTTAGCTCTTCTGTGTTATGCCATCCATTTAACCAGATCAAGAAACTGACCTCACAGCCCATTATCTGTCAGTGCTGCTAGTTTCAGTAATTGTGCAAATGTGCCGTTGGGGAAACCTGCAGTCAGTCTGAAGAAGTCACTCGTATGAGTGATGAAACGTTTCTCCTACTGAAAACGCTACATCCAGATGAACAGAATCAACTTTTTTGGGATTTCCTTACCTGGATGATATAGCATGCATCAAGACCTATTAAGCTACTATTAAGCTTAAATGTGCAAAGAAGATGAGACCACTTTGATGTCTGCAGCTCTCGACACTCAATGCATGTAATAACTCATGGAGCAATAAACACTCCTGTCAAGGCAAAAATATGTTTCACGGTTTGTCAGCAGTATGCACACTTAGCCCTGCAATATTAATTAGCCAACTGTTTTTTGTGTTTTTTACTTTCAGGTATTACATCAATTACATAGCACTATGTTGTCCTACACATCTGTCACATCAGCTTTTACACACAGATTAAACTTTAATACAGAGGAATACTTTGTAGCAAAGCAAACTATTCTTTACATGAACTCTGATTCCAGCTGAGCTGTCCAGGTTACTCTCCCAAGACATCACATATGTTGCAGAACATATTGCTGTCCATTGTGTTGTCTCACACAGGTTGTGAGATTGTTGTTTTTGGAGCGAGGTGCATGTGGAATGTTTGCACTTGTCCTGTATAAATCATTTTCAGATTTCACGTAACAAGCTGTGCCTGTTTTGCTAATAAATGACTTGCACCTTCATCACATCTGCTGTTTGTGACCCACTAATTTGTGCTGCTCCTGACTGAGTGTGTTGGCCATTATTGGTCATTATCTGCGTTCACAAATTAGGTCACTCAAAGCTTTCCCAACCCATCCACAATTGTGGCCTCACATTATTTGACCTGCCACTTAGTTTCAGAATTGTATTTTAATCTGGACAGGAACGATGCAGACTCACATTCACTTCCTGATTAAGTAGCAAGCCAGTAGTATTGATTCTTTATAGCACTTTTCACTGACAGGAGTTAAAAGTGCCCTAAAGGAGGAAAAGAAATGAAGAAGACAGGAGATGCTCGAATACCTTAGATCACTTTATCCTTCTTGTGTGAGTAGGTTGCTTTATTTGCTTTGACCTGACTCACAAGTCTAGTTTTGTACTACTGCCAGAACTGCCTTATGCTCATGTGTAAGGGTCCCATTATAACCACCCCATAGGTGGCTTTGCACTTGACATCATCACACAGCCATATCTATCAATGCTCGCCATTGAGGCATCGGCTCCCACTTCAGTATTCCACTGAACGGTCGTCACACAGACAAAACCTCCACATCAGCGCAGGTATTGGAGGAGAAGAATTAAAACTAAAAGCAAAGAGGTTTTTAATTACACTTTGTTCAAGTCTGATGTATTCAAACTGTTGTAACATCTCCCCCTGTACAATCTTTGAATCTCTGAGCTTCTGGACTGATATATCATTATACTGACACAACATTTATACTGACACAACATCTGGCTGTGGTGGCAGCAGCACAATGCACCAGGTTACAAAAATCAAAAGGTGCATGACCAGCAGACACAGCAGCCTGCGACAGCATGTATATTGTCAATTTGATGTCCATTTTGTCGTACGGTGCAGTGGACACTGTATAACAGGGCCTTCATAGTTCTAGCTCATCATCCCTTCAAGACTTACTTTCTGCCACTCCTTCTGCTGCTGTATCGTCTGGTAACCCACCAAGTCTTTTTACAATTGTCAGTGTTGGCAGTGGCATGCTATGATTTTAACAAAAAAGGCAAGCAGAGACAATAACAAATAAATGATCAGTCAATAATTTCAGTGGTAGGTTTATTTGAACAGTGAGAGACATAACATTAACCAAAAAAATTCAGAAAATGCATTTCAAAAAAGTTATAAATTCATTTCCACTTCATGAATGAAATAAATATTTGATACCTTTGCAAAACGTACTTGGTCTTGCACATGTCTTGTAGTTGGCCACAAGTTTTGCACACATCTCAGGGGAGATTTTGTCCCACCTGTCTTTGCAGATCCTCTCCAATCCCTAATGTGTCATGGCTGATGTTCAAACCTTCAGCTCCCTCCACAGATTTTCTATGGGATTAAAGTCTGGAGACTGACTAGGCCACTCCAAGACCTTAACATGCTCCTTCTTGAGCCAATCATTTGTTGCCTTGGTCGTGTGTTTTGGATAATTGCCATGCTAGAGTGCACTATCTGAGGGAAGGAGGTTCTCACCCAAGATCTGACGGTACATGGCCCCATCCATCCTCTCTTTGATGCAGTGCAGTTGTCCTGTCCCCTTGGCAGAAAAACACCACCAAAGCATAATGTTTCCTTCCCCATGGTTGACGGTGGGGATGGTGTTCTTGGAGTTATAGGCAGCATCATTGAGATGTTCAGTGGCAAACTTCAAACAGGCCTGTGTATGCGCTTTCTTGAGGAGGGGACATCACAGGCACTGAAGGATTTCAGTCCTTCACGGCATAGTGTGTTACCAACTGTTTTCTTGGTAACTATGGTCCCAGCTGGTTTGAGGTCACTGACACGTTCCTCCCAAGTAGTTCTGGGCTGGTTCTACACCATTTTTGTTATTATTGAAACTCCACGAGGTGAGATCTTGGGTGGAGTTTGGCAGTTATTTTATGGTTTTTCCATTTGCAAATAATCGCACCTACTGTTGTCACCTTCTCACCCAGCTGCTTGGTAATGGTCTTACAACCCATTCCAGCCTTGCCTAGGTCCACAATCTTGTCCCTGTCATCCTTGGAAAGCTCTTTAGTCATGGCTATAGTGCAGAGTTTGGAATCTGGAATGATGGATGATGGACAGCTTTTATACAGGTAACGAATTGAGAAGGCTCCCAATGTCAGCTTGACACCTGTATAAAATACACCTGGGAGCCAGAAGTCTTGCTGGGGATCAAATACTTATTTCATTCATGAAAATGCGAATTAATTTATAACTCTTTTGAAATGCATTTTTCTGTATTTTTTGGTTGTTGTTCTGTCTCTCACTGTTCGGATAAACCTACCACTAAAATTATAGACTGATCATTTCTTTGTTAGTGGGGGAACTTATAAAGTCAGCTTCAGTTCAAATCATTTTTTCCCTGACTGTATGTTTAAGGTTGAGCTCATTTACTTGAATATAAAGTATTTACTAAATTCATTATATGTCCTGTGAGGACAACATATCTATTAAAATTAATTGTGTGCAATCTGATAGTGTTGAGAGCCTTTACACTTCCCTTTTTTTTAGGCCAGACATGGGTATAGCTGCTTTCCCCTCTCCATTAACATCAACATTTTCCTTGCTTATGTACTAAAGGAGTTTTTAACAACTTTTTCATCCATGTTTTCTGTATCACACATTTTAAATAGCGTGTTTCTAAGCGATTTGAAGAAAAAGAACGAACATGTGTAGGTTCAGTCCAGACGGTTCTCATATTTCCTCTTTTTCCGAGGTCGTCATTTAGGAACGTGGTGGGTAGCCGAAAACGTAATATGGTGACAATTTGTCACCTAGCGTAAAATGTTACGCTTTGGGAGTGAGAACGGGTTGCACATATTGGCCAAGGTGGTTAGCAAGAGGAAACGTATCTGTTACGATGCCTACGATGACTTCATTTAAATCAACTTCATTTAATCATGACTTCATGTTCATGACAGTGACTTTCATGAACATGAAAACATAGATTATTGTTTTCATCACTATTTTACAAACTTCTGCATAATCGAGGTGGTCCAAAAGACATTTTTCCAGAAGTCTTGTGTTGTGTTTAATGCAAGTTGTGCATATGATTAAAAAATTGACAATTTATGTTTGCATTTAATGTATGAAATATGATTCAATAAACATGTCTGTGGTTGTTACAATAAAAAATATAACTTTTTTTACTCTGACTTTATGTTTTTTGTCTGATTTTAGATCAATTGTCTTAATACAGTATGTCAAAATGAAAACACAACTGTAAATTCAGACACGTGAGGTTGTGCTGAAAAGAATGATACCAAACAAGGCACAGTAAATAGTTTTTAAAGGTGAAATGTAGAGGTCAAATCAAAAGTAGGTAAAAATGGCCAATTATACCCTGGACTCCAGAGGGTTAAAATAAATTTTAAAGTAACGCAATAGTTACTTTTCAAGCAATTAATTACTTTTAGAATCTTGTAACTCAGTTACTAACTCAGTTACTTTTTTGAAGAAGTAACTAGTAACTATAATTAATTACTTTTTTCAAAGTAACTTGCCCAACACTGACGATGGTTAAGGACAAATGCAATCGCATGGCAGGATCCTGTAAACGGACCAAACTTCAGTCAGGGGAACAACTGAGATAATCCATCCACAATACAAGGTTAGTCATTAATATTCTGCTGCATGGGCTGGGCTGTAGTTATAGCGTAAGGTTTTAAAAACTGAGCTTTAAAACAAATAGTGATAATAAAAACACAGAGAGGGCGACAGTGATCAGTGACTGTTTTCAGGAGCTTGTTCAGATGAGATAGAACAAGATACAAAACAATAAAACATGTTAAAAACACAACAGCTTTAATAAATAAATAGTAGTTTGGACCCGGAAGCAGGGTTCATACGTCACCGCTTAAAGAATGGATTGTTTTATACAATAGTGGTTCCTATTAAACCAGAGGATTTGCCCCCTGTTGGCCATTGGAAAGAATATAGGTTCAACATACCCCAAGTGATGCAAAAGAAAGGGAACGCCCTGGACAAAGCACCACTGGGGGAAACAAAGAAAATAATCATTCTAACTAAAACTACTTTTAACTCAAAAAAAAAAAAAAAAAGAAGTCATCATTAACAGTGACACAATAATCCTCAGTGAAAACCCATGCAGGTTTCATGCTTTAAGATAACACTCACTACTACCCCTCTAGGCCATTTAGCATAAAGATCATGTTGTGTTAATTTTTTGGATGCATCAAAAAACAATGTTGCCGGTGCTATATTGAAGTTCCAATTGCCCAGCTATTACTCTGTGTGTTGAATTAAGAAATGTCCATGCAGGGGAAAAACAAAAACAAAACACTAGTCTGTTGTGCCCACACATTTCATTAGCAGTGACATTCAAATTTTTTTCCTTATATTAGAATCAGGGGCTTACAAATCCCTGCCCAAGCACTCAGGGTGATAATCCTAAGTGTTAGCCTTGAGCCCCAGAGTATCCACACTCCAAGTGGACAGAAATCTGAAAGGTCATGAGCATTATGTTACATATCTTACATGCTTTCATAAACACAATAGGGAGATGAATTGGCTTCTTCCACAATGGTTGAATATTGACATTGAATTGATTTTGTTTTCCCGGTAAGCAAAACATATTCTGCAAGACTCCCAGATCAATAGATACAATAGTGGTAGTGGAAATTGATTTTCTTCTGTTTTTCTGTTCTGCTGTTGTCTACTGTTAACCTAATCTAATCACCATCAGCAGCTTTTGATTATTTGCTTGGAGGTACCATCCAGTTGGTTAAATCTTCAGCTATTGCAATGTCCCAAAGTAGCTTAGCCATCATGTGAATGACCATAAAGTAAAATTAGTTGAGTCATTTTATAATACAAAATGCCACAATAAAGCACTGTTGTGGATAGCCCTTATTACAGAGTGCTGATTTAACACAAACCATGTTAATTTAAAACATTCATATTTCTTAATTGCATGTACTGGCCTGTTCCTCAAAAGTAGGGCAGTCAGTGCTGCCAGCAAAGGCCAGAGGAGATATATTGAGAGAACTTTCTATGTATTTTCGAGTTGCAGAGAAACCTCATTTCATATTGAATTTTATAGCAATGCACATTGCATTTTTGCTTCATGCTTTTGTGTATTTGCATATGTTCATTTACAAGGAACAAGCAAGAAAGCAGATAAAAAGAAAACAAGGGGCAAAAGGCAACTGTTTATCAGATTACAATAATTGAACTGATACATTTGTGGCTCTAATGACTAATCACTCTGATCATTTCTATCTCTGATTAATTAGCAGGAAAGTTTCATCAATAATTATAATTTAAATTCCAATGACTTGGTGATCCCATAACTTTTTCTTCATTAGGCCTAAATTTCGGTTACTATGATTCTTTGTACTATTGATTTTTTTTTACACCAAAGATCAATTCAGATCAACAAACAGAAAAACAACAACAAACAAACAAAAAACAGAATGATGGGAAGAGAAAAACATGCATCTGAAACAAACATGGTGGAGGTAATGTTATTGCATTGGTATGTCGAATGCGGTCACAAGTGTGTGACTGTTAATAGATATGTCAGGGTGAACTGTGAAGTGCACAGGGCTATACTCTGCTTAGATTCAGCCAAATGCTGAAATTCACAGTTAAAGACATAATGAGCCAAAGTACACTACAAAAGCAACCAGTGGGTTTGTGAAGGCAAAGAAATGGGATATCCTTCAATGGCCAATTCAGTCACATTATCTCCACCCAACAGATCGTGCTTTTCAATTTCTGCCTTCAGTTTTTCCTTCAGTAAGCACCACAAACAAGCAGCAAGTAACTGCTGCTGCAATAACGACCTAACAGATAATGCGAAAGTAAGAAATGTAGCACATGCTGATGTTACATGGGTTTGCAGCCACTGCCAGCAAACAATCTTCATCCAAGGATTAAAAACAATGCTTATGTTTTAAATTATGTTAGTTTGTCCAATTGTTTTTGTACCTCTGAGAGTGCAGAAAAATGGCTGTAAAGCCACTTTAATTAAAATTGAACATCTGCACTTAAATCGTGGACTTAAAATAGTGCATGAAAGCTAAACTGCAAAAATTGTGTCATTGTCCAAATACATAAGGACCTAGATAACTGTACTATCCTTTCATCAGCTGGAACATTTTCTCAACTGCTATTCCAATTCAGGGTCACTGAGGGGCTGAAGTCTATCCCACCTGAAATTTGGGGTACATCCTGAACATGTCACAGGACTCAGAGCAAAATTAAACATTATTATTTGTGAGAAGAGTAACAGATTTGTGCCATCTTTATCTTCTGCAAGAGCATTCAAACCTGTGACAACAAGTACATTTTTTTCCAACTGAACTAGCTGATAATTGAAGTGACTTGACTTAACCTCCTAGGACCTGGCAGCCACATATGTGGACATCACATTTTGGGTTATTTAGACCAAAATACTCAATTGTGCTCTACAGGGGTCTGATATCCACTTACGAGGACATATACTGCTACTGTTCTATCAAAATTTCTAATGAATATCCTCATATGTGGCCCTCATTTTTCTTAGAAACAAAAATCAGGTAAAAAAAAAAATCTGGTTATTCTTTGCTTTTACATTCACTGGGTCCCAATATGCCCAAATATCAAAGATAATTTTAAAATGCATGCCGTGGAAGAGTTCGGGTCTTAGGAGGTTAAAGGCTTTGCTAATGAAAAATAGGACATTACCACCCTTGCATTAGCAAAGTTTCTTGTACATTCTGTATGTTCTAGTTGAGTGACTCACACTCACTTGATGTTTGCAGACCTCTAAACAAACACCAAATAAAAGCAGAGTTTTGGGAGTGACAGATTGCTAACCCTCTTTTGAGGATCAGTACTAACAAGTGACCCACTAAACCACAGACACTTGGAACTGCTAGAGTTCAGACTGGGCCACATCCCACATAATGTACTAATGCAGTCTCCATTCTCAGATGCTTTTGCTTGTTAAGAGAACTATCAGAGTGAACAATAATTCCTAATAGCAGAAACGTGTATGGGAAATGGGATCAAAGTACAGCACACATATAAAACATTATAACTGCGCAGTATGCTGTCACACCAACCCAAATGTTACCAAATTTGAGTCGTTTTATGTAAAAGCTTTGCCACATCTCACTGATATGTCACCTCAGACAGAGAATTTTAAAAAGCCCCACTCACGATGTTGGAAACAAAGTAAAACACAAGAAGTATCTCAGCAGGTTTAAAATGTGATATTACTGTTTGCGCCCGTCTGTCCCCACAGTCTCTGAATGCCACACGCGTCGTTTGCAGATAATAAGCGGCGTGATTACTTGTGGGCTCGAGTGTCCACACCTCTTTTCATCTCACATACACCCGTGTAATGAAGCAGCGTGTTCTCCTCCTCTCGCTGCTGCCCACCCCGCACCTGTCCGCGCTGTGCGGCAGCCACGAGGGCTGCTCTTCCTTTTATGGTCTGGCTTCCTTTGTGGACACGTTAGTTGGATGAGGAGAGCAGAGCATAGCGCGGTGGTCCATATTCCCCGCATCTTCCAGTTGCGCTCCTGCGCTTTACGCAGAGTCCGCGGCTCCTCTGGAACACTCAGCTTTCTCTTTCTAAACACCGAGATGAACATGAGATGATTGAGCTCGTGGGCCGTGCGCACTGATGCTTCTCATTTTGCCGTTTCCTCGCGGTTTTTTCCTCTCCTGTCTGCATCCTTCGCCGACCAATCTGTGGAATGGTCTGCGTTTTCTCCCCTGGGTTGTTTCCACTTCAGCATGGGAACTGCGGTGTCCAAAAGGAAGAATCTGAGGAGTGATGCGATTTCTTCCGTGGCCGCAAAAGTTAGGTGAGTGCGCCCGGGGGAGCAGGGGATGTGAAGCGGAGGTCTGAGCGCTCTGAAGCCGACGGAGCACAGATGAGAAGACTCTGGCAGCCGTAGAAGTGATAGTTTGCAGATGACTGCACATTTCCCTAAACTAGTTTAAAGGGATAACGTTCACATGAGAATAATTACTGTAATTTTATATATTTATAATATATTAATGGATACACATAAATTAGGATATATTTCATGGTGTAAAAACAGCTCCTCCACTCTCTCTGGGCTGTTTTAGAGCTTTTAATTTAGCTGCTTTAATTTTGCTTTTCTTCTTCTTCTTCTTTTTCTTCTTCTTCTTATTAATGATATATATATATATATATATATATATATTTACTTTTTATGTGTCTTTTAAGTAAGTGTGACAGAATGAACCAATCTCTTCTTGTTTGTATTGGTTAGTGTACTTGTATTTCTACTGCCTTGCATAAGGTTCTTTGCTTTTTGATTCATGCATGCAACCTTATGATTAGCAGAAGTAGTGAATCCAAAGAATCAAATCAGGGTTGTTGTTTTTTTCAGGGTTTTTTTTTATCATTATTATTATATATGTTTATTTTTATGCTTTTATGTTTGCTGTCTGATGTAAGCCAAACTTTAATTTAAGGACATTTGTGTTATTTTAATTGTCCTGAAGCCCGTTGACAGATTGATGACCTGTCCAGGGTGTACTCTGATATATCCTCTAATTCTGACTCTAACACAGGTCATTAACACACTGGCATTATACGATACACACACAGTATAGCTGTGACATGTGAAAAGCTTTATTTATCCTCTTAACATCTACTAGCTTACTGGGGACCTATTAATGGAGGTTTGGAAAGTGGAAATCTCTCTGTGACTCACCACATTTCAGTTCACCAACTTAAAATGGTTTAAGGGTCAACAGTTGCAGCAAGTTACTCAGGGGCCCCTAAACTGTGTGTTGCACACAAGAAAAAGCACAGAAATCAAACCCCAAATGGGTCTATTAAAAAATGCTGACCTCAGATCAAAGGTGGTTAGGCTTAGGTGTATATACCTAGCATTTGGGTTTAGATTAGCCAGGCCCTCTGAGATCTAAGTCATCGTCAGCAAAACTCCCTAACCATAACTGTAACCCTGTGATTGGAATATGTCATTTGTGGTTTTATTACATTATTTCAAAGTCTTGGCAAACAGATAACAAAAAAATAAAAATAAAATAAAATAATTATTATAATCAATACACATCAAAATCTACTCATTACTGTAGGGTTATTGGGAGGATTAGCACCTGTGACTTAGAGCACCATGTTAGAGTTACAGTTTGACCCTCTTTAGGGTGAAACAAATTCACCTTTTGTCATTTTTTCATGTATAATTTTTGTACAAATGAGAATACTATTGAAATGTACGTGTAAGTATTACTTCAGGATTTTGCTTATGTTGCGGTAGATGGAGTGAGCACTTTTTTTTCTTAAGGACCCGCTTGGTTCATCTCACTCAGCTTGTGAGTAATTCTGATGACTTTTAGCTTTGAGTCATAACATTAAGGTCACGTCATGGGTGTCAGATCAGTGCGTTCTCAGTCCGAAGGACACAGGATGACCAGGCCTTATGGTAGGAGATTTTGTTGGTGTCACCCACTGATTAATTTCAGACACCAGGGTCGAATCAAGCACTTCGTCTCTCAGTGACCTATACGTGTATGTGCTTTTCTTCTTTAAGTGATCGCATGGTTGAACTGAAGCAAAGACAAACTGTTTCCTTTCCATCCACTTCCAAAGTCACCTCCATGCTCACTTTTGCACACATTGTCCAATTCTGTTTGTCCTCGTCTTCCTTTTTTCTATTTGTATGTTTATCTCCTTCCTCCTTCCTTCCTTGCTGCCTCACTCACTTTTTCACACCTCACGCTTTAACTCTCCATAAATCATGCTGATCGCAGCCGGTAGCTCAAGACCGTGTATGCAGACCACAGCCAAGGCTTGAACAGTATATGATATACCTCCTCTCTGTCAGTGGTTGTGAGCAGCACTCCAGTTGATGGGGAGTTTAATGGCACTCTGAGAACAATAGCACTTCCCCCTGAATCCCAACTGAGCCAGATTAGTAATGTCTCCAGTCTGCCAGATGATCTGAGTTTATCTGTTGTGCAGTGAATGAGCAGGGCAAAGCCATTTCACCTTTTCTACTTCCCTATCTTCGTCTTTCTGTGACTGTGAATAGCAAAAGCAAGGGGATTGTTCTAGAAGCATGTCTAATAGGCCCCTCTTCTTCTCTCTGACCTTAAAACATCTGTCTCCGTGTAATGTCACTCTGTCTCCTATTTTACTGTTCTGAGTAATACAGGCAAGGTTGAGTAGGAACGCACTGATCGGACCCAGTGGGAATAAATTTTTATTTTTATTTTTATTTTTTTGTGTCCCGTTTGGATCTTTAGCCATCAGAATTGTTGTCTTAAGGCCAAGAAAGATGCCAAGCGGATTTATTTTACCAAGTGGATCATCATGGCCTTGCCACATTGGTCCATTTGATTGACCTTTATTATAATTATGAATTTATTTTATTTTCGGTTGCTACAAACGGGACAGACATGACTGGGGGATAGGACAGGGAGAAAGAATGAAAGAAAGAGAGGGAGAGAAAGAAAACCAGAGGGGAGAAGAGACGGTGAGAAGGGGGGGAAGAAAGAAAAAAAAAAAAACCCCAAAAAAACCAAACAAACAAAACACCTGGATCACCTGTATGGAGAAAAAAAACAGAAGAGAAAGCAAACAACAAAGAGCAACATAATAAAAAAAAACAGCACCATCACAATAAACTAGCTAGCAGTAGATAACAGTAGATACTAAATAATAAACGATATTGTGCAGCACGCAAGATAGACAGCGCACAATGTGCTTTGAGGCAGCAGCCAAGAAAGGTGTAGTCCGCGTCTGTGAACACCCGTGTGTACACCTGTGTGCATACCTGTGTGGATCAGCATGCTTGTATTCCAAAGGTTTCTCCATGTAACGATCTGCTAGGGAGTGTGGGGAGCCATAGCCCCGTCCACCAGGGTATGAAGCAGGTATGGAGGAGATCCAGGCCCCAGATATCCAGAGTACAAGGACCCGAGGAGGACCACCAAAAGGGGGCGGGAACCGTGCCACCCTCCTGGGAAGAGCTGAGTAGAGCCCCAAAGGAGAGGTCACCCCGCAGCTACGGAGCAGAGACCAGAGGGGGTTGCAGTGGCGTGCCCGCGGGCTCTGCCGGCAGCCAGCTGTGCCAGAGAGGACCCAGTGGGAATAAATTAATAGAACAGTTTTTAACTTTGTCATCTGAAACTGACATTCACATCGCCTGTTTTCACAGTGATTCTTATTAATCACCAAATGGAACTAGAATAGAGTGGATGGCTAAAAGCTTGGTGGTTTATGAGCTGCTTTTCATCCAATGAAGAGGGATGAAATCTAATTCTGAAATTAGGTAAACTGTGAACAAAGATCTATGATTCATGTTCAAAGTGTGGGGCCTTAAAGTTAAAAGAAAATCCACATCGACTAAATTAATCTCACTTGTTAATTGTTTTAAAGCATAAATTATACACTAACATTTTCATATACATTCATTCAGATCAAAGTGTGATGTCATTAACGTTGAATCAATTCAAAGAAGAAGATTCAACAGAAGTCAGCTGATCTGAAGTCAGCAAGCTCCCTGTCCTGAGAAATCTGGGCTTATCATTTTGTTTGTTTTCCTGTCCTGTCGTTTTCTCACTCTTGGTTGGAATGAATCAGAACCGCCAAACAGGTTGACGAGCGCATGTGTGCTGTTTACTGACAACACCTTGCCGGATTTTTGGGGATATTCCTGATGATATTCAGTTTGGAGGATCTCACCGGGACGTTGTTTTATGGTTTATGAGGATCAGTCCTCCTGTTGTCAGTATTCATGACAGCACTGAATGTTGTCATTAACCAGAAATTAAACCATGGAACTAATTATTTCCATGCAGCCATGTTCCAGAATGCATCATACTTGTTTTGGCTGCATGTGTGGCCGCTTGCTGGAAGAACTGGGCTCATTAAGAAATAGGGAAGAAGAGTTTCCTTGCATAGAAATGCAGGAAAGAGAAAACAGACATGCATTCGAAAATTGGCTGATTCCGAGTGGACAGCCTCTTTTGCATTTTAGTTATCTCTTGCATTGTAATGCTGTCGTCTCTGCACTGGCTCTATTTTAATATGCTCAACAGATGTGCAGAAAAAGAAAGGTTAAAAAAGTCAATGAAAGTCTTCTAGGCTTTAGGCTTGCTGTCTTTTACTATGCATTTAATTGTGTGTTTTAATTACCACTTTTTAAGCAAAGTTAGAGGAAAATTAGTTGTCCTTTATGCACCCTATGCCTGAAGCACTTTAGTAATAGGCCAAACTGTCTCCCTGCCCTGTTTATGACAAACCTTTGTGGAGGAGTACGCCAAAACCGACCCGTCTGCTTTGATCAGCCACTTGATAGGAAAGATTACAAGGGCTTTAAAGCTAATGTTGTCTTTAATATTTCAAGAATGTCTGAGTCACTACTGAAAGGAATTGCACAGCACAACACTTTTCAGGCCTTAATAGTTTCCACTTTGGTGAAAATGTGATTTCATGGGCTCTTTCCCACAAGACTCTGTGACCAGCAGCCACCCTGTACTTATTGCTGCACAAATTCGCTCTAGCCACGGTCCAGTGTGGACGTTAGCTATAAAACATCTGGGCACCTCTGTAAAGCATAAACCTGTCACTGGAGGAAAACTATATATGAAACTTCCAAGGTCAAATATAACAGGGTTTTTAAACCAACAGTGTTAATAGAGTCTGTTTAGAATACTTAATATTGGTGTGGTGTGTTTGGGTGTATTACACAGCTCATCTTTAGATTTTAAATCATATGCAGAGAGGTGAGTGTTTCAGGTTATAGTGGATGTGTAAATGTAGCAACACAGACTCACCTTTTCAGGAGAGTCCACATATTTTGAAAGCTGTTCACAGCTTTGGGAAGTCTTGTTTGAAAAGCTTCATTTGAAATTGTTCGTCATCATAACGCACACTAGGTCCCAGGCACCCTGTTTAGGATTAGTGTTACTCGTCTGGCTTGGGTAATGTTTTGTTACCTCCACCAACGAGGTTATTCTTTCTGTCTGTAAATATGATAGGTTTAAAAGCTTTAAATAAATCTTGATAAAATATTGTAGTGTGTGGAGGGGGGTTTATGTTAATAATCCATTCAAATTTGGCTTACACCCACCACAGTCTTAAACGGCAACTCGAAGATTTATTGGTCGAAAATTGACAAAAAGCCTATAACTATTCTTACGACTGTGGCGTGTATTGTCGACATAGGTATAAAGATTTTAAATATCATGTTACATTTGACCTCTCCTTCAAGGTCAATAGATTGATCTGAATGTCAAAGTGACAATAACGCTGCATAGAGCTATTTAAAACTCTGTTTCTTACTGCCATTGTTTGTATTGGCAACATATAGACACATAGGGAATCATATCTGGGTATTGTAAATATCACATTAATTTGGACTTCAGACCTCGTCTTCAATGTCAAATAAGGTCCAACTTTCATAAAATGCTAAATTTAAAATACATGGCTGAATATAAAGTTACATACAAAACTTCCAATGTTCACAAGTGCTCAAGGTGTTGCCCTCTGGACACACAGCCTACGTCTATACAGTGGTCAAGCTCATCCCATAATTTTGTGAGCATGCCTGGTGTTACTGCTGTTCTTATGTTACCTACCATCAACCTCGTGAAACTCACAAACTAGGTCGCTGTATCAGTATGTGTTTCATTCAATCCTGGTAAACTAAACACTGCTCAGACACACACAGATTACCTCTTGGTTCGAACATGTTATGATGCTATCGCACTGGGGTTTTTTCCAGTCTTATGTTTTTTTAATGAAGAATTACCTGGTAATCTTCCTTTTGTCACCCTCTTTCAGCTTCAGTTTCAGTGGCAGCAAGCCTCAGATCATGATACTTATTTAATGATTATTACATTTTGATTTTATTGTGTCTTTCACAGTTGGGAAATGACAGAAAATGTTGGTTGAAGAATGATAAAGAATGATACGCAATAAAGTTGGATACAAAAAGGTTGAAGATTTAGGCCAACCAGGGACACCTTAACATTATTGAAGGCCTTGTGGCCATGAATGTTATGCTCACTGAGTAAAGTTATGTGCATATTGAGTCACTTTCCTCTGGTTTAAGTGCAGTGGGCCATTTTGTTTGAAGATGACAGAGCTGTCCCTGTCAGACAGTCACCTAACTAGGGGCTCATAAAACATAGAAATTAGAGCTCAAGTCTTACGAGACCCCGGTTGGTCTCATAACAGTAAGCCTTTGCATTAAGGAAAGGCCAAGTTTGACCTAGTTTTCTGCTCTCAGTATAACCCAATTGAGCTTTTGTGGGAGATACATTCACCTTTGTCCTGTTTTTGCTCAGGTGAAGTCTGTCTGTCTTTTTCGGCGAAAGATTAACAAGTTAACATAGCTGGACTAGCCATCGGACATTTGCAGGGTGGGCTGATGACTTATTTATTTATTTTTTTTGTAACGGCATGAACAATGAGAGGTGGTGGATTGGCCAGATGCTGGCCGATGTGTAAAAATAACTCAGTTGTTTGGTGGTGGCTATGGCGGAGCTTCCACAGAGGCAACAGGTGGATGAGGGAAGGGGAGGCAGGAGGAGGAGAGACCTGAGGCAGCCGCTGGTGAACTGAACTTCAGGTAAGAAGTCATGACCTGCAGTCTATCTGGGTCAGATATAAACCAAGTTTAGGTGGAGTTTATTTTCGTTGTGCTGACTTTTTACAGTCAGTTACAATAACTCGTACTGCGTGAGCTAGCATGACAGAGTTTCTATACAGCTGTTCGGTTGCTATGATGTTACTGATAGTGAACTTTATTTTATTCATAAGGTTAGTTAGTAGAGTTGCCAATGGCTCCTTAAAAAATGGAATGGGCCCTCATTCAGAGAAAATATTATGCGTTTTGTATTGAGTTGAGAAGAGACGCAGTTTGTCCCATACTTTAGCTAGAATGGAAAAAGACACAAAGCTGGAGTTATTCTGTCTTTACGCTGCACAGCTGCCTCTTCTCTTATCTCCCCCCCCCCTCTTCTGTTGCTACTTCAATCATGAAACTGATCAATGATCAGCTGATCGGCTTTTCTCTCTTGTTTATTTATCGCCCACTTTGCGCCAGAAACAGGAAACCAGCAGATGTCGCGCTAAACAACAGTAGCACAGCTTGATCAGCTGTTGTTAGAATTTATTTAATATTAATTTCTAGTATCAGCTGATGTTTGCTGGAGCCACAGCTGTAAAAGCTGCTGGTCATGATATCAGTTTGGATATGTGGTGAGAGGGAAACATGAGGATGAAACCAGGAGATGTCCTTACTGAATCATCAGAGCTGAACAGGTGATGGAGAAACAGGTTTACCTTTTAGGTGACATAAATGAGTTGAAGGGAAGTTATGAACTGTTTCTGAGAGACAAATAACACCAGGATCCTTTTCTAAGTAGCTGACAGCTGATAGCTGTGCAGGGGCGGATCTAGCAAAGTGTTGCCAGGGGGCCAGGTAGGGCATTAACAGGGAGAGGGGGGCACAAAGAAATGCTTTTCTTTCTTATTCTCATTTCAAATATTTAGCTTTTATTAAATAATTATCTGAATCTTGCGAACAAAGTGTTTATCTGACGTAAAATGTATAGAAATCATACATATACCAAAAAGACAGTGTACATCACTGTCACAACAACATTTGTTTTCATTCAAAGGCTTTATGGCTTTAATACCTGGTGGGCCGGTCTATAGTGAAAATGCCCAATTTTTTGTCCCAGTCCAGCCCTGCAGGTTAATACTGGCAGTGTCACCATGCCAGCTGACTGTATTTCATCATCAGCCAGTGTTGTTCTTTATACATCAATATTACCAAAGTTTACCATAAGGCAGCATATAAAGTATTTACTTGCTTTCAGGTTTTAGTCAAATGTTAGTCTTTTCATTTGTTTCCCCACTTTTTTCCTGTTTCAAAATCAAACACCAGTTTGTGAGAAGATTATCTTCTTTTTTTAATAGGCATTGATTTTGCATTGGCATTGGCTAATTTGCCAATTGTATGTTAAAAATGTTCGTATTTTAATATTCAAAAATGTTTTTGCCCAAAACATATGTGTACTACATGTCAGTAAAAATCCATCCATCCATCTTCATCCGCTTTATCCGGGGCCGGGTCGTGGGGGCAGCAGCCTAAGCAAAGAGGCCCAGACCTCCCTCTCCCCAGCCACCTCCTCCAGCTTATCCGGGGGAATACCAAGGCGTTCCCAGGCCAGCCGAAAGATATAATCTCTCCAGCGTGTCCTGGGTCTGCCCCGGGGCCTCCTCCCGGTGGGACATGCCTGGAACACCTCACCCAGGAGGCGCCCAGGGGGCATCCTTGTCAGATGCCCGAACCACCTCAGCTGGCTCCTTTCGATGTGGAGCAGCAGCTGCTCTACTCTGAGCCCCTCCCGGATGGCCGAACTTCTCACCCTATCTCTAAGGGAGAGGCCAGCCACCCTTCGGAGGAAGCTCATTTCTGCCGCTTGTATCCGCGATCTCGTTCTTTCGGTCACTACCCACAGCTCGTGGCCATAGGTGAGGGTAGGGACGTAGATCGACCGGTAAATTGAGAGCTTCGCTTTTACACTCAGCTCCCTCTTCACCACGACGGACCGGTGCAGCGTCTGCATTACTGCAGCTGCACCCCCAATCCGTCTGTCGATCTCCGGCTCCCTTCTCCCATCAGCGAACAAGACCATGAGATACTTGAACTCCTCCACTTGGGGCAGGAACTCATCCCCGACCCGGAGTGGGCACTCCACCCTTTTCCGGCTGAGAACCATGGCCTCAGATTTGGAGGTGCTGATCCTCATACCCGCTGCTTCACACTCGGCTGCGAACCGTTCCAGTGCGAGCTGGAGGCCCTCACCCGATGAAGCCAACAGAACCACATCATCTGCAAAAATCAGAGATGAGATTCGGAGGCCACCAAAGCGAAAGCCCTCCGCCACTTGGCTGCGCCTAGAAATCCTGTCCATAAAAATTATGAACAGGACCGGAGACAAAGGGCAGCCCTGGCGGAGCCCATCACCCACCGGGAACGAGTCCGACTTATTGCCGGCAATGTGAACCAAGCTCTTGCAACGGTTGTATAGGGATCGAATGGCCCGTAGCAATGGGCCAGACACCCCATACTCCCGCAACACCTCCCACAGGACACCCCGAGGGACACGGTCGAATGCCTTCTCCAAGTCCACAAAACACATGTAGACTGGTTGGGCAAACTCCCATGCACCCTCAAGTATCCTGGAGAGGATAAAGAGCTGGTCCAGTGTTCCGCGACCAGGACGAAAACCGCATTGTTCCTCCTGTATCCGAGGTTCGACTAGCGGACGAACTCTCCTTTCCAGCACCCTGGCATAGACTTTCCCAGGGAGGTTGAGGAGTGTGATCCCCCTGTAGTTGGAACACACCCTCCGGTCCCGCTTCTTAAAGATGGGGACCACCACCCTGGTCTGCCAGTCCACAGAAGTGGTGGAGGGGTTTGTGTGTCCCAGGGATCCCAGGGGCTATGTTGTCTGGGGGCTTTTGCCCCCTGGTAGGGTCTCCCATGGCAAATTGGCCCTGGGTGAGGGACCAGACAAAGAGCGATTCAGAAGACCCTTATGAAAAGGATACCGAGGGAACAGTTTACCCTGCCCGGGATAGGGTTACCGGGGCCCCGCCCTGGAGCCAGGCCCGGGGAGGGTGCCCGAGGGCGAGCGTCTGGTGGCCGGGCCTTAGTCCATGGGGCCCGGCCGGGCACAGCCCGAAGAGGAGACATGGGCCCATCCTCCCGCAGGCCCACCACCCGCAGGAGGCGCCATAGGGGTCGGGTGCATTGTGTGTCGGGTGGCGGCCAGGAGCGGAGGCCCTGGCGGACTGACCCCCGGCTGTAAAAATACTATGCAAATATTGATGTCCTTGACTGCTGAATAAACACTGACTGGTTATATCTCTTGTACTTTATCAACGCAGTATCTAAAAACTTTGCACCGTAGTGGTTAAAATCTCATTCTAATAAGAGTTAAAAGCGCATTCAGTTATTAGGTTTATAGGGTTATTGAATTATGGTTAACAGTTGGTAGAATTGTTTTTAACATTATCTGCCAATTACATCTGCCACCCTTCTCCAAATCTGTGCCCCTACCTGGCCCCCCCAACAAAAATTTTCTAGACACGCCACTGGGTCCAGCTGTAACCAAATGTTAAGTGTTTGAGTTCCTTTATCACTCAGCAGTTGCCAAGACTAGATAGTGAATCTGAACTAGGAAATAATTAAAAACAGAGCAGTGAACATTAATAAAAAAATGTTGTCATATTGAGATTAAATTTAGACAATTATAGCACATTAAAGTCAGGGATATTTAAATACTCTTTGTTTGGGGATGCTTAAGACTTGTATGTTTCATTCAAGTTTTTAAGACTGATAATTACAGTCCTGCCAGACTGTGTCATAATCATGCCGTTGGTCAAATATGTGGCAGAAAATAACATGCCTGTTTTCAAGGGGGGAAAAAACTCTGGGATAGGTCATGGATGATTGCTACTCACACTCTGTGTTGTAAATGGTCATTAAGTCTTCAGTAACCTTTGCTGACCTTCATCGGGTAGAAGGAATTGGAATATCAGTGAATCAGGGCCATACTCCACCCCACTCCACACTCTCCTGTTAATGGTTACTGAGCTATAATTGACCTTTAATTAAACAGAGCAGAGGTCAAACAGAAATGGATTATGAGCAGATGATGCAGGCTTCTTCAGTTTACTTCAGCACCAAGAATGTGAAACTATCCATAGTTTGTTTTAGAATGTTTGTGAATTGTGTTTGGGGGTTTTGGGAGCATCTTGAAAATCAAGTTGGTGACGAGGCTGGGGAGAATGGGATGGAAAGTGAGTTTTGAAAGCCACAAAACTCATAACCTGGCCAATCTCCAGAGAAATATATTATGGTCATTTAGTGCTTAAGGGCAATAAACCTCTTACCTGGTGCCCCTTTAATGAAAAACCAATAACTGCCCAGTAAGTCCTTGGAGCAACGGAAAAAAATTTCACCCCGTGTGAACCTGAGACTGCTCTGGTTAACCGTAGCATCCTGCCTTGTGTCTCTTTAGATTTTACACTTTACAATTTGTTTTTTTTTTCATGCCCTATTGTAAATCTCCTGGGAGATAGGGTAATTGCCTGACTCCTGGCCTTTGGAGTGCAGCAGAGCAAATGTCTCCTAATGAAGTCATCTGCCATTACCAGCCAGCCTTCATAGTGTGTGCTTTGCACAGACATGAGGCAAACACGGACACAGAGAAGTAACAGTGAACACAGGTCAAATTGGCATTGTATAAATTTAGAGTAGTGCCCACACTCTGCACCACTACTTTGTTTTGTTCTTTTCTCTGCTATCAATTTGAACAATCATTTAATTCATTTCTGTAATAAATTCATAAATCAATTTTAATTATACAGTACCAAATCACAACAACAGTGCCTCAAGGTGCTTTATATTGTAAGGTAGACCCTACAATACATACAAACAAAAACTCAACAAACATATGACTAGGGATGGGTACCGGTGTCCGGTGCCATGATGGCACCGGTTCTGACATAAACGGTAGTAACCAGACCGAAAAGCAGCGCACATTTCGGTGCTTTATTTCGGTGCGCTTTTTTCCTGAGCTGTGATATACTTCTAGCCAATCATTTTACGTTTCCAGGATAGTAGGCGGGGCCAGATACGTACGTTCTGTTAGAGCAGAGCTACAGATTAAAAATGTCCAAGGCGAAGCGGTCAAAAGTCTGGCTGTACTTCACAGCAAAATATGCAAACTCAGCAGCAACAAGTGCTTTAAGCTGATACTGTGATACTGTCAAAGGAGGTAACACCTCAAATCCGATGAAACACCTGGCGACGCATAGCGTTTTTTTTTTAAAAGCCCAGAAATGCGCCGTATTTGATAGCTTGTTGCGAGACCTCACACCGAGCGCATCTACTGCGGGTGGGTTGCCTGTTATGCGACATCCCCCAAAAACACGAAGAGGAGAGTCCTGGCCCCTAGCCCTGCCAGTGTAGCAGAAATGATGAGGATGATGATGCAGCAGCAGCCGTTCTTCTCTGCGTGAGTAGCTTAATGTTGTTCATGTGTAATTTACGTTGAGTAGGCTAACCACGTTATTACATTAATGCATGTAAGGTGAACTAGCAAACATCATCATAGTTACATGCGGCTGTCTTCTTGTTTGATGGCAGATACTCCCTTCACCCTGGCCAAAAAGGCTAAAATGACCAAAGAAAAAGTGGAAAACAGTTAAACATGAGAGGTTTTTGGACAAAGTTTGTGTTTTTTCCATTGTTTAAGCACTGCTTCCAGCCAAGAGTGATACCATATATGCCCCATAGCTGCAGAAAAGGCTAACATTGTTATCTTTTTACAAAAAAACAGCTGAACATGAGAGGTTTTTGGACCAATTTTGTGTTCTCCATTCTTTAAACACCGGTTTGAGCACCGGCACCGTTTCAAAAGTACCGATTTGGCACCGGTATCGGATAAAACCTAAACGATACCCATCCCTACATATGACCCCTTATGAGCAAGAACTGCTGTTTAATAGAGGACAATATGGAATAAATAACAATAAAACTTAAAAAGATGAATTTCCTCACAAAAATAAAGTCAGTAAACTAAACTCCCATTCATACATGAAGAAATTCGCTCGTTCATATTACTTTGTAGGTGATGTGAGGACATTCTAGGGCCTAGTTTCCTAGGCAACCCTTCAATCTATTTACCACCCTGTCATATGTCAATCAACTGTATCTTTTGTTCTTATTGGTAGGTATTTCAATTGACCACTTTGGGAAAACTACCCATTTCACACTGCAAGTGTTGCATAGTTCCTGAATGTCACTGACATTTTACAATGTTGCTGCTAATTGCTTCCTGTGTCAAAATTCTTACATCAAAACTGAACCAGTCTATTTTTTTTTACCTACCCATCTCCAGTTAGAGCTATAGTAGGGTTTGCATGCATGTAAGATTCACTCCCATTTTATAGAGTATGTGCCATATGCCGTATATGTGACATTTTAGTTTACACTGTTATGTATGTATGATTTAATCTTTCCTTGTTTTTGGAGTTACCTCAGTGGCAGCTGTTCCCAGTCCCTTGGTTGATGAGGTAAGATGTAGAAAGGGGCGGAGCAAGCCTATATGGAGACCTGCAAAATGGGTCATACCGCAGGAATTCGTTATGGTAGTTTCAGTTAGGTGTTTGTGTGTTTTACCCCTTTTTGTGCTTTTGTGGGCTGATCAGCCACTATTTAAGTTTCCCGTTTGTCTCATTTAGGTAGTTCAGTTTGTTTGAGTTAGTAGTATTTTTTGTTGTCAGCTTGTGAGTAGAGTTCTGGTACTTCAACCTCTTTTATGGGCCCAAGATTTAGATTTTTCTTTATAATTTAACCAAGTTTTTTGGGGGGGTTAAATAAAAACCTTTTTTTGGACTTTAACTTGTGCCTGACTTTCCTTCACTGCTTGTTCCATCACACCATGGGAGTAGCATCCTTTCTAGAGTACATGCAATCCCTATATATTAGCTGAGAAATTGATATGTAGTAGTTCCAACTTTTCCCAAACAGTTGATTCAGTTCATCTGGATGCAGCATTTCCAGTGGGAAGGTTTCTGACCATGATGCTTGAGCATGCATCAAGACATTTGCAACTTTTGTTTTCATCCATTTCAAGTACATCACTAAATGAACTGTAAATTTCCTAAGACATAATTATTTTTCACTTGTATTACAGCAGTGTACTATTGCTGTTCTGTTGTGATGAGATGCACTGAGGTAGAATAACTGAATTATTACGTTTTCTGAACTAAAACTGTTAAAGAGGCCAAAGAAGAGTTTTGATCAGTGGGGCTGTGATAACCTTCTCATCTGCTGAACATGTTGGAGCACCATCAGGTAACCCAGTGAAGCCTCCTGCTGCCTAAAACAGCATCAGACACTCATTTAATCATTTTTACCTCTGTGAGGATGAAAACTTTGCTGTTGTGGAGTTAAGGCATTCTGCCAAAAATCTAATTATTTTCCCTGTTACGACTTTTCAACAAGGTCCCAGCAGGACAGCAACGTGAAAACATGTTTAAGTGTGCCAACCGTCATCATTTTTATTTATTTAATGGACCACGTAGCTGAAGAATACGAAAGAGAAGAGGAGAGGTAGGATAAGCGATATAAAACTAAAAAAGGGCACAAAGAATAGAGCAGAAAAAAGGACAAGCAATGATAACAGTACTAAGAAGGCTGGGAGATATCTTTGCTTTATTCTATTATCTTGACTATTAATGGTCTTGTTTGTGAATTTCACCATCCTGCTATTTGATGTAAACACTTCCCCAGGCATCTGTAAGCTTTGCTATTTTTCATATGCATAGTCCTCCAATTCCTTCACAAAGAAGGAGGCCTAGAATATGACCAAATTCTAATATCAACTCCTTTCCAGATCATCTGTCTCCCGGCTGTCCCCTACCCCCACTCCTTTTTTAATAGTCTTTCTTTACATATTATGCCTCTGTTCTTCATTACACTTCCCACCCTCATCCCAACTTTCTATTTTGGTTTTATAAATACATTTACAGCTTGTTGGCTCTTTTCAAGCCACAGTGAGAGGATTAATACTATGATGTATAATTCACAAGCTAGAAATCTCTGACACATTATTATAACTGTTGTTTCAGAGACCTCTGGAGTTATAAAAAGTATCTATTGCCAACATAAAGCTTCTCTGGTAATCACTTTGGCCTGAGGGGTGTGTGCTAATGTAATACATTAGTGTGTTTCTTTGTCTGAATCTTCCTTATTAACACCCGACTACAGAAAGACAGATTCTAAAGATATGGCTTAAATTCAGCTAAAAACATTAATTTTGACACCAGTTAAACTCTCGATAAAAATGTTAATTAAAAGATTATTATAGTTTAATAATAAATGTGTAACTGTTAATATGGATATTAGCAGCCATAGTATAAGATATTGTCTGTAAACCACTAGTTTCACCAGTTTTCATTGTCCAGTGATGTTTCAAAAATCTTTTCATGTGTGTTGTAAGCCTTGAGTTGGTTAAAAAAAAAAAAAAAAGGAAAATCAAAAACCGGCAAACTTACAAATTTGTGTTCAGACTTCTATTTTTTAATGGTGAAGGAACAACTTATCCCAGAATGCATTGCAAATCCCAGACAAACTTGCATTCCCCAAGTCATCTGATGTTTGTGGGAATGTTTGCGTAAACCTTAACATGGTAGGAGTGACCAATCAAATCCCTCGCTGTTTCACTTGGTGCAGTAGTTATTTTCAATGAGTAAAACCTTTTTTGTTGTTGTTGATACAGACACCTAAAGACTTGTGGTTTCTGCAAGAGTGCATACCATTGTTTTTTTCAGTTTGAATAGTTCCAATATTATCGCTCATAGCAAAATCCATATAGCAAATATAAATGGGGTTTTTACTTCTTACTCCTGGAACCTCTATGGAGTCTACTTGCTGGTTAACTTCTATATTATTCAGTTCAGATGAGTTCAGTTTTATTTATAGAGTGACAGATTTCAACAACAGTTGCCTCTATTTTACGAGATCGTAAAATAATATAGAGAAAACCCCAACAATCATATGACCCCTTATGGCAGTCCATTATTATCATTTTAAATTATATTTAAATTTGCTAAATAGCTAACAAATACTGGACTGGGACAATAGTTAGCTGACAAAATTTCTCACCTAACTATGTGTCAGTGATTCACAACTTTTTGGTGAAGTGGTTTATATTCCAACATAGGCCATTAAAAGTAAAAGTTATTTATATTCTATGACTGTAAATGATATTTCATGATATTTCATGACTTCAACAAACTGTTCCTTCTCTCTTTGACCTTTGACCTTGACTTTGTAATACGTGAATGTGCTTGTGATTCCTGTGGGAAACACTGCAGTACAATTTTCATGATCAGTATAATCATGACAGTGAATTCTAATTGTTTATACCAATCTCAGCTTGAATGAACTTCTGTGCACTGCTGACAGACAGTGCTGACCTTTGAGAGCCAGATAGCTAAAACTGGGGGGAGCATGTATACGTTATTAGCTGTGGCTACTTTTCCTTTTATTTTCTCTTTGAACATGTACTATTTCAAAACGATGTGGCTTTCACAGTTAGCTTAACAGATTAACAAAGAGGGTAAGGTGCTCAGAGAGGTTTATCTGCTCTTTAACTTTAAATTTCAAAATTAGCCTTTCGAACAATGACATGTTGATGTTTTTGAGGCAAAATGTGTGAAGTGTCAGCCAATGCATGGGGCCAGTATGATAGCTCAAACGAATGGATGTGATACCTAACAGAAAGCTGTCATCGCTTCATCTTTTAGCCCTAGAGGTTACTACATGTACCAAATCTGCTTGAAGAAGACATTTGGCAAAGATACACTGTCTTCACACTTAAGAAGATAATTTCAAATTGTAGGTAATGACCAAAAAAATAAAAGAAGGTAGATTATGACAAAGATGGAGAGCAACATGTTTAAAGCACCTAACTTGCATTCCCCAAGTCATCTGATGTTTGTGGGAATGTTTGCGTAAACCTTAACATGGTAGGAGTGACCAATCAAATCCCTCGCTGTTTCACTTGGTGCAGTAGTTATTTTCAATGAGTAAAACCTTTTTTGTTGTTGTTGATACAGACACCTAAAGACTTGTGGTTTCTGCAAGAGTGCATACCATTGTTTTTTTCAGTTTGAATAGTTCCAATATTATCGCTCATAGCAAAATCCATATAGCAAATATAAATGGGGTTTTTACTTCTTACTCCTGGAACCTCTATGGAGTCTACTTGCTGGTTAACTTCTATATTATTCAGTTCAGATGAGTTCAGTTTTATTTATAGAGTGACAGATTTCAACAACAGTTGCCTCTATTTTACGAGATCGTAAAATAATATAGAGAAAACCCCAACAATCATATGACCCCTTATGGCAGTCCATTATTATCATTTTAAATTATATTTAAATTTGCTAAATAGCTAACAAATACTGGACTGGGACAATAGTTAGCTGACAAAATTTCTCACCTAACTATGTGTCAGTGATTCACAACTTTTTGGTGAAGTGGTTTATATTCCAACATAGGCCATTAAAAGTAAAAGTTATTTATATTCTATGACTGTAAATGATATTTCATGATATTTCATGACTTCAACAAACTGTTCCTTCTCTCTTTGACCTTTGACCTTGACTTTGTAATACGTGAATGTGCTTGTGATTCCTGTGGGAAACACTGCAGTACAATTTTCATGATCAGTATAATCATGACAGTGAATTCTAATTGTTTATACCAATCTCAGCTTGAATGAACTTCTGTGCACTGCTGACAGACAGTGCTGACCTTTGAGAGCCAGATAGCTAAAACTGGGGGGAGCATGTATACGTTATTAGCTGTGGCTACTTTTCCTTTTATTTTCTCTTTGAACATGTACTATTTCAAAACGATGTGGCTTTCACAGTTAGCTTAACAGATTAACAAAGAGGGTAAGGTGCTCAGAGAGGTTTATCTGCTCTTTAACTTTAAATTTCAAAATTAGCCTTTCGAACAATGACATGTTGATGTTTTTGAGGCAAAATGTGTGAAGTGTCAGCCAATGCATGGGGCCAGTATGATAGCTCAAACGAATGGATGTGATACCTAACAGAAAGCTGTCATCGCTTCATCTTTTAGCCCTAGAGGTTACTACATGTACCAAATCTGCTTGAAGAAGACATTTGGCAAAGATACACTGTCTTCACACTTAAGAAGATAATTTCAAATTGTAGGTAATGACCAAAAAAATAAAAGAAGGTAGATTATGACAAAGATGGAGAGCAACATGTTTAAAGCACCTAACTTAACCTTATACTTTAGCAACCAGTGTCAAAACGGATGATTCCGTAAAAGCTAATGGTGATAACTACAATAAGCTGTGCTTCTAAAATTCCTGCATGTGTTAGCTTGGGGCACTGTGCTAGTTTGTCCTCTGTAAACCCTGTTGTGTTTTCACATCCTCCTTCTCTCAGCACAGCATATGGCATTTTTATTGGGGGGAGTGCACACAGTCAAGCAGATAGATCACAGATGATTGCATTTTCTTCCTCGTGCCGTCCTTTGCCTTCTCCTCCTTCTCTATATCAGCCAGGGTTGGAGGGGGTTTTCACGAGGAGCACTGCACGTGCCGCCTCATATTTAATTACTTAGGCATGTAGGCTAAAGCAACACAACAATTCCATTTCACTGCAGCCCCCTGAGATTTTATCCCTGTGTACAAAGCATGTTGCATGTGTGTGTGTTGCGTACCCTATTTATTTCTCTGCCTGCTGTTCCACATGGAGACTCTGAGCATGGGAGACCTGGTGTGTGTATCTGTGTTTGCAGATGGCAGGAATGCCAGGTCGGAGTGAGTGGGAGGAGAGTGATTATAGGCTGTGTTGCTTCTTTATAGGTGTGTTTGGGGGTAGCCTATATCTTTTATAAGATTGTTATCATATTGTATTTGTATGTGGGTGTTTTACATTATAGAACAACTGCTGATCTTACTGTGTATGCACCAACTAAGAGTCTCACTTGCTTGCAGGATATTATGATTAAAACATATAGCTGAAGTGAAGACTTTTTCTTCTTCTTCTTTTTAAATTGACCATAGCAATAGCTCAGGTAGACCATTAAATCTAGCTCAGTTGCAATACTGGCAGATCAAGTCATCTTCGTTCAAGCATGCATCACCTGATGCCTCAGTTGATTGTCTTCTATCCAGCTGGCAAATCTCTAATGTGTAATCACACATTACAGAGCATCTGCAAACCACTCTGCAACCCACCTCTACCCCAATGCTTCCTCCCTGTATCTGACATAATCAATGTAGGATTTGTTGTTGTGGATGTTTTATTGTAGAAAGATACAGACCTCTCCCTGACTCTTTCCTTTTTCTTTTTTTTCCCCGTCTTCTAAAGATATAAAATGTCAATACAAAAATATAACATTATAATCTGTAATTTCACAGTCCACACAAATTTTTGGTATCATTTAAGTAGTCATTTGTCTAAAAAGACAAATGATGTTGCTTTACATTTGTAAAGCACAAATAGTGAAAAAATATGCAAAGCTGAAAATAAAGGTGCTGTATTCTTTTTTTTAAAAAAATATTATATCACATAAAATACTTTGATGAACCTACTCCTTCCTGCTGTGTTAGACTAAATCAGTCCTTTGGGTTGTCTTCGTTGCCTGCTCTGTTCTGTGATGGGTTTTGCTCTTCATGCCTTTTACGTTCCATTATTGCACACTGAAGGGTGGGAAAGTCTCAGTAAAGAGTTATACCACCGTATATAAATTACTGCAGGTGGAACTAGCAATCTTCTCTTGGCAATAGAGTTGTTAACGCTAATGTATTTTCAGTTTAAACTATGAATAATTGTGTGACTTATCCTCAAACAAAGGAATTTCAGGCCAAACAGGTTAATACATACCATATAGTGAAGCATTGTGCTGGTGTACTGTGGAGACGTTTTTTGGCTGTGGGAACTGGAGCTGAATGTAAGCAATGTACGGAGACATCCTTGATGATAATCTGCTTCAGAGCACCAAAAGGACGACGACCCTAAACACACAGCCAAGATAACAAAGTAGTGGTTTCGGGAAAACTCTGTCAATGTCCTTGAGTCGCTTCAGCCAGACCCAGAGTGGAACCCAACTGAACATCTATGGAGAAATCTGAAAATGGCTGTGCACTGACCCTCCCCATCCAAGTTGATGAAGCTTGAGAGGTTCTGCAAAGAAGAATGGGAAAAACTGCCCGAAAATGGATGTGCCTAGTTTGTAGCATCCTACAGAAAGGCTTGAGGCTGTAATTGCTGTCAAAGTACTTCGATAAAGTACTGAGCAACGACTGAATGCTTCTATGCATTAGCATTCATATTACACATTTCAGCCCACTTTTTTATCGTCATTATGGGGTTTTGTGTGTAGATTTTAAAATGAAAAATGAATGTAACTGTTTTTGAATAAGGCTGTAACCATGGCAAAATGTGTGACATGATGCACTGCATATCCTTGTGTACAATATACCCTACATACAGAAAGTATGCTGGCAAGATGGTGGCTCAGTGGTTTGCACAGCAAAAGACACCTGAGGTTAAACACTGGCCAAGACCCTTTCAATGTGAAGTTTACATGTTGTCCCTATGCTTGCACAGATTTCCTTGAGGATTTGTGATCTCTCCCATCATTAAAAAAAACATGCCGTATAAAGGTGTCCTTGACCGTATAGGTGGCATTGGTCCCTGGGTCCTGCATGTTTCCCACAGCTAATTCTGAGGATGTGTTAAATACAGAGAGTGAATTTCCCTGTGGGGATTAATAAAGGATAAGTTAATTTATACAGTACAAAGGTTGACTGACCCCATTATTTGCTAGAATAAGAGTTTCTTTTCTTTTCTTTTTTAATTAGCAAGGCATGAAGGCCTTTTGAATCATAGATATGGTTAGTGAGCTAATTGCACTCAATCAAGACTGTTCCTCATTTCAGAGGTAGTAGATTGAACTGCTGTGACTTTTTCTCTTCTGCAGACCCACCCACACTCAGCTATATATGTATTGTATACCGTGCCAGTTTCTCAATGTTCCTGCCATATGGATGTTTTATGCCATACACATGATTGAATTTATTTCCTGTTTTTCTGGATGGCAAAAGCAACGACACCGTCCTCTGTGTAGGGCAGGGGAGATGGATAATCTTTGTCATGATAGAAAACTAGAGCAAATTTATGAATTTGTAGTTACTTACATGAATCAATCATATTGATATATAAGACATATTGAGCCACTGACCACCGAAAGGATATGAAAGCAATTAAAATGGTTATTAAAATTGGAAAATCTTCATATAAATATCAGTTCATTTCCATTTCAATATTTTAGTAAGCTATAAAAATATGTAATAGAAAGCTTTCATTCTTTTTCCCTTCCCGACTCTAGCCAAGATCAGCCTGTAACTGTGTTGAGTGATGGCAGATAGCGAGTATGGATTCAGGACATTAACAACTCCTCTCACAGAGTGCTGTGGTGATGTAACCTACTTGCAGTGAAGAGGGCCTTAGAGAGAAAAAGCTCAGACAGCCTGTTTAGGTGGAGAGAATCCTGTGAAATGTTTGTGAGTCACTTTGCTATGTTTGACAGCAACAGTTGTGCAAAATAGCTCAGAGTGAAGTCTTGCACTTGTGTCTCTACAGAGCAGCCAGAGCATTTGGAGAATACCTGTCCAATACCAATCCAGAGAACCGCAACGGAGCAGGTAGGTGGCACACTTAGTAGTCCTACAACAATACTATATCAGTATTATAGCAATATAGTATTTAGTCGGAAATATCAGTTTCTCCGGCTTCACACGTATTTCCTACTCCCAAAAATACCTTAAAATATTTCTGTGTGAAATATTGGCCTGTGACATGTTGGATAATCAGTTATTAAAATATTTTTAAAATGCTGATGTTTATGTAATAAACGCTCAGCTTCAGGGTGCAGTCACACCACAACAGCAATGTTTCACAGGTTATCACCAAAACCATAAGTATTTGATCACCCTAAAATCAGCTGCAGCGAACTATACTGTCACCTGGTAAGTGCTGAAAAATTGGAATTGGAAATTGGGCAAGTGTAAGGCTCTGAACAATTTTGACAGGGGCCAACCTGTGAGAGCAGGGTGACTGGTTCAGAAAATCTCCAAAACAGCACGTATTGTGGGTGGTTCCCAGAATGCAGTGGTTAAAGCTTACCAGAAGTGGCTGCAGACCATGTGGACAAGTTCAAGGCATCAGTGTTCCTTGATGGCAGTGGCTTCTTGAAGGACATGTATGGTATGGTATAAGGAACTTGACAGAGAACTGACTCCAGATTGCTCTATCCTGCTGCTCGATTCTGTTGTGAATCCTGATACTACAGGACACCATCCAAGGTCTTCTAAAGTCCATACCTCAACAATTCTAAGCAGGTTATCTTAATGTTGCAGATTACTGATATATCTGCAAGTTCTTCCCCCCTGCTGTTGGCAAGTGCTGTTCATAGAGGATTATCATATTGTAGGGTTTTTACTTTAACATGTAAAGCACTGTAAGATGACTGCTTTTGTAAACTGATTATGAAAAAACAAAACTGAATTGGTAATGTAATTGAGGATTTATATTTTCAGTAGTAATTTATATTTGTTAGCATGCTCTTTTTAGTGCAAACATGTGGAATACATAAAGTAGCAGAAAACATGACAATTGAGATGGGGCTGAAGTTAGGTGCAAAGTGGCCTGCAGATACGCAGCATCTGTGGGCAGGCTAAAACAGGATTGTGTGCTTGCCAATTGGGAAGGGTCTGGAAGGGTATCAAGCGAGCTATCAGATGCACTGAGACCAGCTTACCTACTGGGATTGTGGTTGAGCCTAACTTAGTAACCTACTCAGTCTAATTCTATGCTAAGTTTAATTATATCCTGGAAAAGCTGTTGTGACTAACTAGCACTTCCCTTTCCCCTACCTTTGCAATATCGCTTTTCTGTGTATGATTTCAACTTTATAAAAGGGAATCTTACAAATCTGTTTGCTTTCCACTCAGTTTTTCTTCAGTATAACTTAGTAAGTAAAGTAAAGTAAAATTTTATTTATAAAGCGCCTTTCAAGATAAAAATCAAAAAGTGCTTCACAGAAGCTAAAACCTAAAAATAAAAATCAACCAAAAGCAAGTTTAAAAAGATGAGTCTTTAGCTGTTTTTTAAAAGCGACCACAGAGTCCACAGATCTCAGGCTCAAAGGGAGGGAGTTCCACAATCTGGGGGCCACAGTTACAAAAGCTTTGTCGCCTTTTGTTTTCAGCCTCATGTGTAGGATAACCAGCAAGCCCTAGTCACATTACCTCAGGGACCTGCTGGTAATGTATGGATGTAAAAGTTCACTTATATATGTTGGTGTTTGTCAGAGCCCTGAAAGTCAAGGTCAAACCCTTAAAGTGGATTCTGAATTTATCGGGGAGCCAGTGCAGCTGAATCAGCAGGGGTGTGACATGGGAGTACTTGGAGGACTTGGTCAGAAGCTTTGCAGCAGCGTTCTGAACAACTTGCAGATGCTCCAAAGAGGCTTTACATAAACAACGAAACAAAGAATTACAATAATCCAGGCGAGATGAAACAAATGCATGAATGACAATTTCTAATTTGGAGCGCGATACAATGGGACTCAGCTTAGCAATGTTTCTCAAGTGATAAAAACAGGAGCGAACCAGAGATTTTACATGGGCATCCAAAGTCAGAGCTGAGTCAATAGTAACACCAAGGTTCCTGATAGACGGTTTGGCAAATGTAGCAAGTGGACCCAAGTTTTCCATAACACTAGGTACAAAATGTTTAGGAGCACAAACAAGGACTTCAGTCTTCTCCTCATTTAGTTGAAGAAAGTTTCCAGCCATCCAACCTCTAATGGAGTCTATGCACTTATGCAAAATCTGTAGCTTGGAAACATCATGGGGCTTAAAGGAGATATATAACTGAATATCATCTGCATAGCAGTGATACGAAATGTCCTTAAAAGTGCTCAATAAGTGTTGAAGAGGAAGTAAATACAGCAAGAACAATAAAGGCCCCAAAACTGAACCTTGTGGCACACCATAGGCAAGAAAAGTAGAAGAGGAACTGTACTTAAAGGTAGCTACAGAAAAGTATCGTTCATGCAAATAGGATTCAAACCAGTCCAAAGCAGCCCCTGATATACCCACCCAGTGTCTCAGCCTATCTAGCAGAATATGATTGTCCACAGTATCAAAGGCGGAGGTCAGGTCCAACATCAACAGAACGGAGCATTCTCCTGCATCACATCTCATCAAAATGTCGTTGGAGACTCTAAGAAGTGTAGTTTCAGTAGAGTGAGCTCTACGAAAGCCAGATTGGAATTTATCCAGAATGCTGTATTCTAGAACAGCTATAAGCTTTTCTAAAATCTTAGCAATGAACGGTAATTTTGAAATCGGTCTGTAGCTACTAAGAAGAGAAGCATCAAGCTTAGGTTTTTTAACAGTGGGTGAATGACAGCATTCTTACAATAAACAGGGACCTGACCAGAAACCAGTGAGGTATTGATAATTGTGAGCACACAGGGACCAATAGACTGAAAGACATTTTTAAATAAAAATCCAGGTAAAATATCAAGAGAGCAGGAGGACGCTTTCATCGAATTAACTAACTTGAACAGCTCTGGTAAGGACACAGGTAAAAATCTTCCTAAAATTACAGGCCTAGCTTGAGTTGGAGCAGACAAGAGAGACACAGAAGGAGAGATGTTGTTCCTCACGTTACTGACATTTTCAACGAAGAAAGAAAGAAATTTTTCACAATCTTCATTTGATGAATTTGGGACAGCAGGTGGAGCAGGAGCAACAATATCACTAATGGTGTTGAATAGTACCTTGGGGTTACCTCTGCTCTTAGACACTAAGTCTGAGAAATAGGCAGCCCTCGCATCTCGAAGTGAAGTGTTAAAAGGGACTAAAAGGTCCTTTAAATGAAGGAGATGGACATGCAAACGCGTTTTCCTCCATAAACGCTCAACCTTACGGCAGCAACGCTTTGAGAGGCGAATGCTGTCATTTATCCAGGGAGACAACTTTGAAACCGGAGCTAGTCTTGTTTAGACAGGACAAACGTTGTCTAAAATAGAAAGACAATGATTATTAAAAAGATTTGTTAAAAAAATGAACATCGTTATAAGGAGATAAAACTAAATTAAAGGCATCGGAAAATTAGCACTATACCCATACTTATTTATCCACAGGACACACAAAATGAAAAACTAGCAAGTCCCATCAGATTACACTTGCTTTCAAGCCTGCAGCATTGCAACCATTTATACAGTGAGAAGAACTATTCATCCTTCATGATCCTACAGGACAACTGGGCTTCTTGGACTGTACCGGCTCATCCATTTCTGAATCTTTCATCTTTCCGCCATTTGTTTTTTTTCTATCACTATGCCACCTCTCTATTTTCCTCATGTGCTCACAAAAGCTTTGCAGCTAGTAAATGTTTACCACTCTGCTACCAGAGCTACAAATCCCAAAGATACACAAGCAAGCTCCCTGTTAACTCTATTTACATAGAAAGCATTTATCTGATGTCCGTTTATGAAAGCTATATAGAAAACAGACAGCATGATTTATCTCTCACTTGCTATGTTTTCTTGTTAATTTTGCTTCATCCCCTTTCTCTTTATCCCCAGATCATCTACTGTCTGAAACTTTCTCTGGCCAGGACTCTCCAGACGTCAGTCACTTGCATAACAACAATCTGCCACCACAGAGCCGTTGTTTATCCATAGCTAAACCCGCCCAGTCCAGCCAGTCTAATCCCAGCACTAACCCACAGTCTCAATCTCAAGTCAACACTCTCCAGGCTCAAGCATCACTTGGCCCCTCCAAACGGCGACTCTCTGCCGAACGCAGTCTTTCCATAGAGGACCCACCTGCTGCCAGGGGTTCACAGGGGCCTGTTGCTGTGAAGCCAGCCAGGGTGTACACAATCACCAGGGAAGGCGGGATGACCCTCGGGGGCCGTGGCAGTGAGGAGAGCCTGGAGTTGGAGGTGCTGAAGGGCTCCCGGGAGCAGCCTCTCTCACAGAGCACTTCTGCTGCCAGTCATGGCCTATCCTGCACCAGCCAACCAACCGCCTCAGCTGCCCGTGGCAGCCATCACCGTAGCAGCCATCACCGCAGTAACCAACATCATGCCCAGCAGCATCACGGAGGCCCAACGTCATCATCGCAGCCGCTGCAGAGCTCAGGTAGCGCTGGCAACATTCGTGATTGGGGAATGAGGAGAGGTGGGTCGCGGGATGACTACACCCCAGACTGCGTTGCCTGCATTCGGGCTCCATGCCAAAGTCAGCGCTCCCTGGACCTAGATACCTCACCCCGAGATGGAGGGAAGCAACACAAAAAACTGGAGAGAATGTACAGCGAGGACAGAGCATCTACAGATGACAGGGGTATAAAACTAAATGTGAAGGTTTAAACGAATAAACAAACTGAGCCTGAATTTAAACACGTTCTCACCATATTTTTATTCACCTCCACTGCTATTTGTAAGGCCTGTGTTTGAATGTAATGCTCACTGACACACACCTTCCTTTTCTTATTTGTGTTTGCAGAGGACAATCCTAACAGCTGGTTCCCCAAAGAGAATATGTTCAGCTTTCAGACAGCCACCACCACCATGCAGGCGTGAGTATGGCATGGAAATCCACCTTCACTCCCACTCTGTGCATCACAGCATCTCGCTGCCATGTTGGCAGGATACGGCCCCAGTCTTTTCCTTCCAAGAGACAAATGTAACATTCTAATACAAAGTCTTAATGAGCTTTCACACATTTCTGCTCGTTGGTTTTATTAATATAGGAAGCCACTTTGACATTTTTTTTAGAAATAAGCAGTTGCCCATAGAAAAACTGGATGTTTTAGATCTGTACTGGTAGAAGCACAGTTTAGTAATTTTAACAACATGGTCCAACAAGTGTCCCAGTAAACAATGATACCAGCTGAATGGAACGCACCTGTTTCCAGTGTTGTGCATAGTACTTGTTCCTCTAAACTTAGCAGCCAAGAGTCTTTGAAATCAACACATTTAGAAAGCTGGAAATGTGTTGGTCTAGATCGTGTACGTGCCTTAACCAAGACACACATACACGCGCACACACAACTCCGTTCCAGTCTTGCTGACAGGTTAATTATCACCTATCACCCTGACCTTATAATTATGACTCTCAAACAGACAAAGCGCACCCACCATGATCTTTTTTTCCCTTCTTCTCTCCCACACTCGCTCTTTGCTACCCATATGTCTCACCTTCCTTTTCCCATCTGTTTCCGACTGCCTGTGTCCGTATTAGAGTCAAACTGATATATGGGTCTGACTCTCGCTTTTGATTTAAATGGCAGGCTGAATGATGGATATATCACAGTTTAATTGACTACACATTATTGACTAAGTGTTTGGTTATAGCCAGTCCTTGAGAACCAACTGGTGAGATATTTTGGTACACTTTAGATGTACATACATGTACATATTTCATCAGTCATCATCTCCTCTTCCTCACTTCTTTCAATGTGCATGTCATATTTGAATCCCAGTCCCTACTCACTTATTTATAGGTAGGATTCTTCCATTTTGTCTCTCCTGAAAATGAGAACTGGAACATAAATCTCACTCCAAAATTTGGGTATGTGGAGTATTTGGCTGGCCCTATTGCTAACTTCTCTTTCATTTTTGTCTCCTCTTCTTCCTCTCCACACTGTGTGGCGGCCTTCCAAACCACGACTGTAGAATATCGTGAGTAAATCTTTCAAACGCCCCCACTGTTCTTCCTTGTTGCTTTTTCTTTTTTTCTTGCTATGCCAGTTAGGTAACTCGCATTGAACTCTGTTCCTCATGTGGCTTTGTGCTAGTCAGTCTACTGTGTCCTTATTCCCCCAACCTCGGTGTCTGCTGGATGGGATGTCAATATGCGGATGTAAGATTAAAGGCAAGGAAGGTTTGGTAGGAATGAAAAGTAGGTCATGCCAAGCATTATTTAAATAGCAACAATTCTTTGTTGAAATGAACTCCTTTGATATATTTCTGATAAAGACAGTGTAGCAGTGGTGACTTGACTACCAAAGTTATGTCTGAAAACTAAAACCATGAACTCAAAGCTGTTTTCTTGTGCATAAGTCTATAGATAAATCTTAGTAATGCTGTTTAACCCTCTGAGGTCTGAGTCGTACAGCAGCCCTGAAAGGTCAAATGCATAGCAACTTAAGAAAACAATGGCAAATAGAAAAAAGCTGAATAAAACACATAAGAAAAAGGAAAAACACAACATAAGCTCACAAAAAAATAGCTCACAAAACACAGCGGAGGCTTTTTTGGGGAGACAATACTATAGAAAACTTGCAGAGATAAGTTAGCTATAGCTAACTAGCTATAAGCAGTGAACAGCTAATAGCAGACATGTTTTTACAGTGTTTTATAAATCATGTGATTAAATCACACGTCACCTGCCTCTTTTGTCCCTCACAACACCAATGAAACCTTTGTTTCATTCTTGTATGTCTCAGTGCAGTCCTTTGCACATTTTGCTTCCTGTCCCTTCCATAGCTATACTGTCACATTCATATCTCCACGAAAACACTTTGGTTGTTTTATAAGATTTTATTTTATTTTACTCTATGAAACTACACCTGCCTCCTGCTAAAAGATAGTGTAAACTGTATTTTAGCAGGCTGTCAGCTTTTAAATATTATGATGATGGTTTCAGAGTAAGAACCAGATTATAATGTGTGGTTTCAAAGAGGTTAAGGTGAGAACAGTTCGGTGACCCAGCTTGAGGCTTCAAAAATGGGAATTCAAAAACAAGAAGGGTTGGTGGCAACGTCCAGCTAGTCTAAGAGTGGGCATTTGATTTTCCCAAGGGGTCACAATTAGGATCTACTTGTAACATCTACTATTACCATTAGTGGTTTATAAAGGGATAACATTTCCAATAAAATTGCTATTGAGCAGAATTGGACTGAATATTCGGCCCTCCGTAGCAGTCCCAGTTTCTCATTTCTCTTTGGGAAAATTATTTTCCTGGCCCCAGCAATCTATGGTCACATCACTATGTTCTGCAAAAACAGTTGTCTAGTCAGTATCTAACACCATTACTTACATACAGAGGATGTGACTGTGAATCACTTATCTTTAAAGGAATTTAAAGGAATTTAATAAAGGGACATGAGCGTTTTCATACATTATGTGTTTGAACAAGCAGTAATCTAAACTGCAATGTGACCAATCAACGACCAGGTGATAATTTTAGTCTTTTTTTTTAATAAGGTTGATCACACATGTGATATCCGTTCTTGCTGGTGTCAAAAGTAGACTGTATGGCTTTACTGTAAAGAAAGATAAACAAGAGTCTCTAAGGCTTTTTGGTTGCTAATGATTCCATCTATTAAGGTAAACTGGGAACTCCTATTAAACTTAGATTACTGGACTTGGTTGATCAAATTCTGGAAACAACATTTTTCCCAAGTTTCTTGGTAAACTTTTAAGGTGACCATGCATCATGTGAGACATGATGAAATTCTAGTTACCTAGATCACACACTTTTTCAAATGTTTGCTAACTCTCATTTGCAACTACCAATCTAGCTGTCAGCAGACATAAAGCCGCCCCCAGTACTGCTTAAGTTTCAATACTTTAATATCTTCAGATCTTTAGTATTATAACTTATCTTCTCATATTTAATTCTCTAAGGTCTAAGTCACCATCATCAGCAAATAACCCAAACCTTAACTCAGAATATGTAGGTCACTTTTGCTTTTAGTGTTTTCACCTTTGATGGCTTAGACTTCACAGGCTTAAGCTTATGTAAACCACTGTTTGAAACTATAAAACTGCATGTGCCTACTGCCAAAGACAGCGAAAAATCTGTTTTTCTTCTTCTCTCTCTGCTGGCTGCTTGATAAATTTGGCAGAAAATTTAAAGGATTGCTTTATCTCACAATAGAGGAAGTAGGCTGTCAGCTTTTAAATATACTGGTGATAGCAGATGGTGGAAGGAGGGACAGGCTGAAGGAAACATCTCTTCCAAACTGTTTGTTTTTGCAGTGAGAAGGAACAAAACGTGAGTGAATTCACGAGGGGAAAAAATTCCGCAATAGCAATGCAGAGAGCTTTTGGATAATAATCAGACTCCAGTGAATTCAGCCTCATGTTTTGTCATCCCAGGGCTCATCAGCTGCCTGCCTGTCTGTCTGTCCGTTGGTGAAAACCAGACCGTAGGACCGGACTTTGTTTTTGACATACGCTGTCACAGATGATTCTCATTATGTCTGACGCCCTGTCAGAACCATTACTGTCCCTACTGGGAAAGGCACCTCGGTGTAGGCATACTGTTACACACTTGGCAGAATGGTTAATAATGTGTTGCAAAATTTGTGGTGCAGAAATATTTCTCAGTACATCAAAATGTGAAACAGAGGATGTCACATCTCAGCACTGGTCTGATAATCCATTTCTGAAGTTTAACTGGGTTCTCTTTCAACCTCCTACAAGTAAGGGAACACAATGAGTTTCTGTGCTATCAGGAAATAGCTAGTCTTTCCTAGAGGCTTTTCATAAAGATGAGATAAATTGGTCAGAAGACAGCCAGGCCAACAAGTTCTAAAAGTCTTGATTAGGCCTGACCTTTTGAGACCTACACAAAATAATACGACCCCACCAACCAAGAAAAAAACAATACATCCCATAATGGCTGTTGAAGCTGCACAAAAAGAATTTAACATTCATATTTAAATGAATATAAAGTCGTCTTTTGTTCCCTCAGTGTCTTTTCCTACATTGTGGTTGTAGTTTGTGAGTGTGTGTGCGTGAGTGTACATGCAATTATCCTCAATGTCCTCTGCCTTTGGTGGATTAGATGTCCCTGTGCTGCTAATTTTAACTACTCACCAAAGCTAACTAAACTCTCACTAACCCTACTGGACTTCAAACCCCTCACCTTTGACACCTTTAGTGTCTTCCCATACCACCCTAACGAAACTTTATGCCCGAACCCAACTAGACCCTATGGGCTTTTTAGTTTCCTTTTGTTACTGTGTGGCATTTTAGTTAGCTTTGTTTATAACAAACATCAACTTAAAAGCTGCATTAATTTCTAAGCTCACCAGATATAGCAAGTAATAGTAGAGTTTTTTAGCCCTTGGGTCAGATTGGGTTCAGACAAAAAAATCCTTGGTTGCTGTCAGGCGCAGCTAAAACGAAAACCTATATTTCCAAACAAAACAACTTAATGCTTTGACGTCCCGGCAGGGCTTTCCGAGGCATTGCTGAGAGAAAGAGACGGAAAAGAGAGCAGGAGGCAGCCACCATGATGGAGAGGTACCGTGCCCTGTCCTGTCCTGTGTGGTGCTGTTATAGTTACCCTATTACCCAACAAAGAAAACAACTTCTTGAACAGAAATGCCTTTTATCCGATTTTAAAATAATTTTTTTCGTGGTCTTTTCAACCTCGTTTCTATTTATATTTCAAGTGTTGTAGACCAGGGGCCGGCAACCCTGGGCACTCATGCTGGCACGCGAAGGGTTAACTGATGGCACAACATGCACAGAGAAGATGCATTAAAAACTAAATATCTATTACCAGTGCATATCACAAATTAGCTATAGAAATATGGCCTTGAAGCAAGCGAAAAAAAGATAATTTTATGATCTTGTATTCGCCAAATCGTCTTTTATGACGGGGGTTTTTTTCAACAGAAAGATAGTACTGTATGTGTTCTTTTCCTTGAGAGTGTTATTTGCCAAGTATGATCCCCAGATAAGAGAACTGGCAAAATACAAAGCAGGGGGGGATCACATTAACATGTATATCCCTGTAATAACAAGCATGTCTTATTGGCCCAGTTTATTTTTTCTTATCATTGTTATGAGGAGAGCATAAATAGCATTTGCATTTTCTGTTGTATAGTTTCTTTGCTGTTCTTGTTATGGATAAAAAGTGTTTTTTGAGTAACTGTTGCTATGCAGCGTTATTAAATTTATCGTTAATACAATGGTTATTATGGCACATTGACTTCACTGGACATGACCTGAACTATGGTGCATGCATTCTGTGATAGCAGAACTTCATTGAGAAGTTTTTGGTATGACCACACAATTTTCATTTACCAGCTGAACTGTCCTAATTGCACAACTTGTAAGTTCATTCACTTCCTCACGATGAAATGAACATTTTTCTTTTGTTTTTCAACAAACTGGAGGACAACTACTCTCTATTGCACAGTCACATTTACAAAGGAACATGATCAGACTTCTATGGCGTGACCTAAAAAGAACTCTGAAAAAAGTTCCGAGTTGCAAGAGAAGATGACCTTGATGTGAGGTCAGCCACGTAAAAAGAAAATTAAAATATCTCCTAATAATGATGAACATCTAATCATGCTTTTTGTATTAATGTACCTGTTACTCTAATCTAGACCATCTGAATCTTGATAGGGTGATGTTTCACCATAGACTATGTCTAACCAGCGCACAGTAAACCCAGCACTCAAGTGTTTTTCTTGTTACCATATTCTGCTCCGACTGTTTGCTGGTGAACATTCACTTTGTGTATTTTGACTCTCTGCATGAGGAACTCACCGTGCCTTCCAATCCCTACCTACGGGGCAATCACATGGCTCGTAAAAGCATTCTCCGGCGTACATGTGTGTGTGTGTGTGTGTGTGTCGTGAATCGTGGAGGCTGTGGGTGGCAGGTTTAATAAATGTTCCTCACTGAACACTGAAGTGTAAAAACGGGTCTGTCAATATACTGCTGCAGCTCTGCACTCTGTGGCTGGCAGTCAAAGCCAATGAATTGATCAATATTTGGCAACGGGCCTCACATCCACCAAGGCTGAGACATTCCATATGCTGTATGAGCTTGTGTGTGTGTGTGTGTGTGTGTGTGCGTGTGTGTGTGTGTGTGTGTGTGTGTGTGTGTGCGTGTGTGTGCAGTGTGTGTGTGTGTGTGTGTGTGTGCGCGTGCGTGCATACCGAGCTGTGTCACATAGAGTGCAATGCTTTTAATAGAAAGGTACATCTCAGTTAGTTTCAAAAATTAAATTATTCATGGTTGAATGAGGATAATTTTGCAAAGTGTTTTGTAAGGTCACAGCAGGAAAGCGAAGGTTAGGGGCGATTTATTTGCAGAAATATGAATTCACACATACATATACTGGCAGGAATTTGACTTTATTATCTTGGTGTGCAGGTGGTAGATTTAAAAAGCTAGTTGTCACACAGTATGAAAATACAACTCTGACTGACGGATGGGTCCCCCTCTCCTCTGAGTCATCTCTCTATTTTAGGCGCTGCCTTCACCATTCCTGCAATCAACACTGACATGTCAGGGGTGTTTTTGGATTGCCTCCAACTGTGCTCTGGATTCAAATATCTTTAAATGGTGCATGTAGGGATGTGAGCTTTGCATTTTGCTTTTGCACGTTTCTTTTTGCTATTTAGCCATGATGAAACTAGAAAATTATGTTGGTAGTTTTTTGCTATGTTACCCCTGCATCAGATTGATGACCTGTCCGGGGTGCACCCAGTGTTGTGCAGTGCCACCAAAAACAGATACTATATGGGGCAGACAACCTTTAATAGAGGTGGGGCTTATTATAAATAATTAGCTATAGGGTTGCGACCCATTCTCATCAGTTTCCGTGAACCTTATCACAGTACCATGTGCCTCAACTACATAGAGCAGAAGAGTCCACACACTGATTTACCCGTTCATCCTATTTTTGATGTGATTTTTGCAGAAAGCTAGATAGGCAACCTTAGCTACCCAACAGCAAGGAAGACAAAATAGACACATAAAACAAAATAGAATCTATGGCTTAACCTCTAGGAAGTAGAAGCAAACCAATGCCACAAACAAAACCACAAAGTTATCTTTTGAGAATATGGTTAAGTTTAGGCAACAGCCTCTGGTCCTCTATTCCCGATTAACATCCACTTTTTTGTTGTTGGGGATTTTTTTTTAATGATTTTCTATTTGAGTGGCTAAAACAGGTGACAATTCTATGAAATGTTTTGATGTTAAGCACCCCACTTCCTAACCCTAGATGAATTTCAGTCCATATGCACAAAACACCCACTGGATATTTAGATGTGATCACTGGTAATTTATCAGTAGCCTGACCCTAATCAAGATGCCCCATCATCTTCTGCTCTGTTCTTCTCTATGTATGTTTTTAAGTTTGAAGCATTTTCTCTCTTATTTTTTTTATATTCTTGATATGCTTCGTCTCCTTCTTTTTTTCTCTAAATTGATAGAAATTTTCGCAAGCACCTTCGGATGGTGGGCAGTCGCAGGATGAAGGCCCAGAGTGAGTCTTTGCATTTGTTTCTGTTGGCATGTGTGTGCATTGTCAAAACACTACCATGCATTCATGCTCTCAAGTGTGTACCATGACATCACAGTGGATGTTCATTTGATGTTTTTCATGCTTTATGCACGTAGCATCAGTAGTGTGGACGTGTGTATATATTTTGTTAGAGTATACTAAACATTATTCCTTAAACTGCTAATTGATGGTAATTTTATCACTATGCGGTGTTTAGACGGTCTTTGTATTTGTTCATTATTGTGAGACTTGTGCCATTTGTATGATATTGATTGTGCACTATATTGAACTGAAAGGCAATTTCTGTTTAACAAGACAGAATCCCAGCTAGTTTATGTGTGGTGTTTGTTTAGCTGTGCAGTTCTGAGTATGTGCTATTTTTGAAATATCTGATATGGGTTTTTTTTTTTTTTTTCTTTTTTAATGTGTAAAGTATTTCCTCTAAATATATTCACATTGTTATTTGACATTAAGGGAAAAAAGCGTCCTTGGTTTGAGCTCCCACCAGGCTAATCTCAAGACTCTGATGATGAGATTTTATACATTTTTATTACAAATGGTTTAAATATTTACAAAATACAAACATAAAGCAAAACAAAACAAAATACAGCTGTAATGCTTTAATAATTTAAAGATACTTGTGTTTTGGGTATGTTCATAGAAAATCTGTGAAATAAATGCTAAAAAACAGTTAATAATCGTTTTGTATCTGATGAAGGTCAGTTGCACTGAAACAGCACGATTCAGTGAAATGGTGTTAAGTAAGAAAGTGTGTGGTGGAGGTTATATTTCTTTTTAACCCTTTTCTACCACATCTATCAGGTGTGCAGAGAGTCTGAACTACTTAAAAATACTGATAAAAGAAATCAATATGTATTAAATTGTATATAACGATGTCTATAAATTAAAAGTGCATTACTGCAATTTCGTTTAAACAACTTTTTCAATTTTAATGACTTTTTTATCTTGGAATCATTAAGACAACAGAAAAACTGAAAAATGATCAACCATTTGCTAATACAATGTAAACTCTTACTGTTCTGTTAATATGAAGCAACATGACCTGATATCCAACAGGGACAATGGAATTGACTGACTCACAAGCTAGGTCAATAAGACAGAGCTCTTGATTACTGGGTTTGATTATCCTTTGGAGACTGTATATATGTGTGCGTGTGAGTCACTCTCTGCCTCCCCCCAACTTCATCAGCCTTCGTCGATCGTCGAGCCAAGAGCTTCAGCCGCTCGTGGAGTGACCCCACCCCCGTCAAGCCTGAGTCACTGCATGAATCCAGAGACAGTGAGTCCATGCTCTCTTAGTTACTCACAAGCAAACACACGGTATACAATATATACCTTAGGCCTTTCTTAAACTTGGCTTCTTACACATGTATGTATAAACACCTACAGGTAAGCACACAGACAACTGCACTCAAGCATAATAAGGCTGCACACACATTAAAACAAGAACAAACACAGATTGACAGATGCCCTGTCACGCAAACATGCTGTCTCTTTTTATTTTATATTGCCATTTTTAAAGTATGCTTTATTCTGCGTACCACTACTCAACTGTTACCATCCATCCGCACAGCTCTACTCATCCTTCGGCCTGTCGTCCATCTGCCTGTTGTTTTGTGTTGTATCTGTCTGTATCTGGCTGGGCAGATAAGGAGCCTGTTATTGTGTCCTTTTGTGTCGTGTGCCGTTTGTTTTTAACTCCTCCATTTCTCCCCTCTGTGCTGGGAAAAGAAAATAACAGGTGCAGCGTTTTCAAATGGAGCACCCCGCTCTACTAATCTTGTTTGTGTATTATCCTTTCATCTCGCCCTTTGTTCCCATGTGTGAACCAGGTGGCGAGCTTCAGACCTCCTCAGGGACGCTGGATGAAGGGCAGGACGAGGATGCCGACTGGGAGGAGGAGAGGGAAATGGAAAGAGTGGCCTGCGACGGAGAAGACTTTATCCCTCCTAAAATCATGGTGAAGTTCCTGGCAATTAAATTAACATATAGATTAATGAAGTTTGAATATATGTGCAATCAAAGTCTATCTGCATGCTTTTCTTCTCTCCATAGCTGATATCTTCCAAGGTCCCAAAGGCTGAATATGTTCCCAACATCATTCGTAGGGACGACCCCTCCATCATCCCTATCCTTTATGTGAGTATCTGCTAGTGAGTTTCCACTACATATAGATTTTGATTGACTGGTAGATTTTTATTTGGTGTTGTTTCTTGATGAGATGCCACAGGAGCTGATGGATAAGTGTTAAGATTCACTTTTTTTGAATCTGTCCCTGGCAGGTTGTTGGGTTTTTAAAGCAAGCTAGCCAACATAAATTTGGCTGAAATACAAATGGTTGGAGCCTTTAAATAAGTGTTTTAACTTCTCTGTGCAATCTGTGCTGAGAGTGGTCTGTTTAGTAAAACCATTTCATCTTTTTCGAATACGCTGCATGCAACAGTGATCTGTTAGTACCATTAGATGAAGTCAGGTGACAACATTACTAGAATTCTGTGGGTACCTTGAAAATCTGTATTAAATTTCATACAAATCCATTTGTGGATAAAACTGACATTTTAGTCAATTTAGAAACTTTAATGACTTTTTTAAAACTTCCAGTAGCTTCTAGTTTGCAAGTTAAAAGCAAAGATCAAATGGAAGCTCAGTAAATGATTCGTTCAGTCAAGTGCTCAGAGTTCATTTTTGTTCGAGTGTAGAAAAGCACCGTCAATCATCCACTTGAAGTGACATGTCTCCTCAGCAAAATACAGACTCATCACAGCCTGGCTTTGAGGTTCTGCTAAGTGGCACCATGTTTTTTGTCTGCTCAGATGAAAATATAAAGGCACTCCTTTGCTGTGTACCAGCTGGCATTTTCCAGTAAAGAGAATTATACGACGGAAAGTGCAGCGTTGTTTCAAGTACTGCCAAAATACAAATTTCTTCTTTTTTTGGTTCTAAATGACAGTTCATTATAGAACCATGGTTTCCCGACATTTCTAGCAACACTAAAGAGTCCATTTGGTTTTCTGTTTTCTGCTGAAACATCTCGGTGACTGCTGGTCAGGTTGCTGTGGAATTTTCCATGAAAATTTATGTTCCTATCTCGGTAAATTTCAATATGTTGGCTTTTCCTTTTTTAGCAATATCAAGTCATTTTATTTTGTCCACTGTTCTGGTTTATTAACTTATTTATTACGTTATCCATATGCCCCAAACAACTAGAGCTAATTAGCAAATATTCATATGCTACTTGTTCATTTTTTTCTCCTAGCATTTAACACTAAGAATACAGAACATATCCAAACTAGCAAAGCAAAGAGGGAGACTGGGGATAAATGGACCATGTTCAGTACCACCATTGCTAAAACTGGTGCACTGAGTTGCAGCTCCAAGTTGCTTGTCGCAGTGGTGGTCACCGCAGGTGAAGGGAGCCTTCATTCTGAAGAAGGAGTCCCTCGCTTTGTTAGCCTGTGCAACTTTGGAGCCAGCTGATAAGTACTGACAGGCCACGTGGCTCGGGCAGCAAAAACTGCTGTGGGAGCTGCTTCAGGAGTATGGTGTGTCTGGCCTGTATCTGGTGTGTTGCTACAAGCCATTCAATCCTTATACAGCTGTTGCACAGCTTGGTCTGCTTAGCTGGCAATTAGTTGAATTCATTCCTGGTGGTGTTGGACTTCACCAGGGTTGTCCTGTGTCATCTATGCTGTTCGTTATTTTTATGGATAGAATTTCTGCAGGTTGCCAAGTGGCGGAAGGTGGTCTCAAAATGTCAACGCTGCTCTTTAAAGATGATGAGGTTTGGTTGGCTTCATCAGGTGGTGGCCTCCAGCTCAGACTGGAGAATCTTGAGTGTAAAGCGACAAGAATGAGAATTCTGAGGCCATGGCCCTTAGCCGGAAAAGGGTGGAGCGTCCACTCTGGGTCAGGTACGAGTTACTGTCCCAAGTGGATGAGTTTAAGTATCTTGTGCCGGTCCATTGTAATGAAGAGAGAGAGCAAGGATAAAAGTGAAGCTCTTGGTTTACTAGTCGATCTACGTCCTTACCCTCATCTATGGTCACAACATTTGGGTGGTGACCATAGATGAGGGTCACCACCCTTTCTCCGAAGGGTGGCTAGCCTCTCCCTTAGATATAGGGTGAGGGGTTTGGCCAACCAGTAGGGGCTCAGAGTAGAGCCGTTACTCCTCCTCATCAAAAGGAGCCAGTTGAGATGGTTCGGGGATCTTGGGTGGGTGCCTCTTGGGTGAGGTGTTCTGGGCATGTCCCACCAGGAGGAGGCCCCGGGGCAGACCCAGGACACACTGGAGAGATTATATCTCTCAGCTGGCCTGGGAACGCCTTGTTGTTCCCTCGGACAAGCTGGAGGAAGTGGCCAGGGAGAGGAAGGCCTGGTCTTCTCATCTTGGGCTCTTGCCCCTGCGACCCGGGTGGATAGATATTAGCAAAGATACAGCAACAGCTAACTAATCAGAAACAAATCTCACTCAGTGGTTTGAAAAGATAGAAGAAGTTAGCCTAAAATATCATCATTAACTTATATTATTGTGTACTGTAAGTTTGATTGGTATTTTTATCATTAACAACTTATTATTCTCCAGGTTTACTGTTTGGTGGGGTCCTTACCTGAGGAACTTTTGCACTGCTGTACAGAATAGAGACTCTATTAGGTGTAAAAGTGTATCATGTTGTAATCTGTTAGAGTCAGCACTCAGAAAAAAGCTTGTTGTTCTTTTAGATTCAGTTTTTGAATGAATAATTTCGTGTGTTTTTTTTTCATTTTATTTAAAGGACCATGAACATGCCACATTTGATGACATTCTGGGTGAGTGCAATACTTGTTTGTTTTTGTTTTTATTTTAGACCTCAAGTGAAAATTACTCTGCGTAAATGTGGACAGGATGAGGGTGGAATAAGTTTCATCTTGCTGGAGTGCACAGATGACTCATTGTTTTTCCACTCCCCTGTGTGTGTGTGTGTGTGTGTGTGTGTGTGTGTGTGTGTGTGTGTGTGTGTGTGTGTGTGTCTCAAGGGACAGCCAATTTGTGTGTGTCACCATTATGGCTGAGTGGGAAAAGTGACACCTCTCTTTCTCTCTCACCCAGAGGAGATCGAGAAGAAGCTGACTGCCTACAGGAAAGGCTGTAAAATCTGGAACATGCTCATTTTCTGCCAGGTGAGTGAAAACGAAGACAGAGTATGAAAATATTTTGACATCATTGTGTCACATGTCCCTTTAAAATAGCATTCTATTAAGTCACAATAGTCCTCTAACCACTAATTACAAACTGACTGATAAGTGATATCCCTGAATGAAATTATTAGTGTGTGTATTCTCTTCATCACATCAATTAATAGTGGTTATATAGTACTGTCCAGACAGGATTTTAATGCACATAATTAAGCCTTTTCAGATTTTTTTTTTGGTATCAGAATTCCAACAAGATTTTCAAATACAGGTAATACTAGGAAGCTGAGGGATAGCACCACAGTCTGCCACTTGTCAATTTTTTTTCTTTGTTTTTTTTAAGGACATTGAACACTATGGTGAGATATTCAATGTTTTTATGTCTTTGTATTGTTGTTGCAACAGTACTATTTTATGTCAGTTGACCAGTGGTATCTTTGACATTTTTCAAAGATTTATCTAAAAAAAAAAACAAATGATTTGTTTTTGCAAAAAGGCTGCTAACTTTGAATAATCTTCAGAAAACCTGGAGAGCCTGTCTTCTAGAACAATTTTTAAAGCCTGTTTGCTTTGAAGATAAGTATGAAGAAATGAGGAGCTGCTCAAGACATTTTCACAGTTTTGTGTATGCAATGGAATAACCCCATCAGTTTTCAAGTCTACAGCGTACGGTACAACGTTGTCTATCATAACACAGACACCTTTCTGCAGGGAGGTCCGGGACATTTATACCTGCTGAAGAATAAAGTGGCAACCTTTGCCAAGGTGGAGAAAGAAGAAGATATGATCCAGTAAGTCTCGCCTGAGGGAAGGATATATGTTTTTTTGTAAAGTACGGGTGAAGAAACAAACAGTGAGTTTATGAAAAGAAATGGAAAAAAGAGACAGAATTCACTCCAGTGCATTAATATTAATTTTACATTCGTAGCAAAAGAGTAAAGTTATAGGTTATAACTTATAGGTCATAAGTCAAGCGTTTATTGTTCATCATAACATAACATAAAGAATTTTTTTTACATTTTGTACATGGTTTAATTTAAATGGGTTCTGCTCCTCTCATTGTGAATATAATTAATACAGCGTGTGGAAATGTCCACAGCAAAACCAAGAGGAAAATTCTTCAAAGGATAATGTGGTTAAAGTCGCAACTGCCAAATTCAAATGAACACAAAAACAACAGAAGATCTGTGTCAGCTTAGATCAGTACAGTCTGATTCGCAAAGAGGGATGCTCATAGTCAAGACTGCGGTCCTTGCTGTGGTCTGAAAATATTCATTTCAAATGGCATTTGAAATTTGAACTTGAAAGAAATTAGTCTGATTTGCATCTGCTGTTACAAACTTAATCATTACTTGGAGTATTGAACCATCAAGAGGCCTGGGACCAGAAAATATTGGAACAGACATCAATAAAAATAAAATATATAAAGTGCATTAGAGTTATTCCAGGCCACATGCAGTTTGCATTAATAGTGGTTTAATGAAACAAATTAACTTTTCATTCTCACTTTTCTTTTTAATTTGCCCACACACACACCAGTATATTTTCATGTGTGAGCTGAGATTCTGCATGTAGCCCTGATCTCTATTGGACTTTGAAGGGTTTTTTTGTTTTTGTTTTGTTTTTTTGCAGTTACAAGATAACAAGGCAGGCAAATACGACTGAAACAGGAACAAACGTTTTGTCCTTAGATTGAGTATTTTAGCTATCTGTTATCTAACTTTTAAATATTTAAGACTGTTATTTAAATATATGATGACTGTTTTTCATGTAAACCCACTTTGAAAACCTTAACCATAGGCAGACACCTCAACTTCTTGCTTCTTCGTTTGAGCAGGGTCCTTCAGCTTTGCAGTAATCTGTTTTAGATAGTATTATGCAAAAGAAAGTTTAAGTAGTCTTAATGTGCACCACGGTTGACTACTGTGGAGGTGACTGTCTTTAAAGGTATGGGGTCTGATAGGGTGTAATACATGCATTCTTGAGTGCACTTGTAGTTTTAAGCTTTTAGCTTAACCTTAAAACCACCCAAGTGGGTGGAATCCCAATTTGGTGACATTGTCATTAACATTGTACTACCAAAATACGGTACCTAAAGCACCATAATATTTGGTCTTTATAAGGGAAGTCTAGTTTGAGTCTGTGTTATGCTGAGAGCTGGTCAGCTTACTGATTACAGGTTTTTATTTGTAACACAGGTCTAGTCAGTGTTGCTCACTATTGACAGACCATAAGCATCAAATCTGCATTATAATAGAAAAAATCACACAGGCTATTGAAAGCAAAATAAAAAGAGTTACTTCTTAATCTGCAAGCTAATCTGTTTAAACACTGGCAATAAATAGTATTTTATCGTAACCTTAACCCTTACCTATGCTGATTGTCGTCACCTCTCACCTCTCCTGTGTGACCAGGTTCTGGCGGCGACTCAGCAGGCTGATGAGCAAGCTGAACCCAGAGCCCAACCTCATCCACATTATGGGCTGCTATGTGCTGGGAAGTGCTAATGGAGAAAAGGTAGCTGTCTTTGCTTGTATCCTCGAGAACAAGTAAGAACCCCATAGTCCGCTACTCAGTGCAAAAGTGGACCAAAACTGTCTGCATGCATATGCAGCATGCTTAGTTGATACCACAGATATGCACGCACACGCACTCCCAGCCAGATACTGTCTATAGGCACATGCAGAGAAATTATTTTTTTTGTTTTCTTACTTCTTGATTTCACAGCTTCTCACAATGTCTAATGAGGTCACTGCAGGAAAGTTTTTGCACATGAACGGCAAATAGGAATTTTAGATGCAAAGGAATAAATTCCAACTTTACCATCACCCCCCAGCTTGCTCATCCAGATCTCATTCTACTACACAGCATAAATGTGTGTGTGCGTGTGAGAGAGAGAGTGCGTGCTTGGTGGGGTAAAGAAAGCATACACAGCACTTTGGAATGACAGGAAAATAAAATCTTTTGACACCTACTTAATTACAGTGCACACTCTACACTGATACACTTTTTTCACATCAGTACCTAAACATTGACCTGCCCCACAGAGACAGGCAGACACTTACCATATGCAAATACAATCGCATGGAGCATATGCACATGAAACGTGCTCACATACTAAAATATTCAGCAAACCCATCTCCACATGCTGATTACTGTGGCATTTGCTTACTGCATTACTGTATTCTTTTGCCCCATGGTAGTAAAAACTCATAAAGGCAATTGTTTCCTCACTTCACAAATATGAGCTGAAATGAACACTTACCTTAAATGATCTTAAATCTAGTGTTCAAAAACTGTGTGAAACTGTGAAGGGAGTGGAACCAAGTAACTGCAGAAATTATAAAACTTATTATGGTGGCATATTATGGTGAAATTTATAAATAATTTCAAGTGCATTAAGACAATACACATATTGATGAATGATGATATTTTGTACATATTGCAAAAACAAAATGGACTTTTTACTTAAGCTTAATCATAACTTAATTAAAAACTAAATGGCAGCTTTATAGCAGTGACTCTGTGACACTGATGTTATTGCATATGACATTTGAAGGAGGTTACAGCTTCTCTATCTCTCCCCTGAGATATTTTGTATAGCATGCAGCTATTTTTCAACTCTTCAGTAAAATCATGAGTGACAAATGAGCCACTTGATTATGGTACTTCAACATTTCTTTTGTAAATCTGTTTCCATTTCACTGTGTCACACAGCCAAGAAGTTGAAAACCATACAGCTTTTTAAAATTTAAATTCCTACTTGTATTATTCTTGTATTATTCTCTAACAACGAGAAACAACACCGAGAAGTATCTTTGTGCAAGGAGGATAATGATGAGCACTGCAAGAGCTACAAAGTGACCTCCAGCATGCCACTGGTGTGAATGCCTCTGACCAAACAGTCAGAAACAGACTTTATGAGGGTGGTCTAAGAATCCAACATCCTTTAGTGAGTCCTGTGCTCACTGCCTGGCACCATGAAGCCCGTGTGAAAGTGAGGAGGAGCCGGGAAAACGTTATGCCAGTAATGACATCATTCAGCATGACCAATATGGTAGTGGGTCAGTGACGGCCTGTAGAGGCATATCCACAGAGGGATGCACAGATCTCTGCAGGCAACAGCACCAACTGCTATTAGGTATCGGATCATACCTAATGGCAGGTAGGACCCATTGTCAGACCCTGCTGTAGTACAGTGGGTCCTGGGTTCCTCCTGGTACGTGACTGCCCGGCCTCATGTGGCAATAGTATGCAAGCAATTTCTGGAGGATGAAGGAATTAATTCCACTGACTGACCATGCTCACCTGATATAAATCCAACAGAACACCTATGGAACATTTTGTTTCTGTCCATCCGATGCTGCCAGGTTGCACTTTAGATTGTCCATGAGCTCAGTGATGCTCTTGTCCACATCTGGATGGAGATCCCTCAGGACACAAAATGGGGGTCCTACAAACTACCATTTTGAGTTGCTGCAGTGAAATGTAAGCAATTTCTCACTTTGATTTTTGGGGTGTCTTTGAGTTCAGCTCTCTGTAGGTTGACCATTTTATTTTCTATCGAGCGATGTGGCATCCTTTCAACCCATTTAACACATTTCCCAGTCCATATCGGTGTTTCTATCCAGCATGATGTTTTCCCCTTTGAGATCTGATGTGTTTTCTAAGTTTCAACAGTGTCGACATTTTGAGCCTCAGAGTCTTGAATCATAAAGTGAAACCATCGTGAGTGGAGTTCTGTGAGCCTGCGAGCCATTAATCTCCATCCACTCTTGATTTATTTTATGGAAATCACAACAACATGTTAGCGCTAATTGGAAAGTAATGCATAATGCTTCAAAATGCAGCTTCTGACATATTTATTGGAATCATTGTTTAATTGTGTGTTGGATGTGTACCTTCTAGAACACCCAGCAGCGTACTATAACACTCCCTCTGACATTTGGCTTCTCATTCACGGTGATTCAGTTCAAAGACAAAGAGGGTGGGCTTGGCGTGCGGTGGCAAGGAAGGGCTTATTCGCTGCATTTAACAATTTTCCCCCTGCTGCTGCCTGTGTGTGCTCCTACAGGCTCAGCTGGAGAGCCACTATTAATAGACTGACTGACGGAGCTGAGCTGAGAAGATGCTCCACCCCACTCATCAGTCCTTATAGCTCTACTATTCTGTTATCAGCCATCTTATTTAAGGGCTTCCAAAGCCAATCCGTAGAGATCGTATTAATTCTCCTCCTTCAGGAAGATTTTAAAGAGTTAGATTTTACTTGAAATTCTGTTTTCATGTTACTTAACAGCTTACAAACCATACACAATGTCAGACAAATTATGTCATCACTTTACAACACCATACTTTAACTTAGAATTATAGAAAGAAAGCCAATCAGCTATGGCGAGTACATACATTGCAAGTGATAGGACAGCAAACAATAGTGTGCTAAAGAAGACATTATTTTTACTAATGGGCGATCACAGTATGGATCGATCTGCATGTTTGACAGAGTTTGGCCTCCATGACACAATTATCCCATTAATCCAGGCCTGGGAGTAGTACTAAGAATATACTAGGATAGTTTGTGTCTCCTCCCAGTCTCAAATTGGGGATTTGAGACTGGGAAATGAGTTAACCACTAAACCAGGGTGCCACTACATAAGCAATAGTACATGAAATTGCTTTTTTTTTCACAACATAAGCCTGACCCACATAGTATTAAAGGGATTTTTTTTTTTCAGTTCAAACTGACCTTACCAAGCATCAATATGAAATGGGTTTATGGTGATGACTGGTTGCCAAAACAGACCTGACCCAGTGAGGTATAGACTCAACTGAAACACAACAAACATTAGCTACATTTAAAAAAAAAAAAGCCTGTTTTATATGTTTTCCAAAATAGGGTTAGAGTTAGGATTAATCCAACTCAATAAAAACAGGAGTTTTAGAACCATGAAATACTACGTAACTGCTGTTTTGTCACAAACCGTATGTTTTTAAAAATTTTAATTTGTCTAACTATGTTAAACAAACAAAAAAACACATATTTACATGTGGTAGACTGGTTCTTACATAACAAATTTCTTCAACATTCAACATACAGACTGAAGTAGCCAGGGCTCGACCCACCAGCCTTCCCATTAGTAGATGACCTGCTCTTTCTCCTGATCTACAGCTCCACCAATGAGAAAATGTCAAGCTCTGGATTTTGAAGATTGCCAAGTGTCAGATTTTGCTAAAATTTATTTTTATAACGAAACATTATTTTGTAGAAGCATGCTAGGTTGACATATTAAGATATAATTTAGTGTTAAGTCCTACCTTGATTGTGTTTTTATTACCATCTGATGTTCTGAAACCATATGGTGTTTCTACATTTAAAATTTAGCTCTGGAGCTGATGTGCTCCATATAACTCATGGGCTCACTAAGATCACATCTATATATATTTTACAATTTCGATTTCCCTTCATGTCAACTAATTTATACATGATATTCATACAGTTTTTGTTTTGCGTGATCAGTATCTAATTTTCATTATGTTCATTAAAGATATCTTGTGTCACTGTCTTTTGTAGCAAATGGAACAATAATCCTGACATGACTTAATATGGACAATCTTTCAGCTACACCCATTTTAATTTGGTTATCCACTCTTTACGTGTGGAGTAAGGCAGCGGTCCCCAACCCCCGGGCCTCGGACCGGTACCGGTCCGTGAGTCGTTTGGTACCGGGCTGCGAAAGTTGAGGCTCAGGTGTTAAATGTATGGTTTTCAGGGTTTTTATCGGTTTTCAGCGTTATTTTGTCATCGTTTTTATCGTTAACTCAGTTTTCCTGGGTCTTTTCATGTGTGTTATGAATAAATCTTCTTTTTTTCGGTACCGGTACTAGTATTATTTTGTTGTATTTATCCGCGACACCTTAAAGGCCGGTCCATGAAAATATTGTCGGGCATAAACCGGTCTGTGGCACAAAAAAGGTTGGAGACCGCTGGAGTAAGGTATGGAAGAGAAGAGGGGGTCTGGCTGTGTTTTAATTGATCGATGGTGTAATTCTGGGTGCTTAACTGTAAAAGGGAAGCAGGTAGGAAGTAAGTCCTCTGAAGTAAGGACAATGAGCTTCTAGCTGTTAGCATGAGGGCATATTATCTACCGTGGGAGTTTACACATGTTACCGTTATAACGGTGTGTGTCCTCTCCTGTTATCCAAACTGTTACCAGCGGATTTCAAACACAGTATCTTCAGGCCCTTTTTCTGATCTCTGGGGATTTTAATCATCTCTCCCTGTCCTCTACTCTGCCCACCTTCACCCAATATGTAACCTGCCAAACCAGAGACAATAAAACACTAGACTTATTGTATGCCAACATCAGCTCATCACCTCTCCCTCCTCTGGGGCAATCACAACCTGATTCATCTCCAGCCTGTGTATAAACGCCTTGTACACAGAGAATCAGCTGTGTTGCGCACAGTGAAGAGTCTGAGGAGACTGAAGCTCTGAGGTACTGCTTCAGTTCTACTGTGTGGGAAGAGCTCTGTGCTCATCACAGAGAGGATATTGACAGCATAACAGACTAAATCACACAGGGGCATAACACTGTGCCCCTCTTGAAGTTACAGTGTTTTTCCGATAACAAGCCCTGAATTAACCCTGAAATCAACGCTTTCCTTAAGCAGAAGAAGAGAGACTTTAGGTCAGGAAATAAGGAGGAGCTGGGACCTGTGCTGAAGGAGCTGAGAAGGTGGACGACCAACTGCAGTAGAGCAACATCAGTGTAGTTTGGAAGAGGCTGAAAACAATTTCAAATCACAAACCAAACTCCCAGGCTCTAGGAGATTTAGGGTGGGTGAATGATCTGAAGAACTGGTTCAGCTCATTCACCCACCCACAGACACTTACCCCTCAGACCCAATCATCTCTACTGCAAACCTCCCATCTTCAACGAGTGCCTGCTTTTCTTCCCATGACTATACACCTCTTAGCCATCACCCAGCCCCTCTGCTTCAGAATACTCCATCCCATAGCCCACCTCCCCCACCACCATCCTATCCCTTTCAACACAGGTGGGGAACGAGCAGCAAAATATCAGGGTGCTGTGCAGACCAACTGTATGGTACATGTTCAACATGAGCCTGAATCTGGGTAAAGTACCACAGCTGTGGACAACCTTCTGTGTGGTACCAGTGATGAGGACCACACAGCCAAAGGACCTCAGCAGCTATAGGCCGGTAGCACTCAGCTCGCATCTGATGAAGACCCTCGAGAGGCTGTTCCTCAAACATCTTAGTCCCCTGGTGAGGTCTTTTTTGGATCCATTGTAGTTCGCCTACCAGCCTACCATTGGAGTGGATGATGCCATATCATCTACCTCCTGCACCAAGGTCTGACCCACCTGGAGACGCGTGGAAGCACTGTGAAGATAATGTTCTTTAATTTCTCCAGTGCTTTTAACATCATTCAGCCTGGACATTTGAGGGACAAGCTAGAGCTGTCAGGAGTGGACCTCCATCTGTCACAGTGGATGCTGGACTACCTCACTGGCTGCCCACAGTATGTGAGGTCAAAGGGCTGGCCCTGCAGGGAACTGTGCTGGCATTGTTACTGTTCACCCTCTACACTGCAGACTTCTCCATCAACTATCCAGGCTGCCATCTACACTACAAAAGTCCTCTGATAATCCTGCCATAGTTGGCCTCATTACAGGTGAGGATGACTCAGAGTGCAGACAGTGGATTCAGGACTTTGTGGACTGGTGCCAGCGGAACCATTTCCTGATCAATGCAGGGAAAACCAAGGAGCTGGCAATGGATTTACGCAGGTGCAGAGCCACCACACCAACACCAGTGAACAGTGCCCTTTCGTACTGTACAGCCTCTTATTTCTTTTGTATGAATCTGTCACTTTGCTGCTGCAACATTTGAATTTACCAAAATGAGGGATGATAAGGGATATTTCTATTAAATTTTCTATTCTATTCTTTCTACTTGCACAAAGTATGTGATTCAACCAGTATGTGGGCTACTTGTGCTTGTGCTGTTGTTGGTTCTTCAGCCTTGCTGGGGAGAAGAGCAAAGGTATAACATACAAAGAGCTGAAGTGAAACAAAGTGGTAAAAAACAATGAAAAGTGTTCACTGCAACTTCTGGCTGTATGTTTCATGCTTTGTTTTTGAAGGTTTTCTCCCGTTCTCTGTGAACTCTGCTGTTCACGAGGAGTGGGATACCTTCCTTCCCAATTTGACAGACACATAGGTCCTCTACTCCTAATGTGTATGCAGACAGACACATTTGCTGAACCATAAATTACGATTCAGTCTGCACCATTTCTCAGATCTGCTCCTTTGGCCTGAAGCCCACCTAATTTGGCTGCTCTGCTCTGGGTTTCACTCCTTTATTTGTTTGCATTAGTACTCCACACTCTTGGCTCTCAGACTTTCAGAATTTCTACAATCATCTACAACATCATCATTGGTCTCTAATCAGTATACTGTGTTGCATTATTACCAGACAGACCTATCACTGTTCTTGAGTTTTTCATCACAAACTTTTAACACAACTTCATCTCAGCTTGGATAGTAGTTTGTAACTGGTCTGTCAAATGAAGTCGTATTATACAGTTTTATAGACTTATTGATCTTATAGTAATTGAGACTATAAGCAAGATTTAACAGCGTCGTACAAGCAAATTATTTAGTCATGGACTGTTTAGCATTTCCTGTTTACCAAACATGCATGTCTCTGGACTGTGGAAAGAAGCAACAATACTTGGATTAAAACCAAAGAGACTTCACAGAGAAACATCCCATCAACCACAGGATTTGAACCAGTAAACTTCTTGTTGTAAGACATTGTTTCACCATACCAAAACAGTGTCTTGATAATTTTTTCAATGTATTTTCTTTTTGCTGGTCAAAAGAAACAAAACAAAACAATTATTGTAATATTGAAGTATCAAGTGGTACCAGAATCAAGATGCACAAATCCACATATAGAGATATGATACAGCAGTTATGTCTGTCTTTCATCCAACGGAAATCTTTGTGCACACTACTCGACTTGAGAGTACACATATGCTGCCCCATTTCAGGACCTGTCATCTATCAAATCCCACTATGAAAGTTTTTCAGGGGCTTCTCAGTTACTGCCAGCAGAAGCTGCGGCATTCTCCAAAACAAGCTCAAACAGCAAATGTCTTTGAGGGTTGTGGGAGGTAGTGAAAATCCTGTGGTGAATTCACTGTGGACTAGTCTTATTTAGGCTGGTAGCACAGGCTTTGCCAGCGACACCTTTGTAGGCTACAGCTTCTGAAGACTGTCACAACTGAAACAGGACACAGCTGGGTATACTGTAGATCCTTTGGGCGACACGGTGGTAGAATAGTTTATAAAAAAAAAAAAAACACCCAGCACGCCCCTGCGGGCGGTTTTATCCTTCAAGCTCGGGTCCTCTACCAGAGGCCTGGGAGCTTGAGGGTCCTGCGCAGTATCTTAGCTGTTCCCAGGACTGCGCTCTTCTGAACAGAGATCTCCGATGTTATTCCCGGGATCTGCTGGAGCCACTCGCCTAGCTTGGGAGTCACCGCACCTAGTGCTCCGATTACCACGGGGACCACCGTTACCTTCACCCTCCACACCCTCTCGAGCTCTTCTCTGAGCCCTTGGTATTTCTCCAGCTTCTCGTGTTCCTTCCGAATGTTGGAACACTGAGCTACTAGTTGTTTCGCTGTCATTGTGGATGTTGGGTATCGAAGAATCCATAGGTCCCTCATCCTATTCATGTAGCCCCTTCCGCCGGGAAGGGGCTATATATACACACACACACACATATATGTATAGATATATATATATTAGGGGTGCAACAATATTCGCATCGATATTGAACCGTTCGATACAGTGCTTTCGGTTCGGTACGCATATGTATCGAACAATACAACATTTGTAATTTATTTTATCAATTTTCCTTCTGACGATGCTGTCTGTGTTGAGCGCTCAGTGAATCTGTGTTCGACTACTCCGCCTAGGCTGCACTGTCGAGCGCAGATCCACTGAGCGCTCAACACAGACAGCATAGTCAGAAGGAAGAGAGCAGGGCAAGCTAGCGAGACAGAAGTTAAGCTCTACTTGCAACATTCAGATCTGGCGTTTGGAATTATTTTGGTTTTCATGTGATGTATGACCCTGAAGGTAAGCGAGTCATGGACTAAAGTAAAACAGTATGTTGGATGTGCCATGCAATGCTCAATTACATGGGTGGGAACTAGTGTGTTAGCGCAGTTAGCTCGTTAACGTGTTTGCCGTCTAGCCCCATGCACGGGGCGATCGGCAGTAGCTCGTTAACGGAGATTTGCCGTGTTGTGGCGTTAAGGTCATTTCAACGAGATTAACCTGAAAGCACTAGTGGGAACACAACGAATATGACTGCACATTTACAGCGACATCATCCTAGTGCAAAGACAAGTGGAAGCAGACAAAAAAAGCAAGCATGCTACTAACTTTAGCCGAGTCATTTAGACAGCTGTTAGCACATGATTCTCCTTATGCTGCTGAGAATATAGCCCAGAAGAAGCGGATAGTATAGCTTTTATTTTGGAAAGAGCCATTTCTCTGTAATAAACTCTCTTTTCCAAAGATGAGTGATTCCTCAATCAGATACAGGGCTCGCAATATCGCTAGCCCGACGTCCCGGAGCTAGCGATTTTTCCAGTCGGGCTACCAAAATCTATCTCTTCCCTGCCCGTCGGGCTATTGTAGGAAAAATATATGTCAATGCTTTTGCATTCTTTCAGAAATGTAGCTGGGTAATTATGTCATTGGCATCGGTGAGCCACTGTCAATATGTGACATATTGAAGTCGCGTTTGAATTTGCGCTTGTTTTTTTGCTTTCACTTTGCAATCGTGCGAACTGTGTATAGAGAGCGACAGCACTGATCTGTGAGTGATGATAATTTGTGCACCAATTCCTCTGACATCGTCTTATTAATCGTTAGCTTACTATGCAAACATGACAAGTGAAATCTCCCGCAGCAAGCTTAAACATGTGAGAGGTTGATCGCGCAGAGAATCGCTGAGCTTATGTGAGTGAGCGTGTAAAAGCATTTCAGTTCTGCTGAGCCAAATAAGAAAGGTCAGGGTGAAGAAGTGACAGCCAAAGAAAAGCTTACCACAAAACGGAGAAGTTATGACAAATCAGACTATAAGGCAAAAAGAAAGTGCAGCTTTATGGTTTCATGGACAAAAGAATTTCTGTGGCTGCAATATGATGAGCTAAATAACCAGGGCTGCACATAAGCGGTCCGCAGGTGCGCATTCGCTGTCAAAATAAAAAACACGCACAAGGGTTAGGGTTAAATTTAAAAACTGTACTTTTGAGTTAAAATATATATTTATAATTTTAATAAATGACAAATTAAAAATGCATGAACATTTTTTTGTATTGAAAAAATATCGAACCGTGACACCAAAGTATCGAACCGAACCGAACCGTGAATTTTGTGTATCGTTGCACCCCTAATATATATATATATATATTAGGGGTGCACCCCTAATATATATATATATATTAGGGGTGCAATGAGGGTTAAGTTTTTAAATTTAACCCTAACCCTTGTGCGTGTTTTTTATTTTGACAGCGAATGCGCACCTGCGGACCGCTTATGTGCAGCCCTGGTTATTTAGCTCGTCATATTGCAGCCACAGAAATTATTTTGTCCATGAAACCATAAAGCTGCACTTTCTTTTTGCCTTATAGTCTGATTTGTCATAACTTCTCCGTTTTGTGGTAAGCTTTTCTTTGGCTGTCACTTCTTCACCCTGACCTGTCTTATTTGGCTCAGCAGAACTAAAATATATATCCTGCTGGTTTTACACACGCACTCACATAAGCTCAGCGATTCTCTGCGCGATCAACCTCTCACATGTTTAAGCTTGCTGCGGGAGATTTCACTTGTCATGTTTGCATAGTAAGCTAACGATTAATAAGATGATGTCAGAGGAATTGGTGCACAAATGATCATCACTCACAGATCAGTGCTGTCGCTCTCTATACACAGTTCGCACGATTGCAAAGTGAAAGCAAAAAAACAAGCGCAAATTCAAACGCGATTTCAATATGTCACATATTGACAGTGGCTCACCGATGCCAATGACATAATTACCCAGCTACATTTCTGAAAGAATGCAAAAGCATTGACATATATTTTTCCTTCCTACAATAGCCCGACGGGCAGGGAAGAGATAGATTTTGGTAGCCCGACTGAAAAAATCGCTAGCTCCAGGACATCGGGCTAGCAATATTGCAAGCCCTGTATCTGATTGAGGAATCACTCATCTTTGGAAAAGAGAGTTTATTACAGAGAAATGGCTCTTTCCAAAATAAAAGCTATACTATCCGCTTCTTCTGGGCTATATTCTCAGCAGCATAAGGAGAATCATGTGCTAACAGCTGTCTAAATGACTCGGCTAAAGTTAGTAGCATGCTTGTTGTTTTGTCTTTGCACTAGGATGATGTCGGCATAAATGTGCAGTCATATTCGTTGTGTTCCCACTAGTGCTTTCAGGTTGATCTCGTTGAAATGACCTTAACGCCACAACACGGCAAATCTCCGTTAACGAGCTACCGCCGATCGCCCCGTGCATGGGGCTAGACGGCCAACACGTTAACGAGCTAACTGCGCTAACACACTAGTTCACACCAATGTAATTGAGCATTGCATGGCACATCCAACATACTGTTTTACTTTAGTCCATGACTCGCTTACCTTCAGGGTCATACGTCACATGAAAACCAAAATAATTCCAAACGCCAGATCTGAATGAGAGTGGGGGAGGTCCATGTTGCAAGGAGAGCTTAACTTCTGTCTTGCTAGCTTGCCCTGCGCTCTTCCTTCTGACTATGCTGTCTGTGTTGAGCGCTCAGTGGATCTGCGCTCGACAGTGCAGCCTAGGCGGAGTAGTCGAACGCAGATTCACTGAGCGCTCAACACAGACAGCATCGTCAGAAGGAAAGTTGATAAAATAAATTACAAATGTTGTATTGTTCGATACATATGCCTACCGAACCGAAAGCACTGTATCGAACGGTTCAATATCGATACGAATATCGTTGCACCCCTAATATATATATATATATATATCATTGCACTAACCTGCACTCTAAAGAGCATCTTTTCTCTCTTCAGTCTTGTACTTTAAGGCTACATGTGATCAAATAGGCCCTGAAACTCGTTGAATGTGTGAACTTCTGGCTCCACCTTCATTAGAGCGCTGCAATAAATTCAGCATTCACTGGTCACTTGTCATGCAACACTGTAAATAAGCTTCTTTAAATTGATACATACATAAAAACACAGAAAACCTTAATATGACAACATCCACAATATTTTAGAACATCTAGAAGCTTTCATACTGAAAATCAACGACTTTCTAGATGTGCCCACTATGGTCCTTGTGGCTTTGTCCTAAACATACTTGCTTGGTCTTTAGATTCCTTGTCTTTTTTATAGTACTTAGAATAGAATAGAATAGAATAGAATAGAATAGAATAGAATAATCTTTTAATTGTCCCACAAGGGGAAATTTGGTTGTAACAGCAGCCAAAAAGACACATATACAAACAAACAGTACACAGGACACGGAACAGAAACATACACAATTTCTCTTACATATTTACATTAAGGACAGTGGTTACTATATACAGAGAGTACTGTACAGTTATTAAATTAAATAAAAATAACTACAGATAAGAGGCAAAGCAGGTTGTAGTGCGAATCGGTTAATTAACTTATTGCAGTTACAGCGCAGATGTAAACATCTTGGGAGCAGTTCTGATTGTACAGTCTGACAGCTGCAGGGAGGAAGGACCTGCGGAAACGCTCCTTCATGCATCTAGGATGCAGCAGTCTGTCACTGAAGGACCTCTGCAGTTCAGCAACATTTACATGCATGGTTAGTATCTTTGATTGTATTCATAGTAGGCACAGGTTATTCCCACTCCAGTAAGGAGAGATCATTTATAATCTAGCTGCTCATCAGACTACAATGAAACTACACAGAAGAGCTGAGTCCAACAATAGTAAGAAGTAGGGCATGACCCACTGATGTTGACTTGGATAAGAATCTCTGTCTGGTTAGAATAATGTTGAGATTGACACGAGGTGGGTCACATAAATGAGTCTGGAAGGTAGGATGACACAAGTACTGAGATGTAAAGCAAGTGGAATAGAGACTAACTCGAGAAAATGACTGGGCCTAAGTAATGACGACTGTATTGAGTTTGACATTGTGGGAAAGCAGGAGTGTTGTGAAGAACAGAATGGAAGAATTAGTGATTACAGATCTTTCCTATTAACCTTACACATGAGCTTTTTTCTATCACACACATCATGGTGATGCATTAAAAACTGAAAACAAGCACATTATACTTGAGTAGTGCTTATTTAAGCTGCACAGTACTTTAGTTAATTGACTCAAAAGGAAGAAAATGGCAACTAATAAAAAATTCAAAATACATAATTTCATTAAAAAAAATATAAACAAATTAATTTGATAACTGTCTGTGTAGGTTCTCAGTCATTCAGGTCATGGTGATCTTAGGAGCTTGGAAAGAAAAATCATCTGGACGTTTCACCTCTCATCCAAGAAGCTTCTATAGTTTTAAAACCAATTGATGGCAAGTCCCAGGTATTTAAGTCCTACTGGGAGTTTTCCCTTATCAGGGTTGTTGACCCACTATTGATCATGTACCACATCACATGAGCCAAGGTATGAAAAAGTCTGTGGGTCACTATCAGCAGAGGTTTGGGGTGAAACCATTGTGAGACCTTGCCCCACCCTATCATGTGACTTAGTTAAGTCACATGATAGGCTTGTACCAAAAGGTCTGGCTCAGCATTCAAAAGCAGCTACAGTGAGTTTAAGTGGGTTTGTCTTCACTACAGCTACTGTGCTGCAAGTGGCACATTGACCTTTTTTGCATACACCCGGCTGAACAGAAGTGCTGCAGGGTCTGCTCCAGCTCTCTGCACACAGTGCTATCTACCGCATTACCACTGCTTTGTTTGTTTTCATCTCACAATGCTGGTGGCATTTGGAACAGAGCGTTCTCTCTGTCTCTAACTCTTTCTCCTTTCTTCCCTGCAGCTTATTCAGACTCTGAAGAGGTTGATGAGACCCACCTCCGTTGAATTTAAGTCTCCACTAGAGCTGTCGGCACAGGGTGAGAGTAAAACATGCTCATCTGTAAACGGTTTGATTTAAGCTCTGGTAATAACGTTTTGCTGCAGATAACCCACTGATTCGACCTATGATGCAGAACCACAACGTGCACACACACTAAAAAAACACATGTACAGTGTTTGTATTGATTTAATGCTACCATCCTCAGTGGTAGTCTTTCTGAATGTTAATAGTGGGTATTAGTCAATGCCAGGAAGCTGCTTAGCTATAAAGAAAGCTTGTTAGGGAATATGAGCAAACAAAGACTTGCGAACTCTTCTGAGCTTTTAACAGATACCTCATCAATCATTTCCCTGACATCTATGGATGCCACGCTAATTATTTTCCTATTAAAACATAATTATCCCAGCTGTGCTTTTTCCCATCCTCCGCTGACCCACCACACTCTGCTCCATCACCACTTTTGTCTCTTTTTCTCCACATACATAGAAAATGCAGCTATGTGATAAAGCATGAAGCACTTGCTGTCGAAAGAAAACAATTTACAAGATAATCCAGCAAGCCAGAGATCATCTCTGGAACCTGATGACGGCCAGAAGATGAAACTTGGCATCCACGTTAGAGTTTATTATACACATTTTAAGGTCAACGTATGCAGTGTAGATTGCATTCTGCATATTGAATAGTTGGCTAAGTGCACATATATTGCCTTGAGCACAGTGAAGCACTCATGCTTTCTAGGTCATTGATGAAAAAATATGAATTCCATAAATGGTAAATGGCCTGTATTTGCATAGCACTTTACTTAGTCCCAATGGACCCCAAAGCGCTTTACACTACATTCAGTCATCCAACCATTCACACACTGGTGATGGCAAGCTACTTTGTAGCCACAGCTGCCCTGGGGCACACTGACAGAGGCGAGGCTGCCGGACACTGGCGCCACCGGGCCCTCTAACCACCACCAGTAGGCAACAGGTGAAGTGTCTTGCCCAGGACACAACAACCGAGACTGTGAGAGCCAGGGCGCAAACTGGCAACCTTCAAGACGAACTGCTATCTCTTGAGCCACGATCGCCCCATAAAATAAAAACATGAATATAAAATCCCTGTATATGAGGGGAGCGATTTTATCCTCTGAGAAAAGAACGTCTTATCCATTTTACTTTCAAGAGGTCAACAGCAACTAGAGGCAACTGGTGACTCAAAAAATGGAAGAGAGGAAGAAAACCAACCTGCGGCACCATGTTCCTTACAATAGCTGCTTAAGCTTTACTTTTTGTGACTAGTAGACAGTATATAGTCAGCTTTGGTCCTTGTTATGTCGTTTGTTTGTTTATTCCAACCAGTCATTTTATGTAATATATTGATCTCCCACTGTTTCTCATAAAAAACCTCATTGCACTCAGCTTTCACTTTCTATGAGCCATCAAATGTTGGGGGTAGAGTTTGGGTTAAGTTCGTGTCCAACCCTTTTATATAATTTTCACCTATTTGGATTACCCATATAATAAGGTTTATGACAAATAGACTGTAATGTAAAAGCAATGTATCGATCTTTCACTGAAAGGTAACGTCTAGTTTCTGAAAAACTGCCTTTTAGCATGTGATTAAATAAAAACCCAACCCTAAAGCTACTCCTAACCTTAGACTGTTTGCTAGTGACCTGGTGGATGTTAAAAGGCTGAAATATGAATGCATTCCCTTTAACTTCAAAGCACTGTTCAACTGAAAGAAAAATCAAAGTATTTAACCACATAGTCAGACCTGCAAGCAGCCAATCCAGTTCTGTGACTTACAGTGGGGCAAAAAAGTATTTAGTCAGCCACCGATTGTGCAAGTTCCCCCACTTAAAATGATGACAGAGGTCAGTAATTTGCACCAGAGGTACACTTCAACTGTGAGAGACAGAATGTGAAAAAAAAAATCCATGAATTCACATGGTAGGATTTGTGAAGAATTTATTCGTAAATCAGGGTGGAAAATAAGTATTTGGTCAATAACAAAAATACAACTCAATACTTTGTAACATAACCTTTGTTGGCAATAACAGAGGTCAAACGTTTACTATAGGTCTTTACCAGGTTTGCACACACAGTAGCTGGTATTTTGGCCCATTCCTCCATGCAGATCTTCTCGAGAGCAGTGATGTTTTGGGGCTGTCGCCGAGCAACACGGACTTTCAACTCCCGCCACAGATTTTCTATGGGGTTGAGGTCTGGAGACTGGCTAGGCCACTCCAGGACTTTCAAATGCTTCTTACGGAGCCACTCCTTTGTTGCCCGGGCGGTGTGTTTTGGATCATTGTCATGTTGGAAGACCCAGCCTCGTTTCATCTTCAAAGTTCTCACTGATGGAAGGAGGTTTTGGCTCAAAATCTCACGATACATGGCCCCATTCATTCTGTCCTTAACACGGATCAGTCGTCCTGTCCCCTTGGCAGAAAAACAGCCCCATAGCATGATGTTTCCACCCCCATGCTTCACAGTAGGTATGGTGTTCTTGGGATGCAACTCAGTATTCTTCTTCCTCCAAACACGACAAGTTGAGTTTATACCAAAAAGTTCTACTTTGGTTTCATCTGACCACATGACATTCTCCCAATCCTCTGCTGTATCATCCATGTGCTCTCTGGCAAACTTCAGACGGGCCTGGACATGCACTGGCTTCAGCAGCGGAACACGTCTGGCACTGCGGGATTTGATTCCCTGCCGTTGTAGTGTGTTACTGATGGTGACCTTTGTTACTTTGGTCCCAGCTCTCTGCAGGTCATTCACCAGGTCCCCCCGTGTGGTTCTGGGATCTTTGCTCACCGTTCTCATGATCATTTTGACCCCACGGGATGAGATCTTGCGTGGAGCCCCAGATCGAGGGAGATTATCAGTGGTCTTGTATGTCTTCCATTTTCTGATGATTGCTCCCACAGTTAATTTTCTCACACCAAGCTGCTTGCCTATTGTAGATTCACTCTTCCCAGTCTGGTGCAGGTCTACAATACTTTTCCTGGTGTCCTTCGAAAGCTCTTTGGTCTTGGCCATGGCGGAGTTTGGAGTCTGACTGTTTGAGGCTGTGGACAGGTGTCTTTTATACAGATGATGAGTTCAAACAGGTGCCATTCATACAGGTAACGAGTGGGGGACAGAAAAGCTTCTTACAGAAGACGTTACAGGTCTGTGAGAGCCAGAGATTTTCCTTGTTTGAGGTGACCAAATACTTATTTTCCACCCTAATTTACAAATAAATTCTTTACAAATCCTACCATGTGAATTCATGGATTTTTTTTTCACATTCTGTCTCTCACAGTTGAAATGTACCTCTGGTGCAAATTACTGACCTCTGTCATCATTTTAAGTGGGGGAACTTGCACAATCGGTGGCTGACTAAATACTTTTTTGCCCCACTGTATCTCCAAGTGCAGATAAGAGAATTCAACATGCTGAGTGCACTATCGACATTTCAAAGGCTCATTTAAATTTTTGATTTTGCACCATGTAAAAAATGCCTCCTCCTCATCAATGCTTCATCTTTCTAACAATAACAGCAGCAACAGCAGTGAGAGTCACGACATCAGCCTGAGCTGCTGTTGTTAGCTTTGCCAGTCAAACACACATACACACTCCCAACAGCTGCTGAGACCAAAAAAGCATGTTTCTTAAGTGATGTGGAAACTCTTCAGTTTTACAAAGTCTGACATCAAACACCAACTTATCCTGTGTAAAGTTGTTAAACCTCAGTTTGAACTAACAGTAGCAGCACAACACATCTGTTCCAACATCTAAGACTACAGTACCAGTGAAATGACAGCAACGTGTTTCATACCTTTTCATTTCCCCTCTGGTCTGATTTTTTTTTTTTTTACATTTTCTAAATAATAATTAATATTTTTTCTAGCTGGACTTGAAACTGATATTTCCGTAAGCATTAAAATAGTCCTTCAACTCCATTTGGTTGTAATATTACTGGAACAGTGACAGATTATACCACCACACACAGCCAGTGGCCCCAACTCTGACCCATATTTTGCTTCTTCCATAATCACAGTGATTTCAGCTAATTACATGGCGTGTCCGTTGTTCATACTTTCACATTCATTAGGCATGTTTTCATCTACCTTTATGTGCACAACACTGTGTGGATAATCTGAGCGTGAGATGAATCACCTTTTTGAACAAATTTTGGGAAAAAACATTCATCCTATTATGAAAGTTTACCTCAGATTCCATATATGTTAAACTGGCGGTGGCACTCCGTTGCAAAGTGAGTTGAAGATCCAATGCAGCCATGTGCAGGTTAATCTCAACAAGAAATTTAGACTGGGATTGGATTCTGACTGGATGAGCCATCAGCTGATGTGTGCTTATGCTGAGAGTTGCCTGAATTGCTACTAAATATCTAGACCTACAAAAACTAACATCCAAATTCAGTCATCATAAATTTCACTAATTTCATGTAGGTCTTTCTCTGACCTGTCAAAGCATGGATACAGGACATCTGTAGGGGTTCTGTGGTATCTGGCACTGGGACTTTGGTAGCAGATGCTCTGCATCCTGGGGGTTGCATGTTGACGCTTGGTGTGGCACATTCTATAGATGCCTGATTGGTTTGGGATGTGGGGAGTTTGCCATGCTCCCTGAACCTTCTAAACCTTTGAAAAAAAGTTCTAAATAGTTTTTCATCAACTCTCTGGGTGAAGAGGGGAAGTTAGCTACTGCTAGGGTGTGTCTGATATGCCCGTTGGTGTTGTTTCTGCATCATCATAATAATGTTGGTCCAGGATCAACATTGCAATTGATCAGTCATTTGTTTGCAATATGGGGGAAAAAAGAACACATGCCCTGTTTATATAAAACTTTCTTCTGGAACACATTTCAGGTGTTTTCTTCATTCATTTATACAGTATAGTAAATATTTAGATTTAGATTGCTCATGATGTTTGCTAGTGACAGTTTTTAATAGGATTAGCTAATTTCATTCCTAATGCTAACCAATTGCTCAGGCCACGTCAGTGGTCAGTTGCATTGTTGATCCTGGACCAAAGTTATTATGACGACGGGGACATTAGATTGTGCACTGCCCCTCAAGCCTTTGTTGGCATTCAAAAGGTGGAGGGTGGGGGTGGTGACTCAGTCTGCAGTAGTGTTTAGGTGGGTGGTATGCTTCAAAGAAACATGGTTTCAGTCACACCAATAAAGATGAGACTGAGCCAAATATTGAAAGCTGAAAGCACGCAACCCATATATTTTCTACATATACAAACACAATGTAACTCATCTTCAGTTATATGGTATGGAATTACTGTCACACAAGCCTAAAGCTTGCCTTATATTCAGGCCAGTATGGCCAAGATAAATGTGAGTCAGGTAAAACCACCCAGCAAATGATGCCTCCAAAACATTTTTAAGAGTTAAGAGTAATTTGCTATTTACACACTCTGCATTTTCTAAGCATGCTTAATCTCTCTTTGGATGGATGCCAACAGCTGCACAGGTCAGGCCAGATAAACTGAAACACCTGAACACAAATGCACTCTTCGTGATGTGCTCATTATTTGAGGTGAATGACCTGCAGTGTGCACAAAAACACTTATGTAGTCCCCAGAGTAACAAATAATGTAGCAGGCAAAGGATGATGTAACATACCTGAATTGTAGGGGTGATGCTGGATGAGTTCGGGTGATTTTGCCAGTATAGTGTGTGTGTGTGTGTGTGTGTGTGTGTGTGTGTGTGTGTGTGTGTGTGTGTGTGTGTGTGTGTGTGTGTCCGTGTGTTTCTAACCAAGGCTTCTTTTTGTTTTCCTCTGGCTGCAGGCAAAGAGATGATCGAAATGTATTTTGACTTCCGCTTGTTTCGCCTGTGGAAAAGCCGCCAGCACTCCAAGCTACTGGACTACGACGACCTCTTGTGACACCACCAAGTTTTCTGTTGGCTTGTCGGCCAGTTATTGCGAATCTGAGCCTACCTTTGTATGGTGTCAAGGCATTTGGTTGAAGTGGGGGGGCTCCTCTCCTCTCCAGAGAGGTTCCTAGACCGGCTCTGTGTGCGCAGCTAGAAGCTGGAGCAGCAGTGGAGGCAGCAGCAGTTGGGTCTGTTTTTGTAAGCCCTTCTGAAGCGACGGGGTGTGGCCCTGTAGATTCAGCCGGCGGTGTGCTTTCTCACCTGCACCTATTTTCACTTTCTGCCTCTGCCTAACCCTAGAAAAGAGAAAGAAGGGGGACAAGAGTGAGTTGGAGAAGCAAGTGACTCATCATCCTAGCCTAAATGTGTCAGAAACGCCAACTACACTTAGATTTCTGAGTTCAGAGAGACTATTAGATACAAGAGTGACAGTGGAGAATCTCTGTCTGAGATTTGAGGATGTTTTTTTCTTGTCCCACCTTTAGCCAACCTATCTACTCTTGTTAGGAGGCTTATAAGTATGGATTTATAAGCTATTTACAAAGGAATTAGAGCTTATATGTAAATAAACAAGTGCTTGCTAGAGCATTAGAGAATACATTTTCAGCATCTCTCACCATGCTGTCATGTGATAATCTGGACATGTGATTAGTCTTATTAAGAATTAGAGTTGTCTATTTACTGCAGTCTTTTTTTAAACCTTCATATAAATGTAATAGTGTTTCTTACAGACTGTTGTAATAACTCAGGTCAAATTCTTTTGTTTTCTACTAAGAATTGTACTCACCTGTACAACATACTGTAGATCAGAATCAAAGGCCTTCATACTCCACACAGAGTCATCTTCAGTGGAACATCAGGGATGAGCGGAGCTTTTCTCCATTTTCATCTCGCCTTTTGAGTCAGCTGTAGCCAAACAGACAGATGCATCCATGCATATTTTTCATAACATTACAGCATTATGTTTTAGCCCACTGAGCCACTGCTAGCTGATTTTTCTTGAGCTATTGGTTTGTGGGTTCAAAGCCTTTTGCAGTGTTTGTATTGCACATGTGCATTCAAACCCTTCTTGCATAGCTAGCCTCTAAAGAGGTTTCAGTTGGAGGCTGACATCAGACTCTTTACAGTGAGTGTAATATAGTGCATATTTAGTTCATTCCAACAGTTTTTCACATTTTTGGAGAACTTTCATTCTTTATTTAGCTTGGACATCCAGTGGAGTGGTAGGGGCGATGCGATCCTTTGACTTATTTTTGTTTCCCCTCACCACCAGCTTGTTGTTTCCATCTCAACATACTCTTAATCTTAATCATATAACAGCAACAATGTGTCCCAAACGCTGTCTTTGCCATGCTTATTTCCAGCATTACAGTCCACTGTAAAATGTTTTGCTGTAGCAAGATTTTAAAGATGCACAGGTGTGATTTTGTGTTTTGCTGCCCTACAGTTGGGGCGTTTCAGTCAGACTGACAAATGGTTCAAGCTGAAGCAGCAGAGGCTGAGATAGCTTCATCTTCATTCTTCTTGTTCCATTCGCAAGATCCTACATTTCCCACAATGCAACATGACTGCTTTTTTTCTTGAGCTCCTCTTGGAATGACAAATGTCTGAATTCTAAATTTAAACTTTGTGTGACACAAAGTTTTGTGGTACTGTTTTTTCTTTTCTTTCTTTCAAAAAATGTGTCATCCAAGCTAAATGACATCATCTGTAGGAATATTAAGCTCCACTCAGGGGCTTAGTGTTGTGTAGATCAACAAATACAATAATGCCATATAGCTGATCATTGCACACTTAGTTTACAATAATAATAAAAGTTTTGGGGAACTGTGCTGTTTAGAAATACATGTACTGGTATTGAATATGAGTATTGAATATGAGTAAAAATGGACAGGATGAGTGATATTTACATTGTCTCATCTCAAACTTGTGCTGATGTGGTCATGTCCTCTGTTATATAATAACTTTTTCCTCCCTTCTGCACCCTCAGACCAAAGCACTCTTTCTTATCCGCAGCGCAAGCTGAGAAAAAGCGCTTTGTTTCTTGTTTCTTCTGTGCAGTTTGCTCGCAGAATGAAAATTAGTGTTTGGATTTGGGATGAGTTGTGATATTTTTAAAGTAACACAAGGTGTGTTGTTCATGATATGTTTACTAGTCTCTTATACTGTGTCCTGTCTGCATTGTAAACATAGTTCACTGCTTATTTTTCCACAAATTCCAAGCTTTGTTGCAGCTTCTTGGGCCATCCATGTCAGCTGACCTGGAATTAGTTTTCATGAAGCAGTCTTGATAGGTAGAAATTACAAAAGACCTCTGAAATCTATTTTATTTACTACATTTAACTACCAAACAGCTTAAAATATGTCCCTCTTATTTAACTGTTATTGTGAGAGTTTTTGTGTTCATGGGACCGAAATCTCAAATTTAGAATAGTGGGTCATAATTATGAGTGGTATTGTATAAGCTGCAGAGATAAGGTCTCTTACATGTTTGATTGAATGCAATCTTCTTCCACATATACCTGTTAACATGACATTTGCTATGTTTGCTGTGTCTTAAATCACATACTTCTATATTTAAACTCATTAATTTGAGTTCGACATTGTGTTCAATATCAAGTACTGCTCCACAAAGTGCTGCTTGAGTACCTAGAAATGTGGAACATTTCTCAAGCTCAAGGGTCACTGTTAGCTAGCAGATAGACTGCTAGCTAACTGGTAGTCCTTCCATAAGAGATTTTTATTTATTTATTTTTTGTTAAGGGTAGATTTTTTTTTCTTCAGGCACTGAAACTAGCTTTGTTAAATTGTTTTGCGTATTGCAAATGCCATTAATGGTGAGTGCATGACTGGTCAGCTCTGATTTGAAACAAGCCTACCTGGTAAATCCATTTACTAAACAAGTAGCTATATAGTGTACATAAAGCACTAAATGAAAAAGTATTTGAATTGAGACACACTGTACTTAAACAGGCAGGGATACAATGCTGCTACATACTCTTTTATTCCACAAAGCATGTATCACCCAATCTCTGTCACAAGCATTGTGATAATTTGGTGTAATCAAAGGAAAAACTAATACCTTTCTAGTTCCATGGCTGCTCCTGGTTTGCACCATTAAGTCATGCAGCATACTGTCTCACATGGCATCTGGGTCTTCGAATTACCTCAAATGCAGAGAGAACCAGGGATTTATTTGTTAGGGAATATTTAATGGTATTTTCTCTACTGCTACCTTTTTAATTTTCATAAATGTTATGCTCAGTAGAAAATATTGTACATTTTCATTGTACAGTTTGTGTTTTCTTTTTTTGTTTGGTGTTGGTGGATTACGTGTAAGGACTTCATTATACTTTCCATGTGAGTGAGTCTATTAGGCTCAGGTTGGGTCTAAATGATTTTGTCATGAGACAGTGAGCCAGTCTATGCAGATGTCTGCATGGCTGGCTCTTTTTTGACTGTGGACACTGGAGATTTTACATTACTGGACAACAACCAGATGGCAGACTTCAAGGGGACGTGAAAGAATTACGACAGGGATGACTTCTTGGCCCTCATGTCTCCTGTACATGTCTGAAACATAGTATAATCAATGCTTGGAACAACCCATCTAGGGCTGGACTCAGCGGTAGGGTTTGCGTTAATGTCCACCCTGTTTGATAGAATTTTCTTATTTGGAATATTCAAATGGAAAAGCTTTAAACAGAAAAAAATGTGCCTAAAACAATACCCAACCCTAAACCACCCCCAGGTGTGTCAGCGAAGATATGATGTTTATTAAGAGGTCAGTTTTAAGTGACCTCTAGTTTGAGTCCTTAACTGCAACTTATTAGAAGCTGCGCCAGGTTGTTAACATTAATGCACAATATTGAGTGCTGAGTGTGTTAGTGCTGTGGAAATGTGCATTATGCTAAACTGGTCATCTGTTCTAGAACAGGTAATCCCTCTCCTCCTTTGTTATTCAATCAGCCTTTGATTGTGTTTGCTGATCAAACCGCCAACTGTTACTTCAAACAGGAGGCGGCTGTTCAGTATTTAAATTGTAGTAGTATTTTACAGCCGTCGTGTACAGTCTGGCTAGTTTTGCCTGTTCACCTTGTTTACATTAACGTCAAAGTTAGTTGAGGTTGGTGTAAGTTAGTGTAACTCTCAGGCAATTATACAACTTTCAATGTTTCTTTTCCCTTTGTTCAGGCTTTATGAGCGTTTTGGACTAATCATGTGAGGTCGTGCCTGTCCTTTGTGCCCAGTGATCTCTTTGCTTAAAGGTGGTTCTGATCTTAAAAATCGTTGTACATTCATGACTTTCCTTCATGAAGATATGTATTTGTTTAAAGATCAAATACTTTCCCAGTTTGTATTCTGTAGCAGTAATCAGTGTAAGAATATTTCTGTATTGGTATTTCAATTTGTATATTTGTATGTACAAGAGCATTGTTGGAGGTACTGTACGAGATACCTTTGGATTTTAATGACTGTCTTACAATTCTGTGGACAGAAACAGACACTGCAGTGCGTGCAGTGTGCTCGCTGCTCGGCTTCTTTAAATTCTGCAGCAATTTAGCGCAGCCCCAGTTCTGCTCATACGACCCTCTTCTTTCTCCTCTGCTGCGAGTTTAAATAAAGGCCAAAGCCCAGAGCGTAATTACACACCTCTGTTCAACACTTGTAACCACATCTTAAGTCGAGGTGTTTAATCGTGCTCTTATACTAAAAACTGGCACAAGTTTGATGGATTTCTAATGAGTTTTCTGATAACAAAGACAACAGAGACTTTACTGGAGATTCATTATCTGCTGTCAAGCCCACAACATTTTCCCCATGGCTCTGATCCGATAAAACACTTAGCTCTCCTGCTGGAACATAACGCATCAGTGCTAACATTGAGGAAGAGCCCAAGCAGTGTAAAACAACTCGCAGGCTTTGTAGACTAGAGCGGTTTTGAGTCACACTGAAGCATTTCATTCCCATGGCAAAGTCAGGTAATGTGGGACATCAGAGATAATAGATCAGATCTTTGAATATTACCAGTGAAACACCAAACAGAATTTTACAATGCTGCTACAAAAATCTTTTACATGAAACAATTAGGCTGATTGGTTTGAACTTACTAAGACGAGTTGAGCAAAGTTTTTTTTTTTTTAAAAGATCATTGTTCCAAAAACTTGCACTGTACTGAAAAATGATAGTTATAGTATATTATGTCATTTTGAGAAATATTCAAATAATAACCTTTGCTTTGAGGATAATTGCTTTAAGAAGCAGAGTGACTCTTCCATTAAGTAAATTGGGTCAAAAAGGTTAGACTACATGAGTTTGCTGCTTGCCAGAATCGCAGGTTAGACATTTCTGGCATTTTTAGTGCTTAAAAATATGAAAGTTTACGCAGTGACTACATATCAACCACAGTTATCTTGAACTGGCCATTGTTACATACACAGACTACGAAAACTCCAGTATCACAGAATCACACAATGAAAGTCAATAATTATGCTTTGTGATTGGAGTAGTAATTGCCTTTAATTTTTTATGAAATGAAGGCGTAATCAATTTTCTTTCTCAGTTGTCCCCGTTTACTTTTGTTTGTCCCTATCATTTAAATATGATCAGCAAGTGGAGAAACCCCTAACCAAGGTCACATGAAATACTTCTGAAGATAATACTTTATCTAATGGGAGAAATTTTGTTTCCAAATATCTAAAATCACTGAGAGAAGCTTCAGTGTCAGGTATCTATAGGCTACTGGGTTTGTTACTACAGTATCCTCCCAATTCAGAAACAAAGCATACATTATTTCATTAACAATGTTATTGATCAGCAATATTGACCAGTGTCGCTTTAAGATAAAAAGTAAACACCTGTACATATTGGCAGTGGAGAAAGCAGGAAACATCATATTTTTTAAAGGAGTTGAGCAGCGACTGCCTTGGTAAACTTCGGTTTGGGAAGCTTTGACAAAACTCTGGCATTAAAACATGACTCATGTCTGGGATGTTAAGCCTCTTCTAATAAGGTCAGGTATTCATATACGTGCAGATGTATTTCAGGGGGAAATGACCACACGCAGTTTGACTTCTCGTGATGGTTCACCGAAGCAGCCATTTCCATTTCTTGAGAGGATAATTACATACATCAAGAGTTTGAGCTTTGCCTCCTCTCTTGTTATTTTCCACGTGAAACTGTGTGTCATATTGACAATTGCAAAGATCGCTCAAATTATTATTAAGCATTGTTGTGCCCTCCCTCCTGCTTTGTTCCAGTTTCAGTGAAGATTTCCAAGGCTCAGTTGGGAATGAGTGTGATGAGGATGATGAATTGACGCTGCTTTGATTGCCCTGACATCTCCAGTTGGGCTGTGATTGTATTTCTGGAAGTTTTGAAAATAATATGTCTATGTAATGTCTGTGTCATTTTGGATCAACTTCTAAATAATTTAACTGAGCATTACATTTTGGAATAGATTTTTTAGTCCAACACAGTAGAGTGTGAGATTTATAAATGTTACAGTGAGCTTCATCCATGTATATGGATAGAGAAAATCTTAAAGGTATGATAGCAATTAACATTACTGCATATAGTGATTTTGATACTAGCATAAGTTAAAACTATTATCTGGGTAGCTTTCCTGAGCTTTGGGGTTTCTTCCTTAGAATAGACATTAGAGAATGCTTCTTATTTAAAGGGCAATGTGTTGTATCTGAACTAATAGCAAGGAAATGTTTTTGCATTGCACAATGTTGGTAATAACCTGTGAGAAAAAGTATTGTTTCTACAGCATTTCCTCCCCCAAGTAAACTATAGTTAAACACAGCTTGTGTCTTTGTCTTATCATTGATTCAGTGGTGTCATTTTGGCCCCCAGGAAATTTTACCTGGTTTACATTTCGTGTCGCTTCATAAGTAAAAAGATCCTCTCATGCTAAAAATGCAGGTTGGGTTGTGATGCCACAGTGCACTTTGGGATAAAAGTCCCCATCTTATTAAACTTTCTCTTTGTGTGCAGAATGCATGAAATTTTCTTCTGAGCACTCATGCAGTGAAATAGCCACAGTAGCATATTTAGCATAAAATTGTGCAAACATGTATCAGTTACAGAGTGTTGGTAAGGCTCTGTAATGCAGAAGTAAATGCTAAATCTAATATAGCAGCACAGTCACAATGATGCACTAACAAGGGACTTCTAACTACTCAAGAACTTGCACTTTCTGGACCTCCAGTTTCACTGGAGGTACTCACAAGATAGTTCCAAATGAATGGGGACCTATGGAGTTGAAGCATAAAAATGTTCATTTTGTGGGGTAAATGTTCTTTTTTTCACGTAGATGGAAGTATTACAAGTACCTAGAGGATGGATGGCCATCAAATTCTGGTTCTCAGAGAGATAAACTCGAAATACTTCAATAACACTTTAACATTTATCACACTTTGTCTTGTCATTTTCCATTTATGGTGTGGAAAATGTCTGGATTACTATGGGCTGTGTTCCCATGGTGATTTTCAAAGCAGATTCACCATATTCAAATTGATTGTTTTAAGATGTTAAAAAGCCAGAAGCGGAGTTTAGCAATGATAAATATTAGTGTGCATACAAAGAGACTTGGAATAATGATGCATATGATAATGTTTTCTTTTAAAGGCAAAAATACCCAATCACATTTGTCAAGACTGATATTGATGTAAAATTAAATATTACATAAATCAAAAATAAAATCTGTACAGTTATCCTAGTTCTCCAGAATCAGACAGAAATTATATACACCAGAGATTTTTGAAGTTCATAATATAGAAGCATCCTAGAGTACAAATATGCATATGCTGCTCTGCTGTGAGCATCAAATATAGTTATTGTGTTAACAGATGGAAGTAGCATATGTTCAGAGGCTGCAGTGATGCATTGTAAGCTGCAGCTACAAATTTTCCAGATGGAACAGCCATTGATAGCACGCAAGAACTCATAACTAGCTGTGTTGCAGACTAAGGTAACATGTTAAATGTGCAGGGCAATCAAAAACACTTCATTCTACATTATTATGAACACACATCATGAATTCAGTACTACCCTACTCAGTTACACAGGGACACTGCAGCCAGCACATGTTGGCAGCCTTACAGCAACCACCATGTATGAATAATAGAAGAAAGGGTGGAGAGGACCAGACTACAGAAGCACAAGACCAGAGTTAGTGCTCAACACTCAGGGGGGTCAAATTGCAGAAGTGTATGTGTGTACCATACCATACTCTACTCACAAGCAATTTATTATAGACCTGTTAAACTGCTCGTTAATACAAACGTCTAATCAGTCAGTCTATGGCACCACCTGCTTATCTTAGGCATGTAAACATGGTTGAGATGTTCTGCTGAATTTCTGCTGCAGTATTTTTTTGAAGAATAGGTGTTGCCACTCAGACACTACCTCCACATCAGTGCTGTGTTGTGTTTTTTTCCAGGATATCTCTTCTTTTCAAACTGTTGCAACATCTCCCTTTGTATAATCTGTGAGTCTGTGAGCATCTGTACTGACATATCTTTATAAAAGCATTACAGCTGTATACAATTGTGTCTTCATCCCACAATGTGCCAGGTTATAAAAATCAAGAGAGAGAAACTAGTGACAGTGCACATGACATCAATTAGACATCAACTCTATCATACAGTGCTGTTCACGAGCCACTGGTGGTGGGTATACTGGGGCCCTTCAGTTCTGCTTTGAAATTCAGATAGCAGGATCAGAATTTTGCATGAACAACATGAAAGCATGGATCCATCCCGTCTTTAGACTGGTGGATTAATGGTATGGGAAATGTTTTCTTCCCACACTTTGAACCCTTGTACTACGAATTACTTGCTAAAACACCAAGGCCTACATGAGTATTATTGCTGAACATGCCCTTCTCTTTATGACCGCAGAGTATCCGATTTCTGATGGCTGCCTGTCACTAAGCTCAAATCCTCTCAAACTAGTTTCTTGAACATGACAATAAGTCCACTGTACTCAAATGGCCAAAGAGCATCTCTGGGATTTAGTGGAACAGGACAGTTGTATCATGGAAGTGCAGTTGGCAAATATGCAGAAATTGTGACGCTACCATGTCAGCTTTTGGCTGTTCCCTTGTTACAAGGGGTCACCACAGCACATAGCTCTGCATTTTTGATTTGGCCAGATGGAGGCAAAAAAGTTACTATTCAGTACAAGCCAATGCTTTAATTTAATACAATCCAGTACTGTCTACTGCTACTTCGGTTTTCATATGTATGAAACAGAAAATAACTGCTCTCATAGCAGTGAAAGCTGAGCCAGTGACCTCCTTCATTTAGATTAGCAGAGTTGATGTCTTGATGTATTGTATTTTATTGCCTTGCCAGTCCCCTCCCTTTCACTCCTCTTCAAGGTGGTCACAGAGCAGATTTTATTGATTATAAAAAGGGTGATGTTGTTTCTCAAGGAGATCCTTTACGGTCTGGATGATGTAGTCATGCATTACGAGATCTTATTAAGTGGTGAAATGTTTCACAAGTGTGTTTTACTTTTCCTCGAAGAATAGGGAAGGTTTAGACTCTGGGTTTCAGGTTGACACCAAATCTTGGCAAATCAACAACAATAATAATACATATTCAGTTTCTAGTCATGTAGAAGAGATTTGTGAACATCTGGGAAGTAACACAGAGGATGACAAGCAGACGGTCCGACAAGGAACAGAGGGAAACACACTATTATATATACGCACAAAGGTAATGAGGACAATAGGAAACAGGAAGGGAACACAGATGAGACCAATAAGACAAGACTAGACAAGGAGGAGAGCAAAACTAAAAACATTAACAGTGGGAAATACAGGAAAACAGGAAATACGCAAACTTAGAGACAAGGATGACTAGAGGTAACACAAGGGAGGCACAGTAACAAAACCTAAAGACTAGAAAACCAAAACACTAAAGAATGACTAAAGGAGCTAGAAATACAAAACTAAACCATGAAAACTAAATCACAGAATTCAACAAAAAACTGGTTCTCAAGGCCCAGGACCATGACAGATTTCTTACTGAGTCTCCTATTGATTGGGTTCTCGTTGGCTCTGGGTTGAGAGTCACCACTACTGCTAAGCAGCATATCAAAGACATTGCATTTGTGGAAATTAATTGCACAGAGTGTGGTCAAATGTTTGTAGATGCTGGAGGTATTTCCCCCATTTGCAATGATCAGTGTGGTGTCATTACTGAAATGTATTATGTAATGTATTGTTTGCATGTGCGTCATCTTTCTGTCTATAAACACGATAGTCTGTTTGGATCGAAATCAGATAAAACTGTGCAGGGTGTAGAGTGGGGTCATGCTAACAATCCATTACAATCTGGCTCACATCCACCAAGGTCTTTAGGGTCAACTTAATGATTAATTGGACTAAAATTGACAAGAAGCCTTATAACTTAGAAACATGATACTCAGTGTGGTGTGTGCATCTATAGAACATTAAGGAGCTACCATATAAAGATTATATTTTTCATCACATCACATTTGACCTCTGACCTCTCCTATGATGTCAATTGATGTAAAAAAGGATCTCAAGTTCATATGTTATGTAAAACTATTTGAAACTATGTCTTACAGCCACTGTTTGTATTGACTGCATATAGACATACAGGGAATAATATATGAGGATTCTAAACATCATGTTACTTAAATGTCAATCTTCCATCAAATGTCTTAAAACTATGCTTAACATGGTACAGCCTTTGTTTATGTTGGCAACGTTTAGGAAATGATACTGGTAAAAGTAAATAGTGTTCAGAGATTGAGCTGCCTTGGCAGAGGTTTGGAGGGGCCAATGCAGTGCTTAACCTCCTTAGTTTTTCCAGTGAGGTCAGTTTTGGCAGAACCCAGTCTGAGACAAGCAGAGGAGCTCTGGAGAAAGCTAGAAAGAAACACATAATCAAAACTAATAGAGTACAAGGACTGACTTTTGAGCAATCCCAGATGAGAAAGAAGTGGAAGAAGACACACACTGTCAGGGCAAGTTTTTAAAAAGACCAACATCTTTGTTAAAGACACTGCTTCACACTACCAGTTAAACTGGCTGAGGAGGGAGAACGTGTTCACGAATTCTGAAACTGAAAAGAAGTTTAAAAATGTCCCTATAATTAACAAAGTCAGTGGTGTGTAGTGTGGGATGTAACCAGAAGACTGATAGCAGAGAAAAGGAAAAGGGTTATGACTGACAGGAGCTCTTTAGGAAGACTTTAGCTGGAATTATGTCAACATGCCATATTGATGGATGTATATGAGTAACTATATCCTGGAGATCTGGAGTTATCTGGTTTAGGCTGTTTGAGAATTATACCACGGAGTCAGGTACTTCTGATTTGAGGCCTTAGTTTTCACCGGAGCTACAGTATCCAGAGTCGTACGTAGTGAGGAGGTAAAATTATTAACAAGATAATCGACCTCTGTTGGACTAGCGTTCAGGTAGCTGCTCTGTGTTGGTACAGGGCATTGAAGATGATAACAGTGGGTGGATTATATTCTTAAACTTAGTTACAGCACTTTCAGAAAGACATCTACTGTGATGAAGTCTACTCCCCACTGCTATGTAATCCATTATTGTAAATGTAAATGTTATCAGCAAATGATCAGACAGGAGAGGGTTTTCAGGAAATACTGTTAAATGTTCAGTTTCTATGCCATATGTTAAAACAAGATCTAGAGTGTAATTAAAGTGGCGGGTGGGTTCTTTTACATTTTGAGAGAAGCCAATTGAGTCTAATAACAGATTAAATGCCATGTTGAGGCTGTCATTAGCATCTACATGAATGTTAAAATCACCCACAATAATTATTTTATCTGAGCTCAGAACTAAATTAGATATAAAGTCTGAGGAATCAGACAGAAACTCTGTGTAAGGCCCAGGTGGACAATAGATGATAACAAGTAAGACTGGTTTCTGAGTTTCACAGCTGGGGTGACAAGGCTAAGCATCAGGCTTTCAAATGAATTAAAAGTCTGTCTTGGTCTTTCATTGATTAATAGGCTGGTGTGAAAAATTGCTGCCACACCGCCCCCTCGGCCTGTGTTTCGAGTTTCCTGGTAGTTAGAATGACTCGGGGGTGTTGATTCATTTAAACTAACATAATCATCCTGCTGCAACCAGGTTTCTGTAAGGCAGAGTAAATCAATTTGTTGATCAATTATTAAGTCATGTACTAACAGAGACTTGGAGGAGAGAGACCTAATATTTAATAATCCACATTTCACTGTTTTACTCTTTGGTTCAGATGTGGATACTGTATTGTTCTTTCTTTGTGATTTTTTCATGTTTAAGTTGTTTATAAGCCAATGATTTGACTGTATTGCAACTCTCAGACTTAGTCTCTTCAGAAATGTGTACCCTGCTAAAGGTAATTGGATCACAGGTGTGATACCTTAAATATTTACAGAAAATAAATTCTGGACATCATCAATCTCTTAAAGCTATTTACCACCCTGCTTATGATTACAGGGTTAAAACATTACTTAATGACTACATAAATTAATACATGCATCTCACTGAGCTGCTTCAGCCCTATGGCATCTCTGCACTGTCAGGTCACCACCTGAATGTGCCCAATATGGAAAAGAAATAGTAAAAACTTATATGTGATTACTCATGAAAGTGGCCACTTTCATGAGTAAATCATATAAGGCTTACATGATTTACTCATGAAAGTGGCCACTTTCGCATTACTTTCATACATTGTTTTAGTAAGAATCCAAAACATACAAGTTTCATTATATAATTTTTCAAGGGATCTTATATCTGTTTTCACTCTTATATGCTTTTCATACAAGTTTCACACAAGACAGATACAAACTTTATAAGATGTGTATATATCTTTTCCATATGGGGCAGTAGCAGGGAAGGAAACAAAGTGAAATTTTTAAAAACAGCTGAACCTGTGCACCTGCTTGTCTGTTAATTCTCTGTTGTGTACGTGGTTACTGCTTCTTTTTGTAACAGATGAAATGGTTTAGATATCTGACTCATCTTATTTCAACATTTCCCTGATTCAGCTCTTGTTGCATCTATTTAAAAAAAAAAAAAAACAGTGAAATCGATTTTCTGGTAGCATGTATATGTACTGAAGTTATCAAAAACTATATGAATCAGATGTTTTTAAACTATGTAGAGAAAAAAGTCTTCAGGTATAACTATAAGGTGTAACTGAAGAATGCTCTCTGGCTTCCCTTCCAGCTGTGTCCAATTGCTAATTTGCTTTTGTGATTGCACTTCTCATTTGCCTAATCAGGGTATTTTAATTTTTGAAAAGCGGGCAGGAGTTTTAAAGCATGGGAGATGGGGTGGTGTGGGTGACAGGAAAGCCTCCTGAGGCCTATCAAGTTTGAGTGAACTACTGAGCGATAAGGGAGAAAGGTTTTTCCACGCCCAAAGTACTAGTGATGGGTCGTTCGCGAACGAAATGGCTCTTAGAGCCGGGTCTCTGACATGCGAGCTGGCTCCTTATCGCGAGCCGTCAAGTGTTTTTTTTTTTCTTTTTTCTTTCTCTCACCCTCTCTCTCTCTCTCGCACTTTTTTCCGCTTCACTCTGCACGCAATAGTGATGGGTCGGTCGCGAACAAAATGGATCTTAGAGCCGGTTCTTTGACATGAACGACGAGAGCCGGCTCCTTATAGCGAGCCGTGGGTTTTTTTTTTCTTTCTCTCACCCTCTCTCTCTCTCTGGCACTTTTTTTTCGCTTCACTCCGCATGCGAGCCTTGTGCTTTACGCTGGGCAGAGGGGGGAGGGGCGGTAGTTACATTCAGTAGCACAGGAACAGAGCGGGAGGGAGAGACAGAGAAAGCCAGGGACAACAACCTCACATTAGAAAGGTATAGTAATCATCCACAACTATTTTCAGTTGCAGGATTCAGTTGCAGGATTAAAGGATTCAGAAAGTTAGTCATGCAAGCCCATATGACAGAGAATATGCATGTATTTTTTGTTTTCATATTATAATTTATATTTAATTGTGTTGTGGTTTGCAGTGTTTTGTGTTGTTTCACTTTAAATGTGTAAAAGGAAAAAGCTAAAAATTTAAATAATTTAAAGTTGAAATGTGAATAGTTGATTTTTGTATTATATGATTTATTTATTACATTTTATGTGGAGTGAATAAATAAAAGTATATTTACGGTGGCCCCTACAGACAAAGCACATACAAACTTCAAATCATGTACGAACTCTGAAGCACGTACAAACTCCAAAACACGTACAAACTCCAAAACACGTAAAAACTCAGAAGCACATAAAAGCTCAAAACACGTACAAAAGACAACAGAAGTGCTCCAGGATGCTAGGCGCAGTGTTGAGCTTTTGTTACCTAGTGGCTACACAAGCCAGCAAGTACCAACGACCGGATTTGGTGTGTGGTAGTAACAGGTAAATGAACATTTTTTTAAATTATTTGAATATATATGAGTGCTTGTGTATAAATACACAAACAATACACACATGCTTTCAATTGTGTAATTCAAGTGATCTAGTAGCTCTGCTTTGGAAGTTCAGTTCATGCTAGAAATGTGTTTTGGATTTTGTACGTGTTTTGTCTCTAGGAGCCACCGCATATATTTATTAGGGGTGCAACGATACACAAAATTCACGGTTCGGTTCGGTTCGATACTTTGGTGTCACGGTTCGATATTTTTTCGATACAAAAAAAATGTTCATGCCTTTTTAATTTGTCATTTATTAAAATTATAAATATATATTTTAACTCAAAGGTACAGTTTTTAAATTTAACCCTAACCCTTGTGCGTGTTTTTATTTTGACAGCGAATGCGCACCTGCGGACCACTTATGTGCAGCCCTGGTTATTTAGCTCGTCATATTGCAGCCACAGAAATTATTTTGTCCATGAAACCATAAAGCTGCACTTTCTTTTTGCCTTATAGTCTGATTTGTCACAACTTCTCCGTTTTGTGGTAAGCTTTTCTTTGGCTGTCACTTCTTCACCCTGACCTGTCTTATTTGGCTCAGCAGAACTGAAATGCTTTTACACACGGACTCACATAAGCTCAGCGATTCTCTGCGCGATCAACCTCTCACATGTTTAAGCTTGCTGCGGGAGATTTCACTTGTCATGTTTGCATAGTAAGCTAACGATTAATAAGACGATGTCAGAGGAATTGGTGCACAAATTATCATCACTCACAGATCAGTGCTGTCGCTCACTATACACAGTTCACACGATTGCAAAGTGAAAGCAAAAAACAAGCGCAAATTCAAACGCGATTTCAATATGTCACATATTGACAGTGGCTCACCGATGCCAATGACATAATTACCCAGCTACATTTCTGAAAGAATGCAAAAGCATTGACATATATTTTTCCTTCTTACAATAGCCCGACGGGCAGGGAAGAGATCGATTTTGGTAGCCCGACTGAAAAAATCGCTAGCTCCAGGACGTCGGGCTAGCGATATTGCAAGCCCTGTATCTGATTGAGGAATCACTCATCTTTGGAAAAGAGAGTTTATTACAGAGAAATGTCTCTTTCCAAAATAAAAGCTATACTATCCGCTTCTTCTGGGCTATATTCTCAGCAGCATAAGGAGAATCATGTGCTAACAGCTGTCTAAATGACTCGGCTAAAGTTAGTAGCATGCTTGTTATTTTTGTCTTTGCACTAGGATGATGTCGGCGTAAATGTGCAGTCATATTCGTTGTGTTCCCACTAGTGCTTTCAGGTTAATCTCGTTGAAATGACCTTAACGCCACAACACGGCAAATCTCCGTTAACGAGCTACCGCCGATCGCCCCGTGCATGGGGCTAGACGGCCAACACGTTAACGAGCTAACTGCGCTAACACACTAGTTCCCACCCATGTAATTGAGCATTGCATGGCACATCCAACATACTGTTTTACTTTAGTCCATGACTCGCTTACCTTCAGGGTCATACGTCACATGAAAACCAAAATAATTCCAAACGCCAGATCTGAATGAGAGTGGGGGAGGTCCATGTTGCAAAGAGAGCTTAACTTCTGTCTTGCTAGCTTGCCCTGCGCTCTTCCTTCTGACGATGCTGTCTGTGTTGAGCGCTCAGTGGATCTGCGCTCGACAGTGCAGCCTAGGCGGAGTAGTCGAACGCAGATTCACTGAGCGCTCAACACAGACAGCATCGTCAGAAGGAAAGTTGATAAAATAAATTACAAATGTTGTATTGTTCGATACATATGCGTACCGAACCGAAAGCACTGTATCGAACGGTTCAATATCGATACGAATATCGTTGCACCCCTAATATTTATATATAAACATATATAAATAAAACCACTTTTTTTTACATTAGTAATTCCTTTTGTGCATAATTTTATATTGTTGTTAATAATAAATTAATTAAAGCAACAAAACAATCCGAAGAGCCGGTTCGGAGCCAAAAGAGCCGGCTCTTTTTAGTGAGCCGAACCGAAAGAGCCGGATCTCTAAAAAGAGCCGGAAATCCCATCACTACAAAGTACTGATAGTGCTGGTAGAGAAGAACGAAAGATTTCCATGCCCTTGGAGGCAAATAAACTAGATCTGAGATACAACATCACACTAACAAGGACAGAACGCACCTTTTTTTTTTAACTCCAGCACAGCAATGCTTCCTGTTAACAATATATGCAAATGGTTTAATGCCTCTGTACTTTGATTGATAAAAACAGAATACCTATTTTAATGAGGGCAAATGTATGCTCCACTGACTTCCTTTCACCATGGTAACAGCTCGTCAACAACACTTTAAAGCAGGGGTGTCAAACTCAAATACACAGTGGGCCAAAATTCAAAACTGGAACAAAGTCGCGGGCTAACGTTAATATTTATTGAAATATATTTATTCCTCCAGATATAAGAATGAATCTTTTCTTATGGACTCAAACACATTTTGCTGAAAAACTGAATATGGAACAAGCAAAGCTTAATACTAAACAATATATATATTAGCTGTATAATACCAGTAGGCCAGCTCTGATAGTAATTTGGTATGGCTTCGCGGGCCAAATGTAAGTAGGCGGGCCAGAGTTTGACACCTATGCTTTAAAGCATCCTGCTTTATCCGTCCTGTTGCCTGCAGAGAGGACCATCATTTTCTTCTATAAAGACAGACTTGGAACCAGATCAGTTGACCCCTCCTGACCATTAAAGTCTTTTTAAGGTACCCCAACATTTGCTTCACTTATCAGAACCGGAGTTTTTAAAGTTGGTTTTTGAAGAGACAACAGGCACTCACAGGTGCCTCATTAGAAGCACCTGTGAGCATGGACCCTGCTACAGCAGTCAGTTGTTGTTTTCTCCAAGTGTTCCACATTTGACTGATCTAGATAGGATCCATGCCACAGGCCATCTTCAAACTAGTGTTGTGCAAAACCAGGCTGCAGCATTTTTGAGAGTGAGGCCTAGAACCATCTCCAAATTGAAGGCCAAGTTCCAAATGGGAGATGTACTAGATGCACTTAGGAACTGTAGGCAGTCTTATACACATGTGCAGTCAATTTTTGCAGGACGATATTGATTATGGCTCTCTACCCTTTCTAGTGGTTTTCTCCCACTGAAAACGTTACGTCTAGATAAACAGAATCAGCTTTTTGGGATTTCCTTATCTAGATGATTGAGCATGCCTCAAGACTCTCTACCTAGACAATCCGGACCAGACTGCATACTGGTGTAATGGATCCTGAACATGTGGAGGAATGTTATGTTTAACAATGAGCCAGATTCTGTTGGATCATTGGGTAAAAGTGTGTAGAAGACGCAGAAAACTCTATGTTAATTGCTGATTGCATTTAATGTTTTAGTGTGGCATCTCCCGTGGCATCATTGAAAAAAACAAGGCTTGTGCTCTTTGGAGGCAATCTCAATGTAAATGGATATTGAGATCAGATTCTGCAACATGACAATCCTATATCTCCACAGTCTGGGACTAAACTCTATTCTCAAAGATGACAATCCTTGTCCCCCCAGGGCAGGGTTTATCAAAGACTACCTCCAAATTGGAGATGATGGATTGGCCTGCTTGCAGTCCTGACCGCAACCCCATTGAAAACTTGTGCGATCAGTTTGGTGACCGACACAACCCTACTGGCTGACTTGTGACAAATGCTGATTGCAGAATTGGTGCCAACTGTCAGCAGTGTGTGACTAAGCTGGTGACATGGACGAGGCGGAGGTGCAAGGCTGTTGTGGTTGTACATTGTTCTTTCACATGCTAACGAGGCCCCTGTTTGTTAAATGAATAAATTGTTAAATTGCCAGTATGTCTTGTTCTTGAGATTTCGATCATCCAATCCAATAAACAGCACCAAACAAGAGCCAGCAGCATAATAAGCTGTTTGGCATTGGCAGAGAACATTTGGCAAGTTTTTCATGGCAAAACCCACATACTCAGCTCTGCTGCTCAACCCACAAATATATTTTCTAGGAAATAAGCAGGCTTTCCAAAGGTATACAATTTATTGACCCGAAGCCGTTAAAGTTGCTGACCGCATCAGTGACATTAGACAACGTTTGTTTTGTATTGGACAGATTAGAGAAGGCAGCTAACACCCTAATACTTTTTGTCTGAGGGTAGTCAACAACTTTTAACTGGCATTGATTATTAGATATTTGCGATTACAAGCTTAATCAAACAAATGGAAAAAAGCAAAGGTTGCATACTTTGTGTGTTCAGCACTTTGACTGGTACAATAATCTGTATAGAATTTTGAAATGGATTAAATTGTGACAGCAGTGGATCATTTTAATAGATGATTTCAAGATCTTATTTTCTGAAATTTAAATTTAAGTTCTTCATATTGATTAAAAAAAGGATCATCTGTAAAATGTTATAAACCTGATACACTATGTTGTGCTCAGTGGAGTAATTTTAATTATGTTATTTATAGTAAAATACTGATTGCATCTGATTTTGGTGGGGGGGGGGGGGGACTGGCTGAAAGAGTAGTTTTTGACAGGATGAAGGGTTTCCTTGCTGTGAACTGGAAGACCTCAGCTGCTGCTACAGGTGGTTGGTGAAGCTACAGAGCCTTTTATTTTATAGCTTTAAACTTGCGGCACTTCAGTTCATAGCTAGGCATTAATAAATGAGAACATTTAGAAATCGTGCATTTAAGGTGTACTTTATGCCAATAACTTACTCTAGGTCATACATCATTGTAGACTTTTACTGTGCTCCTGTTTTTAGGAGAGTGCCTCACCATGAATGCTCAATGAATAGGCAGGTTCATGTCACAGCGAGTGAGATGAGCCGTGTGGAGAAATAAAGGAGGATCCAAACCCAGGCACTTGTAAAGATGTGAGGGTGGTTTATTAAACACAAAATAAAAATGGACAAATGGCGAACGGAGCAAAGACTAAGCTATACTGGGAACAAACTGACTACAGAACACGAACCTGAACATGAATGAGAGCGAGCAGAAGCAGATGACGGTTGACAGCAGGGAAACACACAGATGAAGCAGGGTGGATACACAGACGGACCAGCAACTACAAAGACAGAAGACGCGACTTAAATACACAGAGAAACACAGGGAGATTACACACACAGGTGGGGGACACAGCTGGGAGTAATCAACAAGAAAAGACAGAGGTAAAACTGAACACTCACATGAGACGCAGACCTTCACAATAAAACGGGAAACAAGAACACTACACAAGGACGCAGACCAGACACAGAACTAAACCCACACAAAACATGAGAACACAAACCCTGTGAACAAAACCCCAAACCAGAACCACAGTAATAAAATCTATCGTAAATAATCAAAACACCAGAGAACCCCAAAATACTCCATAATGCAAAAATAAACCCAAAACATAATAAACTCAAAAATGCTGGGTCGAACCGACCCAGAACCGTGACATTTCAGCAACATTTGGGTTGAGGACTAAAAACTGGCATTATTTTCAGTAGTTATTGTATAAGATAATGAAGCACACTGGCTTTGATGAAGTGTAGCACCTCAACAAATTGTGGCAGAAAGACAGGCATGGGGGGATTTTTTTAGTTCTTTCACTGCTGTTATGTCACTTCTGTAAGGCTGATCAACAGGAAAAGGGCAATAATGGTGCCAGTGTAACAGTAAATCTGTGAAAAGAAGTAAGACAAGACAGCCAGTATCATATAAACCACTTCGATTGCCATCAATGTTTTACTTTCTTTTCCCAGAAATTGTGGGCCATCACCTCCTTTCTTCATTGTTGAAAGAAGGCGAGTGCAATTGATCGGTGTATGACACGTAGTCCATCATATCTCTCAGTCATGAAAAGGCACGATCGACAATCTGACACAGTGACCGTTGTAACAGACTAAAATATTGTGTTGTCTGACCTGGCATGGGAGTGAATTTTACTGCCTAAACCAGCTCCACTTTTTGCAGCAAATTACATCAATCAGTTGGCACTAAAGGTTCGTTTGTCTTTGCAATTTGGGCTTTTTTTGTACCCCACACATATGTCCTGCTGTTTCCCTGCTTCCCATCTCTTTTTCCCTTCTTTCTCCCACTCAGGCTGACAAACAGAATGACCTTTAACTGAGGTGGCTTGGACTATGAGATAGTCGTGACTGTTGAGAAAGAAGCAGTGGGAGGTGCAGACTTTTCACAGCACACGGTGCTCAACTGCCTTTCTGGGATTCTTCTTCTTCTTCCTTTTTTTTTTTTTTTTTTTTTTACTATTATTGCTGTCTGAATTCACTGTTTGCTTTGGAGTTTCTAAACAGAAATGCTGTTCTTGTAAACTCAGCTGAGTAATGTATCAGTGAAATGGCTCCTTTCTGATTGCAGTCGAAGTCAGAAAATGACTTTGCAACAGCTTCTCATTTCTAACGGTGAACCATTAGGGATCTGTGGTATGTAAATAAAAAGCAGGGCAAGTAATCCAGTTTATTTGCATACATTTATCCATATAAATCAATGTTATGGGTTCATCTGTTGTGTCTGGAAATTACAGTGAAACCGAGGGATAGAATGAAAAGTCAGACCTCGTTCTTTGTTGTTGGGGTGTTGCAGCTGATGTGTTGTTTGTCAGTGTGACAAAAAATTGAGCACCATCTTCAGGACAATTAAAGCTCCCCCAAAAATTAGTGAACACCTTTGTGTTGTCACAGTTGAATTTGCAGGTTTATATATAAAGCACATTTTGTAGAGCATCAATATCAATATTTGCAACATAATGTATTGCAGGACTTTTATTTTTTGCTTCTGTGGTATCTGCTTTGGGACCTGAAAGACAAAACTTTTATATAAATGATGGAAATTTGTATGTGAAAGGAGCTGTTTGATAGAGAAGCATGGCTGACTCTGAAGTTCTTTTCTGTTTCATGAAACACCTTTGCATTTTTCATGTTATTATTACACTGATCTCTAATTAACCATCTGACCCCAGAAGGTCATTTAACTAAACAAAAATCTGTGTAGTTCAGGAGATGGTGTGGGTCATCCAATAACAACAAGGTCAGTGGTTCAGTCCCCCCAGAAAACGTCCTTGAGCATGACTCTGAAACCCAGATTGTCCCTGAGTCAATCATGTGTGTGTGTGCATGATAGAAAGCACATACAGGAAGATAATAAAGAGCTATGTGAATGCGTCTTATAGACTTTGTGGGGCTAGAGATGAAGTAATGACAACAATGTAAGGCAATCTATCAAGGTCATATTGTTTAGTTAGAAGTGTTCTAAAACTCATGTAATCAGTTTGTATTTGATTCATGAATGCTATGAAAGTACAATGAGTGTTTAAGGTCGAGGACAGTGTTAAGTTAAGCTACCTTATCTAATTTAGCTAACTTATCGTTGGTAGCTTAACTTAACACTGTCTAGATACAAAAAACTTAATTTAGCTATGAAGTCATCCATTATTTTTAAAGCCTCAAAGTTAGCAATTAAATAGCTGGGCCTACGTCGTCATTTCAGGTTTGACATGGCTTAAATGTGAATTGAGTTGTGGTTTGGGGAAGGCCTCGGAGGGGACTGGCAGCAGCTTCTGGGCCTGGCAGATCCCCATGTACTAATGAACTAAAAAGATAAAAGATGGCGCCGGTGAGGTCGGCTGCCGTCACGACTGCTCCGACCACTTTTTCTTTGTCTTTGTTTTTTAAGTTAGTTTTCAGCGTTTCTAAATCGGCAAAATCATCACCATTGGGTACATTAGGTATGACAGTGACACTCTTGTTTCTATTGGTATACAATGTACTCACAATTCGAAGTTTTTAACTCCGGATCCGAGCTGGCCGAGTGAGATCTCGAGGGAGAACAAAGGGAAGCGGAGGCGGCCTAGAGGGAAGCGAGCCGGCGTCAGGAACAGGCTGAGAGCTCGTGCACACCGCACACCTCTGCCTAGCATCCTGCTCGCCAACGTCCAGTCACTGGAGAACAAGCTTGACGACCTCAGGGCCAGGATAAAGTTCCAGAGAGACATTCGGGACTGCAATCTCCTCTGCTTCACCGAGACATGGCTGAACCCAGCGGTGCCGGACCACGCCATCCAGCCGGCCGAGTTCTTCTCGGTTCACCGCATGGACAGGACACGGGACTCGGGGAAGTCAAGGGGAGGCGGCGTGTGTTTAATGGTGAACAACAACTGGTGCAACAGTGCGAACGTTGTTCCTCTCACACGCTCCTGCACACCAAATCTGGAACTACTGTCCATCATGTGTCGTCCTTTTTATCTACCTCGGGAATTTACATCGGTCATTGTAAGTGCCGTTTATATTCCACCACAAGCGGACACGGTCACCGCCTTATGCGAGCTGCATGAGGCACTCACACAGCACCAGACACAACACCGGGACGCTGCGCTTATTGTGACGGGGGACTTTAATAGCGCCAACCTCAAACGCGCAGCGCCGAACTTTTATCAACACATCACCTGCCCCACCAGAGGTGAAAGGACACTGGACCACTGCTACACTACGGTCAAGGACGGCTACAAGGCACAATCCCGCCCCCCGTTTGGCAAATCTGATCACGCCGCCATTTTCCTCATGCCAAAATACAAACAAAGGCTGAAACAGGAAGTTCCGGTTCAGAGGAAGGTCGCGCGCTGGACGGACCAATCGGTGGCCGCGTTACAGGACGCACTCGATGACGCAGACTGGGACATGTTCAGGAACAGCTCCGACGATGACGTCAACGTGTTTACGGAAGCGGTTGTGGGATTCATCGGGAAACTAGCGGATGATACCGTGGAGACAAAGACTATCACAACGTTTCCCAACCAGAAGCCGTGGGTGGATAAAACCATCCGCGACGCTCTGAGATCCCGCACCGCTGCCTACAACACGGGACTCATGACGGGGGACATGGACCCGTACAAAGCCGCGTCATATAACGTGCGGAGGGCGGTGAAAGAGGCGAAGCAGCGCTACGGGAGGAAACTAGAGTCACAACTCCAACAGAGTGACTCTAGGAGCCTGTGGCGGGGACTAAGGACAATAACGGACTATAAAGCACCAACAACCGGTATGACGAACGCGGCCGTGACTCTGGCAGACGAGCTGAACACTTTCTATGCTCGCTTCGAGGCTGCAGCTAAGGTCTCCAACAATGCTAGTGTTGGCGGCGCTAACGGCTGCAGACAGGAAGATACTGCCAGCACCGGAAACGTGCTCGTCATCTCCGAGCATGAAGTAAGGAGAGCCTTCAAGAGAGTGAACACCAGGAAAGCAGCAGGACCAGACGGCATCCCAGGTCGTATCCTAAGAGACTGCGCATACCAGCTAGCTCCTGTGTTCACTGAGATATTCAACATCTCTTTATCTCAGTCGGTGATCCCCACATGCTTCAAAGAGTCCATCATTGTTCCTGTCCCGAAGAAACCCCACCCTGCTTCTCTCAATGACTATCGCCCTGTAGCCCTCACCTCAGTAGTGATGAAGTGCTTTGAACGCCTGGTCAGAGACTTCATCATTTCTTCACTACCAGACACACTGGACCCACTACAGTTCGCTTACCGTCCAAATCGTTCCACAGACGATGCCATCTCTCATCTCCTCCACACATCACTCACTCACTTGGACACTAGAAGGGGGAATTATGTTAAAATGCTCTTCATAGACTACAGCTCTGCATTTAACACCATAATTCCCTCCACACTCACCACCAAGCTGGAGCATCTGGGACTCAGCTCATCTATGTGTCAGTGGATCTCCAACTTCCTAACTGGCAGACCACAGGCAGTAAGGATGGGCGGACATGTCTCAGCCTCCACCACTCTCAGCACTGGAGCACCCCAGGGGTGTGTTCTGAGCCCCCTGCTGTACTCTTTGTACACATATGACTGTGTGGCCACTACCAGCTCCACCACCATCATCAAGTTTGCTGACGACACCGTCGTGGTGGGCCTGATCTCTGATAACAACGAGACGGCCTACCTGAAGGAGATTAGGAATCTGGAGAACTGGTGCCAGAGGAACAACCTCCTTCTAAACGTCAGTAAGACAAAGGAGCTGATAGTGGACTTCAGCACTAAGCAGGAGAGGAACTACCAGACCCCCGTCATCAACGAGTGCCCAGTGGAGAGAGTGGACAGCTTCAAATACCTCGGAGTTCACATCACGCAGGACCTGTCATGGTCCTGTCACATCAACACCGTGGTGAAAAAGGCCCGACAGCGTCTCTACCACCTCAGACGCTTGAGAGACTTCCAACTGCCCTCCAAGGTGCTCAGGAACTTTTACTCGTGCACCATAGAGAGCATCCTGGCGGGAAACATCTTAACCTGGTTCGGGAACAGCACCATGCAGGACAGACGAGCTCTACAGAGGGTTGTGCGGTCAGCTGAGCGCACCATCCGTTCCGAGCTCCCTGACCTGCACTCAATCTACAGCAGGCGGTGCTGGACCAAGGCCAGGAAGATCGTGAAGGACCTCAGCCATCCCAACAACAGACTGTTCTCTCTGTTGAGGTCAGGAAAGCGATTCCGCTCCCTGAAGACCAACACAGAGAGACTGAGGAGGAGCTTCTTCCCGCAGGCGATACGGTCTCTCAATCACACCACCACACAGTACTGACCCACACATATGGTTCTTACACACACACTGGACTTTCTGGACTTTGTTTTTGCACAACACTGGTCACTATATTCTTCATTTCCGGTTAATACTTGTACAGCTGCTGTTATTGTGTATATATTTATTTATATTTAGATTTCTTCATACATTCTTATATAGTTCTATATTGTGTATTGTGTATTTTGTTGTACAGTTATTTTATTTTCAACTTTAATTTATATATTTTATCTTATTCTTCCCAGTTAAATTTACCCTTCATTCTAATTTGTGTTGTACAGTTATTTCATTTTTAACCTTAATTTATATTTTATTCCTTCCTAGTTAAATTTACCCTTTTTAATTTTTCTTTTTAATTTTTCATATTTATTTCCTATCTTATTCATAGCCTTTCCTTTTTTTGTTTTCTTTGGGTCACGAGCAGTTGTCCAAGCATTTCACTGCATATCGTACTGTGTATGACTGTGTACGTGACAAATAAAATTTGAATTTGAATTTGAGAAGTAAAGAAGTGAAAAAAATTTTAAAAAGACAAGCGTGGGTGGGACACGAGCGAACAGCTTGTAAAACTGGGGAATCATATACAGATAAGAACCGGAAGGGGCGTGTTTGGAGGTGTGGACGGCCTCCTGAAATTCAGATACTTTATCTCCAATTGGCCACCAACATGTTGGTTAGAAATTAGCATATTTAGAACAGAAGGTAGGTCATACACGCTTAGGGAGTGAGAACATGTTACCAGGCGGCACTAGCTAGATTGATTGGCAAGCTGGATCTATAAACTGTATAGATGCAAGGCACACTTTTAATTACTGCTAAGTAAGAGTAATAGGAAACTTCAAAAATATTCCATAAGACATCCACTTCGGTGATTTCAATTACAAGAGAGAGCGAAAATTAATTGGCTAAACCTGTCTGTGTCAGTAAACCTGCAAATCAGAGCCGCTTCACCCCTAACTTCATTGTTATAAAAGGCTAAAATAGTATTTCTATCGATTCTGTTAACGAGGCAGTTAACTGTGTCTGGAGTGATTCTCTCCAGGAGCCGGCAGAGGATCTGCAACAACTTTGAGTTGAAGTGAATGAGTAACACAGGGATATCATGAAAGTGGGACAGGGTTAAGTTTGCCATTCACACTTTAATAAATTGGTGAGTTATACATTTTATTAGCTTTCATCATCATCATGGTAACGCCACAGAGTTGATATCTGTTGATACCTACCTAAAACATATATGCTTCCCTTTATTTCTCTGATGAGTTTCTGTTTCTTCATTTCATGTTATGTTACTGCTTAGTTGCCCTGTGGCCCCTTTAAGTCGATATTTTGTGACAGTAGAAGAAGAGTTAGATAGGAAGTTCATGTTTTCTTGCTATGCTGTTTCAAGATGGCCGCTCCACATTCATGTCCTTCTTTGGGTGTTTGTTAAAGCATTGTCTGTAAGTATTTAATGGTAAAAAGCAATGAGAAACTCCAAGTGTCGACAAGAGCAGTCCATATCGGGTTGATCGAATCAATGAGCACAGACAGCTTCATAAATGCTTTAAGGCGGCTTTTTGCAATCAGAGGCCCGGCAAGACAACTAAGATCGGATTACGGTACGAACTTTATCGGCGCCTCTCGTGAACTGAAAATGGATAGATCAAACATGTCAGTCAAGGATGTTGAAGGCTACTTAAGCAAACAAAACTGTTCATGGATCTTCAACCCACCACATGCATCCCATATGGGCGGTGCCTGGGAGCGAATTATTTTTTATTGCCAGGCGTATCCTTGACTCTATGTTACAGGACTGCAAAAGAGCACTACTAACACATGAACTGTTGTCAACATTCATGGCAGAAGTCTGTGCCATCATGAATGCTCGCCCTCTGATTCCTGTGTCCACTGATCCTGAGTCACCTCTCATCCTCACGCCGTCAATGCTGCTCACGATGAAACCAGACTCAGCAACGCCACCACCTGGTGACTTTGGAAAGGGGATGCTTCTGAAAGAACAATGGAAAAGAGTACAAAGTCTTGCTGACATGTTCTGGTCCAAATGGAGACGGGAATACCTTCATACTCTTCAGTTGCGACACAAATGGCAGGACAACAAACAAAGTCTCAAGGAAGGGGACATCGTTCTGCTCAAAGATATTCAGGTGAAGAGGAGCAATCGGCCCATGTGTATCATAACCAAGACTTTCCCAGGGAAAGATGGACTTGTCAGGAAAGTCGAAGTAAGTACTTCTCACTCAGGCAATAAGAAGACTTTCTCTCGTCCTGTAACAGAAGTAGTTTTGCTGCTGTCCCCCGAAAAGTTTAGTGACTGACAGTTTAATGTGGGATTGTTATAATCCCAGGCGGGGAGTGTTATGTTACTGCTTAGTTAATTTCATGTTTTAAATGTTAGTAAAATGTGCCACCCTGTGGCCCCTTTAAGTCGATATTTTGTGACAGTAGAAGAAGAGTTAGACAGGAAGTTCATGTTTTCTTGCTATGCTGTTTCAAGATGGCCGCTCCACATTCATGTGTTTCTTTGGGTGTTTGTTAAAGCATTGTCAGTAAGTATTTAATTGGTAAAAAGCAATGAGACATTCCAAGTGTTGTCTTTATGTGTGATCGATCACAGTTAACAAGCTTTCAATGTGCTATTCATATGTAAATGAGATCGCCAGTTCATATGCTAATTAGCGGTGCTAATTGTCATGCTAGCTTCTCAAATGCATTGTTAGGTCATTGGTTTAAGGCACATGTTGTTGTTAACAGTACAGATGAGTAATGTACATTTCCACATATGCTTTATTGTTACAGTTTCACAAAATGAAAGAACCAGTAAACTTCATAAGATCTCATCTATTGTCTGGAGTTCCTGGGTTCATGTTTAGCTGTTTGGATAGCTAGTCAGACTTCTAGCGAGGCCAATTACATTTCACAATAGGTAACATTGCACCTGACTTCTATGTGGAATAACTTGCAAATAGTGCAAATAACAAAGATGTGAAACCCAGTCTTGTGTATGTGTATACACATTGACATATATCAGCGAGGACCACAACTGCTTACTGAACTTCACCTCTCTTGAGCTCGACTCACATTCTTCTGCATCCTTCTGACTATCCTTGAACAAAGTTTTTAATTTTCAAACATTTAATTTTGAAATGCTTCCTAATGGTGTAGTTCAGGAAAGGATGTAAAACACATAAAATACTTGCCCAAATAAATTCAAATCCACTTAGAAGAGAGAACACTTTAAAGGACACTTGCTTATTTATCTTCTTGTTGGCGTTCTTGTAGCATCATATTCATCAGCAACAGAAGAGGTGGCCTTTTGCTTGGTCAGGGACCTAATTAATATTTCAGAAACACATTTTATAATTTTACATTAAGAGCATTTGACCTTTCAGCCGCACAACTATAAATCTACTGCACAGTGTGAAGTGCAGGGTGATTCCAGAGACTGAACTAAAGGACTGACCTGCTACAAGTTATGCTGCATACTGGATTTCACTCATTTACTCTTCAAGGATCACCTGTCTACTCTGTCGTACTTACATTTTACCAGTCAGTTTTCCAGGGCAGATGTATATGTGATACTCTGGTTTCCCATGTTGAAGTTACCCAGAAAAAACAATGTATTTATTTTTATCTTTTTTCTTCACCACACTCAAAGTAAAGTATAAAAAGAGAACATTTAATGCAAAGTAACAATACACCTACCACATGAGAATCAAATGGCACTTAACTTTCATATACCTGGTTTAGCTTGATTCTCAGGTCTCTGTGAAGTCAGTTCAAATAAATTATTTATTCAGAAAAAACTTCATTTTCTCTTTTAACTAATAACAGAAAACAGCAGTTTATCAGCAGCCAGCATGTGGCTGACTCTTCATGATGAGTGGAAGTTGAAGAAGGAAGAATGTTGCACAGAGTTTTAGGGAGAATTCAGTTCAATTCAATTCAATTTAGTTTTATTTATACAGCGCCAAATAACAACAACAGCGCCTTAAGGCGCTTTGTATTGTAAGGTAGACCCTACAATAATATATACAGAGAAAAACCCAACAATCATATGACCCCCTATGAGCAAGCACGTTGGCGACAGTGGGAAGGAAAAACTCCCTTTTAACAGGAAGAAACCTCCAGCAGAACCAGGCTCAGCGAGGGGCAGCCATCTGTGGTGACCGGTTGGGGAGAGAAGGAAGACAGGTTAAAAGACATGGTCTATTAAGGTCTATTAACACAGTGAGTGGGAAATGTGACTGAAGAAGAAATACTCAATGCATCATGGGAATCCCCTAGCATATTGCAGCATAACTAAGGGAGGATTCAGGGTCACCTGGGCCAGCCTTAACTATGTGCTTTATCAAAAAGGAAAGTTTTAAGCCTAATCTTAAAAGTAGAGATAGTGTCTGTCTCTCGAATCCAAACTGGATGCACAGAAGAGGGGCCTGACAACTGAAGGCTCTGCCTTCCATTCTACTTTGTACGTGCTTTGTCTCTAGCAGTTACCGTAAATATACTTTTATTTATTCACTCCACATAAAATGTAATTTCAACTTTTAACTATTTAAATTTTCACCTTTTTCCTTTTAAACAAATTTAAAGTGAAACAACACAAAACACTGCAAACCATAACACAATTAAATATAAATTAAAATATGAAAACAAAAAGAAGATGCACATTCTCTGTCATATAGGCCTGCATGAAAAAACTTTCTGAATCCTTTATCAGTTGTGGATGATTACTATACCTTTCTAATGTGAAGTTGTTGTCCCTGCCTCTCTTTCTCTGTCTCTCCCTCCTGCTCTGTTCCTGTGCTACTGCGAGTGTAACTACCGCCCCTCCCCCCTCTTCCCAGCGCAAGCACAAGGCTCTCGTGCGGAGTGGAGCGGAAAAAAAGTGCGAGAGAGAGGGTGAGAGAAAGGAAAAAAAAAAAAAAAAACAACCACGGAGCCGGCTTGCGTCGTTTACGTCAAAGATCCGGCTCTAAGAGCCATTTCGTTCGCGAACGACACATCACTAGTTGGTGTGACAGAGCAGGATGCTAGGGATAGGGTTCGATAGAGACAGATCATCTGCTGTGTGGTGACCCCTAAAGGGAGCAGTCAGAAGAAGATGATGATTGAACCTCTATTATAGATTTTCACAATGGCAAAAATGTGAAAAACGAAAGAAAACATTTTTTTTAAATGACTCTTCTGCCAAAACCAAACAATCTCCTAAAAAACACCTTTGTGTTTTTAAAAATTCAGTATTTTAAGATAATTCATACAAGTCAAAAGAAAAACATTTGAGATCATTCATAACACTACCATATCAAAAGAAATAAAAATAAAATCTTTTTGATGACATGTAGCAGCAGAAAAAAATGTCTGTTTATAATACAGTGAATGCATTTTCTGTTTGATCATTGATCTTGCTTTGATCCTGCCTCAAAGGGTATTCTGATTCAATGTCAGCCTGTTGCACTTGGTTAATGTGATATCCACCTCATTTTATATTAGTCTCTGGTCTGTTTGAAATATCTTAATGGAAAAGCTTTTAATAGAAAACCTCAAATGCCAAAATGAATGTATTAGATTTCATTTAAAAGATATCAATTTAATTAATTTTCATCTATTTTAATTTTAATGTTATTATATATATAGTGCCAAATCACAACAACAGTTGTCTTAAGGCACTTTGCATTGCAATTTAAAGACCCTGTGATAATACAAAGAAAACAGACAACCCCAACAGTTCCTCCCCACTGTTGCCAAGATCTTTGGCAACAGTGGGAAGAAAAAAAAATCTTTAACAGGAAGAAACCTCCAGTAGACATAGGCTCAGGGTGGGTGGTGTCATCTGCCATCTGGCCAGTTGGGATGAGATATCATGTTCTATTTTCTGAATATTTGCCTATTGTAGCTAGTGTAGCTGAAAGAAAACTTTATCAAACTCTGGTGTGTTTTATTTCACACCTCCTCTATTCACCCTGCTCACTCCCCCCCACCCCCAACTGCAGCATCCAATACACACTCAACACAAGGCTCCAGCCTGTCTCTCTCAACCACCCAGGTTAGGAGGGAACTGAGGAGGATTAACGGCAAGAAGGCAGCGGGTCCAGATGGCATCAGCTCGAGGGTCGTCAGGTCCTGTGCGGACCAACTGTGTGGGGTGATGGAGCACCTCTTCAACCTGAGCCTGAGGTTGGGAAGAGTCCCACAGCTCTGGAAAACCTCCTGTGTTGTACCAGTGCCAAAGACTTCACGCCCCAAGGACCTCAACAGCTACAGGCCGGTGGCTCTGACATCCCACCTGATGAAGACCCTGGAGCGGTTGGTCCTGGCTCAGCTTCGGCGCCTAATAAGCTCATCACTGGACCCACTTCAGTTTGCCTACCAGCCTGGCATTGGAGCGGATGATGCCGTCATTCACCTCCTACATCGTTCCCTCGCTCACCTGGAGACCGCTGGGAGCACTGTGAGAATCATGTTCTTTGATTTCTCCAGTGCCTTCAACACCATTCTTCCCATGGTTCTAAAGGACAAGCTGGTGAACTCTGGAGTGGACCATCACCTCACTACCTGGATCCTGGACTACCTCACCGACCGACCACAGTATGTGAGGACTCAGGGCTGTGTGTCGGACAGGGTCGTCTGCAGTACGGGGGCCCCACAGGGAACGGTTCTGGCTCCGTTCCTCTTCACCATCTACACTGCAGACTTCTCCCACAATTCCACCCAGTGCTTCCTGCAGAAGTTCTCTGATGACTCTGCAATAGTCGGCCTCATCACTGATGGGGACGACAAGGAGTACAGAGGACTGACCCAAGACTTTGTGGACTGGTGCCAGCTGAACTACCTCCAGATCAACGCCAGTAAAACCAAGGAACTGGTGGTAGACTTCCGCAGGCACAAGCATTCTCCACTGCAACCACTGAACATCCAAGGTATGGACATAGAGGCTGTGGACAGCTACAGGTACCTTGGTGTTCATCTGAACAATAGACTGGACTGGACTCATAACTCAGACGCCCTCTACAGGAAAGGGCAGAGCAGGCTGTACCTGCTGCGGAGACTCAGGTCGTTTGGAGTGGAGGGCCCACTCCTGAAGACCTTCTATGACTCTGTTGTGGCTTCTGCTATCTTTTATGGCGTGGTCTGCTGGGGCGGCAGCATCTCTGCTGGGGACAGGAAGAGACTGAACAGGGTGATCCGAAGGGCCAGCTCTGTTCTAGGATGCCCTCTGGACCCAGTGGAGGTGGTGAGTGACAGGAGAACGGCGGCTAAGCTGTCATCCCTGTTGGACAACATCTCCCACCCCATGCAGCAGACTGTGACAGCACTGAGCAGCTCCTTCAGTGGGAGACTGCGGCACCCACGGTGTGGGACGGAGAGATTTCGCAGGTCTTTCCTCCCCACTGCTGTCAGACTCCATAATAAAGACTTTAACTGATCAAGCACACACATCCATACATATACAATAATACTAAGTGCAATAATCCTTTCTGTCATCGTTGTATTTTTACTCAGTTGTATATAGTATTTGTATTTGTATTCTATTTTTATCTTATTGTATATTTATTTTATTTTATTCTACTGTATATAGTATTTTATTCTATTCTGTACAGTTGTGTACTGTATTTATTCTTATTGTATTCTAATTTTTGCCTCATAACTTTTGCACTGTCCACTTCCTGCTGTGACAAAACAAATTTCCCACGTGTGGGACTAATAAAGGTTATCTTATCTTATCTTCCCCCGTGTCATTCTGTCTATTAGTCCCAGCTGTGTTTCCTGCCTGTGTGTACTTCCCTTGTTATGTCTCATGTATTTAAGCCCTGTGTTTTCCTCTTCCTGTTGTTGCGTCGTCCCATGCATGTGTGTGTTCTCTGTGTTGTGGGTTTTCCTTGCTCCTGGTTTCCCAGTTTTCTAGTTAAGGTTTGTTTTTCGTGAGTTTATTTTTTGAGTGTTTTTTTGCCCAGCACCTCTTTAAGTTCAACCATTTGTGTCTGTGAGTCCTGCATTTTGCGTCCAATCCACAGCATCTTACATGACACTTGCGATCGATTGGAGAATATGCATTTTTCCTTAGCAACTCTAGACCTGTGACTGAGGTATAACAGCTACCAGAACAGGTTGCATTTTCTCCACATACTACAGTAGCATAGTCTAAGAGTCTAGAAAATCTTTCAGATCAAGTCTCATACGTGTGTTTCAGACTCACAGTTCTTCATTTTTAGACACCACATTGGTGAATTCCCATGTAGAGCCGGATTTGAACCTAACCCTCACACTCAGAAGTCACTAATGACCTTATGTCTTGAAGTTAAGACATTAATGTGCAGCTGAGTTTATTATTTAAGGGAAAAGTTAATTCCTCAACTAAGGTGGATGCTTTGCTAAGGCTTTTTTACAGTACTATTTAGTCAGTTTTTTGTCAGTTTGTAAAGATTACACAAAAACTACCAGGATGAATTTCATGAAATGTAGAGATTAAGCATAAGCAAAGCAATTTTTGTGTAGATGGGGTTGTGTTTCTGTAAAACCGTAAGCCACAGCTTGGCCTTAAGGGTGGGCTATAAATAAATAATAAAAGCTAGGCATGTTGACTATTCTCACTGATGCGTGTTAGTTTCCTCTACATGACTAATGGATCAAATAACTTTCCCTGGTATTCAGCTGAAGCATGTCCTTATATTTATTCATGCGAATGAGCAGCATTTAAAAATAGCTTTTAGGAAACAGAGTTAACCTTTTCAGCCTTTTCAGCCTTCTGCCTTTGCATTGTAAATGCACATAGACGTGCTGCCAAGAGACTGAACTTCTTCTGCATCCTCTTCCTGACATTCCTTTGGGCTGACCTGACACATTTTCTCACAGCTGTAGCAGTAATTAATCCAGTTTTCTTTTGTCCACATATTTTCTGTTAATTACAGTTAGACTGTATACATTTATTAAACAGTTATTTAAAGCTTATATTTAACGTTTCAGGAAAGATTTTCAATTTAAAGTTAAAGTGAGATGTATAACCTCATCTCTGTTGTCCTTGTTTCCACATTAGAGCATTAAACGTGTTGTCACATGCCAGCATCTCAACAACACAACACAGAAGTGCCCTCTAAACTGAATATGTGTAGGGAGCATTACACCGATCATCATTATCTCACAACAACTAAAAACTGGAGGGTTGTTTTGCCTATTGGTTTGGTTTTAAATTAAAAAGACACTAGTTTATCCCCTCTTCCCCTACTTAGCTGTTCAGCTTACATATGCTGATGTTTGAGATCTGTTACACTAGGTTAAATTGTTCATTCTTGAATTTGAATGAGGTTCTCCAAAAGGTCTAGCACACAGCCTTTCTCTTTGTGCTGAAAGTGAGAAATGAACTCCCAGCTCGAGTGTCTTGGAACTTCTCACCACCGGTGTGAAGCACTGTTGCATGCTTTTGTCATTGGGTCTCACATCATTATGAAGGATGGATACTACTACCTTAATGAATGCATATTTAACACCACCTAACACCCCACATGTGTGGTGATCTGTCAGTCAAAATGGACATGTTGAGTTTACTCTCCTTTACTAGGAGAAACACAGTGTTCACATTTAAGAAACTCGTAACAGTTGGTTTCTTTTCCTACTTTGCATGCCACATTACCTTTCCCTAATGCAAAACACTCTATCTGGGAATGGTTCTGTACCTCGTGTACCTGTGTAATACATTACGTTTCCTAAGTAGCAACCCCAACACTGACCACAACTCATCCTCTTATTCACTGGACCAGATACAGAGTTGCGTTTGGCTGAGATATGACATATGAAAGCATTGGGTTAGGTTCAGCCAGTGATGGGGTAGACCTCACACCAAGGGTTACAGTTACTTGTCGACATCATGTGATTTTTGCAGTTTGTCACTGCCAAATATATATAAAGTATTATGGCTAAATGCCCTACATTTAGATGAAATGTAACATCCTCTAGTTTCTGAAACTTTGTATATTTGGAATTAGCCAAAGCTTTGATTTGACACTGTTGCTGACACAAATACAGGCAGCTGGAGACACCATAGCTGATAGCAAAAGACTCACGGTCACAGTAAGCATAATCAAGGCTTCAAACAAAACCCAGTATTAACCCAAGACATGTTGCTCTAACCGGGCAGATGTAAAGAGGTTAGGCCTCAGTCTTCTTTTTATTAACACCTTGGGAAATTCAACCCTATTGTGTCTCAGAACTCCCTCCCCCTTCTCCTACTGCAGTCACTTTAAATCCCTTCTTGCTTGCACTTCATCACCGTTTGCAGAGCTCGGAGTGGCGGTCAGCAAATAACAAACTGCTCTGCTGCAGTTCCGCCAACCTTGATCTACCTTCCATCCTCTGCTGTGGCATACCACTAAATCCTCTGAGAGCAGCTGCACCCCACTCACAGAAAACAATAGTAATCTACAGTTTCTTTTGTATGCACTGGATGCTGATGGAAAGCTTTACAAGAATACTAATGACGTTTCTTTGGTGGGGGGAAGTGTTGGAAGTGGGGACTAGGGGGGTGTCATCTGTACTGTACAACCTCTGGGATTGGCCATATTTCCTCTGTCCCCTCCTTCGTAATACCATGCCCTTTATAGATCTCTCCTTCCAACTATTCATTAACGGCACGCATTTGCGGCCAGGCACGTTTGCTCTTCCTTCCAGCTCTGTCAGCACTTTAAGGGTCAGTGAACTGCAGGAAGTCAAATGAATAACACAGCCCCAAACTGAGGCCCCTGAGCCATTCATTGAATGGGTGATGTGCGAAGGAGCTCCACATCAATGACTCTGCCTGTGTATGCTGGTCAGATCATTGAAAAATCTTACTTTTTGGACACCACAGATGAGAAATGCTGAAGCCATTTTTTTCCCCCAAAATGGAAAGTGCAAGCTATTTGGAGGTGTGAGAGGAGGCACAGTGGTGCAGCGGTTGGTAGTGATACCCTGCAAAAAGGTTTAGACCGTGGCTGGAGTGGAGTTTGCATGTTCTCTCTGTACCTGCCTGGGATTACACCAGCTTCCTCCAGCAGTCCAGACAATAGGTACATTTGGCTAATTGATGAATAAATTGACAGCGGGTGTGAAGTCTATAACTTTTTCTCTGATTTTTTTCTGACGCAGCATTACAGTTCATTCTTACTGCACTACTCTGTCCCCTTTTTTAGGACCTCAAAGTATGTACCAGCATGTACAAGATAAGAGATGTAGCTAGGAGCAAGATCGCTGAAGGTAATCAATAAAATCTTACAATGCATTCTAACACACACGGTGAAGTTGTCAATTCTATTCGGTTTTAATTAAAAGCCTGGCAGCTGAGTTATGTACAGTTTGGAGTCAATGGATAGATTTTTTTTTTTTTTTTTTTTTGGGGGGGTCATAGGCAGAACATGCAAACTTTACACAGAAAAGCCCCAACCCTCAGCCTGCAAGCATGTGGTGCTGACAACTACACCAACCTGCTGCCCCAGTTATTTGGTTTTTTATTTTTTGTTTTTTCTATCCCCTAAAGGGTTTAGAATGAACATATTTTAAAATTTTAGAAAAATTCCAGCCAGGTTTAAAAAGCCTGGTTTGCATTTTCACTTGGCACCTGCTGTTTTAGGTGGCTGGTTTCTCATCCATCTGCCTCAGTCTGACACAAATGTCCTTCCAGAAATCCATTCTCTAAAATCAATTTGTGCTTCATTCTTTGATATTAGGTCACCTTCACTGGCCTCCTCTCTGTGGACCAGGGAGTCCTCTCCTGGCCTATTTAAACATAAGCACACACGCACACAAACACACTTACACAACCAATCCATGATTCTCGACTTTGACCTTAAAACGAACCACTTCACCGCATAAAAACATGAGAAATCCATACAGACTTATGTCACCAGATGTTCTATTTTAATACACATGTCACCAGTCCTTTTTTTTTTTTTTACCTCCAGTCATTGATCAAAAAAGCTGCCCCACATCGCAACACACCTTCACGCGCTGTTTTACCAGTGGCCCATCTTACTGACTCATTCAGGCCATTCATTGTGAATCTACAGGGAATGGACCTGATGCCATGCAGAATCGCGCTGTATCCCTCTGGCCTGTTTTTTCCATGCCTGTGGCATGACATTTCCAACCTATTCATCAGTCAAAGGCTGTGTGTGTTGCATAGCATGTTGAAAGAGCCAAACACATGCAGAGGTAAAAAGATTATTCAAATACGTGAGTTAAGGAATGTTATTTTTCCAATGTGCTACTTTGTTTTGAGGCTTATACTAAAATATTTGTGAATAGTGCAGTAAAGCAGCTGTTTTACTAGCCTAGCCTTGAGCTTTGTCACTAAGGTACAAAAGTAGTGCTAAAGATAGCTAGTAGGTTAAATGAGCCTAAGCCCACCTTTTGTCCAGAGGGCTGGTAATACTAAGAGTTTTATGTAAAGATCAGGTAAATCACTGTGAAAGTCCTCATATTTATGTGATTAATAGAACTGACCAATTATTTTTATATTTATATATCAAGCGGCCTTGCTAACATGAATCTTTCCTGGCTTTTGTCCAATGGATAAACATCTGGATTGTGTTTTAAGGGTTTTTTGTATTTGTTTTTTGTTTTTTTTAAATCATCTTAAAGAGACACTTTGGCAGAGCAAACACAGTATTGACATTATATGCTAGTGGTTAGCAAGTATGTAGCATAACATTTTTTTTAAGTGACATTGCTGGCCTTTTTTGGTTTCCAGTAATGCGTGATATCTTTAGCTGCTAACATTTAATTTGATAACTGGTTAGGTGCTAACTGCCTTGTAATGTTGTACTCTGTTTAATGTACTCTGACAGATAAGGGCTTTCTTGACTTTTTTTTATAAAAAACATTAAAGAATTGCTTTATCAATTATCAGGTCAATTACTATAATTTGTAGGGTAAAATTGCTTCCACGGGTTTTGTACACACAACCTCTCATGGCCTTAGCACTTAGGTTAATGTATAAAAGTTATTATATCTTGTACTAGATAGTAGTCTATTTTTAACTGCTATGCTCTTTAAATTCTTTTTTCAGTAGAGTGTAGAGTACAGTAAACTCATTGCCATGTTCAAGAAACCAGTCTGAGATGATTTGAGTATTGTACCAGCTGAGCATTGTTCAAACACTGCAGACATTTTGAGTATTGCTGCTAGTCACGTCCATTCACAGTGTACCTGTCATGTGACTGCTGCTTCCACAAACACACTGGCCCGTCTAGCCCTGACAATGGATCCCTGCCTTCACGTTGTTTACAGCAAATTCTGACCTTACCATTTGACTGTTGCAGCAGAAATAGAGACTCATCAGACCAGGCAACATTTTTCTAGTCATTATTGTCTAACTTTCATGAGTTTGTGCAAATTGAAGTTTCAGTTTCCTGTTTTTAGCTGACAGGAGTGTTACCCAGAGTGGTCTTCTGCTGTTAAAGCCCATCTTAAAGGTTAGATATTTTTGATTTTCACCCAGAAAATTGCCATTCACTTGATTTCTTGTCAGACCCTAGAGATGGTTGTTTGGGGAAAAATCCCAGCAGATCAGCAGTTTCTGAAATGCTCAGAATAGCCTATCTGACACGAACAACCATGACATGTTCAAAATCAATTAACTCACCTTTCTTCCCCATTCTGATTAACCCAACACTGCAAATGGGCCAGTCATGGTTATATGAAACATTGTACAGTAAATGGTACTATGGGAGAGATCTGATTACTGACCAGCAGAGTGTAAACCAGAATATTTCCCACATCCTTGCATTATATGTTATCTCATTCTATGATTTCCTGTCTTAACCTAATTTCTTACAGTAACTCAGTTTCTTGTGCATCATTCACCTTTCACAGATCCTCCCCAGAAGCTCATCAACAGAAAGATGTTTCTCAGAGATCATCAGTGCATCAAGAGCTTGTATAATTCAGCCTTATAAGTTATTCAGGCTGCATGCAAACCTTCTGCAAAGCAAGAGGTGCAGTGTGGGTTTTAAAGCTGAAAGCTGAAGGTCAGAAGTACCTCACTCCTCATCATCATCACCTCCCCTTCCAGACTCCCGTTATCACCTCCATTCTACACACAACATTAAACTGGAAGTCATTCTGTCTGGGCTGCAATGATTACTGAGCTGATAATGTCCCAGAGCCAGAAGGCTCATAAAAAAAACTTAAGAGTGCCTTTACATGGCAATCAGACTCTTATGAACCGTAACACATACACACACAGATATAGAATATGTATATAAAGGCATGCAATGAGGTATTCGAAAGCACACATTCAGGCATTAGTGCACTAACCTACACACAAATGCTCACAGACAGGCTCATACACTGCGTATGCACACAGATGAAACATTAAGGGTCTTTATAGTGTTTTGCATATGAGACAGAAGGGAGATTAATCTTTATAGTCTCGCCCACAAGTCCAAAAGCTCATTATGTCACCAGGTGTGGGCTCATCACAGAGAAAAGGCATGAACTAGGAGGCATGTTCAAAGGTTTCTGTTCATCAAAAGTCTTATGCAGTATTAGCACTAACCTGGAGGTAAAGACCTAAAAGATAACAGCACCGTGGAAATTTCACCCAGAGAATAATTAAAGCTACTTTCAGCTGCTCTCTTATCACAGGAGGTTGATTTTGCAGAGTTTTACGTCAGGTGTCCTTCCGGATGCCACCCCAAAGGGGATACCCAGAGAATAATTCCCAGTTCTGTTACACATCAACAGATACAAACATTAATCAATTCATAGATACAGGTACAAAAAAAAGTCCTTATCAGTGGCCAGATGTGAAGAGAGAAGAGAAGTCCAGGAGAATCACTTCAACTCATGAATGCATCTTTTCTTTGCAGAGCTTACGTTGGCACACTGAGGAGATCTCAACCACTTTACCTTCTGAATAAAACTAATAATGAATGAATTTTTTTTGTATCATCAGCACAGTTTATAGGAAAGGGGGAATTGGCTTTAGAGACCAAACTGGTTTTTGCAGCAGCCAATAAGCATGGTAATGTCATTGCTTTTTTTAACGTGGGAGTCTGTGGAGATTGATTTGCTTTTGCCGTTAGAGGAAATGCAGCTTCTGGCACTTGCACATTGACTTGATTTTTCATCCCTTGCCCATATTTCCTTGCCCATCTCCAAACCATATTTCTTCTCCAGAGAATTCTGAGAAACTGGCAAAAAATATCTTAGTAAGGTGTTGAGCTGCTTCAGTGTTTTAGCACATTTCAATGCTGTTAGAGAAAAGAATTGTCTAGCACGTCAGCCCTGAGACATATTCTTAACTTAACGATAGAAAATTGGCTCATTTTAAAATTTTGTTTCATACTAGAGGGCAATTTAATCCTCATGGAAAAACAGCGCAGCCACATGTTCCTCTTCAGGGCAAAGTCAACTTTATGTGCTGCTTTAGACAAAAGAGACCTGCTGTTTTAAAAGGTAAGGTTTCATCATAAAATGTCTTTATCCTAATTAAAGCCAGAGTCAAAGGCTTGCTCACTATGTAAATATACCTTGCAAGGAGTGATAATTAATCTGGATGTAATAAGGAATGTTGGAGAAATAACTGAGAGACACTGCTGTGAGGTCCAATCAGTGTGCAAGTGACAGACTTGAAACTCTTGACCCCTGAGCTGTGATTATGAACCTAGTGGAGCAAATGAAACTGAAGTCATCTTAACAAACCCATTTCTGTACACTACATATTTCTTTGTTTGTTTGTTTCCTTAAAACAATACTGTTTCCACTTAACAAATGTCAGTATTTGTTGCTTTAGCAAACACTTCCACCCTGTGGACAGCCTGGGTAGTTCACACCAACAGCACACCAGCATCTGTGTACTGTGCATGGCTTTTGGCAGCAGACATTAAACAGATGTTTAATGTTAATTCTCATCAGGTCATTACGAACTTATTAACCACATTTACATTATACATGCAATCTTATCCCAAATAAAAGGGAAAGTAAAAGGTAAATTATGCACCTAACCATAGACTATATATAAAAGATGGACAAATGACATTACACTTTAATTTGCAGAAAATATTTGGTGTCCATACACTATTCATACATATTTGAATAGTGCTGAGGCCTAAAATAACAACTGATTCTGGGGCTCATGTCCCAGAGAGACCAACGAGTGCATTAAGAAGGCGAGAGCTTCATCCAACATAACAGATGTTTGATTCCAGAAACGGGATTGTTACATCATCACTTAACAAGATGATGGGGATTGCTTTACTTTTGAAGACAGCCTCATGTGACTGTTAAAGTGTGGTTACATGTTAGCTTCATTTTTTGGCAACAGAGGTTCCCACTTAAACCTAACAGATGGCATTTTTACCACTATAAGCTCTTAAAATGCTTTTCTTTTTTATTGTCTGTGGCATTCAGTGGAGGGTGTTTTCCATTGACCTTCCACTGTCTGAAGCTAGTAACCAGAGTGGAAAGTTAGAACCTTAAGGGCACATCCACACCCTTCACCATCTCTTCACAGGTCACAGATTGAGCCTCATGGGCTTTATTTCCAAATTAAAGGCTCAGCTTTCTCTTCTAGGACTGCTTTAAGGTCTATGGACATTGGCACTTTATTAGTTGTATGAGGTTAAATATGTTACTATATATTTATTTAGAAATAAATATAGTGTATAGTGGCTGTAGCTCAGGCAGTAGAGCAGGTCATCCACTGATTGGAAAGTTGGTGATTTGATTCCTGGCTTCCCCCTGGTCTGCATGCCAAACATCATTGGGCAAGATACTAACCCCATGTTTCTCTCTGATGAATCCATTGACGTGTGGATGCATGTATGAATGTTAGATAGGCACTAACAGCTTAGAAACAGTGCTGGTGTGATTGGGTGAATTAATAAGTTGTATGAAGTGCTTTGAGTGCTCAGATAGAGTAGAAAAGCACTATATAAGAACCAGTCCATTTAACAAGTGTGTGTGTGTGTGTGTGTGTGTGTGTGTGTGTGTGTGTGTATAAGCCATGAAAAAGTAGTTAGATTACATTACGAAACCCACCGTCTAGCACGCTTCTTCTGTCTGACCTTACATAGCCAATCATTCTCCTCAAATTAAACACACCCACACAAAGAAAACAGATCAGTGATACATAATTCATTCTCATCAAGCCTTTTGTTTATATTCTGATGTTGGGGAGCGAAGGTGAGGGCAGACGGAGCGTGTTTTTAAAACCCTGAAAGGAGCCACTCAATCTTTCATGATCTTTTGATGTGTTTGCACGGTGTGTTCATATCAGCTTAGCACTAAAAATAAAGCCAATGAATGACTATGCAGTCCTGAGAGGCAGGAGAAAACAAGCGTGTCTTTCACAACACCTCAAAGGGAAGCTTTGCTTTGGTCCATTAATTGGAATTATTTGTATTATGTTTCAACACTGATTATGCTGGAAAGCCTCGCTTCAAACACTCACAATTAACATGGTCAAGAGCTCACAGGATGGTAGAAAGTGCTCGAGCAATCAACATAAAAGCAGCGTGTTTGTTAGATCTTCACTTGGAAAGAATTAAAGAGGAGTATGAGTTAAGATTCTGGTTTATGTAATCGAGAGCTTCAAAGCAGAAATAAAATGACCCATACTGTATGTCTTTGCATGTCAGTCATAAATGGCAGAAATGAACAGTGAGGACAAGATTCACTACTGCTATTGAAATTTAGTACATTTTGGTCATTCCAAGTTTCAGAAAAAAGAACTGTCAAGTGTGTGCTGAATGTGGATGTGAATTCCCCACCTGATCTGCTCGTTCATAACATCTAGTTTCAAAACACCAAGATGGCAAGAGTTCAAAAGCACCATGCTTTACAATGAGACCAATTGGAGCCTTACAGACACGCTATATCCAACTTTTATCTATATTCTGTACTGTTAATAATCACAATCACTAGATTATCAACATGAACAAATCGTGTTTTTAAGGACACATTATGACTAGACGATAACCTTTATTGTAACCCCTTAAGGTACAAAGTACGATTTGACCTTATCCATGTAACTTCAGGGTTAACTCCTATTTCGAAGTCTGGAAAATAACCTCCTCCAGAGCAGGGTATATCCCAACACAAACATGTATTATTTGTAGAGGATACATTTTCCCTGCTGTTTTGTGAATGCCTTTTCACGTTCAGGTGAGGTCTGTGCGACAATCATTTATATTCAGCTAATAAGTAATTCATCACGTTTTATAACTTGTGTCTGGTTTGCCTACAAGGCCTTCAAACTTAGAACCCTTTTGCCTCGACTTCACTGCTCCTGTACTTGCTGCACTCTGACAGTGTAATCTGCAAAGGAACATTAATGGGGGAAAACCATTCAGGCTTTGCAACAGCCAGGGGAAACTTGGACAGTGACTTCATTCCACTTTTCAAGGCTAGACGGATACTGTTTTACATCATATTCCCATTAAAGGCTCCCCTCTGGTTCCTGTTCCAGCTGACTCATCAGTGTTGCATTTATCAGTCTATCCTCATACCAGGCTCCTCTGTTCAACAAATAAACTACAGGCTGTTCTCAGCATGTGACAGTGGCCATCAGAGGACATTTATCAGAAAGTTAGTCCAAGAATACACCGCACATCACAGATGCATAGCAACACAGGGGCATTAGAGGAAGAGTTTGTTTCTTTTTTCCTATTGTTTTTCTTTGCCTATAAAGTATTAAAAAGTCTATCGTCAACAACAGGGAAAACAAAGATGCACAAGGATACATGCAAAACACACAGTCACACAGAATTGCTTATATATCTCTATGTGAAACTAAGAACAGCCTTTCTGTTTCCATGGAAATTAAGTGGGTAAGTAGCAGCCAGGTCCTTCTAATCAAATGCACTTGATGAATTGAACGTGAGCAAGTGTGGGCACCTCTGTGAAAGCAGTTTTGTTTTGACGGTTTGGTTTGGACTATTCAGCTGTGTGTTGACACACATTCATCCCAGGAGTGGATGTCCCAGCAAACTGACCTCAGATCAGCTTCTAGAGTAATGTTTTGTAAGTTATAGGACTGTTGTTGGCAGTGGTGTCAGATTATGGTGACTTCCAACTCTAGAGGGTGGGAACTCTTGTGAATTTTGTTATTCTACAATCTATCGATACAGGGCGTGTTTAGCTTTTCACAGGACTAAACAACTACAAATACCAGTCCAGGACTGAATCAGGCAATAATTGGGATGTCACAGCACCTTGAGCTTTATTAGAATTCTGTACTTAAGACAGCTAAAATCAAATGTGGGCTTTTTCTTCTAAACTGAGCTGATTTTAGGTCCATTCATTGAGTTCTAGCTCATGTGCACCCTCTGCTGCATCCCCATCAGAACTGCAGCCAACCTCTTCACACTTTTCATTAAAGGAAAGTGAAACAGCTCTGCTAGATCAGCCTCATCATCCTTCCTTATAGAGTATGACAGAATCTCCCTTCAATAAAGGCATTGCTTCATGTACATACACAGAGAGGCGGAGCAAATGAGAGGGACCACAAGACACAAGTAAAGTTTATTTTCCATGTTTATTTAAGTAGTTCAAATGAAAATGGTTCCATTTGTTTCCCATACTGGAAGGATCAATCAGAAACTTCTGAAAGCAGATGAATATTTATACTTTCAAATCTAGAAAGCTATACTGCTAAACAAGAAATAAAAGTTTTATTTTTCATCAAAAAAGGCAGAAAATATATTTTTTTAAAGGATAAGAAACCAAAGGAGTTGGTAGTGTAGCTGCCTAAAAGTTTTTGAGACCACACACAAAACCAGAACAGATTAAACTGAAAAGATTATGGACCCTGTCAAACCCCATAAAAGGTGCCAGATTTAAAAAATAAAATGAGCAAAGCTTGACTATTTACATACACACATTCAGCTCAGAGTAACTGCACAAAATAACAACAAAATAGGAATTTTTTGTTCTGTAAAATCACCTGACAATCCACAAGCTTAAAAAAAGTCTTGTTGCTAGAAAAAGGGGATATGTTTGAAGTTTTCGGTATACGATAAAAAGAACTTTTTCATGAAAATAAATATCTTAGACTCATACTGACTCGTAAGCGTGCCTATAAATTGTTAACATGAAACCAACTCTCAAAATCAAACCTAAAATCATGTTTCCACGGCTATTTTTGATCCTCGTTGTGTATGAAGTTATGTCACTATTGAAAGCCTAATAGAGAGCAGAGCTTTCTCATTTCCTACTGGAACGACAAAGGCAGAGTAGACAAGAGGAAAATATATCAACAGGCCTGATTTGGTCTGCGCCGTCGGTTACAAACAAATCACAAACACCAGAGTCGAGTGGGAGGAGAGGGCCCTTTTAGTCAAGACCAATAACAGTACAAGTTGAACTAATAATCATGTGAACACTGCTGGGTCAAATCAAAGTGTCCATGGCAAGTCGGGAACATCCACTGCCCTGAAAAAACATCTAGATCTGAATGTCTGCAGCACCTCAGAGGAGAAGAGTTGATGCCACAAAAACTTCCATATTTTTTTTTAATTTTTATTTTTTAAATTCACATCTGTCCTGCTTCCTGTCCAGACAGTGAGCAATAGTAATCCCACAGTCTGCGGTCCTAATGCTGGGCTTCCCTGATCCGCTGCTCAGCTCGTATCCACGTCAGATTTGGGAGGAAGTTCCAGGGTCTCAGCAACCTCTCCTAAATCATCCAACAGCTCTGTGAATGCTGGCCGTCGGAAGGACTCCACCTTAGATTGGGAGAGAGGAAATTAGAAAAACAGGTGAGTTTCACAACTTATAAGAAATCCTTGGTGGAAAGTACAGAGGCTCTACTATTCACAGCTTAGTATTAAGAACTGTCATGTCTGAAACTTGGAGGCTTTTTGCTGATGTGATTGTTGTAGCGATCACAAGGTTTCCTAAAAGAAGAGACTGGAGGGCAAACTCGAGCAGAACAAAATAAGTGGACTGAAGAAATCACTGGTTACAGACAGCCAGGGTGCAGCCTGGAGGCAGCAAATGAGCTGAAAGTTTCTTTAACATGTCGAGTTTCAGCCCTCTGCTGCCTCTAGCACCACACACCACAGCCTCAGTACAAAAAGGATGACTTTTTGGTGTGGTCAGGGAGGAATCGCCTGCTTCAAAAGAAAGAGGATGGCTGAATGAGTGGTGTCTGTGCTGGGGCAGGAAGTTGATGTGGTGGAGGAGTACGAGCACCTGGCTGTCCACACTGACAACAAATTGATCAACAGGAATAATCTCATTCCCATACCAGTGAGAGTTGTAAAAGCCTGCTAACAAAATCAAGCTTGCCAGCGAAGTGATAGAGAGCACAGCAACCTGGCTCCTGAGACAAAAGCACAAGACAGAATAGCTGGAACTAAGCTTGCTGGCAGCAGCTGAACTCCCAAAGTGTGGAGGATCACGCAGCCTGCCAAAGTACATTCTACCTGCTGGAAACACTGCTTTCTTAAGCTCAGTCCCCACTAGAATTGGCAGAAAACTGAAGTGCCACAAAATGTTCCAAACTTGTGGAATAAATGGAAATATAGCACACAGGGAAACAACAGGAAGAGAAAATCCACAATTTTTCATCAGCTCCTCAATTTGAATTTATTTTGAGTCAAAATAAAGCAAAGTCTCCCTAAGCAAGACGTCCTTTTATGACTTGAAAAACATACGAAATATTTCAAAGTATAAATGTATATCATGACTTTTACTTCAAGCATTTTCAGGTCTTCCATCTCCTCTGATCCACATACCATACAACAGCTGGCTGCCAACTCCAGGAGGCGCTGTGGGCAGTCTGTCACCAGTTCCCTGAAAGCTTTCACATCCAGCCCGTAGTCCTGAAACACATCAACATCAACAGTCAATGTGTCATAACAAGAAATATTTCACTGCGCATACAAAAATGTTCTGTCAGCTAAGTTGTGCTAAAATTACATCAGTTTGTATCTTTCACAGCTTGGCTTGAGTTAATCACAAACCCCAAGCACTACACTGCTCAGCCAATCATCAGCTTTAAAAGACGTCACTGTCACAACCACACTTCCAGTCACATATCTATAAGCCCACGAGTCAACGCGTCATGGACCATGTTTGAGCTAACTTAAACGCATCGACCAGTGATTGTGATGAGACAATCACTGGTTTAATTTAACACACTCTTTTTAAATACATTAGCTCCATGGTTAGCAGTGAGCAGATAGCCACACATCCACTCCATCAACATTTTAAATTGGAGACATTCCATTCTTCTACTTTTTCAGCAAGTCTCAGGGTTGTTTAGACATCTTTTTAACTAGTTAACTAGTAAAAGTGGGCAATAGCCAACTCTCACATGTGAATATTCACGTTACACGTCAGCAGCACACAGTCTCTGTTGTGGTACAGTGAGCTCTACCTGTGTTCTCGGGAGTATTTCAGGGTCAGCAGGGATCCTGGCCAGGATTTCACAGAGCACAATGCCAAAGGAGAAAACATCCACCTGGAATAAGTCAGACATCAAACATATTGGGTTTTTTTTTTGTCTTCCTCTTAGAACATAAAAAACATATCAGAAAATACTTCAAAGAATAAACTAAATAAATCTGACTTTTGCCATTTTACATTAAAGATGCAGCTTCCCACAATGTGCTGCATTACTTTATTGTATCATCTTAATAAATACACTGTCTGACATATAAGAAAAAATGTAATGCTAAAAAACAGCAAAAATACTTCTTGTGTGTAACACATGCTGATACGAGAAACAGGACTGTTACCTTGCGGTCATATGGCTCTCCTCGGAGCATTTCGGGGGCCATCCAGAAAGCCGAGCCCACCAGAGAGAGTTTCCTGCCGGTGTCTTTCACTGGCAACTCCACCACCTCCCTGGCCAGGCCGAAGTCTGTCACCAGAGCCTCTCGTCCCCGAGACGTCACCCGGATCAGGCAGTTCTACAGATACACGAGGAGGACACTGAGGAGCAGGACTGCAATGGGATGTTTGTCCCAGCAGAGGGCAGTGTAAGGCTGAACAACCAGGACCATCAACCACTTGTTTTTTCCACCGTCTTTAGTCTTTGTTTGGGCTTCTATTGTGTGTAATGCATGCGTTTCCTGGAATCACTGCCACACAGTCACAAACAGTCTCTTCACTTGTCAATATATTCAAAAGGATCTGCTGGCAGCACCTTTTCAGCCGACTAAATAACTGACCGACTAGAGATTCAGTGTGCCAAAGGCCAGCCTCCATCACACTGACTGGTTCCTTCATATTTAGATGTTAATAAGACCAGCAAACTGTGGAAAAAGACAAACCCTGCTAGACTTGAGTTTAGAGGCTGAGAGCAGAAAGTGTGATCAGAGGCAGGAAGTGGGAGAGCAGCTCAGAGCTGTTGTTGCATAATAACAGCAGGTCTGCAATGTAAAGGTATAACGTTGATGCATTGCTCTGCATGTATGTAAACCCATTTTCTTCTGTTTTTAAGATTCGCTGGGCGTGTGTGGAAGTGACAGTTGCCATTTGGCTCCCACTGCACATGAAGCTATTTCCATCCAGCAGCCTGTCATTACGTGACATTACGTGGAGGAAAACTACTTCAGTCCCAGACTCCAGCTCTAAATTTAGCCACAACCCCTTACCTCTCTGCCAAGCAAGGCAACAATTTGGGGAACTTAAGTCGAAAATCCCCAGTAACGCAAGAACCTGACCAACTACTCAAAAAGCTCAAATTTTCATTCAAGTGTAACTTTCACAGACACTTTAACAAAGACTGGATTAGTTCAGGGGATCTGGGAGGCAACTGGCCTTTTGGACATCCTAAAGCACTGACATCACAAACTGCACACATCTACCAACCTAAGTGGATTTGTCAAGTTGGCAACTTAATTTCAATAAATCCTTCTTTCACCACGTCCTAAGTTGAGATAAAGCTGAACGACATGCGTTTTATATCATAAATATTTGTGGATATTTTTTAATTTGGAAGTTGTCAACAAATCATAAGGAAAAATGACTCAGACACAGAGATAAACTGAACTTCCTGGTCTGTAAAGTGTACACAAAACTGCCATGAACTTGCAGTCTTTCTAGTGGCCAGCACAGAGTTCTCATGTGAAGTATAACCTTACTAAACACTTTTTTCTCATTTTAATGCTAGCAGCTCAGAGCTCACACATACAGTTCTCTGATTTAATCTCAGACTTAAATAATTAGATTTATTTATTAATATGTTAGTAATGAAATTACTTGTTAATTAGATTAATAATTACAAGTAACTATTAGCTAAGTCATCTGACGTGACTTCGGGGCCTTTCTTACTTTAAATTCACACTTGAACTGAATGTTGGTATTGGCAGTGGAATTAAGTACCCAACAACTGTATCACCACTGGCTTGAAATAGAACAAAATGACTGTCGGTGCGTCTCAATATATTAGCATTTTCACATAAATCACACCTATCTGGTCATTTCATTCATGGGGCAAAAAGCAGGAAGCCTACAAAATACAAAACCAATTCTGAAAATGTCTGGACGCTGCATGAAGTGTAAAAAAGAGAATGCAATGATTTGGAAATTTCATAAACCCATATTTTACTTATAACTGAAGATGAAAAGCATAAAATATTTAAAATTTTAGAAAAACATCTGCTCATTTTCAATTTCATGACAGCAACAGGTCTAAAAAAAAAGTTGCCACGTGGCTGTGTTTACTTCTGTGTAGCTGTTTTTCTTTTAACACCAATCTGTAAATGTCTGGGATTTGTAGAGACCTGCTGATGGACTTATGGGAGAGGAATGATGTCCAATTCGTGTCTGACAGAGGATGCTCAACAGTCTTGCATTGTTTTTGTCATATTTTGATGTTTTGTGATGGTGAAAGGTCTGGGCTGCAGTGGGGTCAGCTCAGCTTTTTTGAGATGTCCTGCTGCCAGTGAATTCAAAATGAATAATATTTTTCCTGAAATGGTACATTTTCTCATTGCATTCGGTGTTTATTTACATTCAACACAGGGTCTAAATATCTCAGATCATTTCAATACTAAGGATTCACTTAAGGGTAACTGCTAAAGTCATCTTAATGTCTTCTAACTTAAATCTCCAAAGCCATTACAAACTAAATGCAACATAAAGCTCATCTCACTCAGTATAAAATACATAAAAGCAGACTCACAAACATCATATTAGACACTGCACAGAAATCCTCGAGTGACCCTAAGGTTGACCTTAAGTGGACTCATTTATGACCCTGTGATATTTTATACAGCAATACTTTTTTAAATTACTTATTTGAGTATAATATGTTGTTTATACTGTTTAATCATCTATGACAGATAATCTGCTCTAATATCATTCATCTGAAATGCTTATTAAAAAAAGAGGCTAGCCATTTTCATCATCACTTTTGACATTAAACATCTGTTTCAAGATTTCTGCTACTCTATTGGTCTGTTAGCAATGGTTGCCTAGCCTGTAATTCTCCCACGTTGATCCAACATCATGGATGCATCCATCAGGTTTCTGTGACGTAAATCCAACAAAGCCTGAAAAAAAAAAAAACTGCACGAGGACAGAGCCAAAAAGAGTAGCCTCAGGGTAACATGCGTGGGGTAAGGGTGGGGGAGTCCCAGCAGCAGTTATACGTGCAGCAACAGCACTTACATAGCAACAACCTCTTTACATGATAATAGTGACTGTCATCATGTTGTGACTCCGCATTACTGACTGCTTCTTCAGGGAAGCCTGGCAACTGGAGGAGGGACAGCACCTACGCACACAAGCATACCTACACACCAGCTTCTCAGCAAGGCCTCGTGATTGTTACAGAGTGGCCTAGAAAGGATGTCAGGGTGTGCTCATTTAACTGAAACTAGGAGATCACATTCTGGACTGAAAATTATTTAACCTGAGCAGTTTATTAATAAAAAAAAAAAGGTGCAGTTAAAATATGAACAAACACAAAAACAAACAAATCAATCCAAATCAAAGCAAATCAGTTTAATTGTGTGCCTCACCTTAGAATTGAGGTCTCTGTGATAAATGTTTTTGTAATGCAGGTAGATCATTCCTCTGCTTATATCACAGGCCAAGTCCACCTTCTCTCTCCAGCACAAGGGAACGTCTTTCCTGGCCAGAAGCTCTTCCAGACAGCCACCGTTTACATACTGAAACATCCAGGAAATACATGAAGACTTATTTTTCACTTTTCTATTAAAAGATTTTTCTTGTAACAAGAAACTGTCTTCAAATAATAAAATCATTTTCACATTATTGTAAAATAAATTAGACAAATTAGTTTATTCCAATGGCTGTGTCTGGGTCGGCTTACTTCTCACCCCTTACCCACCCCTGTTACTTGTCACGTGCTTCATGATGTTGTGATGTGGACATTTATGTGCTCTTTTTTTTTTGGTTTTCTGTTCTCATGCATGAGTAGAGGTCTCTTTTTTCCCCCTCCTCGTCTTGCCCATTGTATTGTACATTTCAGTGTTTTTCCATAATACTACCGGTCTCCGACCTGTCTCCCCATGTGATGTCTGTGTTGTGTATGTAAGGTCGGGGGGGGGGGGTCCCATTTCGCTGCAGGGCAACTTGCATGTGACAAATAAAGGCTTTCTTGACTTGACTTGACTTGACATGACAATGTAAAAGGAGAGCTTTCTTGTTATGCAGCACATTTTTAATTTACTTTTTTTCTATTTAATCATTTTTTATTTTAATAAAAATTTTAACAATAAATTTAAAAGTTATTTTGGGGAGTTATTAAGCTGTAAAATAAGAAGAAAGAGAGAAAGCAAATTTGGACGTGCTAAAAAGTTAAAATGGTCAGATTGATGGCAAAAATAAAGTTTGATACAAAAATTAGCTTTGGTCCTTATCAATTTATATGAATGTAATTAAATATAAAATTCAATGAGTATAACAACGTAAATTATATCAAGACCTAAAATTATATTTATTTACGGCATGGTCGCTTTGAGGTGTTGTTTTTGTTGTTCAGTTATCCTCAAAGACACGAACACTGAAGCCACTACTTCTATTTTGTAAGCTAAATTATTTTTAAGCCTATTTTTGTTGTTTGTTAGTCAAAATTTACATCACCTATAATATTACAGGGAATAGCAGATGAACTTGCTAACTAAGCTATCTAGCAAGTGATGGCATTACAGCCCTTACCAAAATATCCAATTATTCAAATATTATTTAAAAAATAAACACGATGGAAGGCTCGAGGCAGTTGTCACTAAAGCTACGTGTAGAACAGTGGCGAAGTCCAACTTTTCTAAACAGTCAAGAAGACTTGTTATAAAAACATGCTATCATACATTGTTGCCCACATAAATACTGTGTCTTCAAGCATTTAAAATAATTCTTAGATTACTGTGGCAGTACATGGCTTTTGTTGCTTTCACCGCCCTGTTATCTGTGTAGAACAATGGCATACTATAAAATGTCGTAGTAAAAAAAAAAATCCCAAAAAAATAAATGGCTATTCATTCTAAAATGAAAAGATTTTTTTTAAATCAATAATCAATAATCAATTTCTTCTTGAAACAAGAAACTGAGGAGATGTAATTTGTCAGCGTGATAGCAGCAAACCCAGTTTGGTTACCTATGAACTCTTTCACCATTTCATTATCACTCTCAGTTCATATCAGTGTTATTTGTTGTGTTAACAGAGCCAGCCTGCAGGTATACACCTTAACAATGACTCACAATAGGCGAAAAATGAGTGGAACTCACCTCTAAGATTGGATAGAGTTTGTCTTCTTTCACACATATTCCCAAATACCTGGAATAAGCAGAGCTGTGTTAATCAATTGTTTGTCTTGTTATTGAAATAAAGTGTATGGAAGTTTATGGAAATGCCACTCAAACCAGAGGGAACAATGTCTACATTACAAGAAGATTTTTGGTGGTAAATTTTTAGAATCTTGTTTGTAGCCGAAACTGTTAACAAATTTGATGAAAACACAAAAAAACATGGTATCAATAGGAAAATAAAGAATGACATATCCTTTCCTTTATGGATTTGATAGTGTATATAGTAAGGTAGAGTAGATAATCTCATTTGCAACAATACTGATACCAACAGTGCCACCTTCACACAACTTCAAACAGCAGAGCTACAGACAGACATGCACACAACCTCTCCCCTCGTCAGTAGCATGTAGTTGTTGTTTACACCAATGTACACTTCAATTAATTTCACAAGGTCAGTAAAGCTCCTGTATCGACAACATTGAAGTATTAAACAGTCATAAATGTTAATCTGGAGGCACAAATGTTAACTGTTTAACTATGAGCCATTAAGCCATGTAAGAAGTATATTACCAGCTATGGCTAATAATAAAATTATAACATTAGGAGGAACTAGGCAGCTTGTACATGATCAGTCCTGCCCATCTGTAAAGTGACCTTAAATGAACTTAACTGAACTTAAATAATAAATTTAGGAACAATTAAAATAAGGCCCTGTTTATTAATTGATTCACACAAACAGTCGACGTCTTTGATAACTCCAAGAAATATCACTCGTATATCTTTTTGACTTTAGCTTACACAGATCGGTGCGTGCAAGGTACTGCTGTCATCACAGCTGGCTGTACGATAATGAGCTACTCTTTGATAACCTTACCACTTTGACCTTGCTAAATGGCTAAAGTGCGATTGCTTAGGCAAACATTAAGTCTGCCTGGCTTTGCACCTTATGCCACTGCTGCAGATAAAAGCACCAGGGTCTCATTTACATACATAAGGCTACACACCATGCTACCAAACTACCAACTTCCAAGTGAAGTAGTTTATATTCAGAAACAAAGCTAGTTAAATGACTACAAGTGATTTTTCTCTCTTCTTCTTGTTAGTTCAGATCACATGTACCAATTATATTTAGTTCTGCTACTATGCTCACAATCCCTGCTCTGTGTATCTTTCAACAGCCATGCACCAGCATCATTTTTTATACTACCATAAGCAAAAGAAAAACAGCAGACTTCTTCTCAAAGTTTGCCAGCTAGAATTGCCTGGTTGTTTTTGGCCACTCAGAAATATAATCACTGTTAAAGCTGTGAACAAATCCAGGACATCTTCCAGCTCATCTAATGTTAATTTGGCAATCTGCAGCCCAAGGGAGCCCATCAAACCTACCTCACTTTTGCAAAATGGATACTTGTGTTTGTTTATTTTGAAATCCCAAGGGGGAAAAAAGCATTACATTAATACTTAACTGGTACCATATGAAGGTTATTATATAACAGTGATGAGTGGGTGTGCATTTTGACAAATATTCCTGATGAGAAAACAGATATTCGGATTTTGTGCATATATGGAAGTGTTGTATATTTGCCTGCCTTTGTTTATTGTTCACGATGCCCTGGAGTCCATTTTTTCAGTAATTGTCAACAAAATTACCATAACACTGTGAACCCTTTAAAACTGTTTAGTACTACTAAATATAAATATGTGTAAAGGTATTGCCATTGCACAATAACTACAACTGCCATCAATCCTGCTACCCAATTTACAGACTGTGAAGCTGTGATGGAGAAAAGAGTGATGAGTGGGAGGGTGTAGAGCCTGGTGAGACAGAGAGGAGAGATTGCATGTGTTGGGAGGGAAATCCTCAAGCGTTTTCTTTTGCTTTTAGCAGAGCAGAGCAGAGCCTACTAGATTAACCACAATAGGAGTACAGCATGCAGGTGATACGGGAGGGCTGTTACCTGACAATGTTGGGGTGGGAGAGCTTCTGCAGCAGGCTGATCTCTCGTACAATGCTGTCTTGGTCCACATCGTTTTTGTAGATCTTCACTACCATCACTTTTCGATTGGTCCTGTGCATCACCTAAAGGATAGTGGTGGCCGTTAGCAGGAGTGGAAGAAGTGGTGGTTATAGATGCTGAGGCCAGAAGCAATACAGTGGGGATACTGTGACAGCTGCTGTCGCTGCATAACTTATCCACAGCTGCCAACATGTTCACATCAGCAAAAAGGATAATACATAAAACCAAACACATCAGTAGATAATGACAGTAGCACAACTAAATCAAAGTCAGTAAACCAGGCTACGTTCACACTGCAGGTCTTAATGCTCAATTCCGATTTTTTGATCAAATCTGATTTTTTTTGTCTGCTTGTTCACACTACAAATAAAATGTGACAGCAAACGCGCTCTAGTGTGAACCCTCAAAGCGCCACGCATGCGCAAAAGAAGACATCAGACACAACACACTCTGTTTAGACCCAAACAGTAGTGTTTGACTGATGGCCTTAATATAAAGATTTGTTTCGGACTTTACGTTTCCCAATTTTGCTTTAAGTTATAAAGTTATTTTGTTATTTTCATATGGCCTAATAATTATCCTTATTGCCGTTTTAGAGAGGAGCGGTGCTTCAAAGGATAGTTGCAGATTTCTGTCAGAATCTGCAGATTATACAGTACAAATAAAATGTTCACGTTTCTCCAACGCTGTCTTCCCAACAGTTGCACTGGATGGCCAGGAAGTGTTCACGATGTCTGATAATTGGCGTCTGTCTTGTGTCAGTTACGTAAAAGACGGATTTAATGCGACATGACCATTCAAACAGCAGTCGCTTTCTAAAACATCAGATATGTATCGGATTCAGTACCACATACAAAAGTGACCCAGGTCGGATTTGAAAATATCGGATTTGTGCTGTCCACACTGTCATACCATGATTGGATATGGGTCGCATACAGTCAAAAAAGTTGGATTTGATGCGCTTTCGCCTGCAGTGTGAACGTAGCCTGAGTACTCCCAGCAGCTGAAAAGAATCAGGCAAATATAGAAGTGCAAAAAACTGCAGTTCCTCTAATGGCCATTGAGGATTGCTCCAAAAGAGAGTTAATCCCCATAGACTGTCATGTTAAAATACCCAATTTTCTAATATTAAAACACTTGCTCACTGTTTGGTACAAAAAAAGGCATCTATGGATAGTTTACCAATCACAACTGTACTGTGATTGACTTTTTTAATCTTTATTTGTTTTTATATTAGCAAAACTTACGCATGTTTTATACTTTCAATTTTTTTCTAAGAGGTAATAGTCTTACTCCATCATTGGCATCTCCAAAGCCACAGAGAGCTATTTTAACAATTTATACGGTTGACCACAAACAAGCTTAGCTTTCTAAGTTGACTCAACTGGAACAAAAGTCCAAAATCAGAGAGCACACTCCTTCTGGGCAAAGTGCTGACTTTGACTCACTCACAAATCCCATGGCCTCTTTCTAACTCATTTCATCAGGGGCAAAGTCTAAATGTATAATAGCTCTTCCAATAGCTCTGTTCCAGCAGAAGAATTATGTAAGGTCTAAGCTGGGGTTGAGTACAGAAAATCAAAGGTTCCCCGAAGCTGGTGGGCCAATTACAGAATGGCAAGAATGTCCCAATTAGTGGCTTGGACAAAGCAGGGTCTGATGGCATTTGCAGGCTGACAAGGCAAAACAGAAAGGGTGGAGGGGGCAGAAGAAATACCTTATAGACTTTGGAGAAGAAGCCACTCCCGATAAGCTCAGCGCTGAAATTTTCCCAGAATTCCAGTTTACGGACAGCCGTGCGAAGCTTCTGCCATCGCTCCACATGGTAGTATTTGTCTGAAGACTCACCATAAAGGGTGGGACTGGTGGGCTCTGATGACACATCCACATCACACATCGTGGAGATGTCCGCTGGGAAAACAGAGACTGAAAAGTTAGGGTGAACCCTCTACAAAATAATGTTTTTTTGTCCTGGGATTAGTTATTATAGTTATTAGTTCATTTTCACAACAAACAGGACAAGAAAATAATCACTTTGTGCTTCTGCAATGTTAAATAAAAAACTCTGGGAATGTAGACAGTCTTGCTAAATGTATTTTTGAAATTAGGCTCATCACCAATGAGACTTAGACTTGAAAGGGCCAATCAGCTAACACTGCTTCTTTCCATCTAGTGTCTTTCTAGGCGATGTCAGGGCAAGTTAAAGCAGGCTTGTACAAAACCTCCACCATCTTCGACTGCATGTTGAAATTACCTTTAGGGCACAAAATCTTAGAAAGCCGCTCCACTGAGTTGGTAGAGGGCTGATGTTGCTATGATGCTCTCCAAAGCTGCAGAGCAGGGACTAAACCTCCCAGCTGTAGACCATGATGGCGGAGCTGGAGTTCATCATCAGGATGACAAACTCACTAAAGAGGCAGCTGGTTATGGCTCCGTTATTCAGTTGTTGCAAAGTATATAAATGCCATTCACATGCTCACAACATGCCCTTAAAGCATCTGTGATAATTATGTTCACACTGTGATAAACATATTCCAACTCTGTTTCAGTTTAAGCGTTATTTTCAATAAACAGCATGCTCTAAAAAAAGTTTTGTCTAACTCCCATTTCTTCTTCTTGCATGTTGAAGTTCTACTTGGAACCTTGTTAAGATTCAACCATGCAAAATATGATTCTTTGCCATTTTTCCAGTGCTCTCAAAATTTTGATCTGGACTGTATATTAGAGCGCATATGTATTTGCTCACTGCTGCTAAACTGAACACACCAACCAAAAGGGCAATTTATGCATTTAACAGCATGAAAGCAACTACAGCTCAACAAGACGCTCACAAAAGGTATCATTTCACACCTACACGAGGCAGCATAGATGAGGGAAAACGCTTCCACTTAACAGGCTGCAGCAAAGGTGATAAAAAAAAAGATTTTTAAAATGATTAAAATGAGGGCAGGGCTGCTTGCTGAACACAGAATCTTTCTAAAAATTGTTTAGTAACAGTTTCTATCTTCAACACAACACAGTCAAGAGTCAATCTGGACTATCAGTGAATTACTAATAAATAAGACAGTTATATATGTCCTGCATCTGAAGCTAAGACAGTAACAAGAACTTCAAGTCCGGTTATCAGAAGGACAAAGACGAGGAGATTTCTGTTCAACTGTTCAACTTGAAAGTCTGCTTTACGTGAGTTGGAAGAGCGTGTTTATCGTTAGGGCATTGTAGTGTAGTGTCAACATGCCTAAGTCCACAAAAAGACTGGCAGGCAGCAGACGTCCACACAGACCCTTACACCATAGGATGATGAAGTGATCAGTGTCTTAGAGTTTGCATTCGTGTTCAACTGTGAACTCAGGGCAAGACAACAAAAAAGCCACACACGTACACATACGTACACACACACAGTATACTACTAACTGTATACTGCAAAGTTTCATCATGTCCAAAGTGCTTATCTATTATTTCTAGCTATCCACCCCAACATAGCGGGGGCTATGAATCAGCTCTGAGGTTGTCTACTAGAAACTCCCCACTTAGTGTCTAAGGCTCCAGAGAAGTTATTAAGAGGCAAATTATGCACTGTGGGTTTTGTTGTTTTGTGGGACTTCTGAGTCGACCCACACCCTTTGACCTCCATTCCTCAACCCCCAGCCCAAGTTTCATATTGAAAATCAGCACATAGGGACTATTGAAAGTTTGTCCTGTGCTCTATCCCTGACTATCTTCCTGGTCATTAACTTGAAGACCTTTTTGTTTAGACACTCGCATCATTGGTTTTTACTGTTTTACCTTTCGGTTCACTTACTGTGGGCTAACTAAACCTCCATTAACATTGTTCTCATAAAACTGTAGTTAACGTAATGGTTTTAGACCTATGTAAAAAGATATCCAGTCATGTCAACTTTCTGACTTTACAGTTCTTTCTTTGAAATCCTATGAGGTCTAATTCATCATAGGTGCTAACCCTGATCCTACACTAGGCTTACCATGGCAAGAACTTAGGCCTGGTGAGCCACCAGCCATAGTGCCAAAACTATTAAGCATGGTTTCCTTATTCTCTTCATTCAGTTCTTCAAAATATTGGTTGTAACTCTGGAGTGCAGATGGGTAGGATAACGTTCCCACTGTGAAGATTGCTCTCTGTTCCTTCACAAAGTGGGTAGTCCTGACCCAATTCCAGGCACACAGGGCTGGCGTGACAGCAGTGAAGGTCAGTTTGTTTTTCCCCCAACAACAATCTCAGTTGCCTTTACAATGACGCTGGTGGAAAGCGCGCGCTGACACGCTAAAACAATTGGCAGGGTTTTGTCAATAAAGTCGGGGGAATCAACCCCAGCTATTCACGCTGCTTTTGTTCATTCAGCTTCAGACTAAACAATCACTGCACTTTCAGCTCTGGCACTGTCAGAGAGAAATGCTTACAGTGCAGCCCCATCATCTAACTGTCAATCTCTCCGCATCTCTTTTCTCCCGCCTCCATCCATCATCTCTCTTCCTTATTCATCTTGACTGATCGGTTCCCAAATTTGTAAGATGAAGGACGTCGTGCTCTCGAACCTGTCAGCAAGCTTTTAGACTCCATTGTTGTCACATTATGATGAAGTGTAACTAAATGAAACTAGATGAAATTATTTCTGGCACTGTTGGGGGAAACTTGCAAATTTTACTGAATAACATTGGCGAGAACTTCATGTTTCTTTGATCCACTGTCTGTCTCCAACTATCTCAGCCTAAACTTTCAAATGGTGTGTTTTACCATCAAAATGAATCTGATAAGAAACTATAACTATAAAAGCTGCTGGAGTAATTCCCTGAATAAAATGGACTGTGTGAAAAATTAAAAAAATTGAACAGAAGTCCACTTTTGCGCTGTTCCACATTCAGTGAGAGCCACTTTCATTAATTTAGTGGAAGTGTTGTCATGTACGCTCTGCTAACAGTACACTCAGTGAAGCAACATGGCTACGTTTACAGCTGAAGGTAAACACATTGCATGATTTATGTCTCAGTTTCAGATTCTTGTGCGTTTCCACATTCTGTTTCTGTCTGCTTTTCTCATCCTCCCTCTCATTTTCCACTCCGCTGTCTCCAAAGTCATCGCATTTCAGGAAAAGGTGGACATTCCAAGTGTTGCATCATAAGCTGGTTCTGAACTTTTTTAAGCCTTCACTTTAGGTTTACCACTTGTCGTTGTCTTCTACCAGCCACAACATCCACATTTAGATGGCAGAATAAGAATGTGCTACCATACTGCATATTAACTCTTCAACACTGCTATAAAGATTTAAACAGTCTTTCATCAAGCAAAGAATAATTTGGCTGCTCTGGTTACTCCAAGTGATCCATGACAGGTTTAAGAGCTCAAGCTTTGTCTTTTTTCTGTTTTTCCCCAAACATAAGATGAGAAGGTTAGGCAAACAAAATGCCGGAATATGTTGTTATCACAACCCGCTGTGAGTTAGACCTGTCTGACCATACACCCCCTCAACAGGAATAGTAATGCTGGCCATGACCACAATGACGTCCTTCCAGCTGATAAGGAATGCCGTTCAAGAAAGTTGCAAAATAAATACCACTTCGCACCAGGGCAACATTTTTCTTCAGTGCTCTGCCTCTCAACATGAGGATTCTCACAGAAGAATGTCAGAAGGATCATACTGGGAAAAGTGCAAATGCAGGAATTTCACGTCATTAGGTGACATCAGTGCAGTGTCTCCCTAGATTCAGGTATTACCACTTGAAGCCAATTCAATAAGAATTACACAAGGGTCTTGGCTGGTATCTTCTCTAAATTAAACCAAACACCAGGTAATGAGCTTGATGACACATTAACTTCCCAAAAGACAAGACTGACAAGTATAGTCACAAGCACAACACTACGATGTCAGCATGTATCCCTACAGTTATTTACACTTTCAAATCCAAGAAATTGAAACAGATAGCAGATGAGGTTCCACTGACCCTCTTTAGAAGGGTTATTTCAGCCTCTGATCTCAGGTCTGTTGATCTTTTTTCAATTGAAGTGTATCCCGTGATGAAAATATATAAAAAGCTTTCTGTGACCTTCAGATAAAAGCTTGTGGATATCTGATTCTAGCAAGGGATGTAACCCTTTGAGAACCAAGTCATCATCACAGAATCATCAGCTTTGAAGAAAAGCAGAACCTTTTCTGGAAACAATGTAAATATTTTTTTTTTACTGTGTGTCAATTACAACGATTATTTCTTTGTCCAATGATTTTGGAAATCATACAAAAATATATAAAAATAAAAGTTCCTAACCCCATGCTACAAGACTGCAATTGATTTTTCAAAATGTATAAACCGTTACGGTCACCACTGAGGTTGACTTAGACCTCTGAGGATTGAAAACATCTCCATAAAATTTGAAATGAATAATTCTGCTGTAATCACCATCATTTGCTGAAGATTTCCAGTGACTGCCAATGTGTCCAGGACTGAGGATGTTTCAACAGAATAATGACCCTAAGTAGCAAATTAATAAGGAAGAGCCCAACCAGACAAAATGATGGGTTATGGAATAACCTAGCAAAAATCCCACATATGAATCTGAAAAGCTACATGAGCAATACACACATGAAACTCAGAAACATTGTGCAACTGAAGAAATTATCCATGGAGGAGCTGTCAATAATGCAAGCAAGCTGACAATTATGCAAAGAGCAATATAAGAGGTCATTTCTGCAGAGTCTGCAAAGAGACTAGGTTAGCTTTATTTACATTTGCCACAGGCAGTTGTACATCTGGTTATATATTTCTGTTCATTTACAAATTCAAAATTTTTCTAAATACCTCCACAATTCTGAGTTGTGGAGGTATTTAGAATGCTTAGCATTAGCTGAATCTAATGCTAAGCTGACAAAATTCTGTAGAAAGAAAGATCTTTCAAATACAAAGATTCAGCTTTGGACTGCACTAAAATCACAGAAAGAGGAGTGAGTTCACTGAAGAAATTTCAGCTCTGTTTATTACTGAGAAAAGGGTGAAAATCTCTGTGGTTTTTGTCAAAAATCATCACACTTCCCTAGGAAAAAAACCCAGTCTGCCAGTTCTGTGAAGAACTGATATTGTAGCCAGAATATGACTGGATAACATGATCCTCAGAGCCACACTGACTTCAGGCATAAAGCATGGAGATGATGTGGGTAACTGCACCGCAGCAGAGTGTTAATCTGCACGTAACAGCCCTCTAGTCATGACATTTTTGGCAGAAGCCTGGTGCATTAAAGCTGAGCACTTCAACTAGCCTGAGCCAAGCCACAGTAGCTGTTAATTGCTTCATGGATTTTCCAAAGCGAGGTGACGTTTGTCTTGGAGCCACAGGAGCCTCAGAGCTCTGCCTTCATCTGCAAGTTTGCAAAACGAGAGATGGCAGGCTAGAGGATCACTGATGCATCAGACTTGCTGATATCAGATCAATAAGGGAGGCCCAGAGCAAGACTATGCATAGCTGTGGCACCCCATTGTTGTCAACCACCAAGTGTGGTTGACAAAGTAGTGATTCAGCATTACCATTAATACTGCAAGACAGAAAGCCCACCAGAGCTTATCTTTGTATTTTTACATGCTGCAGTGCCATTTTTGGAGCATTTCAAGTTGCTATACATAAATACAACCATTACATCCCAAATTGCAATAATATGTATGCATTAAGTCCATAGTAACTACATAAATTGTAAAAATGTGCAATAAACTACAAAAAAATTGAAAATTGTTTTGTGTTTTATACATTTTTCTAGTTACAGAAATTTCAGAGGTATATCCCTCAGAATTGTAAATGTAAAAAAGTTGACCAAAATAGTTTCCAAACACAGGAAATATATTTTGAGTGTCTTTATAGTTTCATTTTTGAGATGCACTAATTTTTATGAACAGCAGGAAAAATTTAAATAAATATTATTGTGCACAATTTATAACATTTTCCCACAAAAAAATGACATCACTTCTGGCTTTTGCAAGAATGTGATACACAAGTGATAGTTCACAATGATTTTTATTTCAAAGTAGAAAGTGGTATGAACAGCTGATCAGATCGGCAAAGCGCGTTTCTGGAAACAATCTTTTTGCTGTTGTCAAAAACAACTTTTTTAAAAAAAATTTGCAAAGGCATTAGTGGAAGGAAACTGACCTGGGACAATGTAAGTACAAATCCTCCAATTTCCTCCAACTCCTCCAAAAAATGATTGTGCTAGCTTATTTGGTTGCAATTCTACCGGGATTTAAAAATTGTTACGCAAATCGGAAAGCACATGCTCTGATGGGCTTAAAACGGTTAACGGCTAAAAAATACGATATTTATTTTAACATTCAACCTTTTCTTTAAATCACAACTCATAAAACTCTGAAACCATTCAGAAGCACAAATAAGCACTGGGGCCCGGCCCTGGCCCGGTGGCCTTTGATACATTGGTGAAACTAAGGACCTCTTTAGCTGGCAGGGAGGTTTTTACCATCTTTTTGCAGGTTTTAAATACACTTTAAAACAGCACGCATCAACAACACATGTGAGTGGATGGAGTGGCGTCTTCACACCACCATTCTGTGTTTGCCGTCCGCGGATGGAGGCCGGGAGGAGGAGCTGGCTGTCAGGTCGGGCTGGTGGACTGCTGGGGCGATCGTGGCTCAAGAGTTGGGAGTTTGCCTTGTAATCGGAAGGTTGCTGGTTCGAGCCCCGGCTTGGACAGTCTCGGTCATTGTGTCCTTGGGCAAGACACTTCACCCCTTGCCTACTGGTGGCGGTCAGAGGGCCTGGTGGCGCCAGTGTCCGGCAGCCTTGCCTCTGTCAGTGCGCCCCAGGGTGGCTGTGGCTACAATGTAGCTTGCCATCACCAGTGTGTGAATGTGTGTGTGAATGGGTGGATGACTGGATGTGTAAAGCGCTTTGGGGTCCTTAGGGACTAACTAAAGCGCTATACAAATACAGGCCATTTACCATTTATCTTCTGCTGCAAGGCTGCTGCTTGTCTCCACCTCAAAGTGAAGGGGACTATCTCCTGGGTTCTGGGGGCTGATTGCCCCTCTGGGGGTATTGGTTCCTGGACCTGGGAGTACACAGTGTGTATGGGGGAGTGTAAATGTGTGTACGCCATCCAATTCTGCACTGTGACAGCTGCTGCTGCATGACCCCTCCCCCAAAGCTCTCCTCTGCTCTTCTCTGAGTGGGCGCCGTGACTGTCCCTGCAGTGGTCATCATGGGGGGGCCTCTGGATGTCTGGGGCCCAGGTCTCATCCATGCCGGCTTTAAGTGCTGACAGGAGGGCCCGTGGCTCCCCGCACCCACTATTAGCGCTCACACACACAGGTGTACAAACAGGTATGCACAGACACACAGTATCTTGGGCTGCTACTGCCTCTAAAAATATCTTGTATTATTAGTACTGTGTGCTGTTCACTAACATTGTCTCTGTTATTTTTGCATATGTTGGCTGTTGCTGTGGTTTCTCTGCTGTTTTCTTTTTTTTTCTCTAAACAGGTGTTGAAGCAGACTCCCAGTGTTTTTTCTCTCTCTCCATCTCTCTTCTCCTTTATTGTTCTCTCCTTCTGTTAACTTTCTCCCCAACTTCACATACTTTTTTTTCTCTTTTCCGTCCGCCGGTCTTGTACATTGTGGTTCTAATAACCCAACATAAAAAAATCCTAATAAAATATCACTATCAAGTAGACAGTTATAGCAAATGCCATAATGCTCTACTTGCGAAAGCAAATCTGTTGGCATTTTTTCACCTTCAGACAACAATTCTGATTGCTACACTGCCAGATGGGACAGAGGAAAAAAGCAAAACAAAACAACAATTCAATGGCTACGTATGTCTCTATGCATAAATATATGAATGAAAAATTACAAAAAAAAAAAAAAAAAAGAGAGAGAAAATGAACTGGAAATTCACTTCCAGAATTGCAGCCATTAACAAAAGTGGGTAACTTTGATACTTGTAGTCACATGTGAACAATTTCTCTATGCATACAATAGTCCAACATGTGCAGGACATGAGCAACACTGTTGTTCAGTCAGGAAGTCTGGGTGTCATTGGTAACAACAATTTTTTTTTTTTTTTAGTTTTTTGTGTGCAAAGAAAGCCTTGCAGTCCAAACTCTACATAATTAAAAATAAAATAAGTATAGTTCAGCATCAAGCTCTCATATTTACACATTTGCAGAAAATATTTACACAAAACTCAACTGTGTGAGTGAAGATCTCTGCAAAACCTTTTTAACCAAGATCTACTAACAATTCATCCCTATCACTGAGTAAAAAAAGTAGGCAACTGAACTTCCTCAGGGTTTATTAAGACATTTCGCTTCACATCCAAGACGCTTCATTAATTCTAAAACAACTGTTGGAAAGCCAAAGGTAATAAATCCCTAGTGAGGCTGTCCCATAGGTGGTAGCCCTGAGGGTCACTAACCCACTAACGATTATATGAGTCATCACATGAGTTAAGGTGTGGAAAAAACATGTGGGTCATTCCCGTCACCGGGGCCGACAGGTGAAACCGCTGTGATACATTGCCCCAGCCCACCATAATGTTAGCTATTGACAGCACCTTAGGCAAGGTGCGAGTGGGGGTTAAACCACCTGGACTCCTGGGCTCCACTTTAAGTGGTGATTCACAGTGTATGCAGTTGACCTCCTTTACTCTTCCCTCAAAGAAGGGCATCCTTGAATGTGTGCCGTTTCTCCTTTGAGTGCAGAAGTCCAAGTATTCCTCACTGCACTGCACAAACTTTTTAAGCTTGCATTGGGTGTTTTGTCTTTCATGTCTGGTATTCTTTGCTGTGCATTGAGGTTTGGATAAATGCCTGTTTTAAGAGTTTTCTTTATATGTGTGCAATCCTTTTCTTTTTTTTTCTTTAGAGGAAAGAAGAAATGCAGTTTGTGGGGACAGGTTAATTGAGTAATCCAAATTGCCCATAGGTGTGAATGCGGGAGTGAATGTGAGTGCGAACGGTTGTCTGTCCCTGTGTATTGGCCCTGCGACAGACTGGCGACCTGTCCAGGGTGTACCCCGCCCCACGCCCTATGACAGCTGGGATAGGCTCCAGCGCCCCCCGCGACCCTGAAAAGGATAAGCGGAAGCGAATGGATGGATGGATGGATGGAAAGAAGGGGTGATTAGGACCCTACACCCAAAGTTCTAGTGGCCAGTTGGAGTCAAACAGTAGGTAATGATCCGTGTGTGTGTGTGTGTGTGTGTGTGTGTGTGTGTGTGTGTGTGTGTGTGTAGGGGGGGGTTCCGATAAAATTCAGCATTGAGGTTTCCATCCTCCTCAATGCTTTTACTAACAGCACAGGAATCGTAACCTGTCTTCACTGGTATGTTCCCTGATGAACTTTTCAGTGGAGGTGTCATTTTCTTGGGTTTTGCTTTTGACCAAGGTGTTTCAAAAAACAGACCTAAAGAAGCACAGTTGCCTTCTTTTCAAGCTCTCAAGACAGCAAGGAGGTTTTTCCTTTCCACTTCTTTTCCACATCTTTCTTCACTGACCTCTCTGTGTGCGTTTACTGTGCTAAAGATCAAGTTACAGGCTTTTGTTTCTTTTTTACCTTGAATCTATTTCTGCTACACCACCCCACACTTTCGCAGCGTCTGGTTTTGTTTTTACTGGAACATCTGGAACATTAAGTGTCAAGTGTCAACAAAAAAACAATCTCAAGTTTGTACTGTTTCAGTTTCCCAATGCTTTCGTTACAATATAATTAAGAGGATGGAAAGATTCTCAGATACAACAAAGTTGTAATGGTGGTAATTCTGTAATGTGCTCTGCCCTGCGGTATAGTTCTTAATACCATGGTGAAGTGGTAATGTGGTTGTGGCTCCCAACCACATCCCCATGGAAGAAAATTCCATAGTTGCGCACATTTAAGCGTAATCTCTTGGTAATGACTACACAAAAATGATGAGATGATACAGGGGGAGGGGCCAGACACAGACAAACAGTTATGTAGGCAATTTGGTCTAGCCAAGTTAAATCATCGCTGGAGAACAAGATTCATTTTGTTGTGAGATTAAACAGTAAAACACTGAAGAGTATATATAAATGTTTAAATAAGTTTATTTGGCATCTCTTGTAGTATCTGTTGTTTTAGTAGCTGCGTCACTGCCTCTAGGACGAGCTAGCATACTCGGGTTGTGCCAACGAATAATATCAGTGATCGCCAGTGGCAACAGCTGGCCAGGCAAGGCAATGTTTTGAAAATTTCATTTCCCCGTTGATGCATGAAATTATTATTACAAGATTCAAAATCAACTGAATCTGCCTCGTTGCGGTTTTATGTCACACCTTGCAACACAGTTGTGCATAAGTGAAAGTACACAGGTTTGTACTGAGAATTCTGTGCTACTTTGAAATTAATGTGTGTGGAACAGCGACACTGATCAGGACTCAGACACTGATCTCTGATTGCCCGACTGATTCTTTTCTTTTGTTTCTTTCCCTAAATCGAAGCATAATGTGACTGTGCATTTGCAGAGACACGCACTTACATCGTCTCCTAAACTTTTCTCCCCTCTTGGTATTTGCATGTGTGAAAAGCTCTGCTGTGTACAGGAATGGCAGGTGAAGCTCACAGTAGAGACAAGATATTTTACACAATGCTTACACACAGCATGCATTTTGATTTATTGAGCTAAAAGAGAAGGGTATATTTTATATTAATATAAGATTTAATTTAAGACATGGTAACATGTAGCAACCAAACCCCCAATTAAGCAACAGTAAACTAATTAACTGAAAAGCAAATAAAATAAACACTTAAAATGGCATTTGTTAAAAACCACCTCAAGCTGTTGCACTGTCATAAGTTGATTGTAACCATAGATCCACTGAGAACTTTCACCAGCACATGTGACCCATATGGTACCCATGCAGACAGTGGCGTAAAAGGATTGCATGTGTCTATGCGCATGGTCTATAAAATGTCAATTAATGTTCATTGATCAACCAAAATTCTTTGGTTTTTCCAAATGCAATCAGGCCATCTGGGAGTCTCACCATATTAGCGAGTGTCTCTCTTTCTCTCTGTGGTTATGCATGGCATGCAAACAAACAGTGAAGATTCTATTCCACAACAGAGTGACACCCAACCGCTTATGGAAACACTGGGCAGAGAGATGCCTCACTCTATATTTTCTTCTGAAAAAGAAAAATGCCATTTGAGAACAAGACACCACTTGTACAAGATGGCTGAGTGGGCTGAAAACAGCGCTGGAGGTCATACAAAATGTGGAAACAGCACAATGTATCTCTGTCCCCTTCTACTGCCTCCCACCATCGCTGCAGCAACACTGAACTCATCCAGTGTTTGAGCCAAACATCAATGTTTGTCAACTTCAGGCTATATAGGAAAAAAGTGCATTTCCACCCCAAGCGACCAACGAAGACGAGTTGTCTGACTGGATCAAGTGTGGCAATCACTTTGTAAATTTTTGATGTTTCAAAATCAAAGATGGCTATAGTAAACATGCTCACATTCAAGCTTCACAACGTGGATAATGTGCATTAAACTTTCTATAAGAGAGACAAGGGGATAAACAAACTCGCCACCTAACTCAGCTCTTTGGCTAAGGCATAAAAACTACTTGATGTTGGCTGATGCATCAAAACTAGTTAGTTGGTATAAGTAAAAAATTATGGTTTGGGTTTAGAAAGACCCTTTCGAAATGTTAGCACATTAAAAAGTGCTGATGTTACTTTCTGTGATATTTTACACCACAGAGAGCAGATATGAGGAAAACAACATGAGATTTTAGAGATGACATTCTCAGCATTTACCACCTGCAAGGTGAGCACTTAGTTTAGTCGAGATGCACTCATCAGTATGATTTTATATAAAAATAAAACAAAACATGTGTGTATATCATAGAATCCTCTCCACCACAGCAAGTCTGCTTATAAAGAAATCCTTCCCTCAGTGATAGATTGAGGCAAACACCACTGATTACTTAAGAACTGCTTTTTCAATGGATGATCCATCCTACACAATCAGTGCAAACATGAGCCCTGCAGCTAAGCAGCCAAGATTCCCAGCCATGTAGCAGAAGTGTCAAGGTAAACAAAAAGGCGGTAAAATTCTGACCTTGAAACAGCACGCCGATTACAACGCCAGCGGCTAACAGAGATAATAATCTAAATACATATTTATTTAACTCACTGCCCCTACAGACCATTGAAAAGAAGATAAGCCTGACGTCATCAGAAAAACTCCAGATATAAATTCTGTGTGAGCAAGCGGTAAAATATTTTATTATATTTACATATGGTTCTTTGTCTAAAATGTCAAATGGTAACTCTCAGATGTAGGTGTTTGTTTTGGCCAGCGATTAGCACAATCTCATATCTTTTGTAATACGTAATAGAGACAAACCCAGGAGTTCAGGGACAACAATGTAATGGGAAAACAACTCAGTGCAATTATCTATGTGACCCAAAGAGTTCAAAGCTAAATAAATAAATGAAGAAACAGAAAAAATCTATAAATAAAATTGTATTTTACTACGTTCATGTTATAATAGCAATATTATTGCAAAGTTCTTTTTATATTTCACACCACTGATGTTGTTTCTGCTGCAACACCTTTCAAGAAATAATGTTAAAACTCTAAAAGTTTGCTCGCCAATTAGCACCTGTAAGCTAGAGCAACATCAAAGCCAAACCTATTCCAAATCAATTTATTTACACTAATAGAACATTTTTTTAACTATCTAACAAGCCAACTAGCTTGGTCTACTTATGAGCTTAAGTACCATAGAGGATACAGAATCGGGAACAGCGATGGGCAGTAACGTGTTAAGTAATGTGTTACTGTAATCCAATTACTTTTTTTTCAAGTAACGAGTTAGGTAAGGGATTAATATTGCGAAAAAAGTAATTCGATTCTTGTTACTTTCTCGTAATCACGCTGCATTATTGCGTTACTAAACTGTGATTTTGTTTGTGAGAGTGTCTCATGACAATGACGTAAGCGCGTGCAACCTCTGTGGCAGTGTGTGTAGATCAACAGAGTACGACCATGCAGCATTTAAAGCTTGGAAGTACTGACATTACTCTGAGTAAAAAAAGTGTACACCGCTGTACACTCTGCATGGAAAGAAAATTTTCTACAGCGAAAAATGAAACTTCAAATCTGAGCAAGCACCTAGCACACTGTCATGGGAATGTGACATTCACAGAGAAACCCTCGGATCCCCCCGTTGACATGACTGCGACACCGGGCAAACCTCCACCAGCCCCACTCCTGCTAAACAGGTGACAACAGATTTAAGAGCAGCAGGACTTAGTGTTGCTGAATCTTTTCATTTTATTTATTTTTGTTCTGTTTTACTTGCATCAATTTGAAAGAGTGAGTGTAAACACAGAAAGAATATTTTATTTTATATGCTGGAATATGCAGAACAAAGGCTTAAATGTTAAACCTATTTTCTGCATATAATTTAATTTTTGCGTGATTTAATCTGCATAAAATTAAAAGATTAAAGCCAATAAAACACATTTTAAAAAGAGACTTTTTCATTTGATTCAATTTTATATGATGGATTATGCAGAAAAAAAAAATAGAATTGGGCTGACAGGTCTATTGCTTTATTACCTATTTAGGTTGTGTATCATGTTTTCAAAAAGTAACTAAGTAATAAGTAACTAATTACTTTTGAAAATTAGCAATTACTATTGCTACTTTCAACTAACTTGACCAACACTGACAGGGAATACAGTGTTGATAATTCAGACTCACCTCTACTACATTAAATATGATTAAAGAGCAAAAAGATCACAAGTGAAACTAGCCAACAGAAGCTAGTTATTCCAGCTATCACAACTAATGTGGGAAAGCAGTATATTTGCTCAAATTGGTAGTGAGTTCAGTCACTCGCCTCAAAGCCTATATAACTTCAAAGATGTCAAGTGGGTAGGTCCTTAAATAAAAGTTAGTTCACCTGTCAAGTTCTACCCATGCCATTTCGCAGCAACTAAATTACAATTTGTGGAGGAAAGTAAGGAGTAATTAGTTAAGTATTTGTAGTTCATTTCTGTACAAGCGATTCATAATTTTCATATCGATGCTACTCGCCATATTACTAAAAACAGTACTATGCAGTTGCAGTTATTTGACAGCTTGACCCAAGTTAATCGCAAACTGAGTGCACATTGACAGCAGCCTGATAGCAGACTGACAAAGCCGTCTTAATGCATGCAATGCAAGTCGACTGCGAGTGTTCACAAACCTGGTTCCTGTTCTTAAAGCAGCCATTTCAAAAGGTAAGAACAAACCACAAGTTCATCGCATCGTGGGTTAGCAATTCATTAACAGGTTTTCAGTGTCACAAAATTGGCTCTTTTTAACACAGATGGATCATCACTGTAACTTCCAACCTGCTCCAATGCAGATTATCATTATTGTGATCATTTTATAAAAACTGACATGTTATTTTAGCAAGTCACCAAGTCAAATGCAGACATTTGTAGCTGGTAACTTCAAGCCTACACAGGATGTGTTGAACATGGAGCCCAGGTAACGGGACACCTCTGTAACGCACCATCTCTGGACACATTTAGACAGGCTGCTGCTGAGCAAAGTCTTTCTATTTCAGAACATTGCAGAGCTAGACACAAATACCCTACAGCAGATTCACCTGCTTAAAGCAAGAGTCCATCAAATACACACTTATTTAACACATACAGCCGCTGCTGTGGAGGTGACACACTGACATTACGGTAAGCAGTGCAGCACCAAAACACATCACAGCTCGAGACGAGCGATAAAGTTGTGATTTCTCAGTTCACTGTCAGATTGCTTTGGAGTCGTTGCATTTACAATCCATTGGCAAACAACATGAAAATGGAATGAAAATTCATTAAAAATCTTAATACTTACTCCACTGATTTAATAAGCTATTCATGTGCATCTTGTAGTGGAACAAATCCAGAAGCCTCTGCAGAAACTGAGGAGGAACCACAGTCAAAAAGCACACACACACACACACACACGCACACACACACAGCTTTTTACAAAGACAAGACAAGAGAAAAACAAGCAAGCAAGCAACACTGAACAATAACACAAACACTGATTGACAGACAGGACACTGAACTACGAGACAGCTGTTACTTCATGCATTATGGTTAAAAACTGCTAAAGAAACAAAATCAGTGCCTTTGCACAAAAAGACATACAAACCTTCCTGTTTATGATTATTATTATTATTATTATTCATGATGCTGAATTAACACCACTGTCACAGTGGTTCACAACCCATGTGACCTGTGATCCTTCCTTATCAGGAGAGTGATAAGTGATTTGAGTGAGTGATTTTTTTTTTTCTTTCCAGGAGAGTTATAAACCTTAAAAAGCAAAAACATTAACCTTGATTTTGAATTCTGTACTTTAATTGGAATATCAATATTTTGACCAGTGTAAAAATTAGCAGCTAACGCTAGCAAGCTTGAGTAACAAGGAGCATCCATAAACTGTACAAGTGCAGTTGAATGGTCAGTACCTCACACTAGGCCGTATCATTTGTCAGAGAACAACAGCTCAAACACAGCAGAGACATCCACTTTAGCAGCTTCACTTAGCAGAATTCACTCGTTAAAGAGTTTCCATAAAAATGAAAACTATCCATAAAGGCCAACATTTTTTGTACCATGTTACACGCATGTGTTTGAATCCTGTTTAAAGTGGCCACTTTGAAATAAGATTCTATGGGGATTGACTCATTTTTAGAGTCAAAGTCAAGTGGACATTAGAGGAACTGCAGCTTTTTGGAACTTTGTCACTGGTTTCATTTCTCAGCTTAGAAAGCTGAGGTGACACTTTTAAATGGATCTGTCACCATGCTAAACAAATTTGATATCACACATTATAATTAGTCCTGTTGCTAAACTGTAAATATCTGTTAAGACAGCTTTAAGGATGTGCACACCTAACCACAAAGCACGTTTCCTTTTTTTCTCTTCTATCTGACTTTAAGTTAAAAAAAAAAAAAATGGCCCCTCTTCAGAGTTTCTGGGGACCGCACTATGAATGACTACCCCTGGGTTGGAAACCAGTGGGCACTATCACAGTTTGGTGTTTTCCATTGTAGTCAATATTAAGTTCGGATGGTGCTGAGCATTTCGCGCCTAGTGGCAGACAAACTTTAGTTTTAACCGTTTAACATAATCCACTTAATGTTAAATCGTCCAGCACTTACATAGACTGAGTCCCAGCGTCGATGTGCAGATCTGCTTTAAAGTGTCGCTGAAATACTTGGCATCATATATCCGCTCTACTTCGCTGTGTGTGCAGGAAGTCGCGGTTGTTTTGGTAGCTTTCTTCACAGAGAGCGGGTGGTAAAGTCAGCTCACGGCGTCGGTGTTGAAACGAGCCTCGCTAATGCAAATGCATGTTTCATGTGTTGTCTTAGGAACCAGCTTCACCAGCACGTCGGTGGATGAAACTCCACCCACGAGGAGAGGAGGCCGGCCAGCGCGGGCAGGCAGGGAGACAGCCTCAAAGAGTCTGTGTTGATGTCGGGAGGATACTGAGGAAATGATGAACATTTTCACATACAGTGGCGATTTTTGTTTTTTACAGGCTTTATGACACACTGGGTTTAAATGTATTGTTAGAGGGCAACTATTGTACTTCAAGGGCCCTGCAAGCCTGTGCTGAGTCTTCACAACAATACTGACTATAAAGGATACAGTGCTGTCACAGCTGTTCGTACTGATGAGAAGTATCTAGATACAGCACAGAGGTGGGAGTGTTTTGAACAATGCTGAGTACTGGCTCAGAGCATAAACTCCCACTCAGTCAGTGTGGGAAATGAATAGATTGGAGCAGACCGCGCACAAATAAACGAAAAATGGACGTAGGGGCGCGGGGGTCTGTATATGACAAGGGTAACACAACAATACAGGATCATTTAGGCTAACCCTTTTCTGTCACTATCAATCAAGGTAATTAGCAACATAATTTGTGGATTAACATACTTGATAACACCAGAAAATTATTTATTGACATATTATCTCAAAATGGAATCCCTACAGGGTAGTCCTGTTAGTCCCTTTAGTCTGATTTTCATTTCAAATTACATAATGCCAGCTACAAAACGCAAGACCGGGTCCCCACCACAGCAAAGCAACGCAGTGAATATGTTATATTTACACAGTAAAAAGTTCCACTTTTAACAGCATGTACATTTAGATAGTTTGATGTTTTTTTTTTCCAATTTGTTTATTTAAAATAAATGCCACGCAGTCTGACAGACATAAAATAGTATTTCCCAAAAAAAGGGTCATTCCAAAAGAGCTATTAACTGAAAGCCTGGCATATGTCATCGTGGTGCACAGTCAAAGTCAACTGGAGGACAAAAGAAGAAGTGGCAAGCCTAAAAAACACCTACAGCAGAAGAACAGTATCTAAAGGCCTGTGCTTACAAAAGAGCAAAAGCAAAAACCTGACACCGGACCGAGAGATGCATTTGGACCTTCAGCTGATTCGTCTAGTGTTCACCAAGCCTCATCAGTAATGGTGTCAGTGGAAAGGTGACTGTCAAGAAGCCATATGTTTTTATGGAGTGATGAATTCAAATGTGATTTTTTTTTCAAACTGTTATGGATATGTAAGCTCAGGATAAAGTGTTTACAGCCATCTGTACAACGCAGTGGCTGCTCTGTCAGATTTTGGGGCTGCATTTCAGTCTGTGGTGTTGGAGATCTTGTTAAATTTGATTGAATTAGGGATGAAGAAAACAATCTTTTGATCTACTATGTGATATCATCTGGAAAACATCTGATTTCCAATAACTAGATAGGAAAATACATAGTGGAACACTCTCAGTCATGGGTTGGCCTTCCCGGAGCTCAGACATTATTGAAGCTGTGTGAACGCAACAAAAAGCAGAAACATCCAAAAAAGAGCTCTGATTGTCCTTCAAGAAGCCTGGAGAACTTTCCTGAAGACTGCTTAAAGACATTACAGGAGAGCTTGCCTAAGAGAGTTTAGACTGTGATAAAGAATAAAGGTGATCATACCAAATACTGACTTTCAAGCTTGTTGGAAACTATCTGATGTAGTCTTTATGAAAAACTGTGTCTACGTTAAAGTTTAAAGGTCAGCTTGCACGCAGGCGTGTTGCCCAGAAGCTGACGAATATCTGTGTGTTCACAAGAGGTGTGTCGAGCTTCTTGAAAGAAACACTGGCACCGTCTTCTCCCTGTGAGCGATGCGTTTGGTTTACTGCCAGCTCAGAAGGGAAAAAAATACATGCAGACTGTCAGCTGCGAGGCTGCTGTGGGTGTTGCAGGTTTGCTGTGAGGCTGCCATCTGCTGACAATCAGCCATGCTGGTGAATCATGGAGACTCAGCTGTCCATTTCTGAGCCCACTCACTGGTGCTGTTGCAATCTTCAGTCAGCACTCCAGTCATTACACAGCATCAAATGCTAATTGCAGTTTTTTTTCCCTCTTGTTTACTTATCTAACATGAGATTTTTTTCCTTTACTTCAACCAGGGGTGTTGCTGTATTTCCCATTTGTTTGTCCATCTGTAAGTGCTACAAAAACCTTTCTGATTTGAATAAAAATTGGTGGAGTGGTTGAGAACCTGTTAAATTTTGTTGTCTGCACCTTGAGCAGTGTACAGAGCCCTCAGTGGGTCTAAACTGCAGCTGTGTTTATGCCCAATTTTTAATTCGTGGAAATCTCAAAAATTTCACAGGCCACACCTTGAATCACAGCCAATCAAAACCTGCATAAAATATACATCAAAAAGTGACATTATCGTCTAATCAGACAGGACAGGATGCCCCGTTCTGATGTGTTAAAGTGTTGCTAGAAATATTACAGTTACAGACACCTCTAGGATTATCTGTAAAATCATTACAATACATAACATTTGAAGTTTTTTCCACATCCTCACATTGGTTGTTTTCACAGAGGTCTGCCAGCAGCAGTACATTCCAGCTATAAATGAAGCGATCAAACATCCTGCTTTAATTCTGCTTCAGTCCTTCTATTTTTACCACCAGCAAGTTCCTCATTCTCACTCTCAGCTTCTTCCTGCTGCTTTCCTACTGTTGGGTACTTCCATCTTCATCTGCGCTCTCACTCTCTCCAGGCTGGATTTTCAGTGCTACCTGTGCTTTATCCCCCATTGAAGCACCATAGAAAATACCCCAATGTGTTTTTCTTTTGAGAGGAATTGCAGTGAGGTGCACTGGTAAGGAAGGCGATGTTGTAGCCATATGCTTCTGTCCACACTGGTGCTTGCGTGTGTCGCTGCATGCTTGGCTGAATAAGATGCATTTAAGGATACGGTTGAAACAACACTGACTGTAACGTGACTTCTCTGAAGATGAAAGATGCTGTTGTCTACATGACACTTTCCTCAAACTTCATGTGGTTTTCTGACAAATATATCTGAATCTTATATAATAGATTCAGAAGACACTGAATTTTCTTTTTATTTACATTTTACCCATTGTGCCAACAATGTGCCAAAGAACTTCAGACCTACTTGTAGTGACTTTTTAAACTCGTTCAAAATGCCATAAATATAAAGATTTACGCATTTAATTACTGGGTAAAACAGATTCAGAAATTCTTTAGTTACAGCAAAAAGAGAAAAAGACAAAACTGAATACAATGGATGTTTAATAAATGAAGCTGCTACACAGGTTCAATAGGGAACAACTGTAATCACACATCTCAGGTGGCTGTGGCTCAGGCAGTAAAGCGGTTCATGTAGCAGTCCAAAGGTTAGGGAACTGATCTCTGGTGCTTCCTGTCGATATGAACCCTGAGTTGCCCCTGATGCATCCACCAGAACGTGTTTAAATGTTAGATAAATGTTGTGTGTGTGAGTGACGTGAAAGCACTTTGAGTGCTGAAATTAAATAGAAATGTGCTATATAAGAACCAGAACATTAATCTAGCTGTGTGTCTGTTCTTTGGATCACTTCCACTTCCCCATACTGTCAGACTCAATGCTGATATCTCTGCTCTTGTCCAATCAACTTCTTTCCCCTCTTCTCTGAGCCAATAAGCCTCCATTCTCTGTGCTCTTCTGTCTTTCAGATTCTCATTTGATCAGCCCTCCTCAAAAGCACCCCATAGTCACTGGAGCCACCATCTTCATCTTCATCACCGCCAGCGTCCAGCCTCCAGAGGGTCCTATTCTAATATCACTACCAGGATACTGTTATGGTGTGATGGCCCATGTAATCTATTCACCAAATGGCTTGTTATAATTCTGAATTGCAATAAATCACATTCAATTCATATTTTGTCAGAATAATAAATTATGGCCAAAACAAATCCAAGAGTTAAACAAGGATACATTTAAAAATATTGTGCAATAATATAACAAAAATGGAAAAATTCATCCACTATTTAACACACATAACATCTCAAACACCCCACTCCACATTTTCCAAAACTTTTATTTATATAAAAATTATACACGCTAAATAGAAACAGCATTTGTCAAGGTTGGCAAAGGAGCCTCCAAAGGAGCAGCAGCAGTAATATTAAACAGGGATGATCAGGCTTCCTGTTTGACAGGCAAAAATTATATTGAACCAACTCACAGGTAACATTTTATTTCCGCAACACCCTACAGGAGGGGTGCCCAATCCCAGTCCTCGAGAGCTACCGTCCTGCAGCTTTTAGACGCATCCTTCTTCTGACACACCTGAATCAACTGAATGGCTTGTTATCAGGCCTTTGCCAAACTTGATGGCATGCTGAAGAGGTAATCACACCATTTGATTCAGCTGTGTTGGAGTAGGGATGCATCTAAAAGCTGCAGGATAGTAGATCTCGAGGACTGGGATTGGGCACCCCTGCCCTACAGTTATCACAATAAATCACCAGCAGTAAACCTGATTTCTCATCTTCAAGTCACTACTGCCACCTGCTGGTTTGTCATGTATGACTACTATGCATGAGTAAACGGGACCCTGACAAAAAAAGCTGCAGGATACACATAGCTTGATTGCAGTATAAAGTAATCAGTGCAATTTAGACATTTTTGTTTAACACATCGAGAATCATGCAAAAACCGTTCATTCCAACAAACCCATATTAAAGTGCAGTGCACGAGCCACTGGTGAGGTATCTTTGGTATTTTTCTCTGCAGTACAAACAAACGTCACGGTGCGGGTCTGAGGACCGTGATTTGATCTTAATCTAAATCTGACAAACACACAAAAACAAAATGTTAATTCAGACAACATATGACTAGTCATCGAACGCTTTGCTTTAGAAATATGTGTGTCAGTACAGCTTTGCTCTCTTGAAATCCTGTGTTTTGTTTTGTTGCTGCTGAACTCTAAAAAGGGCAAACTGCTTCAGAGGAGGGGGCATCCATGAGTCTTAACTGAGCAACTTACCATAACTTCCTGTCGCCAATTTAAACAAGAAGCAAAAACTAAGCATAAAAGTACTGTGTTGTTCTGGGTTTTGTGACTCCACGTACACATAGACCCTAAACCCATCAGGCACTAACAGGAGAATACTTTCAAAGAACCTTTGGTATAAAAGCACTTCTTTGGCATAGGCTAGGAGCAGTAAAAGAAGCTGAAGCACTGCAGTGAATACACATTTTCTTTCAAAGATCACAGAACTGTTGATTGCTCAAGGAAGGGACTGTAACATACATGTTGAGCCCACTGAGTCAAACAGAAAATTCGGTCACATTTTTAATTCTTTGATTATTTTTTGGGTCAAAAAAAAAAAATAATATCACAAAGTAAAAAAGGTGGCAAGTCATTTTTTAAATGAATGTGTGACTTACTAACTGAAGCTAAGGTTTAAAGCTGTGTCTTAACGTGGCCTTAGCCCAAGGAGGTAGATCAGTACTCACTGGCAGGGTTTTATTCTGATCAGTGTTTAGGCACATCTGATCTTTGATGTTACTGACATGTCTGAGTTGAGCAACTTTTCAACATACTTTCTTTCCTCATCGGTTTTAAAATTTAAGGCAACAACCATTTTCATTCTCACTTTCGCTACAGCGATCATATTCTTCAGCAACTCATCTGATTGAGTTTAGTGTAATTTATGACAAAAAGAAATATCAAAGTGTCACATTTGACAAGGTGGAACCGCCAAACTTTTGGCACAGAAATAAATTAAACACTTAACTTATCACAAAAGGGGTTTTTTTTTTTTTAGCCTAAATGAGTACTTGCTCAACTTTTGAGTTGAGTGTTAATACAAAAATGTTCCTATTTTTCTTTTTATTAGTAGATTTGAAAACATATCTGCTATAATTCTGTTTATGAAAAGCCAAATATTCAGTATTGAGTAAGGAGACTGATGAGGATGAGTCTAAACTAAGACCTAAAAGGTTTTCAAGAAGATATTTTTCTGTTGATAGACTATCAGCTGGCCTTCTTTCCTTTGCAGCAGACTTACTCTCTTAGAATTGCCTGGTAAGGCACCAGGTAAATGTGATCAGCATCTTTCGTGGCCTTTGGCAAAGTCCTGCCAAACCCTCAGCAGCTTTGGTGCCTTAAAGCCATTAACAATGATCAACTTGGCGAAGGTGCACCTGTCGTACTTCAGGTTTTTGATTTCGAACAGGCTTCTGAAGAACGGCAGGCTGTAGGCGTACACAGGCCTGACACCCAGCATCCGCAAGCACAAGCCCACATAGACATCCTCCAAAGGGATGACCCGCACAAACCTGGAGGCCCAGGAGATCCTGGCTGCCAGGTCAGCGGAGAACACGTAACCGGCTCCAGACACGTAGGAGGGGAAGCTCTCCTCTGGATATAGCTCCTCTGACACGTACCACTTGCTGTTGGGCTCCCGCCGTGGCCTGCCATCCTGGATCACCGACCCTGTGATGAAGTTCTCCTTGGGGGAGTTCCTCAGCCACTGGATCAGGTAAAAGACATTAACGAAGATGTCTGCATCCACCTTCATGGCGTAGGACGCATCGGGGCAGTAAGTAGCCAGCCACCTCATCATCATCATGGTTTTGATTGTCAGATTGTGGTAATTATCCACAAAGTTCATCTGGACGATGTCTGCATGCTGCCTGCTCTCCTCCTCCAGTTTCTGCTGGAGGGCCGACATCTGTGGCCTCTGTGGGATCCCCACAAAGAAAAGAGTGAGGGTGTCCCGGCCAGAGGCGCTCCACGTTTTCCTGATGGCCTCCCGTGCCGCAGCGTCCTCAGCTCCCACGGGCACCATGAACAATAGGAAGGGGCTCCTGTGCCTGCAAACACTGGGCTGATTGAGGAGGTAGCGGTATGTCTGAGGGTCTACGAGACGGTACTCCTCCGGGGGAAGCGGGCTGGGCTCTGGCGTCTGTTTACTCAGTGAGCTCGCTAAGATATGCGCAGTCAGGGCCAGCACAGCGGCAGCGCTGAGTAACTTCACCAGCCTCCGGATTAAAGTTGCCCGCATGGTCTAAACCGACGAGCCTCTCTTTATTTCCCTAACGCGTCCGATAGCAGGCCCCTCAGCCCGGGTCCCCGTGATCCCACACGGAACATGTTTCCCAGCTGGGAGGACCGGGAAGTAGAAAGTGGTCTTACAAGGTGCCACTTCTTCTTCGTCTCTTCTTCCGCGGTTGAAGGCCAACAATAAGGCGTGTTACTGCCAACTCCACGGGTGCGTTCCAAAAGTACCTCCTACTCCTAACCACTTTCCTGACCTTGGAAAACACTTTATCGACTTCAAGGAAAATTTACGTTAGTCGTCTCCTCAGGATTGAGCCTCTAACTCGTCCTGCTGGCAGCAGATTGATGGTTTTTATTGAACTGGCTGCATCTTAATATATAAATGACAGTAAGGAGCAAGCTCTGTTTGCCCAAGTGCAACATATTTTGAGCTAGTTTTCCTTTCTAAAGTTTAGTTTTGAGTTTTTATGTTAGTAAGTTTTTCATACGTAATTTTCTTTAGGTTAATAAAGATAACCTACATATCTTTAGGTTACTTTTAGTTAAGTATAACAACCTTGGAAAAGGCACTAATATTTCTTAATTTCCTAGTGAGACAAGAATCACATTAGATGTTTCAAGTTAGTGCTTTGTCACATTCAGAGTAAAATGTGTTCAGGTGTCGACATATGTCTGGTTATGGGAAGGCTCTCATTCTGCTTCTCTTGCACGGCTGATGTAGGTGGTCAGATGTTCATGACTCTGCTGCTGGTAGAAAAAAACAACAACTGATGTCAGGAAGTTTTTCTTCTTCTCTGGTTTATTAACAAACATTAAATGCAGTAAATGTCATCACAGCCTACACCAAAAACTTTCAGTCAGCTGCTGCTATGTTGGCTTCTGTATCAGTTTCAGAGAGTGTATCTGTTGTCTCCAGTGTGTGTTCCAGCTCTGCTGTTCGCTCAGCTGTCTTCGTTTCATGTCGTCTGAGAGCAACAGTTCCAACTTGACCACTTGCTCAAACCGCTGACACACACACACACACACACACACAAACATTAATTACGTGTGTCATTTTGTTTGTGTGTGTGTGTGTGTGTGTGTGTGTGTGTGTGTGTGTGTGTGTGTGTGTGTGTGTGTGTATACACACCTTCATAGCAGTGTTTCTTTGCTCCATAACAGTCACTTGTCCTGGGGTCCACTTGGATGTAGCGATCGAAACTGTTGTTACCGTAGTATGAGAAGATGGCAGGTCACCTGTGCTGTTGGTTGTCATGTCCATACACACACACACACACACACACACACACACTTTAAATTGACTATAGTTTCTTCTCTAGTCACAAACATCTGTACTGCCAGGGGTAACATGCAGGTCAGAGGTCAAAGGTTACCTATTTTCAGCGCTTGGTCTGCTTCCTGTTTCAGATGCTGCTTCTACAGTAACAGCACCACCTTCTGTCTGCTGTCGTGCTGTTGCTGTACCAGTTTCTATGGAAACAGGTTAAACATAAAAATTATTCAAAGTTGTTTTGGAAGTACTCATCTTGAAATGCATCTGGGAACTTATCTGGGCAGAAAATTTTAAGCACTATATAAATAAACTTTAATTTCATTGGTTACCCAGATATATAAAATGCACGTGGGAAATCACCATTCAGATGCTTTCAAATTTTAGTGACTTTATCCAGAAAGTATTCACTTCACTTGTTTCACATTTTGGAATGTAACAGCCTTTTCACCTCAAAATTCTACACACAATACCCCACAATCTTTGCTCAATACTTTGTTGAAGCAGCTTTGGCAGCAATTACAGTTTGAAGTCTTTTTTTGAGTATGACGCTACAAGCATGGTACACATATTTTGGGGTAGCTTCTCCAAATTTTCTTTGCAGAACCTCTCATGTTTCATCAGGTTGGATTTGAAGGATTGGTGCACATTTTCAGATCTCTCCAGAGATGTTCAATTGGGTTCAAGTCTGGTCTGTGGCTGAACAACTCAAGGACACCGACAGAGTGGTCCCAAAGCCAGAGAACTTTGTTTCTCATGGGCTGAGCATCCTTCATATGGTTTTTCAGCAAACTCCAGGCAGGCTGCCATGTGCATTTGACTGCTGAGTCACTTCTGTCAGCCCAGGGCTGATTGGTGGCGTGCTGCAGAAATGGTTGTACTCCTGGAAGGTTCTTGTCTCTCTACAGAGCAATGCTGGAGCTCTGGCAGAGCAATCATTATGTTCTTGGGCACCTGCCTGATGGACGCCATTTAAATCCAATCGCTCAGACAAACTTACATTTCCAAGGTCATTTTATTGGAATCATCAATAAACTCCAATAAAAAACAATTCAAAAACTTGACAACACTGCCATCTTTTGACATATGAGCCTAAGAGACTATTCCAAGGTCTGATGTCTTGGTGCTAATTACCACAGGGAAATTGCTATGTAGGCTCCATTACTTGCAGCACGTCAGGCAGGTGATCATCTATGATTTATAGCCTAACTGAACAGATGTTTATAATATGTCCATTACAGCTTAAGGTAAGCATCTCTGCACACACACACGCATGCACACACACACAGCCATTATGATGGTACAAATGAGTAAAGGTTACCTGCAGGGCTAAAGAGGTCATTCATCTGATGGAGCAGCTTCTCTGTCAGAGAAGCCAGTGATGTAACAAACTCCTCCCCTCTGCCTCTCACACATTCCTGCATTCAATAATATAATGCACACTCAAAGTGAGACTGCAGATTAGAAAGGTGTTATCTGGTGCCACTGTCACATACCTGCAGCTCAAGGTGTGCACTGGAGATAGTGCTGTGTAGCTGCTGCTGTCTCAGCTCTTCTCTGCTGTTCAGCATCTCCAGCTCATCCTCCCCGAGAGACGTTCGCAGCTGACCTATGTTCACACTCTGACAACCAGACACATAGAAACCAGTCAGCTTGCAGATCTTTACTGTCTGTATCAGAGCCTTCTGCATCACAGCTTCATACCTTCTCCTTCTCACTGGCTGCCAGAGTCTCCTCCAGCTTCTGTGTGAGTCTCGCCACTTCCTCTCTGAGCCCCGCCCCATGCTGTCGCTCATGGTCACTGATCAAAACTTCAGGTGATAAAAGTAGCAGCTCCTCGAACACAGACAGCTGCTTCACCACATCTGACCCATAGACAGGTAGAGACAGACAGTGTGTATAAAATTTTTAGGTGCTTATTCTGTATCTGTTTTGAGATATTTGTATCTTTCTAAGATATATAAGTTCAGCCTGATGTTCCTGTTTGTATCTCTCATGTGTCTGTTCTAATTCTGTAGTTTTTGTTTTGGGATATTTGGGACATGGGGGAAAAGATAGCTTTTAGAGATGGTGACATAGAACAGCTCAAACATGTGCATCATGAGCTGAAGGAGAGACTGAAAATGGCAAAAGTGAAATACAAAAAGGAATCTACAGCCCAACAACATCTGTGAGGTGTGGAGAGCAATCAACACCATCTCTGGCTACAGCAAAAACAAAAGACAGCCACTCCTGGGTGAAGTGGGTAGAGCTGATGAACTCAACCAGTTCTTCAATTGATTTTACTCTGTGGTCACACCTACATCCACTGCTGCTCCTCCATCACTTTCTCCTAATTCTTTTCAACACGTGGGCATCTTCAGTGCAACTCCTCCAATTGTGTGCTTCTCAACCACAGCTCCCACGTCTCCTTGCATCTCTAATATGGCAGCTATTTCCTATCCCACACCTGTTCTTCCACCATTGTCTGTCACAGAGACAAAGGTGGGATTGGAACTAGGAAGACTATGCTCTGGGAAGGTTGCTAGTCCAGATGTTGTGTCCAAAACCTGCCTATTCACTCCCCTCCACAGTTGCTTTCTCTGTATCAGGCAGCTTGCAATAAATAATTTAAACCTGGCAACTGTCGTTTTAGTCCACTCTTTGGGACTGGTTTAAGTTACACTCTAACCTGTTAAACTTTATCAGTTGTCATTTTACTGAGCATGTGCAAAAGGGTGTAACTATTGCACTGGAGTTCAAGGCAAATCTCATCCACTCCAGTGGTCCTGCCACTAAGGAGTTTTTAATTTACCTCACCCAAGGTTGCTGAGTTCAGAACGGAGAAAATCCAACTATGTATATAAAGGAAGGCTGGATATTTTCATCTAGCATCTGTTTGGACCAGATCTTCAAAGGACTGTTAGAGTTCAGATTAGGACAAGGTTAAGGCCTCAGCCAGATTATAGTGCAAAATTATAGAAATGTTAGTCATCAAAAAGATGGACAGAAAATTGTTGTATTTCTGAATGGGTACCATCTCTGCTGGTGTCCAGAAACCTCCTTGCCTGCTCGTGGTATCCCACCAGCTTCTGCTGCATGTTCTCAATCCATTGGTCCAAGGAGTCAGGAAGAAGCTGGAAACAGCTTAGACGCTCACTGCGATAAAAGTCCTGATGGATGGACAAGCGAAAGGTTCGTGTTAGTTTGTGCAGGTTGAGGTCAATTTGACTTCAGTTTGGACCAATGATAACATCAAGTGAGAAGATGATGTGGATCAGTGTGAAGTTAAAGTGGAACCTTAGCATCAGAAAATAATTTAATTATCGAGTGCTCTGTGGTTTTCAGGAAACTGTTAGGGATAGGATTTCCCCTCAGTCATGTTTATGTTACCTCAGCAAGCTGCAGGAGAATGTCATTGGCTTTCCACAACGCCAAATTAACTTTGGAGCTAAAAGACCTGAAATGCAGAAATATCATAATGGAACTAGAACATTCCATAAGCTACAAATCAGATCTGAATCAGTTGGGACTCACTGTGCACTCAGATCTGGTTCGGGTCCAAAAATCTGGAACCTTCTCTCATGCCTGATATCAGTCCTGATAAACCTGGCGCCCCTCTTTACACTGAAATACAAACACGGGTTAAAAATAAAATAGGACAAACAAATCATAGATTATCTATAACATATATCTATTAGTGGTTATTGTACTAAAAATGACTTTAATATGAATCCTCAAATTTGCCATTTTGTCTACAGCTAACCTTAAACCTCACATGACCATATTTGAAGGAAGGGGACTGAACGGATCAGCTAACACCATTTGATTTGGGTAACCCTAACCCTACAATTCTTCTCCCTAGTCTTGGCAAACCCCATTTTCCTCTAAAAATAGGACATGTGTTAGTCAACTATGGAACAAAAAATAATTGTATTCGACACACTTCAAAAATATTTATATTATTCCAAAAAGCTTTAACTTTATTTTTCTCCAAAACATAAGGTTAGGTTTAGGGGCAATATACTAGGATAATAATACTAGAAGTATTAGTGTATGACATTACAGTATGACAGTTAGAAAGACTTAGATAGTATTTAAAAATAATAAAAAAATTATACAATCTGGGTGTAAGGTCATCAGTGATGATGACATATCAAGAAAGTAAAATGGCTGTCAGTGTTGTTATGTTTGCAGCCATAAACAAAATGACATTGATGTTCAGATGAGTTGCAATGCATCATGTTTCTACATGTGTTTACCTCGGTGCATTGACAGAATCTTGTCTCTGCTGAAGCTGGATAGGATTCAGACCTGCAGAAACACAACATGCTGTCAGTCTGAACTGGGTTGGCTGTTAAACACCAAACGCATTGCAAAAAAAACAACAACACGGAATTGAGAATTTTCCAGATCCAAACTTGCTGTATAACGTATATACACACCGAAAACATTTTGTGGAAAATTCATCCTCAAAAAATACACACTTTAAAAGAAAATAAGTTGACAGCAAGTCATGATGAGCTGGTTCTGACGTTTCTAAACAAGAAAAGTAAGAAACTGAGATTCTGGGTTCATCCAATTCTCACAAGTAGGCAGCATGACCTGGAGCAGCGTATAGCTGTATGTCTGAAGTAAAACAGAATTATTTTTCTATTTCCATCTCTCTAGTAGTCAGTACTGGTGTGCGTTTGAGCTATGAGGGCATTTGTTTCCAAATGCAGTCTGCGGTCAGATCTGTTTATTTGGATCCAAAAAATCAAGGTTGGTTTGAAAAAATAAATGCCAAAAATGTGTCCCAGTGAAATAACGCGGTCAGTGTGAACAGATGCACAAAGAATAGCTTTGTCTGAAAAATATTTAGAATGCACAAAATATTCATATTGATTTTATGCATTCAATGTGTGAAGCCCTTCAGTCACCAGTTAATCATCCAGGCTTAAGGGTATGTTAAGAAAGGCTGACACACAGACACACACCTTGTTTATATAGTCTTTGGTTACTCTGAACACACAAATGAAAAACTGTAATGCCAAAATACTTCATTTGAAAGTTTTCAGTTCGTGAAAGTTTTTTTTTTTATTAGGGATATGACTGAGTTTCAGTCAGGTTTCAGAGTTCATCACAGCACAGAAACAGCTTTAGTGAAGGTTACAAATGATCTTCTTATGGCCTCTGACAGTGGACTCATCTCTGTGCTTGTCCTGCTAGACCTTAGTGCAGCATTCGATACTGTTGACCATAATATCCTATTAGAGCGATTAGAACATGCTGTAGGTATTACAGGTACTGCACTGCAGTGGTTTGTATCATATCTATCTAATAGACTCCAATTTGTACATGTAAATGGAGAGTCCTCTTCACACACTGAGGTTAATTATGGAGTTCCACAGGGTTCAGTGTTAGGACCAATTCTGTTTACATTATACATGCTTCCCCTAGGCAGCATCATTAGAAGACATAGCATAAATTTTCACTGCTATGCAGATGACACCCAGCTCTATCTGTCCATGAAGCCAGATAATACACACCAATTAGTTAAACTGCAGGAATGTCTTAAATGGTAAATGGTAAATGGCCTGTATTTGTATAGCACTTTACTAGTCCCTAAGGACCCCAAAGCGCTTTACACAACCAGTCATCCACCCATTCACACACACATTCACACACTGGTTAAAGACATAAAGACCTGGATGGCTGCTAACTTTCTGCTTCTTAATTCAGATAAAACTGAGGTTATTGTACTCGGCCCTGAAACGCTTAGAAATATGGTATCTAACCAGATTCTTACCCTGGATGGCATTACCTTGGCCTCCAGTAACGCTGTGAGGAACCTTGGAGTCATTTTTGACCAGGATATGTCCTTCAACGCACATATTAAACAAATATGTAAGACTGCGTTCTTCCATTTGCACAACATCTCTAAAGTTAGAAATATCCTGTCTCAGCGTGACGCTGAAAAACTAGTTCATGCATTTATTATTTCCAGGCTGGACTACTGCAATTCATTATTATCAGGATGTCCAAAAAACTCACTGAAAAGCCTTCAGATAATCCAAAATGCTGCAGCAAGAGTCCTGACAGGGACTAGAAAGAGAGAGCATATTTCTCCTGTTTTGGCTTCCCTTCATTGGCTTCCTGTTAAATCCAGAATTGAATTCAAAATCCTGCTCCTCACATACAAGGTCTTAAATAATCAGGCCCCATCATATCTTAATGACCTTGTAGTACCATATCACCCTATTAGAGCACTTCGCTCTCACTCTGCAGGCCTACTTGTTGTTCCTAGAGTATTTAAAAGTAGAATAGGAGGGAGAGCCTTCAGTTTTCAGGCCCCTCTTCTGTGGAACCAGCTTCCAGTTTGGATTCGGGAGACAGACACTATGTCTACTTTCAAGATTAGGCTTAAAACTTTCCTTTTTGCTAAAGTTAGGGCTGGACCAGGTGACCCTGAATCCTCCCTTAGTTATGCTGCAATAGACGTAGGCTGCCAGGGATTCCCATGATGCACTTGAGTTTTTCCTTTCCAGTCACCTTTCTCACTCACTATGTATTAATAGACCTCTCTGCATTGAATCATATCTGTTATTAACCTCTGTCTCTCTTCCACAGCATGTCTTTTATCCTGTCTTCCTTCTCTCACCCCAACCGGTCGCAGCAGATGGCCGCCCCTCCCTGAGCCTGGTTCTGCCGGAGGTTTCTTCCTGTTAAAAGGGTTTTTCCTCCCCACTGTCGCCAAAGTGCTTGCTCATAGGGAGTCATATGATTGTTGGGTTTTTCTCTGTATCTATGAAGCGCCTTGAGGCGACTTTTGTTGTGATTTGGGGCTATATAAATAAAATTGAATTGAATTGAAAGAAGGAGTTTGCATGTTCTCCCCGTGTTTGCGTGGGTTCCCTCCGGGTACTCCGGCTTCCTCCCACCATCCAAAGACATGCAGCTTGTGGGGATAGGTTAATTGGATAATCTAAATTGTCACTAGGTGTGAATGTGCGAATGAATGTGAGTGCAAATGGTTGTCTGTCCCTGTGTGTCGGCCCTGCGACAGACTGGCGACCTGTCCAGGGTGTACCCCGCCTCTCGCCCTATGACAGCTGGGATAGGCTCCAGCGCCCCCCGCAACCCTGAAAAGGATAAGCGGAAGCGAATGGATGGATGGATGGAAGGATGAATTGAAAGAAATCCTGATCCTCACCATAAACCTACTCAGCCCAGCGAGGTGTGAGATAACCTGGTGAAAGCTAAAACCACTGTAAAAGTGCTCTACACAACAGAAGTTATGGCAAATTCTATTGTAATGCTAGAATAAGTTAGCAATACAAGTTCAATCATGTAACCAGTTTTTAAAAAGAAAAACAGTGAACTGCACTAAGCTGTCTACAGGTTGTATGAGTGGTGAAGTAGTTTATGTGCAACTCTCTGCAACACTACTGAGAAAAAAGACATATTTCAGTCAGAATGAAAAAGGAAACAAATGTTTGTACTTTACCAGAAGATATCCTTTGTCTCCATTCTCTTTCCTTTGCTGGATCTTGGCATCTAATCCTGTATGTTTGGGTGTTGGACAGAAATAAGGGGGTGAAACATTTTTTTGTCTGCATAATCAAAGAGTATCACACAACCAGCAGTAATCTTGCTCCTGCAGCAGCGGGATTATTAGTGCCTTCTATTAAAGTTGGAAGTTTTAATGTCTGAGTTCCAAGTTAGAATTTTCAACTGGAAGTTGGATTTTCAACTCTGAAAATCAGAGCAGCCCCATCAACCCAAAGTTAACTTAAATGGACCTCCACATATATACCTGTTCAAGGACCTGATGATCCCCACAACAGGATCATCAAGGGGGTCCATATTTGTTTTGTTTGGCTGTAGTAAACCAGGAGACAGGTTTAGCAGGACCTGCTTCCTGGATTTATGGTGACCTGACAAAGCAAGGCTTTCCTCCAGTGCAGAGTCCTGAACACAAAAATGAAAAATTAATCCACGTGGAAAGAAAATAGACCGGGTCAAGACTGTCTGCAAAAGGCAGAAGAAAAATAGAAGAGGAGGGCATAGACCCCATGCAGCCTAGAAAGAAGAGAAGCAGTGCAGAAAAACAAGGCAACAGGTGGTGGATAAGAAGTGACATACCAAACTCAAATCCAGGTACTGACAGCACTCCCTGAGTTCTTTATTGATTGATGACAGGAAGGAACAAACCTGATCTGGAGACAGCTGCATATAGAGAAAATATTCACATTGGAGCTCTTGTTCTTTGGTATAAGTACTACAGTCCTCTGTACAGTAACTGAATAGGAGTAATAACAGTAGTCATTTGACCAGGGGTGAAAAAATAATGTTATGTTACTACTATAAGTGTGGACACAGATTTTTTTTCTGTGGCTTTGTTTAATTATGTGCAGTTTTGGTGGACTTTGTACTGTTCATTCTTGCCTCTTTTAAATCTACCAGTTTTCCCATTTTCCTGCTTTTTTTCCCTACCAGCCCTGTTCAATTAGCCAATGTTCATATTATATCTGGATTAGATCATCTCCATTGTCATCTTCTCAAACATGTCCTGACAGCATCCAGCAAACCTGCTTTTCAGAATTGTTTCCTGGAAGCTCTGACCACGTGCACTGTGTTCTTTGCAGTTTCACCACAGCCCTCAAACTTGTGGAAATAAAAAAAATATAAGCTTCTGTTTCAGAGGTGCACAAAAAGATGACCACGAGTCCGAGATCACTCAAATTCATATCAGCTAAGCCTTTTGGTTTTAATTGGTCCTGTTCTTGGACATTTTTGATTACTTCTTGTATTTATGGGCCACTGTTCTTCCAGCTGCAATATAACTTTGACACTGCGCAGTCAAATCTCCCAGCTACCTTACTACCTGTGTGTCATCCAACATCTTCCTCAGGTCCTCCAGTCTTTTGCTGATAACAGTCTGCTGGTGGTTACTTCTGGCAGCCTGGAGGGGCCCAACAGTATTAATAAACAACCAGCAAAGACAGAGAGAGACAAGCAGACAGAGAGAGAGAGAGATGGGCACCTCAGCTTTGATGTGAACTTGTGTGCTGGTGATCATTTTCTGGGCATCCTCAATAAATTTCACCTCAGACTTCAGAAAGGACAGTTTCTCTTCCAAGGGAGCCGACACTTCTTTCACCTGCAAAATATCATTAGACTGTTTAATGTTGAACACCAGAACTACCTCTGGAGTCTCCACTAGTGTGCATAGAGTACCGTATTGCTTCCATAAATATCATGTGAAAAAATTCAGTTTCCACCTGCCAGACATTTAGTGGTCTCACATATCATTCCACTTTAAAACTTATTACTATTACTACTTATCTCTCTAGTTGCTTGGACTTTTTCTATATTGTTCTATTAATTAATTAATTAATTAATTAATAATTAAAGGTAAAGACCCAAGAATCTGCTTTGCTGACAACCAGATATAAACACATTATATTCACAATCTATACTGTATATAAAAAATGTACACAGCGACCTGGACATTGACAATAGTGTAAGAAAGCAATATTGTTTTTCAGATTATTCCAAAAAACACCAATAAACACCAGATTATTGGACATAGGGCCTACAGTAGCATGTTCCTGGCTATCAAAGAGACTGGGTCCTTTCGATTTAGAGGAGTAGCAGCTCTACTCTGAGCCCCTCCCCGATGGCCCAACTCATCACCCTATCTCTAAGAGAGAGGCCAGCTACTCTTAGACAAGGCTCATTTCCGCCGCTTGTATCTGCAATCTTGTTCTTTCCGCCACTAACGAAAGCTGGTGACCATGGATGAGGGTAGGGACGTAGGTATACCAGTAAATTGACAGCTGTTGGCTTTATCAGGCCACCCCCTGATAAAGCCAACAGAACTGCATCATCTGCAAAAAGCAGATATGAGATTCTGAGACCACTCAAGTCGAAGCCTTCCACCTGGTCCAGTGTTCTGCCCAGTCACATCCTTCCAGGTCTCACTGACGTTGCCCACAAATGTTGAAGTCTCTCAGTAAGACGACAGAGTCCCCACGTGGACCTTCCTCAAGCATCCCGCCCAGGGACTCCAAAAACTGTCATTCGACACATAACCGCAGATGACAGTTATGACCTATTTCCCGACCCGAAGGCACAGGGAACAAACTCTGACGCCAACCAGGAAAAACTTGGATTGTTTTGGCTGTATGTTTTGTGTAATTTATACTTTTTGAATAGCTCTTTGTCTGGTCCCTCACCTGGGACCAATTTGTCATGGGGGCAAAAAGTCCACTGACAACATAGCCCCTGGAATCCCTGGGACACTGGGGGGCAAAAGCTGTTATAAAGGGGAAACTATACAAATAAAGAAAATGTGATTGTTGGTGCCTTTTGGAGGATTAAAAAATTATCTAAATAAAAGTTATCTAATATGTTTGTGCTTCACTTATGGTGAGTGATATTCTAGTATTGTCCCAGTGTGTTACTTTCCACTGTTTAGCTAATATGCTAATATGTGTCTGAGCATTGCCCCAGTACAGTTCATGTATGCAGTTTGCTTACTAAGCTTGTTACTGTTATCTACCTATCGAACATTCCACTTTCTTGTCCAAATATGGTAACTTCTGACCCCAACTGTTCTCAGTGAAAACACTAAGAATAAGGTTTCAAAATCCTGAGTCCACAATTAGATGGTGACCATATGGATCTTTTATATATAGTCTAGGTTTGATGTCATCATGGGGCCACCAGGCAAGAGAATTGGGATGGAAATAGGAATTTTGTCCAAAGAGCGACCAGGCTCTACTCGACCATTTTATGCAAACTGTGCTTTACAGAAGTAACAATTAACAGAGGATAATACATTGCACCTTCTGTAAGCTCCTGGATTCAAAAGCCTCAAGAGCAGAGTAGATGGACTCCTCAGTTGTGCTGATACGCTTAGTTTCCTCCCTCACCCTTCTCTGAAACATCTTTAGCTCCTGAGGTGCAAAATCTCCTCCTTCACTGAACAGCCTGCAGGAGGAAAACACACTCATCTGGTGATGATCACTTTGTTTTGCTGAAGAGTCTGCTGCAGCTGCCGTTACCTGAAGGAGCTGAGGAGTTGTGCTGTTTTGTTTCTGCCCTCCTCCATTCTTATCATGACTGTCTGTCTGAAGTTGGTCAGCCAGTCCTGCGTTTCTTTGATGTGTCTATGCAGACAGTCCTGCAGGGTGGTGCTAGCAGCCTCCCAACTGCAGAGAAACATACCTGTGGTCAGTGTCTCGGTCTCACTAAGCTGACAGTCACATAAAGGTGCAGATAGACAGTTTTTACTGTTGACTGCTGCTGGCTGTTTGGATGTTGGCCTCAATGTTGGACAAAGTGACCATAAGCTCCATGTTCTTTTTCTTTATGGAGGCCTGCAGGTCTTGCAATTCCATCCTACAGGAGGTCAACAGGTCCAACACACCCTCAAAGTGGGTGTCCACATGCTGTCTGTGGAGCTGTAGCTCAGCTACACACAAAGACACAGTTTGGTTAAGAGGTGTTTTCATTATTAACCTGTCACTATATGCTTCTAGCTGCTTCTGTAAAAATAATATGGGAAGGACCACAGACTATTAATATAGATGGACATTAGTATTGGTAGTGACGTGCTAAGCAGATGCTACAGAAAGTGAATGATATTTTGTGACTTCAAGCATCTAACTTAACTGCTGGCAATGAGACATATCCAGACAAGAGGTAACCTTTTCCCAAAGAAGCTGATTCTGAAAACAATTTTGGATGTTGAACTTCCAGTGGGAGAAACAGTGGGTGGCATTGAGCAGGTCACCTACTGATCGGAAGGTTGGTGGTTCAATCCCTGGCTCCTCCAGTCTGCATGTCAAGTATCCTTGGGCAAGATACTAACCCCAAGTTGCTCTCCGATGCATCCATCAGGGTGAATGTAGTTAAAAAGCACTCAGTATAGAGAAAGTGTTTGGGTGAATGTGGCATCTTGTCTAAAGTACTCCGGCTGGAGTAGAAAAGCACTATATAAGAATCAGTCCATTACCAATCAACTTTCTTACCTGGATTATTGAGCAGACAAGATAATCTTTTCTCAACTTCCACGCAAGCTACTAATGAGAGTGAAAGATATAATTGATTGACATACGGCCTGGTATTAAATATGCTACAGGGTCACTTATCGGCGCCCCCCTGCCCTCCATCCAGGATCTGTACCTCTCAGATCTTTTTGATCTGCTGCCCTCTGGCAGACGGTACAGAAGCCTGCAGACCAGGACCACCCGACATAGGAACAGTTTCTTTCCCCTGTCACACTGCTCCCACTGCCAGACTGCAACTGCACCTTATGTAGTATTCATTCCACCTCATTCATTTCTGTATTTTATGTATATAAGTTTAGATTCGTTATTTATAGTTGGTTTACACAGCTTTGTGTATGCACGTGTACGCATGTGTAATGTGTGTGATTTACATTGCTGTGTGTGTGTGTGTGTGTGTGTGTGTGTGTGTGTGTGTGTGTGTGTGTGTGTGTGTGTGATTTACATTGCTGTGCTTGAGAGCCACCATCTACCGGAACCAAATTCCCTGTATGTGTCTGCACATATACTTGGCCAATAAACACGATTCTGATTCTGATTCTTAGGCAACTGGAGCACTGAAGCACCACTAGCTGTTAGCTTCAAACAACTAGACTACTTCCAGGGTGGATGCAGTTTTAAACCTGTATTATTTTCAGTGGCCAGCATGAGTGAGTCATTTAGTTGAAAAACAAAATCTTATATGAGGATAATAATAATTAACTGGCAAAGTCGGAAAACCTTTTATGAGTTGCTTCAAAAAAAAAAATTTCACTGATGATTCTATAACTGCAGTTTTATTGTCGATTTATGTCAGTGGCTGTTAAAGTTAGACATTAGAGACATTTTAAAATAATTTCTGAGTGGCAGCACTTGCTTGTAAAAGGATTTGGTGTCTTTTAGCCTCATGCATTCAAGTCTGATTTCAAAACTTAAGATGTCAGTAGGAAAAAAGTTGAAATCACTGTTTAAACCCATCTTTTATATCCATTCTGTGAATCATGATTACTACCATGTGTTACAGCAAATTCTGTAACCTTTGACTAACTTTCACCAACATTTGTGCATTGTTTGTGTGTGTCTGTTACCCATGCGGGGCTCGTATATATGGGTCTTGATATGTCGGGGGCTCAGCTGCTGGAGTTGGAGCTCCTGCTCTGAGCGCACCGCCTCCTTCCTGTCTCTCATCATTGAAACCGCTAAACTGAGCACATTGTGGAAATGCTGCTCCAGGTGGTTCAAGAACAGAGTCCGGGACCTTGACACACAGACAGTCAGCCTTTGAGGTGGCGATCTTTCAACTGAGAGTCCTTACAAGAGTGGAAATACAAGCATGCGTGCGTGAGTACCTGCTCAGTGAGTCCAGGAGGAGGTCCACAGGAAATAAGCTCAGGTGTGTCTCCCACTCCAGGTTGACTGGCAGGTTGGGAGTGGAACATCTGAAGACAGGAGCTGAGCAGACCACATCTTTTGATGAGGTAAAGGTGACAGAGCTGCTGAAATCACAGATCTCCTTCAGGATGGACCCTGCCTGAAATGCACACGCACACACACACACACACACACACACACACACACACACACACACACACACACACACACACACACATAACCATTGATATTTTCTGGATCAATCAGAAATTGATTATTGTTTGTTTATCATTAATTAGCGTCACCTCAATTAGCCAATTTTGAGAGCTGTGTGAAGTTTCAGGACTTTCAATCTGCCAGCTGGTTTCTACACAAACAAATAAACATGTCAATACTAAATAAAACCAGTTTAAGTATCTGAGCATGAGTGTGAAAGAACAGACCCAGGTATGGGCTGGATCGGCCGCTAGATGGTTGGACAAGCTTTTCCAAATCCCCTGGACTCTGAGAAAAAAGAGACATGACTTAAATTGATGATAACCTTTTTTAGAGGACAATGAGATGAAAAAGTCAGATGTGTTCAGATCGATGCAAACTATTTCAGGCTTCACTGTAATTGTGTTTCTGTGGTTACCAGCTACATGTAGTGAGTGAGGTCTGTCTGCTATGGTTACCGGTTGGTAGGTGTGACTCAGGTGGTAGAAGGAGCTGAGGTTCCTGCTGTAGGAGACAAGCTCCTCCAAACAGCACGACGGGTGAAGATTCAACAGGGTCCATTGATCAATGACAAATTGATTGCAACTGCACACACACACACACACACACACACACTGAAAATTAGGACCTTTTATTCAAATTCACCTTTCTTCCTGCCCACACAACCTCTGTCCTTTTTACAGTTAAAGTTGTGGCTGTGTTCGCCTCCGGCCAATCAGACAAATGATCATGTTAAATAATCAGAGTTGGTCAGCTAAGCTTTGTGTTTTCATGATGTGATTGATTGTTCCCTGGGGAACTGTACAGACATTGCTTCCCTGCTATGGTCCAAGGCAAAATGTTAACAAACTGGGTGGGGATGTTGTGAATTTCAATATTTGTAATAAATTGGAGAGAAAGTGAACTTTTATTTGGATTTTGCTTTGGGATTAGCCTTAGCTGGCACCCTGTAGTACCTGTGCTTAATCTGCTGCAAGTAACCGATAGTTTTGTCCAGAGACGTCTTCAGAGCATCCTCACTGCTCTCTTGACGGAGTCCTCCTAACAGGTCATCCATTTGCATCTTCCGTTTCTGATAGAATAAGAGCAAGCATGTTGGAAAAGGGAACCTGTCGTGCTCTCTCTCGGGCAAAAGTGTGAAGACCACGTCGACCTGTGACGGTGACTTACCTGTATGTAATTTGTTAACATAAATCCTTTAAGGTGCTATTAAAAACTTTGCCCGCTTCCTGATTTCTTAGAGGTTTTTTTCTTCATATTTGTCACAATTAAATGTTTCTGATCATCAAATAAATTCTTATATTAGACCAGTGGTTCCCAAACTTTTTTTGCTTACTTTTTTTGTTTACATGAGATGAATTGCAGAATGGCAGATAGAGAGAAAATACTGTAAATCTTTCTATCTTCAGGTTTTACACTCTTACATATACACACGCAGTTACTGTCCCTCCATTTAGAAAGGCAGAGGCATCATGGTGGAATTATTTTACGTGTAGTTGTTTTTTTCCTGGGTAATAATATTCAACATTGCTATCAATACATTTTTCAAAAAATGCCTCTCTGTGCAAAATGGGTTCAAAAACATAAACAACTGTGGGATACTGTTTGTCCGTGATTTGGACAGGGGGAGTAAATTATGGCAGGATCAGCCTGATATTATTTGTATCCCACTGTAACTTTACTGTATAAAGAGCTAACATCTCCAAAATGTCAGGAGTAGTTAGTTATCACAAGTTTGTGAACTAAAAATCAAGAATGTGGGATACTGTTTGTCCGTGATTTGGAGAGTCCGGCGCCTGCTCCCGACGCAGGGAAAACCAATTCTGCAGGGGAGACCTACCTTGGCACTTGTGCAGGTGAAGCCAAAGGGAAGATATGCTTCACCATATTTTCTAGTCTTTGGCTTGGAAGGAAGTTGGTTTGGAAACATATTTAGCGATGCCTCATCTCCTGCTTTGCGTTTGTGTGGGAGCCCCGTCAAAAACCTGTCCATTATGCTAGCAGTGTCCAAGCATTCTTTTTTTTTACTACTTGATTGTGTTTGTTGTTTTTATTTGACTTACCTGCTTGTGTTTTATTGCAACTCACTTGTAAGTGCTGCTGCTGTGAGCATCTGAGATCATTCAGGTCTTGTTGTAGTTTTTCATCTCTCCTCTCTAATCTTTGGCAATGTGTCTCCCACAGCAATGCTGCTGCTCGCATGACAACAAATACACTCCTACTTAGACTGAAAGCATGACGGGCCACAGAGTCACTGCTCACCTGCAGACAGACAAGCAGAAAGCATGAACGCGTGGATGCTCTGATACAGTGCACAGAAACAGTCTGAGGTAGGTTTACGTGACTGACATCTAAAGCGGCCAGCTGCTCTTCATCCTGACTCTGCTGTGCTCCAATCACTGTGAGAAGCTGTGAGTTGATGATGTCATTCACTTCCTCTTCTGACAATTCCAAAGATGAGAGCACTTCCTGTAGGATGACAGGTTAAAATTACAGGCCTGTATGCTGGAATGTAATCATTGCTACGGTGATGTAGCTGCAGACAGCAGTCAGCTATTAACTAAAGGTATTTGAAAGCTGCTACATCAGAGCTAACCAAACGCGTTTACCTTACAGCGCTCCACCTCCGCCAGCCGATTCTGCCATGTCTGTTCAAAGCAGCAACGCAGCTGATGGAGAAGCTCAGTGTGGAAATGCTCTGAACACACAAATACAAACCTACATTTATCATCACCATAGTATAACTCAGACTTGTGCTTCTGCCAATTTACCACAAGCAGGATAACAGATGATTTGGATGACTTGGTAACATAGCTGCTTCATGAAGGTGATACAGTGATGTTTTCTGCTGTTCAAATAGTGATTTAAGTTTGTAAAGTGAAACTCATACTGTATCAGTAGTAGTGACTCCAGAGGACAGTTACCAATTTGCTGATTGACATCTGTTAGTTGGTCAAACCAATCAGACACCAAAGCTTTGGAGCAGGTGGGTGGGACCAGAGAGCTGAAACACAAAGAGAATATGTGACTTGACAAGAAGAACAAGGGGTGAAAACAAAAGAAATTACACTGAAACTGGACTGACTGGATCTCCAGGCAATGAAAAGATTATGATTTATGTTTGTTTATTTTTACCTGATCTTACCTGATCTTGTTAATGATGTCACGGCGCCGTTCAGTCAGATCTTGCTGGGTTAGTTTTATCTGCTGAACTGAGGCCAGCTGCTGATCCTCATTCCTGCTGCAGAGACCTCTACGACACAAATACTACTGATTATCAGCCAGTTCAAAAACTTACCATGGTATACAATTTGGAGTGATGCCTGATCTTTCAGTTGTAGGACTGACTGTCACAGCAGTTCTGAAACTGACCACAAATATAGAAAAATATTAGGAAATAAAAGCCCTCCAACTTGTCCAGGGTCTGGGAGTTAAAAAATTAAAGCTGCAGACATTACCTCAATGTCAGTTTGAGATAGTGTCCTTGTTAGACAAATGTTAGGCAAATTGGTCCTTGGTGAGTGGCCAAATAAAGAGTGATTCAGTCAACACCTATGGACACCTATGGACAGAAGAAAATCAAGGTACCAGTGTACCATGTAGGGTTGCCCAACCCTGTAGCCAGGCCTCCAGACAGAGCTGTAAGAAGAGTGTCCGGTGGTGAGGTTCACCTTTAGTTCTTAAAGGCTTTGGATGTTGTAGGGCTGTCTTGGTTGACATGCACCTGCAACACTGCGTGGAGATCTGGGGCCATGCCTATGGATCGGCAGACTGTGGTTGTGATTCCCATCTTTGAGAAGGGGGACTGGAGAGTGTCCTCTAACTACGGGGGGATAATACTCATCAGCCTCTCTAGAAAGGTCTATGCCAGGGCACTGGAAAGGAAAGTTCATTCATTCGTCAATTCTCTGATACAGGAGGAACAATGTGGTTTTCATCCTGGACCCAGAACATACAACCAACTCTTTATCATCTTAAGGAGCTATGTGGGAGTTTGCCCAACCAATCTACATGGGTGAAGTGATCTGGGCACATTCCACTGTAAAGAGGCTGCAGGGCAGACTCAGGACACGCTGGAGAAATGATATCTCTGGATATAATGGATGGATGGATGAATGGATGGAATGGATGACAGTGTAAAGATAGTTATTTAAACATTTAACCCTGAAATGTCTCACAGTCTCTCAGTTTTCTTCATGATGAAATTACGGAAAATGTTCTAGTATCTGATTACCCAGACTGCCCTGTATTTATAATAAGTTAAATTTAATATTGTCAGCCACTTTTTGCCACCCCTTCTTTTTTGTGTTCGTTGCTTTGGTGACAATGCCTGTAGTCTAAATCCCAGTCCTCCCCTAACAGGAATTCTTGCTTTGCTGAGGAGAATCTTCGTGCCCTGCCATTATTGATATATTCTGTAGTTAATGACCTCTAGAGTCATAAGAGGAGTTATTTTGGATTACCAAATTCAGCAATTCCAATCTAATTCTCTTCTGACTTTGGGAAAATGAACAAAGTGGATTAGAGTGTTGAACAAGCTAATCCTGAATCTTTTAAGCTTCTGGCTTCTTTAACTCACATCAATGTATAACATGGTGCTCCACTCACCTGAACTGATCTACAATTCTGTGGACTCTTTTCCTTCTCCAGTGACTCAGACAGTCCTCCCAGTGCCGACGAAGGATCGACTCCTTATGTAGATTTTCCTCCTGGAGGAGCAGCAGCAGTCGGGCAATGCTGCGACGGTTTGCTAGCAGAGACTGATTCAGCATCTGAGACAAACAGAGATATAGAAGTGCAATTTATCATTTTAGGTAGGTTAGAGGTCAGATGAGAGGTCACAGTGACTTACTGTAGCTTCAGTGTGGATCAGCCTGTGGATGTCAGATGGATGCAGGAAACTGATCTGCTCCAACACACGGTAGTACTTCCTGATAATAGCTCTGATCTATGAGAAAAAGAAAAATACATTGACTGAACTGCTCTTTTTCTAGAATGATTATACAGCGTGTACATCATTTAATGTCTTAAACAAACAGGAAGTGGTGCACAAGTTTGAATTTTGGTTTGGTTTTTCTCCACAGCTGCTCAGCAGTATACACACTGGCTGTTCTATTATTCTATCCACTTTGTGTACCAGTACCACTGAGGGCAAACCAGCCCCAGAGAATCAAACTACCACCACCATCAATGACAGCTGATAAAGTGTTCTTAGGATTGAAAGCCTCACTTTTACTACTCATCATGCCATCGTGGCCAAATAGTTAAATCTTTGTCTCTGACCATAAAACCTTTCTCTTGGGGACATTTGGCTCCCCCACATGAGCAGCTGCAAATTTCAGCCAAGATTAAAAGCGTCTGTTAAAGAGCAGGGCCTTCTTTCGTGATCAGCACTCTATTATACCATGAAGATGTAAAACCCAGTTTTAAATCATTTTCCTCTTGTCTCAGGGTGATAGTTTGGGTCTTCTTCCAGACCTTGTTAAAGTCGTGACACATCTGAACAATTGTTTGAACTGATCATCTTAATATGTGCTCCAATGACTCCAAGAGACCTTCCCAACTTGTGTAAATGTACAATTCATAGATCAACCACTTCTTTACAAGGCTGTAAATGTAGAACCTTCAGCAGCACTTATTAAAAGACTTAAGTGAGTCTATGTATATATTTAAGCTTGTATCCATACTTGTGTCTATGTTTGGATTAGTTAAAATCCAAAACAAATTTAAACTTGTGGACCCAATTTCTGTTTTTAAGACATCAAAGCTGTTGTATAGTCATTCCACCATAGGAAAAAAATCGTTTAAAGAAATGTATTATGAAGATTTTAAGTATACTTCTGACCACAACTGTACAGTACTGCCCTCTATTGTTCAACCACTGACTGTGGGTGTCAAATGGTTTCTTTGGGTAAAATTTTAAAAGTGTCAATGACGCTCAGTCTGACCTGGTCAGTACGTTGTTTTTCAGTTTCAGTCAGTTTGAGGTTAAGTTCTACGATAGTGGTCTTCTTCAGCTTCACGTCTTCCTCTACCTCCTTCCAAAGACCGTGGATCTCCTGCACACACATGAAATTAACACTCTCAAAACCAATCACATTTCTCCAGCCCATAAGATATTATTTTCACACTCCACCAACCACACCAAGTCTAATTATTCTGAAGGTTTGGCGATTTTTAAAAAAAATCACAAGCTTCATCAGGCTGCAGGTTTAAAACTGTATTTGATCTTCTAAACTTTATGTCATGTGTACCTGCATACTGACATCTTCCAGATCTTCCAGCTGATTCATTCTGACTTTCAGGGTGTCCAATCTGAGATCCACCTCCTGCAGACTGGACAATAGCTCCTGACTGATGGCCTTCACCTGAGTCTCACACACCTGACACAATGACAGACAGTGGCCAATAATTTCACACAGAGTATGTATTGTGACACCACAGCATGTATTGCCTTCAGGTGCAGTGTAACTAGGATGCATTGTACCTGAGACAGCTGGCTCAGGTCTGAATCCAGCTGTTTGAGAGCCTCTTGATGTTTTTGAATTTTTTTCTCTGTCAGACGTTCAATGATGTCAGAGCTGGGATGATCAACAACTAAAATAAAGAGAGAAGCTTCTGACTGTGATGTGAACATTGACATTTTAACTTAATGTTTCTGTTAGATTAGCTGATCTAGCTGCAAACATTCAGGTCTGAAAAATGAAACAAGCAAGTGCCAAAAACCCCACTCTGTAGTCTCTCTTCCTGTCCAAAAACAATTAAATCCCAGCTTTATAGTAGTAAAAAGCTTTTTTAAATGTTACAAAAAATTGCTTTGCCCTCTGTGAATAGTAACCTGGGCCTGCTGGGGGCTCAGCTTTGGTTGTGTTAAGGAATGGTGGGCAGTGAGACGCCATGCATTCTAAAAAAGGTAAAAACAACAAGTGAACACAAGTAAACCTAGATCCATTGTCCACCCTGTATGTAGCCATGACTGCACATGACTTGACAGCACAGTTTCGGGCGAGTGGCACCCCAGACCCACTTTAGCTACGACCCTGTTGTATTGCATGTCTGTTGTAGAAGTAAAAGCACCACTAACCCACGGCATCTGGAAGTCTGCCGACATCATCTATGACATCATCATCATCATCATTGTGTTCCGCCTGCTGCCTTCTACTAAAGGAAAAAACACAACATGTTTTGAGAGAGTGGATGCAGTACAGATATGTAACAGTGGTGTGTGTCTCTGTCCACCTGCTGGCTGTGCTGCAGTGTGTGTTGCTGTCCACAGCAGACAGACAATTTGTCCCGGTGTCTCTGCGTCCGGCTAGAAGAGATCTGGACAGCTGAGCCTGAAACACATGAGAACAAGAAACAGCTCAGTCACTGCTGCAACAGAACATGTCAGCCCTCGTCAGACATCTTGAGTTCTGCTGATCAGTGAGCCCACGTTGTCAGTTTTACTCTTCAAGGAAGAAGGAAGGAAACAGTGAAGTGGTTCTGTATGAACACAGGAGGTGTGCACAGTCAGACTGTACACACCTCCTGCGCTCACAGTGCTCCTACTGCAGCATCAAATCCCACTGCTTGAGGCCTCTGTTTGTGATTTCTTACTGGTAAGGAGTCAGTAAGGTTTGTTTACCTCTGCTCCATGATTCAAAGTATGAAAGTGTCAGCTTTTTCTAAAACATGCTTAACCCTCATCAAATCAATGCATGCATGCAAAATCAGTAATTAATGCAGCAAGCAGCACACTTCAATTGTTATGTTCATATCTTTTCTTTTTGCAGTCTGCAGTTCATGGGGCAGTTATCAATGGTCAATGGTAATTTTATTGTCCCCAATGGGAAATTGATTTGCAGTCTGTCCGTACACAGAGAGACAAAAACAAACAAACACCACAGCCCAAATTATATCATCAACAAAGTGCAATGTGCAACGGCAACAAGCCTTATGGTTTAGTGTTGCTATGGCTGTAAATGTGTACTTCGGTGACTCCCAAATGCTCTGTGCTAATGAGAATTTCTTTTTCAAGTTTATGTATAATATTTAAAATGTAAAACTTAACCAGATATGGAAGGAAGAGTGAGTTCAATCTTCCCTCCATATCTGGTTCAGGCAGGCAGCTGGAGCTCTGCAGCATCATTCACCAGTGTTGGTCAAGTTACTTGAAAAAAGTAATCAGTAACTAATTACTGATTACTTCCCCCCAAAAAAGTAATCCCATTAATTCAGTGATTACTTATTTTCAAAAGTAATTAGTTACTTAGTTACTAGTTACTTTTTAAAAACATGATTTACAACCTGAATAGGTGATAAAGCGATAGATCTTTCAGCCCAATTCTACCTTCTGCATAATCCATCATGTAAAATGTAATCAAATGGAAAAGTCTCTTTTTAAAACTTGTTTTCTTAGTTTTAATCTTTTAACTTTATGCATCAAGCAAAAATTTAATTATATGCAACATTCTCTGACTGGAAGAAATTTGTTTAACATTTAAACTTATTTTCTTCACATTGCAGCACATAAAATAAAATAGGTTTTTGTGTTTACACTCAGTCTTTCAAATAGATGTAAGTAAAACACAGCAGAAAATAAATAAAATCAAAGACACAGCGATCCTGTCGCTCTATTTTCACCTGTATAGCAGGAGTGGGGCAGGCGGAGGTTTGCCCTGGTGCAGGTGTGCCGCAGCAGTCAGTGGAAGAATCCGCGAGTTTCTCTGTGAATTGCCCATTCTGTGGCAGCGTACTCGGTGCTTGCTCGGAAGTTTAGGGGTTTTTTCGCTGTAAAAAGAAGTTTTCGTCCCACGCAGTGAACAGCGGACGCTAATGTTTTTGTCACTTTTTACGGAATCAAACTCAAAGTAAGGTCAGTACTTCCACGCTTTAAACGCTGCACGGGGGCATACTCTCTCCCGCACTTGATATATTATCCATTGTTGATCTGCACACAGCTGTTGCCACGAACGTCGCACTCGCTTATGTCATTGTCATGAGATACTCAGGCGGTTTTAGTAACGCAGTAACGCAGCGTGCTTACGGGAAAGTAATGGTAATCTAATTACCTTTTTTGCAATAGTAATCCCTTACTTTACTCGTTACTTGAAAAAAGTAATCGGATTATAGTAATGCGTTACTGCCCATCTCTGTCACTCACACGGTTATACTTTTACTATTTAAACTGCAGGATTTCCCATCTATCTCTGACATGTCAGTGACGCTTGGGTCCTCTATCACCACCTGCTGTTTAAATCTTCAATCTGTGATTTGCCTGCAGTGACGAACTTGGAACCAAGATGTCTTGATATGACAAAGGATTTATCTGCGGACAACAGCTGGTAGGAGTACAAAAGTGTTTCTACTCAGGAAACTTAAACATGACCTCTGGTGCACACATCAAAGACTTTTGATCGGTTTCCTGACCACTTAGTTTTGACCCGGCCTTTTCTAACAGCTGATCTACAAACCTTTCTAAATAGTCATAATATTTTTGAGAAGTTCCAGTCGGGCTTCAAAACCCACCACGGCACAGAAACTGCCCTCCTAAAAATACTTAATGATATTTTATTAATCACTGACTCAGGAGACCCAGCTGTGCTCCTGCTCCTAGACTTAACTGCAGCCTTTGATACTGTTGACCACAGCATTCTGATCTCCCGTTTGGAGCAATGTGGTATCAAAGGTATCCCCTTGGAATGGTTTAGGTCGTACCTCTCCGAGAGGACTTTTTCCGTGACCCTTGATGATTTTATTTCTTCCCCAGCTCCTTTTACTTGTGGTGCCCCGCAGGGTTCCGTATTAGGCCCAATTCTTTTTTCAATCTATATGTTGCCCCTAGGCCTAATCTTTAGGAAGCATAACATCTGCTTTCACTCATATGCTGACGACACCCAGATTTATCTTCGGTTTAATAGAAACACCTCCACGCCCATGGAATCGCTAGTCAAATGTCTTGACAAAGTTAAAACCTGGATGGTTTAAGTTATCTAACACCTTTTATAAATAATCGGCACTTTACACCGGGAATGAAAAGTGTAATATTTCAGAGATGGTTTGGTGCAGGAATACGTGTGGTGGGTGATCTGTTTGATGGGAATGTCTGTATGTCTTTTGAGCAGGTCCAAAAGAAATATGGAATACATCAAATGGATTTTTTTGCATTTTTACAGGCTCGTCACCTAATTACTTCAAGTTTTGATACTTTGCACAATACAATGCAACTAGGACCCATGGAAAATTTCTTTTTACACTTAAATGCAAATAATAGTACTATAAGACAGTTTTACAATACACTGGAAGGTTATAACAAACATAATATTGGAAAACTGATTAGGAGTTGGGAGGGTGACCTCCAGTGTCATTGTGATGATCATGCCTGGAGTGAGTGCATACAATATGTGCATTCTTTATTTCTTAGTAACAGATTTAAAGAAACCCAATATAAAATTTTACATAGACAGTATAGAACGCCTATTTTTCTGAATAAAATTGATCCGAGCAGGTCTGCACAATGTATTAAATGTAAATCTGCGGCGGGGTCCTACTTGCACTGTCTTTGGACTTGCTCAAAAATCTCAAAATTCTGTCTCTGTGTAATAAAAGAGTTAAAAGGTATATTTAAAAGCAGAATACAAAAAGATCCAGCTCAGTATTTATTGGGGCTGCCAATTCTGAACAAATTTCCAGATAAAAACAAATATATACTATTATGTAAATTATTGTTTTTGGAAAGAAAATGTATTCTTTTCAATTGGATTAATGAAAAACCACCAACAATAACTCAGTGATATAAAGAAATCTTTAGAGTTTTACCAATGGAAAGACTGAGTGCAAATTAAGTGCCAGTGAAGATATTTTTTTGGATATATGGCGCCCGCTATTGGATTACTTACCTGATGATCTGAAGAAAACCATAGTGAGAGGGGCAGCCCCACTCCAATGGCGGGTTGAGTTTGTCAGGACAAATGTGTAAATGACTGGTAGACCAAATTATATATACTGTATTAGTTTTTCGTTTACATGTCTCTTGTGTTTGTTTGTTTTTTGTTTGTTTTTTCTCTGTTGTTGTTGTGGTAATTGTTTTTGTCTTTTTTTTTTCTTTTTTCTTTTTCTTTTTTCTTTTTTTTTTGTATAAAGGAAAAAGTAAATAAAGATATGATGAAGAAAGAAAACCTGGATGGCCTCAAATTTTCTTACCTTCAACGAGGATAAAACTGAGGTAATTATTTTTGGACCAAGCTGTAATTTCAATGCCCCAGATTTGGAATTATGTAACCTAACATGTGCTGTTAAAACGCATGTAAAAAACCTGGGGGTTTTCTTGGATAGCACATTCAAGAAACAAATTAATTCAGTTGTCCAGCGGTCCTTTTTTTAAATTAAGGCTCCGATCCAAAGTGATATCTTTTTTATCCTTTAGAAACTTGGAACGAGCAATTCATGCGTTTGTTTTATCTCAACTGGATTACTGCAATTCACTATATGTGGGTGTCAGTCAGTCCAGCTTGGCCCGGCTCCAACTTGTACAGAATGCTGCAGCTCGCCTTTTGACTCGTGTGAAGAAACACCAACATATTACTCCGGTGCTTGCTTCCCTTCATTGGCTTCCAGTACGTTTTAGAATTAAATTCAAAATCTTACTTTCGACTTATAAAGTGCTAAATGGCCAGGCACCGGACTTTTTGTCTGACCCATTGCAGCTTTATACGCCCTCTAATGGCGCATAAAGCTGCGTCAGCTCGTGTGCTGACGAAGACCAGAGGGCGGGCCCACATTACACCGGTTTTAGAATCGCTGCATTGGCTCCCCGTGTGTTTCAGGATCGATTTTAAAGTTCTTTTATTGGTTTTTAAATGTCTTAATGGTCTTGGGCCTTCTTATCTCTCAGATCTGCTTTTACCATACGAACCCTCGCGGACCCTGAGGTCCTCTGGTACTGGCCTTTTAATTGTCCCTAAAGTCAGGACACATACTCACGGAGAGGCAGCTTTTCAGTGGTATGGTCCTCGTCTGTGGAACAGCCTGCCGGAGGAGCTCAGGGCCGCAGAGAACGTACATGTTTTTAAGAACAGGCTCAAGACCGACCTTTTTAATTTAGCTTTTACTTAACGTTTATTTATTTTATGCTTATTTATTCTATCCTGTTATTCTATTATTAATTTAGACTTTACCTAATATTTATTGATTTTATTCTTATTCATTTTTTAATCTTCTTACTCTATTTATATTATATTATATTGTATCCTGTTCTTATTTATTTTATCATTTTACCCTGTATATATCCTATTGTGTCATATCTCCAGTGTTTCCTCAGAGGGCGCTCTCTGCACCGGGGCTGTGATCGACTGTGGCTGCTGGGTTTCTGGGGGTCCTCTCAGCCTGGCTGGGGGGCTCCTTGGCCTCCCTCCTGCTGTGTGCCCAGCCTGGAGGCTGCGGTCTGTGACCGGCTCCCGGTGCAGACGGCTCCCTGTTATAGTGTTTCCTCACTTGGCTCATGCGAGCCCAGCCCAATTTTTACTCTTTAAGTGTGCGCGCGCGCGCGTGTGTGTGTGTGTGTGTGGGGGGGGGGGGGGGGGGGGGGGGGATATGTGTGTATTCACATCATTTATGTTAATGAGAGTGTGGGGAGTGAGTTGGAGGGTGGGGTGGGCTGCTTTTAACTATGTAAAGCACTTTGTGCTACATTTTTTTTGTATGAAAAGTGCTTTATAAATAAAGATTGATTGATTGATTGATTGATTGATTGATTGATTGATTGATCTAGTGCCCTTCGATCAAGCCATCACCTGCTCCTTACCTTACATAAGTCTAGGATGGGTCATAGAGGAGATCGGGCACCGATTGTGGCACCGAAAATGTGGAATGATCTACCTCTCCACATTAGAAAGGCCCCAACTGTTACTCTTTTTAAATCGCATCTTAAAACATTTTTTTTTTACTCTGGCTTTCGAAACTGTATGAGAGTTACCAATTATTTTATCCTAATTTTCTTTTAATTTTCTTACCTGTTGTTGTTGTTGTTAATGTCATTGTTTAATTGTTATTTTGTACAGCACTTTGGTCAACTCCCTGTTGTTTTTAAATGTGCTTTATAAATAAATAAATGAAAATGAAATCTCTTTGTTGCGGCGTTCAGGTAAAGTGTGACCTCAAACCCACCTGAGCGTCGAACAGCTGCCGGTAAACTTCCCCGCTCGGAACCGCGGTGCTCTCACACATGACGATGAGGCTTGCTGCAATCTTCAGTCCAGGCTGACAGTAACACTGTTTAATAACCTTTCTTTCTGTTGTCACATACACTAAACCATGTACCTGCTCGGGCTGAGCGTTTTTCCCGTCACCATGACAATGTAACTTGGACGAAAGCTGTGTGGCGTTCAGAGTCAACGGGAAAAATGTGCATTCTGTTTGCAGTTCCAAGAAATCAAACTTTTCTTACATTTTTACCACTTTCCTGGTGTGAAGGAATAAAAAGAAGGTAAAACGCAAGTAGCACCGAAGCACCTAAAACCAGTATGGACAACCAAAGCGATAGACCGAGAAAAACACAGCTTTAGTTATTTGGGCCAACTGTCCCTTTAAATAAACATTGTCATAAACGGAAGCACGAGACCTCGTCCATGTGTCGAGATGGTTCCTCAAACTGCAGTAAAACAATCAAAAACAAAAGTCCTAACATCCAGTCTGAGGTTCCTCAAAGAGTTCAGCTCCAGTTGACCTTTTCTTCAGACTGTGTCTCTCATCAGTTCTGTATTTCATTTTTTTCACATTTATGTAAATTATTTGAAAATTGCTAGAAAGCAAACCTACTGTAGCTGAAATGTTGTGGTTATTACTGTTCCAAAATGTAGCTGAAAGTGAACATAAAAAGCTGGAGAGTAAACTTTGCTGGTCTCCAAAACCAGAGAGTGAAAAACAAAAGATCCTCTGACCCTCCACACCACCTCTCCATGGAATTGTGAAGAAAACACCTCCGCTGACCTCTTGAGGCTGGCTCCAGAAGCGAGTCATACAGACTCCTGTTAAAATTAGGAGCTTTAAAGCGGAGCAGGAGCCTTACTGTCAGATATCCTGAGGTGGAGGAGATTCACTCTATCAGGAGAGATCAGGAGCTCTGAAGAATATATTGGATCATCTGTCAAAATCTGAAAATTCATCAGCGATAGAAGAAAACTGAAAAATCAGTGCAAGAGCTGATCATATTCTCTCCCTCAGTGATTAACTGTGCTTTATTGAACATTTGCTGCTAATTAAATAGAAAAATAAATCTTCTTGATTGATTAAATACTGAAAAAAGACAAAAATCCAATATGTTCTTCTGGGCAAAACATCCATCCATCCATCCATTCGCTTCCGCTTATCCTTTTCAGGGTCGCGGGGGGCGCTGGAGCCTATCCCAGCTGTCATAGGGCGAAAGGCGGGGTACACCCTGGACAGGTCGCCAGTCTGTCGCAGGGCTCTGGGCAAAACAAAACAAAGTTATATCCTGATTCTAATAATTTAACATCAACAACACTTCACAACTTCACAAAAATGAAATCAGATTATTTTGGTTGCCTGTTCTGCTCATGCTTGGCTCAATGTTTTTATTCTGGGTTTCCACTACAAGATCATCTTTTTTTTGTTTAATTTTATTTAAGTTCTTCCTTCTCAAAAAAGACTGAGCCTCCCTGTTTCAACGGCTTCTGGAGGCCTCCTGAAGAGCAACGCCTGTGCTGGTGATCTGTACTGTCTGTAGTTTGTAGGCATTCTGTACCTGCTGCAGGTGACTATATAAATAAATTTGTGACAAGCTGACATCAGTTTGTGATGGAAGCCAAAAAAAGAAAAAGAAAAAAGGAAGCTGAAAACATAATCCAGAACTTTGGCTCGCAGGCATTACTTCTACACATCACTGTCATTATTTTAAACTTTTATCATGTTCATAATAAAGACAAGCCACACTGTACATTACATATAGACAGAAGTAAAGAAGAAAAATCAGATTATGTACACTGCAACAAAAGTCATCAATAAAAAATATGGGTTATTGGAGTGTTTGAATGCCATGGAAAGTGACATTCAGACAAGAAAAAAGAAAAATAAACATTGTTAATAAATAATAACTATCTATTTAATTTACCTTGAGTACCTAATTATTCAAAGTTAATTGTAATTTTTAATTAAGAATTTTTAAAAGCCATTAGTAAAGTTTTAATTGGTTTTATAATGTCAATAATTTGTGTTTAAAATAATGGTAATGATATCAATTATAATTTTATAGCATTTATGTTGCATTATGTATTCAATCATAGCAGATAAGACACGCTAACTGCATTCTGCAGACATAATGATTTTGGTGTCCAGCAACATTCATCAAAATAGTAAAGTGAGACCAGTTTCAATTTCAAATCATTATATTTTAAACCAGGATCTCTCCCTAAAGCTAGTGAAAGAAACAAGAACAAAAACAGCAGCCTCCAGGTTCACAGCCGCTGATGTCAAGCCTACTTATACAAAGTAAATACTGTATACTAAGCATCGCTTCATTATTTATAATAACAATCCAATTAATATGTAGCAAAGTCTAAATGAAGTATCAGAGTCTGGAATCTGCGGCTTCCAGGTAGCACTTTTTGTATTGAACAAAACAAATCATTTCGACAAACACTGCAAGTTTCCTGATTTCAGAGCATGAAATGTTACAGTGAAAAAATTAACTTCTAGGTGAAGAAAAAGCCAACTTCAGATTCAATTGGAAACTGAAAGCTCTGTCAATTTTTAGAAATCTGAGCAGATTTGGATCCACTATTTGGTCATGGTCTGGTCTTTCTGTGCTTTTCCTGAGTTGAAATCTTATTTAACAGGCGGAGAGTTCTTTTTGTCTTTGGGATCGTATCGCAGAGAGCAATGGCATGTAAAGTTAAAGCTTTCATGTTTTAACTTGGAAAGATTATTTAAAATAACTAGAAACCATATGATGTACAACTGTACATCTCTGCATCAACCCAACATACCGCATCTTCTCATCGCTCTTCTCACTGATCACATAACTACATACATCATAGACACTAGTTTAACTAGTGTGCTACCAGAAACAGTGCCAGTGCAGAGCCAATTCTGACTTGGTGAAAATCATGGCAGACAGAATCTGTAAGCTGCATTTGCCCTTCCCATAGTCACCAGCAGCAGTGGTTTCAACTTTGGACACAACAATTTTGTTAGGAACAAAGTTTTTAGCATCAGTAAGAGTCATTTCTTGTGGAATTGCCAACTATGGGAAAAGCAATAAATGCGTCCATTCCATAGACTGTATGTTAAAGTTGGACAAATCTTCATGAAAGTGCCTGAATTATTTCTAATGGCCAGGAGGGGGCGACTTCTCTGGTTGCAAAAAGACTTCCAGTTGTGTAAAAATCAATAAGAAAATCACAAGTTGTCAGCCAATGAGCACGTGGCATTTGTTTTTGTGGGTTTTTTTTCATCAAAATGCTCAGTTGAAGGCTTCACCAACCTAGAAGTGATGTCTCATTGGGTGCATCCATCTTCTACACCAGGTGAAAGCACCTTCTGTTTTGATACGCCTTAACTGTGGAATATCCCACCTCGTTATATCACAATTATGATCTCTGTCAATGATTTTAAAGGAAAATTTCACGCGTTTAATGTGAAATATTAATACATATATTATAGTTATAAGGGGAATCCAGAAAAGTGTCTAGAAGTGACATGACCACCAGGGATAATAGAAAGTCAATGGAATTAAGTTATGTCAAGATGAAATAACCTTTGGCAATGCGCAGTGGGCGGGTCTGAGTTAAACTTTTCTCAACTTCAAGCTGAGCGTTTTAAATGACTGCCGGTGAATCCAAAGATGCTGCTAATTCACAAATGAAAGGGTGGTAAATACCTCAGCGACGTACCTAAGCAGCTTGAAGCTGGAACGTCTACTCGTGACCAATCGTCTGCTACAAAATTTCTACATACTGCTTCCTCTGTCAACTCCCCTTAGGGCCAGATTTTCTAACGGTCTGCAGCAGCGCAAAACCCTCATCAGATTCATCAGTTCGGCTCCTTTTGACTCAATAGGTTGTGCTGCTCTTGGTTCATTTCTCATTACTGAAATAAACTGGCTGGATCTAGTTTTTAAATGAGCGATGTTAACAAGTGAGATGTAGAATTTCCTCTCCCATCTCTGCACTTTTGCAAATGCAGCATCACACAATCTTGCATCCTTCAGTAAATCTGGCCTTCAGTTTTTAGGTTGACAGTTGTGATGTATTGTTGCTATTAAGTTTACATTTCTTTTCTTTAAGTCCTATTAGAAATTCTTGTATTAAACATAAACAGCTATATGTTGTCTTCATTTGTCTGAAGTAAAACTTAAATGCTGCTTCTTAGAGTTGTTTTGGTGTTGCCATGTGGAGCACTTTGAGCTGCAGGTTGGTAAAAATATGCCATGCATTTAACGTTAAATACATTCATGGCGTCACATCAGTCAGAGTCGGTGATGTCGCTGCTGTCGTCGAGGTTACAGGCTATATAGTCTGTACTGTTGAGCTTTGACCTGAGGGCTCGCTTCCTGTTGGAAATAAGAACACAGTCATACTCACACTGTATGCATGTACAGATGTATAGAAATAAAGTTTTAAAAAGCCAGTACTAACCTGCGGTAAACAAAGTTTGAACGACCTCTAAAACAGACTTCTGCTTGCTCCTCCTCCTGTAGACGAACAGACAGGCTTTGAAGTCTCTTCCAAACACCATGAGTTAAATTAGCAGTGTGAATAAGGCACATAGAAATTACCCATGATACAGTATTACTGGATTTGAAGCCAGGCTCGACGATTTCTCCTGAAGAGTCATTCTGCTGCCGCTGAGCCTCGTCGTTCTCCCCCGACGTCCCGCTGCGAACCTCCTCACTGCTGCCTGTTCACACAAAACCACTGCACGTGACATCACCTCACATTACCCCGTGTCATCTCATCACATGACATGACTGACCTTTAGCAGTGCTCTTTGGAGGCTCCTCCTCTTCCTCGCTGCTCACACTCCTTTCACACTGAGGACAGAAGCCGGTGTTATTACCTCATCAATACTTCTGCTTCATAAAATCCCTCCTCCTCCAGCTCCTCCAGCTGCTCCTCACCTGATGAGAGTTGGAAGTGATTCTGCGGAGGCGTGTCCTCAGCTGTAGCTCCTCCCCCTGTGACCTCAGCAGCAGAAGCTCCAGCCTGTCCATTTGCTCAGTCAGCTTTCTGACCTGCTCCCTGTACTGGTCTTTCTCCTGCAGGAGTACCCGTGCCTCCTCATGCTTCTCTGACTGCGATGACAGCGCCTGAAGAACCGACCAGAGTTAACACCCACCAACATTCTGCCCCACCTCCCGTTCTTATCCCTTCTCCTTCTCAGGCTCCTCACCTTTTCTCTCTCCCTGATCACCTCTTCCAGCTGTCTCAGGGTTTGCTTGTTTTGTTGACGGTAGATCTTGGCATCTCCTTTCAGCTGAGCACAGCGCAGTTCCAGTTCCTCTTTCTCCTCCAAACTCTGAAAACAAACACATTCAGGCTTGCAAAACCAAGAATGAGATTCATACACACACATACAGCCTCCAGCAGTTGCACTTGATAGCTGACACATGACACACTCGAGGGATTCACATCAAATAGAAGCATGCATGTGGATTTCCTGCTACTCTTTGCTCCAATAAAACATCCTTTTACTGTGGCATGAGCAATGCTGCTGCTCAGAAACACCATGGTGCACATTCACTACTAACTAAACTCAACCTAAAACCACATATCGCTGAAAATATGACAAAAGTAATGATTCATCACAAGGAACATCTCAGAGATTACACTTATCTTGAAACGTTTAAAAGCCACTGAAGTTGTTTAAATATAACATCAGGATCATGCCCTGGGGCCTCCTCCCAGTGGGACATGCTCGGAAAACCTCGCACAGGAGGCGCCCAGGGGGCATCCTTGTCAAATGCCCGAACCACCTCAACTGGCTCATTTTGATGTGGAGGAGCAGCAAGTCTACTCTGAGCCCCTCCCGAATGGCCGAACTTCTCATCCTCTCTAAGGGAGAGGCCAGCCACTCTTCAGAGGAAGCCCATTTCCGCCGCTTGTATTCGCGATCTCGTTCTTTCGGTCACTACCCACAGCTCATGACCACACTCCACCCTCTAATCCAAATATGGTCACTTAAGGGTCCCAGAAAACTAAATGGAATCAGCCAAAATGCTAATATTACATGTGATACATTCTACAATTTAAATTTCCCTGAATGCATCATATTTATTTGCTTAAAGGGAGCTGCTTTGCATTCTGTTAGCCATGTGCTATAGTCTTGTTTGAAACTACCGGTGCTCCTCACCCTGGCTCTCTGCTCCTCTGTTTTGTGGAGTTCTCTCCTCAGTCTGAACACAGTGGAGAGGAGGTTCATCATAGGAGCTTTGCTCTCCTGCTTCTCCTGCTGCTTTGGTGCCTCCTCCTTCTTCTCCTGCTTTTTCTCCTCCTGTTTCTCCTCTTTCAGCTCCTCCAGTTTATCCGGGTGGAAAAAGGTCTCAGTGGGCAAAGCTAGACTCTTGCTCTGAAATACACAAGTTAACACGTTAATCTAAGTGGTGTTTTTTAACCTTTAAACAGTTTTTAAGCAAAAAGAACTGAAGTGTAGTCTGGGATAAGATGTGTGCGAAATACTTTTCACTACTAATCAGTTCATGTGGGATAACATATGAAAGGTGTTTGAATTGTTTGTTAAAGCGTAGCTGTGAAAATTGCCTTTAAAACCAAGTCCAGTGCAACAAAATTGTAGTGAAAAGCAGATTCTAGGCAAAGCAGCAGAAACAGTCATGTGAAAGTTTTGGTCTTCACCAAACATTGCTCAGTGTGCTACGGCCGAACATCTCCACTTTGGTTGTTTCTATCCACAGGATGTGGTTGTGGTTTCTTCACATGCAACCTTGGAAACCTAAGCTGTGCTGCCATGCTTTCTCGTGGCAACCCTTCCAAACAAGCATTCATATTCAGTCTTTTTTTCTCATTGTATGGTCATGAATTTTAATATTTTCTTAGCTTTTCACAGGACTGCAAAGCCATGTGAAATCTTCCTCTTTCATGTGGCTGTAGTTATGTAATGTAACCTGCAGGCATGAGCTCAAACTAAAAACACTCAACAGTCAAAGCTGAATAATTCATACATAGCTGTAGTGAGGGTCAGATAAAAGGTAAAAGGGTGCTGGTGTGTGTTAGATATCCAGTACCTCCTGGAGTGGTCTCAGTGTTCGTCGCCTCAGCAGTCGAGTCTGGTTTTCTGCTCGCATCACTGTGTGTTTCAGGCGCTCTACCTACACACATAGAGGTCAGAGGTCAGGCTCTATCTCTGTACGGGTCAGCAGCATGTCAGATGGACACACGTTAGCTGACCTCTATCTGCAGATCTCTGTTGGCCAGCAGGGCGTTGCTCTTCTCCTGGTTCAGACTGTTGATGTCAGCCATCAGACTGTAGTTGTGATCTCTGAGCTGCTTGACCTCCTCACTCAGCCGCTCCCGTTCATCTCGCACCTTCTGCACGCGCTCAGTCAGCTTCTTCAGCTCACGGTCTTTCAGCTGCTGCTGGCGAGACCACACCTCCTGAAGACAAGCGCAAGAGAGAACACAGCGATTGAACATTACGTTTTTTGTGTAATTTCCATCTCGCTCTGTTCCTCAGTAACCGTGTGGCTGAACCAACCTGATCCTTGGCAGCAGAGCAGGCCTGCTGGCGGCGCCTCCGCTCATCCTGCAGTGCCCTCTGCAGGCGGCTGAGCTCCGACATCAAGAACTGAGTGAGACCCGATTCTCCTGCAGTGTCTGAACACGCAATACACAGCTGATCAGAATCAATTTATAATCAGTACATGAAAATATCTGAACAGGCAAACAGTCAGGAAGACAGACCAATCAGGATGCTGAAGGTCTTGTTGGGTTCCTTCCCAGTGATCCGGCTATACAGTTGAGGATAATCCAGTTCCAGACTCTCCAGGAAAGCTGTGTAACCTTTGACTCCCGTTCGCTGCAAAATGTCCAGTAGGGCTCCTACAGATTAAAGGTTACAACAAAGGTCAGCGGATGCAAGACTCATTACGCTGATATATAATGGTGCTATCTATATAGGGACACCAAGGGTCAGCGAGTCACTGCGACCATTTTGGCCACGTTGACATGTATAAGAACAACAACAGCAACCAAACACTTCTTTAAACATGAACGGGGCATAATCTAAGTGAGTATGGTCTGACCTCTGTGACTCAGATGTCACCATGAATATCTATATTTGGTGAGGTTATGCGCACTCTGTTGTTTTCTTTTTGGTTGTTTTTTGTAATTAATTTTTGTTCATGATGACCTAACCGATTAAGTAAATGCTTACAGTTTCTTTTAACAGAAAAACTCTGGAAGTGGGTTTGCCAACTAACGTAAACAACACCCTGCCAAGGTGTAGAGGAACCACACTGTTACAACTTCCTAGTATTTTAGACCATTCTGACCACACGCAGCAGCCACTGAGTGAGAACTCTCTTTGTCTTGTTTCTAAGACATTTCTGATCTTGTCTCATACAGCTTTACTGATAGAAGTAAGCTAGGCTGATGGGAAGTCCCTGAATTAGACCTCTCCGCCAGGAGACTTTTGTAATTTATGAATGTGTTTTGCTGACTCATCTTACTCATAGACAGTATAAAGGATGAACAGTGAAGATGTGTGCTTTCAGCTAAATTTTTCAAGTATTTACTTCTCCCCAGCAGTTACATGAACCCACATTTCAGATGAATTAATTAAACATTGCTGTGTTTTTTTGGGTTTTTTTTGGTTTTTTTCCTCCTTGTGGATCAGGAGGTTCACGTGGAGGCCTTTCTGGACTAACTGAAAGGTTTGTACTGGCTTCAATCTGGTATGTTTAAAAAAACAAAACAAAAAAAAAAACGTACCAACTTTACGCCTCCTGATGACGAGCGCCGGGTCATTGAAAAGCTGCTCTTCATCCTCAGCACTGATTACCTGATAAGGTAGACCACACATGAACCTATCACCACCTGAAAGGAAGGAAGAGGAGCAACAACCACAGGAGCAGAGAGGAGAGTAGCAAGAAGAAGAGGCAGGAGCAAGAGCATACCTGACACTGGCGGAGGTAGGGGGTGATTCTTGAAGGATCAATAGTTTTGATGAGCAGCATCCTGAAGTCATCCAGCTGGAGCCAACAGAGGTCATCCTCACTCACTCCATCCATCGCGCCGTTAAACACTACACAACACACCACTGTGCACACTGAGGACTACACTGAGTACGCTGGTTACACTGGTCCCACACACCCGCCTCTCTCTATCTGCCTCTGATTTTCTGAACACATCGTTGAGGTCACTTCTTGTTTTACTGTCAGTCTCCGCCTCATTTAACTGACTCTGAGCTGACTGATTCCAGCTCATCTGAATACACCAATCAGGTCACAGCTGTTTAGCACTGAGCTTTCTGATCAAGCTGACTGTCCACATTCTGCTTGGGTAATACTTTATAACATCAGTAATGCTCACAATGCTTTCCAACCTGCGTGTACAGAGCCACTTTAACATCATCTCATGGTCACTGTGTCTACTTTTATTCTATAATTTAAGACACTTTTTTTATTATATTATTCTATTTAAGTTTATAAAACCATTTCATTAGATTAAAAAAACAATACTTTTACTTAGTAAGCTCCTTTAAATTTACTTTTTAAAGAACAAAAACAAAAACTGAGCTCTTTTCTTTTGAGTGACTTTTCTCTTATTGAGTTACACTCTATCAACCCTTTAAAATTTATTGACTTACTTTACCTGTCATGAGTGGTTAAAGTAGGATTTGGCTGATAAGGTTACCACAAGAGTGGATGTGTAAGTGCAATGTGGAGAAGTAAAGTAAAGCTTCCTGCATGCGTGCAAATGACCTGTTTTGCCTCACTTCGACATGAATGGATATGATTAGACAATTACTCAGCACTTTACCACTGTTTGACTAAACGGATCCAAATTCTTATAATGTGGGAGGAAGCTGAGAGAGGAAGCAATGTGCACGCAGGTACACGGAGAAAGGGCCAAGATCTTCAGAGCTTCTTGTTGTGAAGTGACAGTGCACACTATCTGACCACCATGCAAGATAATGAGCATTGATCTTTTTTAATTAATCCCAAATTTCCCAACTTTTTAAATATAGTAATGTATCTTATCAAAATATCTTAATTGCTATTTGTTTAAAAAATAAAATAAAAAATGCTGTTTAAAATCATTAGTTTTGTTATATACACACCACCGGTCAAAAGTTTTAGAAAATCCCAATTTTTCCAGTTTTTTATTAAAAATTATGCTGTTTAATGTCTCATTGCACTCTGAAATGAAAGCATAATACAAATATGCAATTAGAGTGAAAAAAGAAATCATGGAATTAATTTATAGGCCAAAATGTATTCTAAACTTTTGACTCAAATTAGCCACCTGTGGCACACACTTTCTTTGCAAGTTTTCTGTAGGACAGACCTACATTTTTAGACGTGTTATGATGGTCTGTCTCGGTCTCTCTTCCATTGTTAATTCTTAAAAGTAAATTTTTTGGGGTAACCTTACTTTTTTTAAACCTCTGGCAGTTCACCTCTTACATTTGTACATAGCGGACTTGTTTCTGCACTCTTTTAAACAAATAGTCTATAAGTAGGTTAGCAGTTCATTTTCTGGCAGCTCCAATCTGTATGCCAAAGTATCCTTGGGCTGAACCCCGAGTTAGCCCTGATGTGTTGATCAGAGTGTGAATGTTAGATAGCAACAAGTGCTTTTTTTCAATAAAGTCATTGAACATTAATAATCATTTTTTAATTTGCCTTTTCCCCCTCCTTGTAATAATTTAGTTTTCTGTTGTGAAAACCTGAGTCTTGACATCTACCACCCACCCAAACATTGCTGCAGACCAATCACTACTCTCTATGATAATGTGGCCCCCCTCAACATCTGCGGTCTCCCAAAGCTCCCCCCCCCCACTGAGCAGAGGCTGGAGGAACACACTATTGAGCCCTTCTCTGGGCATGGGTCAAAGCTCTTTTGGAGACATGGGGGGGACCTATATGATATTAAATGGGTGGTTTTAATGTTAGCTTACGAGTGTGCATATAAAATTGTGTGTCCAAATCCTAAACCACATGACAAAAAAAGATTACAGATGGACAGAAGCTTTAGTTCTCTATAGTGTTAAATATGCAAAAGAGGAAGAAGTGAAGGATTAGAGAAGTCTGAAGGGGAATCACTCCCAGCCAACAGGAAGCATCATCTGACTGAAACAGGAAGTTGTGCCACAGCAGAATTCTCAGTCTTGAAATTTTACCAACACAAGGACATGTAAAAGAAGTAATGAAAGTCTAAGAGTCACAGCAGATTTCACAAACAGGAGGCAAAAAGACATGTCCTCACTGTCTCCAATAACAGGCACGCACACACACAGATGCTTTTTCATTCCAAACAAACCTTTTTATTCGAAAATAAAACAACATTTGTGTACAGAAGCTGAAAATTTTCAGCAGCAGCAGCAAAAAAACAAAACCAAAAAAAACATTTTTTTAGTGCAATTTAGTGAGTTTTGAACTCATTCTTAAGTTGCTACACATATTCAACACTAACACTCAGTTCCTTTTACTCCCTGCCGACCACAGTCATCCTTTATAAAGACATCAGTCTCACTTCAGTCTGTAAGAACTAAGCTTCCCATTCTTAGAAAACCAACTCCTCCAAACATCATCACTGCACTCAAAAGTTGCATTTTGAGGGTCCCTGAATGCACCTAATAAAACAGAACATTGTATCTGTTTGTGAAGTCGCCCAGGAAAGTGTTTTCATAGATATAAAAACAGATGCATAAACGATTACATACTAAAGTCATTTTCACCTGAGGAACTGAACATGTGACCTGAATGTATGGATGAACACATTTTCCCCAGAAAGTGCCTTTTCTGTTTTCTTTAGTTTCTGCTCGTCTGGTCAGGTCTGGTCCGACGTGGGTCTGGTGACATCTGTGATCCCTGAAAAGTGACTGGCTGAAGCTCCAGAGCTGTCACACAGCAGCTGCAGTGATTTCTGTGGACAAAAACAAAAATTTCTCAGTGTGTTTGTGCCTGTTCTGATTACTGAACCACAGGATTTTGATGTGATCAGACTTCACGACTGCGCGAGTCACTGCAGGGTTACCCACATTGAATTATTTTTGCTCAGCTGTTGTATTTTCAGTGTTTTCTACAGAAATCCAGAGTTAATGAACAGCAGAATTACAACTATGTGACTCCTAAAATAACCATTACTGCTATTAATTACATTTTTTGGTTAATTTTGTTAGTATTATATAGTCACAAATTTGTTTTTACCATGGTCCTATTTTAAATACACTTGAGCTATCGCAGCCTGGATTACGTGGCCAGCATGACATTCACTTTCTTATTTCACCTCTCTGTCTCAGACACGCAAGGAAAAATATACTCAAATGTGAGTCACACTAACTTCCCTCTATTCTGTGAGGCACAGAGGGCACTTTCTCACTCAGTGATCATTTTACATGCAAATACAGCCAAAATGACAGCATCACTGCTGCTTTAGCTTGTGTCCTTTCATCAACTTACATCGATTTCAGATTTTTAGAGAACAGCAGGTTGGAAATGGCAGGCTGATTTAGATTAGTTTTGATGGCACTTGGGTATAATTATTGACACTGAAATCAAACAGTGGAAACCACACTGAAACTAATGAGGTTCTTTTTCCATCCTTTTCTTTGTTTTTCCCCTTTAGATCAGGGATGTTGGGAGGAGTTTTACAGCTTTTCCTATTGATAAAGACCCCCAATTATTATCCACACAATACCAAATTAGTTTCACTGGTCCGGCCCACCTAAAAGCAAAGTGGGCTATATATGGCCCACTATGTAAAATTAGTTTGAAATCCCTGCTTTAGATTTAGACAGATTTCTACATAAAGAAACTGGCTATTTCTGCTATCATGTGATAAAAGTATAGAAACCTTACAGAGAAGAACTCAAATTTGTGGCATTTGGGGCTAACAATTTGTTTCCCAAATGACAGTATATGTGCCCACAGTAAGTTGAATGCTGCCAGAGTCAGTGTTACTGTGATATAACCAGAAGTTGAAACTACCTGAATAACCTACGCAACTCACCTCAGCTCTCCTCAGTTTTGCCATTTCTTTGAGTTTCCTTAGCTCCACTTCTTCTTCTCCTTCCTCCTCAACCTCCTCTTCCTTCTCCTCTTCCTGATTGGTCTGGCAGGCTTCAACCTTTGGGACTGGTGGCATGGTAGCCAGGAGTGCGGGGAGAGTAAAACAAGACAGAAAGCGTGCCTTCAGCAACTGGTAGGCAGGATTATTTGAGAAACGCTCAGCTACCAGCTGACGCACTGCTGCCACCAGCTCCTCCTCCTCTTCCTCCTCATTCTTCTCCTGCTGCTCCAGGTGGTCAGAGCTGACAGGGGTGGCTGCGGGGGAAGCTGCAGGGAGACACAAACAAACAGAACAACCTGAAGTCTCTGGAGGAAACTGCCAATTATTAAACATTCAGCACTTAATATTTTATCAACAGAATTTAGAGCGTAGGAGACACCACCTGCTGTCGGGTCATATGGTGTGTTACCTGGTTGTTTCTCGGCGGGTGTGATGTCTGAGGTGGAGTCCGGCAGGTCTGGTGGAGGTTGAGGCGGAGGGTCATTGGAGACGTTCTTTGTGCTGCTGTCAGGCTTGGAATTGGTCTGGGGCCATCTGGATTTGTTGCCCTCACGCACCAGCTGCAGGGACGACCTGGTTAGGGACTTCTTGGCACAAAGCAGTCTACTGAGCATGCTCAGATTGCTGACAAAGGGTGGAAGGTAGGGCAGGGACAAGCTCAATCCTGGTACTACCACCCCTCCTGACCCACTTAACCAGTCATTTATGGCTGCTGGGGATTCCACGAACATAAGAGAGGGGTCGATCTCCAGCACCTCCTTCCTCAGTGGCCTGGACTGTGGGGCATCCACTCTGACTGTGCCCCACGGTGAGAAGTTAGTGGAAGACCGCGGGGGACAAAAAGGGAGGGAGTAGAGACCATGGTCTAGGTCAGATGGCTGCACTGAGGGTGGGGCGAGAGGCCTTGGGTTACAAATGGGTGGCTCAGGAAGTGGGTGAGGCTGATTTGGAAGGGTTATCGGTACAGGCCCAGAGGACAGTTTAGGTGCAATTGGCCGCAGGCCTCTGGTGGCGAGCTGGACAGGTGATGTGGCTGTGTGTTGGTTTAAACTACTCCCTGGGGAAGGAGGGACAGTGTTTATTACCGCCATCTCCAGGCCCTGGGACGGGGCTTGTGAAAGCTGGACCAGGCCTGTAGGAGTCATGAACCACATCGACTGACCCGGGCATAAATGCAACCTGGGCACCGGAGCAGCAACTGGAGTCTGTGTGCTCGCTTTCTCTTTAGAGCAAGCACCGCGAGAACGCTTCTGCCGAGGAGATGAGGTAGAAGATTTTTTCTTCTTGGCTTCAGCCTGCAAACACAGACCACAGAGGAGACAGTCTGAAGAGGTGACAGATACCAGCTAATGACCTGCAGCATCGGTCTCCTGTATTTTGATTTTTAAAGAGACCTAAGAAACTCTCGTTTAAAGTCAACTAGGTGATTACACTACCTGTACATGCTTTGCTATTGTTATTATGTGACTAAATGAGGAATGAAGAACAGAATCTAGTAATCTTACCTTGGCCTGAGCATCTTCCTGCAGAGCTTTGGCTTTATGAGTCGGCTTTCGAATTCGCTTTCCGTCCACACCTGTACTTGTCCTGCCTACACACTGGTCGTCCTCGTTTCTCATCACTTCCTGCTTTTCTGCTGCTTGCCTCGGTCTTTTCTTTCCTCTGGCCTGGCCATCTGGAACATTGTTGTCTGGCTGCTTTGGGACAGGACAAGGCTGACTCAAGTCAGACCCATGCTCAGTGGGGCTAGGTGTTAAAAATGTGTAGTTGTGGTCGCTGGAGTTTGGGCATGAAGTGGAGGAAACAGCATGTTGGCTGGTCACACTGGAGGGGAGTGGGACTAAACTAAAGTTTAGAGTTGAAGACATGGCTCCGTCAGAGTGGGAAGGCGTGGCAGACTGGCGTGATGGGAAGGACAGGTTACCAGAAGTTGAAGAGTCATTCGGTGTGAGATGAAGGGATGTGACTAATGAAGAATGGATAACATCAACTGGATGAGCTGTAGGAGGTGTGGTTTGGGAGGAGTGAACAGTCTGAGGTAGCAGCTCGATGGGAGGACTGGCCATCTTTAATGGAGCAGACTTTGCCGTCTTTTTTACTTTAGCCTAAACAAAACAAAACAAAGACAGATGAGCCAGCAAGATCTATATAGCATTCTGATGAGAATGGAAATCGTGAGACCATGACGTGTCCCGAGTGGGTATGCTGTGTGCTAAACTTCTGGCAACAAAGAAGAAAATGGTGAAGAATTTCAGCAGAAACTCAAAAATTATGCCAGGGGAAAATAAGCTGTATGTAGAAGTTGCTGAAGAGCTGACTTGAATTTCGCTGCCTTGTACCTGTGACATGTGCAATGACAATAAAGTTGAATTCCATTCTATTCTATACAAATAACATTGAACTGAACGAGTCGTTTCATATTTTGGAAACATATGCATGACAATGACTGAAATTATATTAAACGATAATTTCTAGGTAATTCTGGGATTTTTTTCAGAATACTGAAAAGTTCAAACAATAGCAGGCAGTGCAATGGTATACTTAATAGTGTGGGAAAGTTTGCATGGTTATGGTGGACTCGTAAAGGCTAGCTGATTAGATTACAGAAGTTTAAAAAAAATGCACTGAGCTCAATATAGGCCTTTCCCCCCCCCCTGCAGCACACTTTTCTCGCTCGATAATGGTTTCTAAGTCTCTTTGCAAGTAGAACAAATCGAGCATGAGTGAAAGCAGCATTTTAATTGTTATACTCCCAGTCTAAAAGATAAATAATACAATATTTTTCGTAATAAAAGCAACTAGAAAACAAGCAAAAATAGTGACTTCTGTATAATCATTTGCGAGAAATCTGAAAATGTTACCTTTGCTTTAGTGACTTGGCGTGGAGCTCTGGCCTTCTGACTGAGATTCGTCTTCCTTCTGTCCTTGCTCATACTAACTTCTCCCTCCACACCTGCATGTACAACACCATTCTGACTCTCGTGATTCTCTGTTTGCTTTTTTCTGGGTAGATTTAGGGTGGAGGGGGAAAGGCAAAGTTGGCGGGAACAGGCAGGAGGGGAGAGGACAGCAGTTTGTGAGGGGCTAATAGGCTGATTAAGGAATGGGGGCAATGAGGCTGTGAGGCTTTGGGTCAAAGGTACAGCCTGTTGGTTACAGCTAGAGGAGACATTCTGGAGCGTTGAGACCACAAAAACTGGAGTGGTAGTCTGCCTCTGACAAGCAGCAGGAAGAGCAAATGGAGAAATAGTGACCCCTGCATGCCGAGATGTGTGTTGAGCTCGAGAGAAAGCAGCATTCAGCTGTGAGTCAGAATGAGGAATTGAGGCAGGCTGGGGAAATGACAAAGGAGCAACTTGAGTCCGGATGTTAGGAGGCACCTGAGTAACAATTGATGGGTGCAGCTGAGGAGGTGGAGTTTGTCTGCACCACCTGTCTGCCGGAGATGGTTCCTGCATGCCCAAATGCATTCGCTGAAGTATTCCTGCCACAGTATTTGGATTTTTAAATTTGCCAGGAGGAGGATTGGAAGGTGGAGTTATTAACGTCACCCCGCTTTGCCTCCGCTCTATCATCTCCTTACAACCCATGACATCCACATTCATGACTTTGAGGAACAACGTGAAGACAGATGTTGAAGAAAGCTCTTTCTTCTCTGCTCGCTCCCTCAGGACATCTGCTGCCATTCTTTTGGTGCTGGCTGGGATCAGCAGGTTGCCAATCCATGGTGTCACTGCAGCCTGAAGCATGAGGTCTACCCCCTGGCCAGTCATTCCTTTCATAAAGAGTGGCCTGCTGGTTTGGGAAGTTTTTGTCTTACATTTAGACCTACTGTAAAACCTCCGTGCTTGATTGTGCAAGTGGGCTCGGAGCTGGTCAGGTGACACCATCATCATGGCGCCGCTGTCGTGGCGTTCTTCCCATCGCAGCTCCCTGGGAGGTGGGCCGATGATTACAGAGCGTCCAGACTTCCCCAAAATGGTTGATCGCACTAACTTGTCATTGTGAGACTCGTTGGAGGAAGCCAACACCACTGGACGAAAGTTCAAGGAAGTAAATGGTTGAGCTCTTTCAACTGGAATCCATTCCTGCATGGGAGGGAAGGTATATTCTTCCTCCAATTCCTCCTCCTTCTGCTCCTCTTGCACTTCCACTAGTTTCTCCACTTCTGGTACCTCTGTCTTTTTCATCTTCTTTTTCTTCTCATCATCACTGTCCATATATTCTATCGCCATCTCTTCCTCCTCCTCCTCACTAATCACTTCTTCTTTTATTGCCTTGAGGCGTCTCCTGATGTTGTTGTTTGTTTTAGCAGCCTTCTTCTTCTTCTCATCTCCCCCACGTTTCCTCTGTGGTTTTCTAGCACACCCTAATTTCTGTTTTCAGAGAGTTAAAAAAAAGAGTCATTGTTTCAGTTTCCATGGTTCCTAAGTAGTTAAGCAGTTGTCACATTTTTTTGTGAATATTGCTCATTTATGTAGCTGATATTGTAATTCTGTCTTTCTGCCAGTGGTTAAGCTGGCATTAAATAAAGTAAATGAATAAATGAACATAAGGAGTGTAATGAAAGTACCATTTGGTATGTTTCCTAATATTATAACTATTCTTTGATTATTTTGGTTTCATCTCGTTTACAGACCAGATCCCAGAAGTCCGAATTTTTCCGAACCACCAGCTGAATTACAGACACAGGTAATGCTATGTTAATCCTCTCACAACACCAACATTTTCCTCCCTCCAAGACAACAGGTCATGTACCTTATCTGGAGCTTTGGTCATTTGCCTCCATGTCCTCATACACTGAGCATCGATACGGTTGGGAATCTCAGCTGCGATCTTTGCCCAGTGACCTGAAAGGGGGGAGGGAAAAAAAAAAAAAAAAAAAAAAAAAAAAAAAAAAAAAAAAAAAACCACACACACACACACACACACACACGAGTTCAAACACACAAACACTTGACAGCAGAGTGTGTCACTGCAGCTGCTTAAATGTTTAGTGCAGAGTTTTATTTTTCATTGGATATTAAAAAAAAAAAAAAAAAATGGCTGTGCAGATGAAGATTTAGCTAAAGATTCATGGTATCAGATCACACTAAAGTATGTTAAATGTGGAGCTGCCAGGCAGGAGGAAAAGAGAAAGACCACAAAACATCCATGGATGTAGTGAAGAAGGATACGGAGTGGGTTGTTGTGACGGAGGAGGCTGCTGTATGCTGCAGCTAAAGAAAGAAGAACGCTGCTATGAAAGGGCCGTTCTTAAATAAGGGAAATGGGGAGAAAAGGCTGAGGTATGCCAAATTACACAAGGGCACTGAAGAAAAAAAAAGAAAAGAGTGGAAACATATTTATTTATCACTGTGTGGAAGGTCAAGTGAGCGGTACAACAGTGAGTGTTTACAGTCATCTATGGGGGGAAAACTCCCACTAGGTTTAAATCTGGGACTCCCTACCAATTGACCCTTAGAACTGAAGAAGCTTCTCGGATGAGAGGTGAAACGTCTTCAAGCAACTCAAAGAAGTCCAGACGCTTTTCTTTCCAAGCTCCTTAGTCTACGATGACCTGGATGACTGAGAACCTTCACAGACATGTCATCTATAAACCACACTGGAGACTCCACCATGGTATTTCAGTCAGTGGTGTGGAACAGGGGCAGTCATGGATTAGCCTCCCTAGATTAACATTATTGAAGCAGTGTGGGATCATCTTCACAGAGAACCGAGCAAAGGGTAGAAATATAGAACAGCTCTGGATGTTCTTCAAAGAGCCTGGAGAACTACAGCTGAAGAACACTGAAAAAAGACAAAAAAAAAAGCCTAAGAGACTTTAGGCTGTGTTGAAGAATAAAGATGGTCAAAGGCCAATTACAAAGTGTACAAACTCTGTTTTGGCCTTGTATACTATATTTCCATTTATTGCTGTATTGACTTTCCATTTTCCTATTAAAATATAAGGGGTTGCTAACGACTTTTGCACAGTACTGTATAAGTTTATAGGGTGAGGAGTTCAGCCACCCAGGATGGGCTCAGAGTAGAGCTGCTGCTCCTCCACATCAAAAGGAGCTAGTTGAGGTGGTTCGGGCATCTGATAAGGATGCCTCCTGGGTGAGGTGTTCCACGCATGTCCCATTGAGGAGGCCCTAAGGCAGAACCAGGGCATGCTGGAAAGGTTATATCTCTCGGCTGGCCTTGGAACGCCTTGATGTTCCCCCAGACAAGCTGGAGGAGGTGGCCGGGGAGAGGGAGGCCTGGCCTTCTCTGCTTAGGCTGCTGCCGTGACCCGGCCCACTGAAGTAGAAGTTCAGTGGAAGAAGACGGACCGATGGATGAATGTATACGTTTATAAAATCTTTATAAAAATCTACTGTCAGTAATGTTTATGAATGTTTATATTCTGATGAAAATGATTTATGTTCTCATTCTGTTGTCAAAACTGTTCCTTGGTTAATAAGTCAGACCAGAAAAGATGCTGCAGGAAAGATTTTGGGCTTGTGATTTCAGATTTTTTGTGTTTGTGAAAGCTGCTGCAGCAACATGCTTTTAATATGCTGCTCTGTGGCACGTTTGTGACCCACCGACTCCATGTTTCTCCACCAGCTCCAGTAGCAGCTCTCTCTCCTTCCTGTCGAATGGGCCTCTTTTTGTCCCCGCCTTCAGACAGTCATAATACCTGCAAGCAACCCCACACACATCTTAACTAGGACCCAGATTATCACACAAACTCAGTTCTGTTCTTCCAGTCAAGTGTTACCTGTCTCTGCAGCCTCCATCAGTGCGTCCGGGAACCTCCAACCTGATCTTCCACCAGTTCTTCTCTCCATGACGAGCCACAGCTTGTAGCAGAAGCTGACAGACAAAGACCGGTCAGTAACTAGATGTTATCATATGTATCAAATATATATATGCAAATATAAAAAACACTCATAGTAGGTTCCAAACTGGGACCTTATGCAGCAGAATCTCATCACAGGAACACAAACAAGTACTTCCTCTCTGAACTATTTACACTACTGATTGTACACTGATGTGGCTCTGCTATGGTGTATCCACTTAGTCCTCTGTGTACCTTATCCTCCTGCTTGGTCCATGGCCCTCTCTTCAGGCTCGGGTCTAAAACTTGGTTCCACCTGTAGATCAACTGTGCAGGGTCACGACCCTCCATGAAGTAACTCACTGGGAACAGAAGAGGTTTCAGAGTGTTGGCATGTAAAACAAGCACATGCACCTCATTAATGACAGAGAGACAGGCGGACTGATGTAACAGTGTGATGTGATTACTCTGTGTGTATGGGATGAAGTTCCCGATCCTCATCTTGTCCACCAGCTCTCTCAGCAAATCATCTTCAGCTGGAGTCCAGCTGCCACGTTTTAATGATCCCGAGACAAAACGCTGGAACATCTGAAGACACATGAAAGCTGTTCTTCCAGTCTGGGAGGGAGGGGGGGAGGGGAGAGAGAGAGAGAGAGATCAAAAATAGACACACATTTCAGACAAATAGACAGTGCTCCCTCCTGCTCACCCCCAGCTCTTGAGCGATGATCTCCCAGTGTCTCTCTTCGTGTTTCCTGCTGATCTCCTTCAGTTGCTGCACCTCCTCCTGGCTCCACCGAGTCTTATTAATGGACGGGTGGAGGAAGTTCTGCCAGAAACAGCGGATGTCCCCTGCATCCCTCGTCTCTTCAAACTGGGGACGATGGTAAAAGAAGTGATCACCTCAACACTCCGTCACTTTTGCATTCGTCATCGGATTCACTAATTACTTTTCAAAACTTACATCAATGTTGGATATTTTCTGCCAGTCATATTCTTCAAATCGATCACCAATCAGCTCCTCTTCCTTCTTCTGTCTGGCCATTCAGAACAGAGAATGAGATACACGTTACATTTTAAACTGCTGAACATACTAGACTGTTACAATAAAAAGCTATTGATAGCAATATTTGTAGCAGTGGCTAATAGAAAAGTTAACTGCCTAGCATTATTCTAAATACTTGTTTCTTACCATACTAAACTAAACCTGAACCAAGCTAAAACATTCTGGTAAATCACTGGCTTCAGCTCAGAGCTGAAGAAGCTTCTCAGATGATCTTTAAGTTAAGGGTATTTGTCAGCTGTGCCAACATAGACCGTAAACTGTTTGTTGGACTTCTAGAGCTCTCCGATGTTACCTGATAATGTGACAATTCCCATTTCTGGTATAAATATGGACACATCTGGCCCTGCAAGAACACTGAAGTCCAAAATTGATATCCAGCTAACCTGAGCAAGTTGATCTCTCTCTCCAAACTGTCTATCTGCTCTCTGATTAGCTGCCTGTCTGCCTCCTCTACGGAGAGCAACTTCTGACTCAGGTAGTCCACCCTGAAAGAGAAACACACAAACACAGACAAAAAAAAACAAGGCAGACAAAATGTAAAGTAAAAAAAAAAAAATAAAAAAAAAAAAAAAAATATATATATATATATATATATATATCAATAATAATTAAAAACAAAGATGAGAGCACGTGCTGTTACTTGGAGAGTTTGGGCTGGATGAGTCTCCTCAGACTCTCCCTAGACACTGCATGGATCAAGAGAGTCTTCTGCCAGCTCTCCCCTAAGACACAGATATCGGAGATGTTGAAGGGACAAACACCACTTGGTGACAAAATGGTAAATGGTCTGAACTTATACAGGACCTATTATGCTCATATCCCTTCAATGTTGTTTTTGGGCTCTAATTTGCTTGACTGACAGTTGAAAATAATCCTTATTTATTTATTTATTTATTATCAGTGCAGCAACTTCAGTGGGACTTCACTTCAGTTCATTAGAATAAAACAAGCAGTTTTAACTCCAGTCCCATTAAGATACCTTTCTTTTGACTGCCTCTAGGATGGAAAAGTTTCTATGTTCACAGGTTACAGCTCTCGCTTTAAAACAAAAAAAAAAAAAAAAAAAAAAAAAAAAGCTACCTTGAAGTGGAGCAGTCTGCCTGCGCTTTCTGGCTCATAAGGATTACAGACCTTGTTGAAACTTTGGCCATGTTTAATATGAGTATCCACTACTGTAACCACCAATTTTAACAAAACAAATAGTCCAAAATACAGCATATTAACAAAGCATATTACATTTGCATGCCCATGTCCCAACTTTTAATAATTTGTTTAAAATGTTTTTGCGTGTTTGAGCACTTGAGATGCTCTTTGTATTCATTTCAAATTTAATGTATGGTTTAAATCACTCGCAAATCGTTATGGATTCTGTGTAATTTATATTTGTGCTGCAAAAACATCACTGAAATCAGGTTGATTGCATAAATTATGCACCTGCTAAACATCAGCATGTTAGTCTTACTTACATGAGCATGAGTAGATGCTAGTGCTAGTATTTAGGCCTAAACAGTGTCACAATGCACCTAACATGTTCATTTATTTATATACATTTATTTTGTTTGTTTCACTTTGGGTAAAAAAATAAATAAATAAATAAATAAAAGGGGGGGGGGGGGGGGGAGTTTGTACTGTCTTACATCGTTTTATTTTCAGCTTCTTGTCGTCGAGATATCCTGCAATCCTGCTCGCCTTTTCCTTCGCCTCCTGATTGGCTGGAGGACCCTGAAGACATACAGACAAACACAGCCCCTAATTGGTCAGCTGCAGTAACAGTAACCCTGTGTCAGTTGTTGGGCATGTTTGTCTTACCAGTCCCGTCAGTTTATCCTTGAAGTATGGTTTTAGGAAGCGACCTAGATACATCTTCATTGGCTGCTGGTAGGAGGAGTTGGTGGGCTGCTGTTTGGAAGGCTCTTTGATCTGTCCAGACAGCTGAGTTTCCAGCTCCTTCTGCATTAGAAAAACAACAAGCAAACAAACAAACAAAAACATTTAATATGAGCACTGACCTACTGTCTGTAGTCATGTGTTAGTACTGACATGCTGTCTGAGATTGTCTGTTAACACTCCTAATGTCTCTGGTTGTGTGTTAATACTCTTCTAATGTCTGTGTTTTGACCTGTTGTGTGCATTAATACTGAGTATTTGTGTGTGTGTTAGTAGCGACCTGCTCCTTCTGGTTTTGTGTTAGTAGTTTCTCCAGCTGGTCCAGAGTCTCTTGGACCACCTGCTGGTACACGAGGTTCATCTGAAGACATGAGTCCACTGACGGTGACAGGCCAAGGTCACTCTGTAATCAGTGTAATTATACAAAGTTATTTCACAGTTACTGACAGAGGTACTGACAGCTTAAGGACATGGACGCTTACCTCCTCACTGATGCTGCAATCATCATCATCTGCCAGACAGAAAGCAGGAGACATTTATTTGCCTTTTTAAATTCTCTAACAAGTACCAGAGTTCCCAGTGTGGTTCCTTTAAGGTTCCTTCCTCATTTTTGATGTATATTATATTTTAGCAGATAAAATGCATGGTGACTTTTTCATTAGTTTCTGATTATGTGAAAATAAATAAATAAATTCAGGCTCCACAGACATGCTGCAGGACAGCCAGAGAGAGGTACCTGAAACAATGATGGGACTGTGTGGTCCCAGCACTTCCTCCAGGTTCTGGATCTCTTTCTGGATTTTCTCTCTCTCAGCCAACAGACCTGCTGCAGACTGAATGCAAGCAAACACACACACACACACACACACACACACACACACACACACACACACAGAGTTTGTGTCTTTGTCGGAACTCTCATTCAATTCATGCAGTTTTACTGTGAGATCTACCTGTCCCGCTGGGGTATCCACATCTTCACGATCAGAGTCATCATCTAATCAGAGATATAGCAGGTTATTTAGAGACAAGCAAACAGAGAGCGCGATAAAGACAGACAGAGAGAGAAGATGGGTACCTGTCCCGCTGCTTAGGAGCTCCAGTTCAGCATTGGTTACAGACAGACTCCGTTCCAGTTCCTCCACCTCTCTCTGGATCTTGTCCCGCTTTGCTGCCAGAGAGGCGGACATGTCTGTGGACAGACACAGAGAAGGTTGCATTATTCTGTCACGACAAACATCATGATGAGCCTTTAACCTGGTGATTTGGTTCAAACCGAAATATTTATTAATAAGCGTCTTTCTTTTGACTGACTTGTGGTCAGGGCTACCACTTCGATAGAAAACAACGCGCGCGGACGCACACACACAAACAGATATAAATATTTGTATTAACTTCCTGGTTGGGAACATTTATAAACTATATGAATTAAAGACAAAACAATGTAAACGAGAATCTTGTTCATTTTCTTTGTATAAAGCTTAAACTGAGTTTAACCTGAAGCAAACACTTTCAGATTCAGCAGCAGTAGCACTACTTGTAACAGCACTACAATACACACTGAGTAGTATTACTAACACACTGCACGAGCGTCTAAGACCTCAGCATCTCGTGCAACATCGTTTACCTACGTGTCTTTACCGAGTCTTATTACGTTTCTACTTTTTACCTCCACACGCGGGGACCTCCAATCAACGAGTTTCCGACGTTAACATATTACCCAGCAGGCTGTGCGGCGGGGAAAACTGTGCTTGGACGTTCCGTTGTTCACACTTAAGTTCCGGTTCAGAAAGTCCACAAAAACCATGCATGGCAATTTATTATTCCGTTTGTCACTGCGATGCTTCAAGCTACACGCAAGAAAGGACAAAAAACAAAAACCCCGCAGCCCAAAACCTGCAATGCCGCCGATCCGTTGTTGGGTTCCTTCCCCCGATGTCACTTCCGGTTGTTGCGTATTTTCATTCAGCATAGAAGTCCGTTTTCTACAGATATTTTTGTTTTTAAGGCCAAATGCCCACAGTCCATGAGCCCTAAAAAAAAATTATTTACGTAACGTTTTTTTTCCCATTTAAAAAAAAACCCTACTTCATAAACCCACAACTTGACTTCATATTTTACCACATTTTCTTTATTTTTTTTCTCTTTACTCTGATGTAAACTAAGCTTCAACTTGTTTACATGAAAAATCCTATTGTGCAACACTTTCTTTAGTCTCACTGTTAATCTATTTTTTTTTCTAAATTATTTTTTAAGTCCTAAAAAATATAGTTTCTTTGAAGAAAAAGTAAAATCCAGTTCATAGCCACCGATTCCACTTTTCCAGTGTAAACACAAAAAGAATGAGGGCACATTATTGTTTTGTTCATCTTTCATTTTGTGCTCAGCCTTCGGTCAACGTCAGTCATCACTGGTTTATCATCAGGGGTTGGTGCGTCAGAGGTCTGAGAACTGAAGCTCCTCCTCTGATGACCTCAAGCCGAATATATGCTCATCTTCTGTTCAACTCATAAACTCCTCTCCATGTGGGTCATTATCCTTCTACCGACGTCGGTACAGGATGTCCCAGGTGTCCCTCCACTTCAGTCCTTGCAGCTGATGGGCTGACAGTTCAGGGCTTCCATAGGTTAGGGGACAGAAGGTGCGGTAGGTCAGGAAGATTGACAGCAACACAGCCAATGCACCCACACACAATGCACGCTGATGTGTCACGCTGCTGCAGATGCAAACAGAAACAAATATGAACAAAACTTTTTAGATAAAAACCTAAAACATGTCACATTTTCATGAAAATTCAACAGTGAGATCTAAAGCCTGACAAAGTGTGCTTCTACGTCTAACTGGCCCTTTCACACAACATAAAGCAGGTACAAGTTCAGACTGTTTGCAGTTCCATCCATATATTTTCTTTACACCTCTGACGCGGTGTAAAGAAAATAGTGCAAAGAGTGTGTTGAATGCCCTAGTCCTGTGCTAGCCCAAATTCAAATCCAGTTTGGGATATTGTTTAAATGATGGTGCTTGGATGTGCACATTTTAGCTGTTGCTTGTTTCGAAGGCCACGTAAACACAGTGCAAAGTTACTATTCAACTACACCGCTTAAAAAGAAAAAAAAAAAAAAAAAAAAAAACAAAACGAATCAGCTCTCAATGGAGGGGGGAAAAAAAAAAAAAAAAAAAAAACAACAACACACTGGATAATTACAGTGGTCCCTCGATTATTGCAGGTGTTACGTTCCAAAAATTACCCACGATCGGTGAAATTCGCAAATTAGCCAACTTTATTTTTTACAATTATTATAGCTGTTTTATGGCTGTAAAACCCCTCACTACACACTTTTCTTAGACAGGCATGAACATTTTTACACTTTTCTCTCTTGTTCAAACCGTCGTAGAAAAATAAGTCCAGCATTATAGAATGAAACCAAAGGCACCCGTGGATGCCTTTGACAGTGCAAAACATTTCGTCGACATTGTTATGTTTGTTGGGGAGAAAACTTACAAACATACAATCGAGCACTTCAGAGTCACACTGCTAGTGATCAAAGATTTATGTAAATTTGACACACTGAACACATTCTGTACTGGACAGGAGACATGGCACGAGATTGATTGACAGTGGTCTAGAGCCAATCAGGACGCAGAAGACAATGTGCTGTAAACAAACAAACAACATGGAAAATCACACCAAAAAATCTGCGAAACAGCAAGGCCGCGAAAGGTGAACCAGGTTATAGCGAGGGACCACTGCATACTGATACTAGACCAGGTTTGTGTTGGATGCCACATCAATTGATGGATATGAAAATTATCAATCTACAAAGGGCTAAATTCAAAGACATCTTGAAAATCAAAGTGAAAAAAATAATGCTGTTGGATAAGCCATTTTGCTGAAATTTCACTGCAGTAACATAAAATGGTACTAGGTAGTTTGTATGGCTCCACATGTAAAACCCCTCACTACACACTTTATACACTTTTCTCAGACAGGCATGAACATTTTCACACTTTTCTCTCTTGTTTAAATACTCTCAAAGTTCAAACCTTTGTAGAAAAATAAGCCCAGTATTATATAATGAAACCAAAGGCACCCGCTTTTTTGACGGTGCAAAACGTTTCGTCGACATTGTTTTATTTGTTGGGGAGAAAACTTACAAACATACAGATTTATGGTAGTATCAGTCTTAAAGGCCTGTCTCTGTTTTTGTCTAGTCAGAGACATTCACACCAGTGGCATGCTGGAAATCATTTTGTAGCTCTACCACTGCTCATCCTATTTCTCCCTGCACAAAGCAGCAGATAAGGCCAGCAATGTTGTGGGGATGGAGTTGGACTCCCTCAAGGTGGTGTCGGAGAGGCGGATGCTGTCCAAGATAAAGACAATGTTGGATAACACCTCCCACCCACTCCATGACATGCTGGTCAGTCACAGGAGCACGTTCAGTGAGAGACTGAGATTACCGAAAAGCACCACTGAACAACACAGGAAATCTTTCCTGCCTGTGGCCATCTCCCTGTACAACGCATCCACTTAACACACTGTTTACGGCTACAACTACACATGTTTCTTTTCCAGCTATTTATTTATGAGTGACTTATGTATGTATGTATGTATATATTGTACTATTCTTAGTTAGCGTATTGTCTGTCTTGTCTTAATGTTGGTTTGTAATGGAGCACTGTAACAAAAAATAATTTCCCCCAGGGATCAATAAAGTATTCTGATTCTGATTCTGATACCAGTGCTAATGATGGCTGTCCCGCTCTTCTTATCCTCTATTCCAGTAGTGCTTACTCGGATCTGCTTGGCTTGATTTGGTTTTTAGGGCTTTCCATTACCAGGTACTTAGCTTGGGTTCCAAGCAATTTCAGTCAAGATGAAAATGTGATGTCAGCAAGCTGCAGGCCACTGATTGGCCAGGGAGTGATGTCATTGAATGAGTCATGATAGTGACTTCTTCACAAGAATTGAAACCACCTTTTTTGAAAGCTGGCAAAAAGGGATATGGTTGCACATAAAATTTTGAGGTTTTCACAAGAATCTCATACAAATATTTCACACTAGAGCCTTGTTAGGAAATTTAAAATAGTGGAAGTGGATCGTCCTACTAAAATACAACCAACTTCTACTCAAGACAAAGCCACTAACTTTCAGCAGCTGTGGTAGAAAATGTCAGTCATCATAAGATAAAACAGGCAGTGGTTCTGTAGATGAATGAATAAATGAGAAAATGGCAATATTAATCCCAGTTTAGTTAAAACCCCATTTACAAAGTCCTAAAAACCACTCGCTGACTCTACTGGCAACTTCTAAGCAACCACTAAATAACAAAAATTTTAATATCCATTTTCTGGGTTGCATTAGGTCATCTTACCCAATGACTGGTAGTTGCCAGTGATTGCCACGATTAAGGTGAAAATTTTAATTTAAATCAGGAAAAAGAAGGGTAGCTCACAAGAGGAGATGCTGCTGAAGCTGATGAGCGTACCTGAGCAGGTGAGTGTGTGCGTGCTCCAACAGAGCTGGACTTAGTAGGTACAAGTAGCAGAGTGCTGGCAGGTAGTGATACAGGAAAAGAGTTTTGTCCATAAGCAGGAAGGGAACAAAGTTCACCAACCAGCCGCCAACGCACACACATCCCAGACACACAAACTGGTCCCACACACCTGAAAAAACACACATTTAGTTAGAAATGGTACCATAACCCGAACAGACAGCTGAGGTTAGACTTAGTCTCTGATGCAAATATGTCAGTGCGGACCATCTTTCTGCAGACCCATCTGGGAGGCCAGATGGGTCTGCAGAAACTGTATTTGTGCTCTGACTCTTCCTGTTTTACTGTCAGAACTCAGTGTGTCCCTACGTACCATCAGGTACATCTTTCAAGCCTCGCCTCCTCCTCAACAAGTAGACAACTGCCAGCAGCTGATAGGCCAGCAGGCTGAGATTGGCCACGCCCCATGACACCGGGTTACCAATTAGATGGATCTGAGCCTGAAACAGAAAAAGTGGATTACAGGGCTAAACAGGACAAAGCGTGTGTGTTACTCTGCGTGTGTGTGTCATGTTTTTACATTGGTGGAGGAGTGCAGCCAGTATGCAATGTTGATCTCCATGGTGATCCACTCTAATGGGGAGGAACTGTATTTGTGCTCCGACTCTTCCTGTTTTACTGTCAGCATCTTCCACTGCCAAGATATCAGATTTGTTTTATTTTACTCCTTTCTGTTTCTTTGCTAGTGTCACAGGAATAAATCTGATTGGACAGTGAGTTTTGAATTCAGGTTCATACTTGCAGTTCAACAAATTTTGCCCAGAAAGAAATTTTTCTATCAACGTCGATATGAGTTGGAGAGTGAAGCTCTGCCTCCCGTTCCTTCTGCTCCTGACCTGGACAAGATTGACAGTGTGCGTTGTGACCTCACTAAAGTAACATTGTAAAGCTACTGAGTGATAATAGTGAAGGAAGAAGAAGGTCAAGAGGAGGAGGAGTTTAGTGGCCATACTGGTTCCATAGCGATGCTCCTCCACTGTCCATTCCAAACTGCTGCTGTGAGCTTTGAACAGTTTGTCTGCTACAACCTCCAACTGACGGAAACCCCAGTCTGGAAGGGACACACCACTCAGCTGCATTCGCAAACACACACAGACACACACAAACAGGCTGTAATAACTTCATATTGTACAGGCATTCAGCTGAGACATATTCTGTCTGCACCTTGAGGACAGCTGAAGTGTTGACATGAATGAGTCGGACTTCAGATAGGATGGTCTTCCACACCTCTGACTCTGCCTCCCTGTTTGAAATGTCCTGACCACACAAACACACCAACAAACAGCAGGCTCAGTAAAAAGCATTCCAGCCACTGATTAGTATAAAAGTAAGAGGGGTTTCCATATTTGAGCAGCTCCTGTAGGTGTAATGTAAACATGGCCCTGTACTCTTGTGCATATCCTATCTACAAAACACTCTCATGAGTAGATAATTTCAGCTAATTAATCCATCCTTTAGTTGACAATCTTCCAATCTCACCATTTTCAAATTGTTTTACCAGCTAAAGTTACTAATTAAGAATTAATGTAATATAACTAAGGTACAGCAAGCTACCTAATCTAAACTGTAATATTTTACTAACTTATAGTAATGTTTTGGCTTATGCTAGCTGGCTCACAGAGTCTGAGCTTGTGCATGTACTGCATACAAATAAGAGCAAAAGAATGCTAAATGCAGTTCAATTAATGGCCGTGGGAGTCACTGAAGTTCTTTTTCTAACTTCGCTCAGTGCTTCACTATAGACTCGCCTCGGCATGACCAACTACGGAAGCTCCAATGACACCACGTCTGTCTATGACAGACCTGTCGAGCCGTGCTTAGGGCTCCGCCCCCTCATTCTAACACGGCCGACCAGCCCCTCCTAACTCATTCTCGCTTTCTTCCCGTGAGAAACTACTTTGAGCTCCCTCAGCGTATCCAGTTCTCAGGCGTCCCCGTGTAGGAGTACGTTGCCGAAAGCAGTTTTTCCAGTTCCAGCTTGGATCGTGCTGAGTAAGTCCTTCGAAAGAAGTGTACTTAGAGTTACACTGTGGAACAGCAATCACGTCAGGTGAGCTGTCCCAGCGGTTCCTGGTCTTAGTTAGCGAGGTAGCCGACATTGTGTAACTCGGGCTAACGCGTTACGGTGAGCTGTTCGTTCAGTGTCCGGCTAGCATTAACTTGTTAGCAGGCCACGAACCACATTAGCGTCTTACTAGCATTAGCTTGTTAGTTGACCTAGGGTTCAGTAAGCATTAAGTTGCTAACGATATTGGCTAGCGGAGTGCAGCTAACATGTCACAATGAGCTGACTCCAGCGGCGACTAGCTCGGATTTAACTCCCGCTGCTAGTCCTAGCTACATACGAAGGCCAAAGAGGATGCACCCCGCCCGTGCCCTGCATCATGCGGTGCCACCATCTCGGGCAGGGACCCTCATCCAATGTGCATCATCTGTATGGGTGCCAAGCATGCTCAGGCTTCACTGGCGGACCCTTAGGGATGCCCACACTGTGTGTTGATGCCAGAGAAAGTCCTGGAAAGGAGGCTGAATGTAGCAGTAACGAACAGTCAGGTCCCCTGCCTGTCCACCGCTACTGCTACGAGTGATATCAGTCATTCGCGAGACTCCACAAGCTGGGCTGACATGATGGAAGAAGATTCCCCGCTCCTGCCCCCATCGTTCGAGGTCCTCCTCAATCAAAACGTGAGCGAGCCAGGTTGCGAGGACGCAGAGGGCGATGCCAACTCCGACCTCCTCGACCTAGAGGACAGGATGAGGAAGATGACTCTACCTTTCCTCCCCAGCAGTCCAGACCACCGAGTGGGGCTGAAGTTGCACCCCCGGTGGACAGCAATTTGTACAAGGTCTGCAAACGGGCTGCCAAGCTACGCATCCCATGGCCAGCCGCCCAGGATGCCGAAGGGGCAGAATGTCACCTGTATGACGGAAAGAGGCTCCCACCAGCCTTGCCACCATCAAAGCAGCTTTTGCCAGCAGTCCCGGCTTGCATGAAAGAAATTAGTTGCTATTGGTCAAGCTCTTTAAAAAGCAAGCTTCCGACCAAGGGCTGCTCTAAGCTTGAGATCCACAGGATGGGTGAACTGTGGCTGACCGAACCCCCAGCAGTGGAGCCTTCAGTGGCGTATCACCTTCACCGTAACTGCAGGGCAATCTCAGTCTCTTCTAGCATTTCTTTGCCTAACAAGATGGATTGCCTCACGGCATCTATTTATCAAAGGATGTACAAATATGCTGCACAGTCAGTATGCTCCCTTAATGCAGTCACACTGCTATAAGCATATCAGGCAGAAATTCTGGAAGATATGGGCCGTCAGCTTGACTCGGGTTCCCCAAACCCAGCCCTCTGGGATGAAATCTACATGGTTAATGATCTCATTCTTCGCTCCTCCAGGGGAGCAGTCCAGGGGTGTGGCCATGTTATGGGCCTTGCAGTTTCGGGTGAAAGAGCCTTGTGGCTAAACCCGTCGGGCCTAGGGGATGCTCAGAAGGCTGAGGTCATGGATGCAGCCTATGACCCAACCAAGGGTCTCTTTGGCCCAGCCCTGGAGAGAATGAGAGAGACAAGCACCCACAGAAAGCAGGAGGGAGAAGCATTAAACCTCTGCTTACCCAGAAAACCTACCCCTCAGCCCCAGCAGGTGCCAAGGGCTGGTTTTGCTGCAGCAGCAGCAGCAGCTGTGAGAGGGAGACAGAGTGGGGTCAGAATGCAGAGAGGAGCAGGAGGCCTGCAGTCACCCACCAGGCCAAAGTAGAGAACCAAAGACCTTGGGGCAAGCATTCCTTTGCAGCAGCTGCTGCAAAGAACAAGCCGTCACACCCCAGAGAGGGGGAAAAGAAGCGGTCAGCCTAGCACACATGCAACGTTCTGTGTCACCCCTCTCTTCTCCCCCAAAGAGAAGGAAGATGTTAGAAGGGGTAACCAAATCACTCCAAGGTTCAGAATCTCCGCAAGTTTCCAGTTCACCAGGAGCACCCTCTCAGTCTCCTCCTCCAGTTCAGGGAGGACAGACTTGTGGACAAATGGCGCAGTGTCACCAAGCACTCCTAAGCACTCTGTCTGTGTCACCAAGCACTGCCCAGAGTCACCAGGCACTTCACTGCATTTTGGGGGTAACAAAAGAAATAAAACGTAAATTCCTGCAGCCAGGCAGTTCGCCAAGGGCAGAATGTCCCCCCAGTTTCAAAATATTTAAAAAAAAAATCACTGCCATTTGTCTTTGTCACCAGCGGGGGGGAGCTCACGCTCTACCCGAGGGGGACAGCTCCAACTCCTTCCGGGAGACAGGAGTGACGTCACACTACCGCGTCTTCAGGGGCCCGCTCTGAAGCGGTGGAGCGCATGTGCAGTTCATCCCTGAGCATCCCGGGCAGGCGATCAAAGACCACTGTGAGGTGGTAGTCAATCACCTCACGAAGCTCGGTTTCACAATCAACCTGGAAAAGAGCCACTTGGAACCTGTACAGTATACAAAGTATCTGGGGCTCAGAATAGACTCCATCTCTTATGGCATCGCACTTTCAGAGCGGAGGATTGCATCCTTCACTCACCGTCTTTCCTGTTTTCAGCTGGGGAAAGTCGTGCTGCGAGGGTACCTCTCGGGGCAGTATCATCCAGGGTGACACTGACCACAGATGCATCCCTGTCAGGTTGGGGTGTAACTATGATGGGCAGAGCAGTGAATGGCGTTTGGTCACAGAGACTTGCGCTGAATCACGTAAATGTGCTGCAGCTCCGCGCGGTGGTCCTAGCCTTACGGCATTTTCTGCCGTATCTCCGGGGACAACATGTTTTAGTGAAAACAGACAACTCCACTGTAGTTGCTTATATCAACCCCCAGGGCAGCACCCGTTCCCGGCAGCTACACAGGTTAGCCAGGGAAATAATTGCGTAGAGCAGCACATGGCTCCTCTCCCTTCGAGCAACTCACGTGCCAGGAATTATGAAGAGGGGGGCGGACCTCCTGTCCAGAGGGAATCCACTGTTCGGAGAATGGAGGCTTCATCTACAGGTGGTGGAGCAGATTTGGCAGAGATACGGCCGGACTGCCATAGATCCCTTTGCCTTACGAGAAAACACACATTGCCCTTTGTTTTTCTCTCTCTGTCAGACGCAGATGCGCCACTGGGCGTGGATGCGTGGGCCCATCCATGGCCAAAAACACTGCTGTATGCTTTCTCTCCCCTCAGCCTGATCTCCCCAACACTGAGCAGAGTGAGGGATCAGGGGCTGTCACTGATTTTAATAGCTCCACAGTGGCCATCCAAACACTGGATAGCAGGAATCATCCAGCTTCTGGTGGACGAGCCATGGCCACTCCCCATCTGCAGGGACCTTCTGTCTCAGGCGCGTGGGGAGATATAACATCCCATCCAGACCAGGTTGCTCTATGGACCTGGCCCGTGAAAGGTGGAATTTGAAGGCGGCAGGCATGCCTCCGAAGGTTATTGAAACCATTCAAAATGCTAGAGCCTCCTCCACTCATTCCATTTACAGCAGTAAATGGCGTGTTTTTGTATAGTGGTGCTATGAAAAGCAGATAATCCCTTTTCAGTGTTCAATGGTGGAGCTGTTGTGTTTTCTTCAGGACTTGCTGGACAAAAGGAGAGCTTTTTCTATCATGAAGGTCTATTTGGCAGCTATTTCAGCCTGTCACATGGGGTTTGGTGATAAACCTGCCGGTCAGCACCCCCTTTGTATGTCGCTTCATGAGGGGGGTGCGTCGAACGCTCCCAGTCTCTAGACCACTGGTCCTTTATGGAATCTGTCAGTCGTTTAAGACGCCCTCTCCCACCACCCCTTTGAGCCTATCGGGGCAATGGGGTTGAAGTTTCTCTCTCTTAAAACCGCTCTGCTGTTGGCTCTAACCACAGCCAAGCGAGTTAGTGAATTACAGGCTTTGTCTATTCACCCCTAACCCAGCCTTTGTCTCTAAAGTGTTGGAAACATCATACAGGTGCTCTACAGTAGAGCTCCTGGCTTTTCACCCTCCTCCATTCTCCTCAGAGACAGAGCAGAGGCTGAACACTTTGTGCCCTGTGCAGGCCTTGGGGACTTATGTTGGCAGAACAGCCGGATTCAGGAAGTCGGATCAGCTGTTTGTTTCCTGGGCCTCCCCTCACAAGGGCAGGCCCTTATCACGCCAGAGGCTAGCTCATTGGAGTGTAGAGACCATAGCTCTGGCTTACAGCTGTAAGGGCTCGCAGTCCCCCCCCGGGACTCTGAGCTCACTCCACTAGGGAGTGTGGCCACATCCTGGGCGTTGTTCAGAGGTGTATCAGTCCAGGATATTTGTGCGGCAGCAAGCTGGGATGTTGCACAGTCATCCCTGGCTCAGGCAGTGCTGGATTCTGGTGCCTCAGGTTCGACCAGAGATCCTGGAGTAGTACTGGAGCGTAGCTTTGGGAGCTGACCCAATCCGGAAGTGGACCATATCTCCCATAGTGAAACACCGAGCAAAGTTAGAAAAAGAACGTTGGGTTACTTAACGTAATCCCTGGTTCTCTGATGACAGAGTGAGGCGTTTCACCAACACTTCCCTCCTTGCTTAGGCACGGACAGAGTGCTTAGGAGAAAAAAATCTGCTTGGAATAAGTTAGGAGGGGCTGGTCGGCCGTATTAGAATGAGGGGGCAGAGCCCTGAGCACGGCTCGACAGGTCTGTCATCGACAGACGTGGTGTCATTGGAGCTCCCGTAGTTGGTCACACCGAGGCGATTTCCATAGTGAAACACCTCACTGTGTTATCAAAGAACCAGGGATTACATTAAGTAAGCCAACATTATCCCATACTCTTTTAATTAAATGTGTGGGTGCACTCCTGTTAATTTAGACAGAGATCAGAAATCACATGCAGCACAAACTGTACTCACCACCCTCCACAGGTTCTGTGCCGGCATAGACACATTGAAGTCTATGTATCCAGAGACTTCCTGAGTGTGAGGGCTCATTGGAGCTGCTACGTCATGACTGAAACACAACCATTGTAACACTGAAATAAACCAGCTGATGGTAAACAGGCAGGGACACACAGAGCTGATGGAGAGGGGTCGACTACAACCCACAGAGGGCTATTTATTCAGTACAGAACTCCAAAGTACTTTTTTGACCTAACCATTTATTTCCAAAGAAACTTGAGATTAGTAACTTTTCTATTTACTCATTGCCTCTAAATGTTTCAAGTTTTGAGCTCCAGAGTTACTGAGACAACAGAGCCCTCAAAAATCATCACATATCCTGAGTTGTTTACCTGTTAAGAAAACGTGACGTCATCCCATGAACCAGCTGGATGACATCACCGTGACGGACAGGTCGAGGAGGAGTGTCGACCACCAGCTGCTGCCTGACAGAGATATAGACAGTAGTTACACATGGGCCACGTCTCCATGTATAGCACTTGAAGAGAAATGTGATCTACCTGCCCGGATCTTTGATGATCCACCAGTTGTTGACATCTTTGAAGGGATAACAGGTGACCTGCTGCTGGTGAGAGCTGCCCCGCCCATTGTCATACCTGAATAAAAACAGGAAACATCATTAAATAAATCATGAAGTTGAACTGTAACTGGGATGCTTTTTGAAGTAGGTGTTTAGCTGCTGTGTTGGAAGCACCTGATTGGATAGTTGACTTTGTGAGAATGGAGCCAGCAGGGGATTGGCTGGGAGACAGAGCTTCTCAAAGTCACCTGACTCCCATAAGCCACTTCTAGAGGCTGACCCCGAGTGATCCTGGAGAGACCGCCCTACAACACAAAAAGCAATCTATCAATCAGCTCCAGAATGTGATATTCCACTCTTTATACACCCCTTTGCATTTAATCATTAGTTATTATTAATCTCTGGCTCTCTTCTGCAGTGTTCCTTTCGTTTTGTTTCCCTTTCCCCACCCCCAACCCATCACAGGAGATATGAGCCTCTCCCTCAGCTTAATTCTGCTGGAGATTTCTTCCTGCTAAAAGGGACTTTAAACAGTTTTTATAAACTCTGAATCACAAACCATTTGAATTAAAATGTCAAAGGCAGCAGTGAGATCGGGAAGGACAAAGACTGAAACTTTATGTTAATTAATGCTGATCTTCAGGTCACTGATAACCTTAGTAAAACCTGCTTCTGTGCTGTGATTGGTTCTGAAAACTGCGGGGTATTTATCATAAATACAGTGAGATCAAAGATTTCGCTTCACTTGTCGGTAGACAAATATTTCAAAACTTTCTAATCTGTTTTCTCTCAGGAAACAGGTCTATAATTACTAAGTGTAGCTGACAGTATTTACCTGCAGGCTGGCTTGGAAAGCAGAACTCATCAGCTGGTCATGTGGTCCGCTGCGGTTCAGGAAACTCAGGTGAACGTAGAACCAGAACACATAGAGCAGGACTGGAACCACCACCAGACACAGAACTCTATGTACACTTTGCACACACACATTCATCTGCACAAAGACATGCATGCAGGATCATTATGTTCTTAGAATCACATTTTTTCATATCATAAATATAAACTGTATGGAAACACTATAACACCCAAAAAAAAAAATACATAAATAAATGAAACACTCAGGCAATGCTTTTATTTTTTTTATTTTTTTTACATAGTGCTAAACTGCTATTATTAAAACATTGCAGACAAATACTTTTATGCACGTAATGTACTTACATCCTGCCTCACTAGAAATACTATCTAATTCCTAAGGAAAACACTGCACCAGTTTGGAAAGTGTCCTTTTTGAAGCCTTTACATTTACAGAGAAGACCCTGCTCTATGTTAACTGTATTGGGAACACTGTTTTACAAAACCATGACTTTTTGGTACTAAAGATGACATGAAACTGGCAAATTAGTCGATAAAACACAACAAAAGCAGTTCCTGAGAATGGATTCTGTGGAGCTGGGAACCATTTTTCAAAAGACACATGACATGGAGTATTCTTAAAAGTAGCAGCAGTCATAGCTGCAAAAGTAGGGTTTGCCAGCTAAATGCTGGATATGATACAATCAGGAAGTCTAGACTCACATGACTGATAGTTTTGTCTCCAATAAGCTTCCAGGTGTGCAGAGAGGCCACGACCAGCAGCAGTAGATATGAGAACAGACCCATGTACTTCACCCTACACCAATCACATTTTCACATTAACATTTGCATTTTAAACAACAGCACACGCTAGAGAGCAACAGGCCTTAAATCACTTTCTCACCCTACAGCCGCACCGCAGGAGACACCAGAGAGAATCAGCCAACTGTATCTGGACCAGGAGCTGAGGAGGAGAGAGTAACCATATGACGTCAGAGCAGAGAAAGGGTCTGTTTAAAACGGAAACAAACTGTTCAACTCAGTTTAGTTGTATTAACGTCGCACTAATTTAAAATAACAGTTGCTTCAAGTTACATTACACTGCAAGGTACAAACCCCACAGTATTAATGAGAGAATCCCGAGTAATCACATGATCCCCTATTAGCTAGCACTTGGCGAGAGTAGGGATTAAGAACTTCCTTTTAAGATAAAGAAACCTCCAGCAGCTACTTGTCTATGTTTGAGAGTGGGCCATAGAGTGAACACACTATACCACACAGCTCTCCTTAATAACAGCAACAGCTGAACATGTGAAAATACAAGTTTCAAAAAGATATTTTAAAAAATGGAAATTTTAACCACCAATTGCTAGTCTTGGTAGCCAGGGATCAGCCCGCCAGAGCCTCTGCAATTCCTGTGGGTTGTGGGCCTACAGGAGGATGGGCCCATGTCCTTTTTTCAGCTATGCCCAGCCAGGCCCCATGAACTAAAGCGTTGCCACCAGATGTTTGGCCTTAGGCACCCCCCCCGGGCCTGGCTCCAGGGTGGGGCCCCAGTAACCCTATCCCAGGCAGGGATAGTGCAAACTGTTCTCTTGATTGTATACTTATAGGGTTCTTTTGAGTCGGTCTTTGTCTGGTCCTCACCCAGGACCAATTTGCATGGGCAACCCTGCCAGGGGGCAAAAGCCCCCTGATAACATAGCCTCTAGGATCCCTATGACACACAGACCCCTCCACCACAATAAGGTAGCGATTCATGGAGGGTTAACTCGCTAAAAAGCGGTGCTTTACCTGCAGTGTGTATAGTGCGGGTGGAGCGCTGCTGACTTCGACTGAGAACATTGTTGGGCGGTGAAAATAATACTTTGAGGACCTCCTTAATCCCACTGCTTCCGTGGAGGAAGCAGAGTCTGGGGACGACTTGTCCATGTCTGGGGGTGAGGTCATTGAGGCAGTTAAACAACTCCTTGGTGCCCTGGGGTGGATGAAGATTGCCCTGATTTTGGGAAGGCTCTTAATGTTGTAGGGCTGTCTTGGTTGAAGTGCCTCTACAATGTTGCGTGGAGATCAGGGGCAGTACCTCCGGATTAGCAGACCAGGGTGGTGGTTTCCATTTTTAAGAAAGAGGACCGGAGGGTGTGTTCCAACTCTAGGGGAAAAAAATCACACTCCTCAGCCTCCCTAGGAAAGTCTACGCCAGGGTGTTGGAAAGGAGAGTCCATCCGTTAGTTGAACCTCGGATACAGGAGGAACAATGCGGTTTTCGTCCTGGTCGTGGAACACTGGACCAGCTCTTTTACCCTCTCAAAGATACTTGAGGGTGGTTGGGAGTTTGCCCAACCAGTCTACATGTGTTTTATGCACTTGGAGAAGGCATTCGACCATGTCCCTTGGAGGGTTCTGTGGGGGGTACTCTGGGAATATGGGGTGTCTGGCCCATTGCTACAAGCATTTGATCCCTTGCAAGAAGCTCGGTCCACACAGCCGTCAATAAGTCAGATTAGTTTCCAGTGGGTGATGGACTCTGCCTGGGCTGCCCTTTGTCAACAATTCTTTTCGTTAATTTCATTAACAGAATTGTCCCACTGGGAGGAGGCAGACCCAGGGAACGCTGGAGAGATTATATCTCTTGGCTGGCCTGGGAACGCCTTGGTGTTCCCCCAGACAAGCTGGTGGTGGCTAGGGAGAGGGAGGTCTGGGTTTCTCTGCTTAGGCTGCTGCCCCTGAGTCTAAGCCGCAGATAAGTGGAAGAAGAAGGATGGATGGAAATTTTAAGTAGGATTAGTCAAGACTAAAGAAGCTGGTTTATGTGTATGTCCTACAGAAATGTAGGAGTAATGCAATATAACATGGCTAACTGTTGGATTTATTCTGCTAACAGCTTATCTGTGAAGTTTGTATTCCCGTTTTGATGAGTGAAATTGTAGTATTTTATTTGCACTAATTAGCAGACATGTGTATGTGTGTGATACATTCATTTCTACTGTATCTAAAACTACACAAAGTATAATTAATCCTTTGGTTTGAGAAAATCTGTTTTTAAGTTTCATTTTGGCTTTTGTGCCATTTTTGAAGCCAGAAATGACAACCTTTGACAACTAGAGAAGAGAGTTAACACCTACAAATGTTTTTTCTACAAGGCTGTTGATGTAGTTTTTAAATGCAGTTAAGTCAAACACTATAAAAACGAAGTCTGATTTTTGAACCACATGAGGAACTGCAGTTTTTGGCGCTTCCACATGGTTTAAAGTCCCTGAGCTAACCAAACTTGCTATCATTAGCTGATAATTTAGCGCTCCACTTACTAGTAAAAATAAGAAGGTGGCCACCATAAAACTATAACTGAGGGCTTCAAAACAAACCAGTGGGCAATATCACAGTGGCTACAGCCATCTTTAATTTACAGTCTACACTTTCTACACATGAGAAGAGAAATCTGAGACTAACCTGCTGGGCGCATTGTGGAAGCGCAGGTATGAGAAGAAAGCCAGGAGCACGAAGAAGATGAGGACAGACTCAAGTAACATGAAACGTGATTGGACAATCAGAGAGTTCTCTGGAACAGCAAAGATCCAAAGTCAGACTTGACTGAAAAGAGCAACCCGTCTGCATATTCACCGGGAAAGCATCACTTCACTGGTTTATAAAAAGCAGCAGCTAAAAGGCTTTTCAGCAGGAAGACGTTAACTCTTACTCAGCATGGATGCACTCACCCAGCAGCAACAGCACTGCAGCTCCCAGAGCAGACAGGTGGGAGAACTTCAACTCTAAAGTCAACAAGTAGACCAGAGGAACACAGAGAGCTCCACAAAGGGCCGGCAGAAGCCTCAGACTCCACACATTCACCGTGCTAGGATACTCTGCAAAACAAAACAAACACACACTACTTTTAAACAGACCAAAACCAAGTTAGACAGGAGGAAATATAGAAACTAGTTTCAAAAAAAAAAAAAAGAAAAAAAGAAGAAGGCACACGCTGGTTTATATAGATTAACAAATTTTCTGGTTTAACCTCTAACTGGATGAAATCATTTTTGGGGATTTGTACCTGCTCCAATTCTGTTCCACACAAAGTTCCCATCAAAACCTCCCAGGTACGCTAAAACAGCAAAAGCAGAAGCACATGTTGGAGCAAAGTATAAATAAAGTTGTACACTCACAAAGGGCTGTGTTGGTATTTTAATAACCCACCTCCAAAGGCCAGGATCATATGACCGAGAGGTGGTCCGCTGTCATCAATGAAGAAAACCCTCTTCATGTAGAGAGACACAAACTGACCATAATACACCTCATCAAACCTGCACAACGGTCAACGTATAAAAATCAGTTAATAACAGAATGAAGCTTGGTACGTAAGTTTGTCTGTGGGTGTACATGATGTTCAGGTGTGTGAAACAGATGCACTCACACCACAGCATTGGGATAACTAAGATGGCTCAGCCTGGTCCAGAAGGCCAGCAAGGAGACCAGCACCAGAAGCAGGTCTACCTGGGCTGTCACCACCAGGGGGAGCTGTAGCATCTCTGACACACAGCTGTGACTGTAAAATAGGAACATATAACCTCTGATTAATAGTAATTAATTTATAACTAAAACAAAAAAACAAAACAAAACAAAAAAACACCTCTTTACATCATTGAAATTGACTTCTCTATCATTCTTGTGCTATCTGCCCTTTCTGGAGGAAGATACAACACCCTGTCTGAGGTAAGAACAGGAAGTTTTAGTCAGTGACATTACAGGACTCTATTAGTCCGTTACTTAAAACAGATGCGTCTGCTGTATCCGTACAGTTTATGGAGGGAGCCCTTGCTATCTAGAGCTACTACAGAGAGACAGACAACCAGTTTCACTCACACTTACGGCCAACTGCCAACACAGCAAACTCCACAACCTACTAGTGGAGCAGCAGGTCTGGGGCAATAGTACTACCCACCACACCACCAAGCTGTGCAGTACGAGCACAGCTTGGTGGTGTGGTGGTACCCCACCCTGGAGCCAGGCCCGGGAAGGGTGCCTAAGGGTAAACTTCTTTTGCCATGATTCTCAAAACTGAGCTCAGCTGCATCCTGCTTCCACGGATCATCTGTTAGTTACTAAAACTGGATTGGGATCCACCTGTGGTAAATTCAGATGATTGGACATGATTTGGAAAGACACATGTCAGAGCACAATCCAAGCCATAAAGTCCAAGGAATTGTCTGTAGACCTCTGAAACAGGATTGCATTGCGGTACAGATCTGGAAAGGATACCGAAAGAAAAAACTCTGCAGCATTGAAGGTCCCAACGAGCACAGTGACCTCCATTAACCTTAAACGAAGAACTTTGGAACCACCAGGACTCTTCCTAGAGCTTGCTGCCCAGTCATTCTGAACATTTAGAGTAGAAGGGCCTTAGTAAAGGAAGTGACCAAGACTGTGATAGTCACTCTCATAGAGCTCCAACATTGCCCTGTGGAGAGAGGAACTTCTGCAGTATGAAAACAAAGTTCTCTGGTCTGATGAAACAAAGATTGAATTCTTTGGCCTAAATGCCAAGCATCACCTGGCCAATACCATCCTAAAGTGAAGCATAGTGGTGGCAGCATCATGCTGTAGGGATGTTTGTCAACAGTATGAACAGGGAGATGGGTCAGGGTTGGGGAATTGCATCAATATGCAGAGACAGCCTTGATGATTACCTGCTCCAGAGTGCTCTGCACCTCTGGACCTTCTAACAGGATAACGACTCTAAGCACAGCCAAGATAACAAAGGAGTGGCTTTGAGACCACTTTGTCTTTGAGTGGCCCAGCCAGTGCCCAGACTTGATCCCGAATGAACATCTCTGGAGAGATCTGAAAATGGATGTGCACCGACATTCCCCATCTAACCCGATGGATCTTGAGAGGTTCTGCATAGAAAAGAGTTTCTATTATGGAGTACTGTTGTGTATAATTTTGAGGGGGAAAATGAATTTACCCCATTTTGGAACAAGACTACCTTTAAAAAAAATGTGGAAAAATGTGGAGAGTTCCTGGATGCATTGTAGCCTTGTGATTGACAGGTGATATGTTCAGGGTGTATGCTCCCTCTTTCCCTATAGCACATGGGACAGGCTTAAATTCCTGGTCACAGGTCCAACTACTAGACTACCTAGTGTCAGTGGATAACTTAACACTCCACCCTCTTGTCCTAATTAGGTTTTTTTTTTGTGAATGGCTACAAAAACCCAAACATGGCAGCAAGCAAATCACAATTGGCAAGTGAACAACAAATGGGTGACACCACAGTGGCTAAATCCATATTTTATATCAAGTTCGTAGCTTTAACACACACATTAGTGTGAGGTCAGTGTGGCAGTGTTCTAGTTTTTGCCCCTGTACACCCCCAGCACGAAGGTCTTTCAAGGAGTACAGCAATTGCAATTTTGTTAAAAACAATTAAAGGTTATATAGAATCTGCACTTCAATCACAGCTTCGCTGCTTCAATCGTCCCGAAGCCTCAGTTCATAACACATTTCCTGGATGTCCCCTTCTCTTAAAAAAAAAAAAAAAAAAAAAAAAAAAATCGCACACAGTATCCCTCAGCGTCCTGCCCCTGCTGCTGTTGCTCTGATCCGAAACAGCCTGACCTCACAGTGATGTGTTCACGTGTCTCTGAGTACGGGTCGGGATGTTGCAGCAGTGAACCTCCCGTTTTTCGCCCTCAGCTGCCTCTTTGTCACATTCTTTAATAAATATGTGCCGCTTCGCTTTAACTCCACGTTAGACGTTCTTCTACACATAAGAGCAATTAGCATTAGCATACTAGTCTCTAGCTAAGAGGCGCTGAAGCAGCAGCTGCCTTCCTCACTCCTCGTTTTCCTCCACACCGTGTATGTTACCTGTGGCCCAACAGGTTAAGCTCATCTGTTGCCGTCCGCTTCTTGCCGTTTCTCCCGGTGTATGCTTTGAACTCAAGAGGCGTATAAACGAAGTTTTATAGCAGCGGCCGTTCGAAGCTTCCGGTGATTGATTATACTGCACTACCATCGGTTCGCTCGGAGCTCCGCTACATGGCCTATGGCTGGCCGCTAAAGGAGCATTACAACGGCGTGTTTAGAAAACGAAAAGTTTTAGGAACGGGTCTTACATTTAATACTACTTTTAATATTAATAATTAATTAATACTAATAATTTCATCTGAAAATTAGCCCAGTCGAAAAATGTATAACCCACATGAAAGGGAGCAGTTTCAAACGTTCATCGCAGTCCACCTTGGACTGACTGAGTCACTCCCAGGGTGAAGGTTGGCACATAATTGCGATCTCATTTATAGACACAGACAGACTGCCAACCAATCTGAGTATTTGTTAATTTCTCAATCTGACTTTCTGCTTCAAATCTGTTAGGTTCTGACTCTGACAATAAGTATTACAAGTGAATTTTGAATTATAATGTCTTTATTGAAGCAGAGCTTACATTGAAATGAGGAATTTCATTGTGAGTTCTTTCTTTTTTTCTGTTTAATGTGAATTTCGGTGTATGTACGAGGCAACAGATTTGCGATTTTTAATGACTCGTCACAATTAATTACCATATTATCACAACCCCATCTTCTTACTTTATTGCCATCATGATGTACCAAAGTCACTTTGAAGACACCAACTGACCGTGAGCGGCTGCAGACCTAGTCCTGTCTTTCAAAGGCAATGAGATTTCAAGTTCATTGCAAATAACTGAAATAATTTTGGTCATGCTCTGGTCTCCAGCTACTGTTTTCCCCAGTGTGATTGTAACTAATCTAAATGACCTCGATTTGCGCAGCATTGTAAAATCGTAATCACCAAAGATCCATTTTGACAAAGAGCTAGTAGACCCCAGGATAGTCAAAATAAAACTTGTGAAACTTGTCGTTTTAAACAAACTGTTTTATTGTAATACAGTTTACAGAGAAACACCTGCTGTTCACCCAGTTTTAAACAAACAAAACAATCAAAACAACCTTAATTTACACAGGCATTCTTTAGAAGGTCAGTGGTTTAGTATCCTGCAATAGCAGGAAAGGGTAGGGGGCGGGGTTTGGGGGAGGTGAAAGGGGTAAAAACAGTAACTAGTTCTCTAGTTTTGGCCTGTCCAAACACTATTTTCATTAACACAATCATAGAGACCTTACTATGACAACTGGAATTCAATTGAAAATTGGCCTTTTTTAAAGTTTCGAGCATCACATAACATTCTCATGTTCCACATATATGTACCGTAGTCACATTTTTCAAAAACAAAGAACAAACAAAATGTTATCACCAAAGTCATTTTATACTGAATAACAGGTCCCGCCTCAGAGAAACAAAACACGTTTTCTTTTCTTCTCTGTTCTTTTTTTGCTAACACAATACTGTGGCCACAGCATGATGCCTTCAAAGACTCAACGGAAACACCGCCGTCCACAACGACATGGGATGTAGAGAGTAAAATGTGTTTCCGTAGGTTTTTCTTTTCCTTTTTTACATTTTTTTATTGGGGGGATGGGAGTGAAGGGAGGCTGGGGATTATAAAGTGACACTGAGATGTGTTTAGTTGCACATGGACAAACAAATGACAAGTTAGATGGAGATATGTGACATCTGAAGAATCCGTTTTCAGACGTTCATATCAGATGGAGACATGTACAGAGCTGTACAAGGAGTAGACTTTCTCTGATAATCCTGCTGCATTAACACTTTTCGCAAAGAGGCCCTGATCCTAAACAAGATTGCATCGTACTAAACAGTCAGAATTTTTTGTCAAATGCCAGACATGGCATGGATATGAAATAGGAAACTGTATTAATGACTATTCACAACATAATGTCCAAGCTGCGCTCACGCTTTCCCACAAATGCTGCAACACAAGAGATCGGGGTCAGAATTGAGTGAGAGGGAGAGACTCTCTTTGGTGAACCTCGTGGGGTTTGATGCAAGTCCAGTTTGTAACGTCAGTTTCTGCACTGGCAGCATTTTTGCGTAGCCGTATCAGAGGGGAGAAAGGCTGGGATGGGTCATATGGCAGATTTAGGCAGATTTGTGAGGGAACAGAAAACATCGAGGAGCATTTGTTTCATGTGAGAACAGCAGGGCTCTTGGCAGTGGCTTTGGTTGCTGCAGGGTGGGAGGGTTTGGGAGTCCAGGTGGTTCATGCGGAGTCCAGAGTAGTAGTTGTTGTTTTTGTTGTTGGTGGTGGTGAAGGTGGTATTGGTGGCGGCGGAGCTTTTCATATCATTTATGATCGTTTCCTCCTTCCCTCCAGGTTTCTGAAGTTGGATGGCCGGATCTTCATCTCAGCGAACTCAATTGAGTGCTCATGGCCTTTCCAGTGGAACCAGTTCACGCCCTGGAGAGGCGGCAGGCAAGATGTGCAAGTCAAAAACAGAGTGAAACAGAAGGGCAGTTTCTACCAGACTCATATTATGCACACTACCAATGAAAAGTTAGTCATTTACAACTGTTCCTTCTAAATTTAGATTTAGAAGTACATTTATTTTTTATCAAAATAACATGAAAATAATCAAGATAATGAAAAACGATTAGTGGAATCATTAATCAGAAATCAGATTCATGATTTCTAATGTCTACTGTAAAATGCCTGTGAGCACATATTCAGGCAGTTATTTTTGACCCAGTCAGAACCTTTGGTGACCCATTAAATGTGCAATAACTGTACTGTAGGTTGTGCTGCAATGAACTATTCATTACCTTGCTGTGACTGTTGTCTCCATATCGTCCCATCAGATTAACCCGGTGGCAGTTTTTATACCAGAAGGCTCCCTTATAGGACAGAGCGCAGTTGGTGACGGCAATGTCGTTGTCATGGTCGTAGGTGGAGAACGGCCGGCCGTGGTGGTAGGTCATGGAGTCGCCTACAGAGGCCAAACAAGAGAGTCATTACATTTTTGCTGTGATTAAGTTTCCTGGTGTTTTTCTTGTTCTGATTCAGAGAGACACAGCATTGTCTACACTCACTACAGATGAACACAGCCAGAGTTGTTTCTCCTAAGTCGCCACCATAACTAGGATTATGCATTTGAATTAAGAAGGGTAAGAAAACTGCAATCTGCAATCTACTGACATCCAGTGGTGAGATTTTACACATTGTACCGATGAGTCCCGACCTGACTCATGTATCGCAAAACAGAGTGACACAAAAGCACAAGCAAGGCAGCATATAAACAAGGCAAATGAAGCCCATCTACCACACACAGGCTCCTGCATCGCCGCTGCAAGGCCAGTACTGGTGTCAAAGACAAAGTATCAAGAGACATTTAAATCACTGTGCATAAACTGTAGAGCACAGATACTAGCTTTACCTGCTGTACCGCTGTATCCTCCTACGTGGACTTTGTAGCGGGTCCGGGGTTCACCGACTGAGAATTTGTCATACTGAGCATAGGCTGTATCTCCCTTATCTCTCAGGTCTACTCGCAGTTCGTACTGACCGCTGGCTGTGATCTTATGCAGGTTGGACAGACCTGAGTGAAAAAGGAGACAGCTGAACAATGGCTTACAAAAGATCCTATTATCAAACTAAAAGTATCATTCTACACATTACAAATGTTTAGCATTTAAATGACTACTATCTATGGAGCTCTTAGATGAAATTTATGCCTATGTCCATCCCTTATGCAGTAGCCTACTCTGTAATCTAAGCTCATTTTATGTTAAGGGCTGGACAACTCAAACTCCCCTTTCTGTAACTGTAAAGATGTTTAACTACACATAAATGTTTATTATAAAGTAAAAAAACAGCAACTTTTCTGTCATGTAACTTGTTCATTTATTATCGAATTACTTTGGTTTACTATGTGGCAGAGATCTTTACCAGAAGAAAAAAGATGTAAAACCTATGAACGTACAATCAAAAATTACATAATTTCTGCCAGAGTGGGCCAGATTAGAGTCTTTGCCAGGCCAGTTCTGACCATTGGGCCTTATGTTTGACAACTAATTAACCAAGTAGTGTTTTGGCCCACCACATACAAGTATGCCATCAACAAGGTTGGCCACATGCAGAAATTACATTGTAGGCTCTACATAGTTTTAACAAAAATTAGTTTTAAAACTATATAGTTAAAACTATAACTTGTTAATTAACGTTTGCTCATTTCCTGTTTTACTTTGAATGCTAGTTTTCCCTTTTTTACTTTCTGCCCTTTCCAGCCTTTGTGATTGCCTCCTCCTCCCTGATTATTTTTACTTTCCTTTAATTGCTTCCTCATGTGTTCCATCCTCACCTGTATCCTTTTTGCCAGCTTTCCTTCTGTGTATTTAGAACCGTTTCTCTACCTTTGTCAGATCTTGCTGTTGGGACCTGAGTTACTTTCTTAGTGTGGTCCTATTACTCTGTGCTGTGGAAATTTCTGGAAATGGTAGACTTTCTGGAAGTTTAACTTTTTGGATTTTTGTATGTTTGAACCGCATTTTTGTAAATTATGTTTAACTTGTGTGTGTAGCTATTTTGGACCCTGATATATGACCACGTCCTGTGTATTATGGAAAACTCTGTGGTTCTTTGTTAAAAAATTACCCAGCCAAAATTCATCATTCATGTCTCCAAAGCCGCCTGTGTAATTCTTCCAGTTGCGGAAGAACTCTAGTTTGCCACTTTGACGTCGGAGGAAAACCTGCAAAGAGAGAGAAAAACAAAGAATAGATTTAATAAAAATCTTGTTAAGGAAAGCAAATGGACAGTATAAAACTTGAAAGCAGTTCTCGAGCTGGATAAAGAGAGTGCAGTGTTGGACCTGCTTTCTATTTGAAGGCAACCAGATGACCATAGCTGTGGTTGCAAAAAGACGTCTTAATCTATGAAAGTCTAGAGGTAAACGGTTTTCCCTCATGACTGCTATAACACGTCACATTGAACTAAAAAAAGTCTGTTTTGTAAGGTGAGCTGCCATTTGTTTTTGTACCCATTTTCTCCTGGTTTTATTAGTCCATTGAGATAAGCACTTGTATTTTGGTGTGCTTCTCTTGGGCAGGTCATCTGAGCTTGTTTTGTGGATAGTTCTGTTTGTTTATGTGCTTGGTCTTAGCTCACCTTCATGATATTTTTATACTCAGACATAACAGTTTTTTGTCAGCCAAAGAAAGAGGTCTGCACTTAGTTGTTTTCTGTGGTCTTTCGGGTCTTTTAGTGCTGCTGAGCTGGCCGGTGCAGTACTTCTTTTAAAAATGTAACACATTTTTGATTTGGCCATTCCTACATATTTCTGCTGTCTCTCAGATAGGTTTATTTTGTTTTTTCAGCATAGCGCTGGCCTTGTTCACTTGCACTGACACTTGTCAGTCTTTGAGCATTTCAGTGAACAGCTACCAAATGCAAGTTCAGCACTTGGAATAAACTCCAGGTCTATTATCTGCTAATCTGTCATGGAATATTGAGGGAGCAGGTCTCAGTTGGCCATGAAACTGTTTTTCCAACCTCTATGGAGGTTTTCTCCTGTTAAAACCAAGTTTTTCCTTCCCACTTTTGCCAAATGCTTGCTCATAGGGAGTCATCTGACTGTTGGGATTTTCTCTGTAACATTGTAGGGACTTTACCTTATAATATAAAGCACATCAAGATGACTGTTGTTGTGATTTGGCACAATACCAATAAAATGGAATTGATTTGAACTGAAAATTTCTGAATACAAAGTATGGAATGATGATTAATGATGATCAAATATGTGCCAGATCTTGAAAACGAAAGAGTGGTTGCACATTATCAACAAGTATGTCAGCCCGTGACTTACGATCCATCCGCCTCCATCAGTGCTCATGTCACAGTAGACTTGCAGGGGTTGGTTCTCATCTCCACCCAGGTAGATGGTGTGCATGCCTGATGAGGTGTCTCCATTCAGTAGGGCCTGGGAGCAATCCCTGGGGTGTCGGTACAACACGCCAGCTACACAGACACACACACAAAATAATGATTAAGGGGAAAAGATGCTATATAAATAAATAGGATTATTCCATTCCAGAATTTCCTGTTTGCAAAGCCAGGATGCTGCAGAGAGGTTCTTTATACTCTTGTGTTTGCTTGAATTTAACATTTTCATCCAGCAGCCTCAGTTCAGCAAGTAGTCTTGCTTCACAGTTCATCTAGTTTCAACCTCATTTAAAAACTACACTGTAAAAAAAAGTAATATAAAAGTATTTTACTGTGTATTTTACAGTTTTGTACTGTTTTTCTAGAATATCATTAAATTTACATAAATAGACTGTGATTTTACATTTCAAATGTAAATTAACATAAAATCTGTCAGTCTGCCCCAGGGCAGCTGTGGCTACAACTGTAGCTTGCCTCCACCAGTGCGTGAATGTGAGAGTGAATGAATAGTGGAATTGTAAAGCGCTTTGAGGGTCTCAAAAAGCGCTATATAAATGCAATCCATTATTATTATTTAAACCAACTGTTAACTGTATATTTCTGTACATTTAAGTATTATTATTCATATTGCCGCATTCATTGACCTTGTTTATAGGTAATTTCATTGTTTAATCACATTAAAATGTTCCTAATTTAATGTTTAAAAGCACTTGAAAAAGGCAAAATCCCATGTAAAATTAGGGTAACAAACTGTATTGTCATTAATGAAAATAACCGTATTTTTATGAGAAAGTTATTTTCTGTTATTTTCTGGTATTATTTTGGCGCCCCAGCTGCCGGAATATTACTGGATTTTTTTGGAATTTTTCTTTACAGTGTAACACTAACCATCTTATTTTTTTTATTGTTTCCTGAATAATGTGTGGAAATCATACAAATTGTGAAAACATTCACATTTAATCAACCATCAGATTACAGAACTGAAAAATTGCGTTTGGGTTTTCACACTGAGCCAGTCGATGTCATTACAAACACTGCTGCTGTAACTTCAGACAGGTTAGCATTGCTCAATGGCTTATATTTAAACCATGTGACCACATGGTTTAAATAGTCTGTCAGTAGGAAATCCGTAAAACTGATGAAGATGATGACCTCTGGCTGTGTGAAATGAAGAGTTCAGAAACAGATTGTAATTCCTTAAAGTCATCCTTTGGACCATGTTTGACCCTTTCCTGGAATTTTTTTTTTTTTAAACACAGGCCATATAATTAACAGCCCTGATTTAGCAGCTTAATTCAGTATCTCTAAAACTGAATGTAAAAAGGCTATATATTCTATTTGTCCTTGCATTACTGATAACACTATAAATAGACATCACAGTGACTTGAAACCTTTCTAGTGTGTGCAGGAGTCTACTCACTGGTGGTGAAGATAGTAGTGATCACTCTGCTTCTCTTTGGTCCAGCGAGGGCCTGCAGGCTGACTGTATATTCAGTGGATGCTTTGAGCTGAGCCATGTTGTATGACACCGCAGTCGGACTCAGCACCACCTCCTGAAGGATGAAACAAACATTCGTGAACATATTCCACATACTCAACATACAGTTGGATCGGCATTGGCCTTCGGAGAGCAGTATAAGTTGTGTACTGACCCGGATGGTGCGGTCTGCAGATTCAAAGCTGAGCATGTAGCCGGTGATGTCAGCACGAGGAGGCTTCCACGTCAGCATGGCGTTCTCTGTCTGGATGTTACTGGCTGCCAAGTCCTGGGGGGCATCCACATCTGAAGGAATCCAAACTTTGTTTACATTTGTTTACAGATTTCTACATAACTTCACAACAGTCATGAAGCCTTCTTTGTAGTGCCTGCAAGCTAGAGCACAGCAGCACTAGTCGGTTCTTATGATGTTGCTCTCTCAGATTTTGACATACAAGTACATACAGTTACAGTTATAATGAAGAAATCTGACAGACTGCTTGATTTCTACTAGCTTTTCCCATTTGTATTAGTTTAACTAATCATTTAAAACACCAGGGAAACAACACCTGTGATAAACTCTGTTGTAGTGGCTGCACTCTTGGCCAAGTCCCGCACAGCATAGACCTTCACAGTGTAGTGTGTGGCTGGTGCCAGAGAGTTCATCTCAAACTCCACCACGTTTCCTGACACACGTTCCATGACTGGAGCCACTGAGAAACACAAAGTACAGAAACCAAATCAAACTTGAAGGACAAACACCAGCAGAGGAAGTATTCAGCCTTTATCCGTCAACTTGAACATTAACATCATGATGAATAAATACTCCACTGAATTCACTTTAGTTCACTTAAAGTTGTTATGTACACTCTTTAAATGTACTTTAATGATATCTGTCTGAACCAAGACACAAGAACCAAACCTTCACAGTAAATCTCAAAATATTCATGCTTATAATTATGAGCGTTACAGAAATAGAATACTTGCATACAACATCTTTAAACTGGTTTCTTTTTATAAAGTCATTACTAGAAATAATAATAAGGCAGCAAACTTTCTTATGACTTATGTGTCACATGTTACTTTTTTAATATGCCAACTCAGTATTGGTACATTGGTCATGTTGCTTTAGTATGAAAATTTGAACTGTCTTTTGTTTGAACATTTCTTTTGTTCTTGTCTGTGCTAAGTTGTACACACATAAGTACTTACCTAAATCTGCACTATAGGTGATGACATAGCCGTCCACTGTAGCGATGGCGGGCTGCCAGAGCAGCAGAGCCTCACTGTCCGTGATGTTGACTGCGTTCAGACCACGTGGTTTATCCAGAGCTGTAACACACAGTCACACACATACCATCTAAATTAAGAGTGTGAGCTGACTAAATTGGCAAACAAAACCAGTTAGAGAAAACTACACTAACATATATTATTAGTTATTTATTCACCTTTCAGTCACTTTAATTTTAAAACTGTGTAATTTTAAAACTGTATATACTGTATATTCTGTGTGTATTTATTATTTCACTCTTATTGGCTGTTCTTATTGTCCTTATCTTCAACGTTATGCTGCTCTGTTGTTTGTTAATTGCCCCTTGGGGATAAATAAAGTCTTCTGATTCTGATATATCTACAATCTTACTAAGATTGTAGATATATAGATATATGTTAGATATATACATTAGTGTAATAGTAGCCAGAAGCAACTCATTTGTTAACTAAGTTTGTTAGTATTCTAGTTCATCATGATACAAAGTCCTAATTAGAGGACTTTGTATCCTGTTAATTACATTCTCTCTCCATTATATTTTAAGTGTTTTATGAAATGGAAAAAATATATATATTTTGGATGAGTCTGACCAACTGAACAGATTAATTATAGGAAACTTGTACTCGCTCTTAGCAAAATGAGAGTAAAACTCCAGGAGACAGCTTTTGTCACTGCATGTGTTGAGATGTTTCTGGATGTGTGCTCCTATTTAATAGCTTTTAATAGCACTATAGGTAATGACATACATGTATCTGATCACATAATGTGCTCTTAATAGCTTGCCAGTTGTTGTGGTACTACACTAGTATTAGTGGTATTACACAAAGGTACAGTTACACCTAAGTTATTTTTTACTTGCTATCGCTTCAACACAATACATGGTTTAGACATAGGATCATCACAATTGTTTCTTCACATTCCATTTAATGCTTTGGATAATTTCAGAAGGCTTGAACCTTTTACACACAAGAATCTACATATAGTTTCTTTAAAGCAAACAGTGGCTTAATTAGCGTAGCTTTGGCTTAGGCTAAAATTAACCTTAACTAGCCAGAGTTTTTAACTGTCTCTCTTTGTCTTAACACTGCAAATTTGTAAGGTACAAAGCCACACTACAACATCATATCATAGTTATAATATAGTGTCTAATACTGTTGTGGCCAACAAATCTGTTCTTCGCATTACAAATGTGTGTGTGTGTGTGTATTTTACCTGTGGTGACGCTGTCAGATCCAGGTTCACTCTCCCTCTGCCCCTTGATAGCAATCACAGTGACCTTGTAAGTGACTCCGGGTGTCAGGTTAGGCAGCACAATCTGAGATGAAGAACCATCCACTGACAGTGTCTTGGCGTTACCTGGGAATTTTGATAACTTACATCATTTTCAATGAATGAACAAACACTTAGCTGAAGTAGTGAAGTACTTGTTTTTCATCGGAGAAGAATCTTCATTCATCCCTTCTTGTTCTTAGTCATGTGGATTTCCCCACTGATGAATGATTTAACCACTTCTGTCATACCCATAATCCATACACATGCAGTTGGCCATCAGTTAACGTGTTACTTTTCCAAGTCATTTAGCAGCTCTGTCTCTATATTGCATTTCACCATCACTTCAAGTCTAACAAGTAAACATTTGCCAGATAACACTCTTATTAGTTTGCAGATAATTTTCTTTCTTTTCATTGCTGGACTTTCCACCTGTCTGGGCTGTACACTTCCTCTTCCACAGCATGTCTGTTATCCTGTCTTCCTTCTCTCCCCAACCAGTCGCAGCAGATGGCCTCGCCCCTCCCTGAGCCTGGTTCTGCTGGAGGTTTCTTCCTTTTAAAAGGGAGTTTTTCCTTCCCACTGTCGCCAAAGTGCTTGCTCATGGGGGGGGGGGGGGGGGGGGGGTGTCATGTGATTATTGGGTTTTTCCTCCGTATGTAATATTGTAGGGTCTATCTTACAATATAAAGTGCCTTGTGATTTGGTGCTGTATAAATAAAACTGAATTGAACTGACATTAAGTTAAGCAGATAAAATATTAGTAGGTGGATGGATTTTATATTTGATTTTATTTTTATTAAACCTTGCCTATATGTCTATATGTCTTTGTATTTTCCTACTATTTATTCTACCTTGTTAAAGTTAGTGATGAACAAAAGCCCTTTTTTACAGATACAGTTTTTTGTGGGAATTTTTCTAGGTGCTGAAAATATTTGAGTCTTGATCACTTATTCAGTTTTGAATTGTACATGCATCGTGATGTAACTAATTTGTTAATAATTTATTCTTTGTCACAAAATAAAGAGAAACTGATCAGGAAGGCTAGCTCTGTGGTCGGCATGAAGCTGGACACTCTGGTGACAGTGGCAGAGAAAAGGACACTAAAAAAACTGCTGGACATTATGAACAATGCTGGGCATCCTCTGCACACGGCCATTAACAACCAGAAGAGTCTGTTCAGTGACAGGTTGCTTCTCCCCAAGACAAGAACTAACAGACTTAAAAACTCCTTTGTCCCACACGCCATCAAACTATTTAACTCCTCTCTGGAGGGGAGAGGGAGGGGAGACAGGAGGACAAAGGAGGGGGGAACAACTAAGCTGTAGTGCCTCTTCACCTCACTGTACAATACCTTGTGCAATACTTTTTGTAAATAGTCAACAGTGCAATAGACCTCAATACTTGAAATGTGCAATTCACTTGTATTTTTATTTTTATTCCTATTTATTCTATTTATCCCCTTTGTATATTTTATTTATATTTGTCTCTGTATATATATATGTGTGTGTGTGTATGTATATATATATATATATATATATATATATATATATATATATATATATATAATATTCTGTAACTCTGTAACTTCTGTCGGTGCTGTGCTTTTTTGGAAATCGAATTTCCCAGAGGAACCCACCCGAGGGATTAATAAAGTTCTATCTTATCTTATCTTATCTAAAATATACAGGACTCTATTGTGATAGGATGGTCAATTTTCTTGATTTTCAGTAGACACACTTATCAGTAGCCAACAGAGGGCAGCATCTGTCTATATCTGGACAAAAGAGTTACAACATAAACTGATGAATGGACGAGCAATTTAAAAGCAGTGAGAATGTCCATGCTGGTTATAGTCATCCAAATCTAGGCTTGTTTCATACTGCTGTGCCAGATATTAAAATCTGTTTTTCCTAATGCAATCATGGATGCAGTTGATGGTTAGAGATCTCCTGTGTGCGACTTTTGGAGGATCTTAAGAACAGCATGTCTAAATGTTCCCTGTCCCACTGCACTCATAAAAAAAATACTGACCTCCATAGACAGGTACGTAAGTGACCCGGTAGCTGTCCACTCGAGCTCTTGGGGTCACCCAGTGAACAGTTGCAGACGTGTCAGTGACATCGGAGAAGCGAATGCCCTTGGGTGAACCCAGGTCTGGCAAAGGGAAGACAGAAACAGCAGATGGGGACAAAGACAAAAACAGAAGCATCAGTCAGTATGTGTACTGCCTTTTTTAGAATTCTAAGAAAGCACTGTATAGAAGCAAATATCAATCAGTGAACAGTTTTGACATGTTCTAGTGAGGATTTCCTCCAACAGAGTGAAGAAACAGACACGAAAAAACACACAGACACTGTAGCAGGGCAGATCCACCACTGAAAGGCACTCATTTTAGAGCAGAGCGAAAGCAGGAAAGCATAAAAGAGAGTGAAGTCCAGAGACAAAGGGGGCCTGCGGAGGCCCGGGCTCACACAGACAGAACTGTTCCCAGTTAAAAGTGAGCTGCGGTATCTTGCGTGACAGACCTGAAGAGATTAACTTGCTCACATTTCATGGTAAGACAAAAGTGAAGCATGCGCCACGCAACCCAAGACTAAATCCTTTACCTCAGGGGGGATGATGGAGGACACAGGCAGCAGTTTTATATGACATGGACAACCACCACCTTCTTTACATAGAGACACTGGCACATGAAGTCAAGATATCAAAGACAACCTTTGGCAGGGGAATTCAGACAAGAATTAATAAAAGACCACATCAACACAACGAAAAAAGAGTAAAGCGCTAAGTACGTGTCCTGAGTGGGGCTCGACTGAAAATATGCAGTTTGAATGGCCTTCTCTGATACTTCAGATTGATGTACTTATGTGCACACATGCACACTTCTTTATACCGGATCATTTACTAACAGGTCTTAATACCACTTTGGGAATAGAGAAATCTCCTTTACCCTCTTAACATTCAGAGTAGGGTTAGGATTAGGTTCAAATCTACACCTCTACACGAATGTCTCATCTATATGGCATATACAAGTGATTTTGGATTTTTGACTTGCTTTTTAAGCTTGTGACTCAAATGTGAAGCAAATCTAACCCTATCCTTAGTGGTTAACTGGTGTACTGGTGGATGCCATGAGGTTAAAACTACAATAATACTATAATTTAATGCATCCTAAGTGTTACTGCTTCATCTCAACCATACCAAGTACTTTTAATATTGGGCTGATCTCAGTAAAACCCACGTGAAAGTCAGATTCTTATCCAGCATCAGCCTTGAAAACAGCACTGCCTAATCTACCTGGTTGTTCATCTGCATCTCAGGAGTACTGTCAGACATAAAAGAACCCAAATGTCTGTTGGACAAATACTGTAATGCTTTGGTACCAGGTTAGTAGACAAAAAGATGTACTTTATAAAGGACGAAAGTTAGAGCACAGCTACTACTCATGCTGTTACCACCAAAGACAGGATATGACACCATTCCACATTGACTACGCGGACAAGACGTATCCAGAGTTCCAGTTCACAGCTTGGGCCTCTCGTTCCATCTTTTCACTGTGTACCTGTTTTTAACACCTCCAAGAGAGACTTGGAGCGTCTTCCCAAAATGAGGCCAAAGATTTCAGCTTTGTACTCGGTATCCTCATTGAGATCTGTCATCACCGCAGTTCTCTCCTCACCACCTAGCACCAGCTCTCTTGGTTGGTCTAAGCCTTTGGTATGGCTGACCATTATGACAAAGGTGTCAAAGGAGTCCTCTTCGGCCATCCAGGACAGCTGAAAGCTGTCTGTGGTGACGTCGGAGACTAGGAGAGACTGCACCTCCGGTTCGTACTCTGAGTGACAGGGGTGATAGTCAGTTTGGCTTCTCTGTGGAGTACTTTAAGATTTGAAGAACATGGCAAACAAAAAAGGCGTATAACATGTTGACTTTACAGAGTGGAAAGAGAAGAGTTTTAGTACAACAACATGAAAGAAACAAAATTCAAAGTGGAGTCTTTAGGGCTTATGTGACTGATCTGTTACATTTAATGGCAGTATTAATAAAATCAAGAAAAAACCGAGTCAAAACTGTGATCAGGAATAATTTATCAAGTCTGAGAAAAGTATAGATTACATATAGCTTTTCTGGCCTTTAAAATACTGCATTTCCTCAGATGCGGAATTGAAGGCTAACTCCAAAATGAAGTAAATCTTAATCAGTGTAATTTTCATCATAGAGAGATGAGATCCAATCAGAACAAAATAAATTGTGTAGAAAGCCACGAATGATATAATCTGAAGTAATCTCCTTGTACAGTAATGTTCGATGTGCCTCTATAATCCTTCTCTGCACACTGGTACAACTTTTCAATTTTTCTGGAAAGGGTACAAGTTCCTGTTCCTCGTGAAAATGTGACAAAATATCAACACTTGGGAGGAACAGAAAATTAAACATAAGGGCACATTTTACATTTGATGTAAGGAAATCCTATGATATTTAGCTGACTAAAACTAATAGAATTCAGATGGCGAAAACCAAATCAAAATTTGCTGTCAAAATTAAAAATGATCTCAATAAATGTTGAAAAGTCCAAGTTTACAGCAAAAATAAAAATCTCTATAGCCTAGTAAAAGCAACAATTTTGGTCCCCTTTCAGATTTATGTTTCCAATACTATGAATTTCAAAGCAAAGGAAATAACTCAAAATAGCAGTGAAATCCTGAAAGTAGATTGAGTTGCAGATGTGCATACAGATGGGGTTGTGTGAATGTGAACTTGTAAAAGCCGGTAGTCAAGCAGCCATTAGCAGCTTCTAATAATGACAGTGATAGGAAGAAAGGCTGAGACACAGCAGGAGTCTACAGCTGTGGGAGAAAAAGCTCTGTTTCTCCTGAGGATGTGTTCGCTGCTGCTAATTAGTCAGAGAAACTTCCGGTAGCCATGCAGATGGATACACGGACTGGACAGAGCTTTTAAAGCAGCCTGGATAGAAGTAGATATAAGTGGGCTCAAGAAAGGCTCAGTGAAGCCCAGCGCCACTGCTCATTAAAACACAACACCAAATGTGAGGGTCTCAGGGGTCATTGAACTAGCCTGAAACCCCCTTTTTTTAATGTGAGGGAAAAACCATGAGGCATTTGTTGTGAGAAAAAGCGGTGGAAATGAGAAGCAGAGCACACAAATCCCAGGGAGCTGTCACTCTTCATTAGCCGCCAGCCGGCTTCAGCTGGTCAGCGGAAGAGAGAAGAGAGCTACATCCATCAGCTAACATGTGTTAGCTTGCTACTGATTTCCCCCTCTCACAACCGCCTCCACCTTCTCTACACTTCCACCCCCTCTCAAGACCTGAGGGAACAAAAAGGAGCCTGTTAGTGGATGAGGTACACACCGGCGCCAGCTAACCTGCTAAGGGGGTCTGCAAGCTGAACCCCAGGGCTGGTCCCAGTCTCGCCTGATAATAGCTTGTACGGATACGATTCTGAACTGAGCTTTCTCTGGGTGCTCTCAGTGGTTCCAGTCATTCATTGTATAAAACACCCTCTCTGTTAATCAAAGTTTCCTCACTCCATCCTCAGCAACAACTTTATTTTCCCTGCAGTGTCCTTCTTCAGCAGACCGACGACGGCCACCGTGCATAACATAATTAGTCAGCGCTTGTATTCACAAGTCGGAATGTTTTATGGATTAAGTGATGCTAATGAAAAATGTTAAGATGGTTTTGCCACACCATTAGCATGCAGACAATGGGCCGTGTTGAGCGCATGCCATATTCTGCGTGGCCCCAGAAGCCCCTGGCACCCCAGCACCAGAGCCCAGGGGCAACGGCAGCATGAGAATGAAGTGCAGTCCAGGCTTGAGGGAACTGGGGATGCATACAGAAGAGAGGCCTCACACAAAGTGACAAAAGAGCCTCAGGGTTTTTTTCCTCTCTCCATCAGTCCTACCATCTTTCTTCCACATGAATGATCCTCATCAGTCAAATGCTGAATGATACTGTTGGATACTCAGCTACTTATTTTTTGACTTTTAAGCCTGCACAATATTTCATGTGTTTCACAAAATCTTTATAATGATCTGTGTTTCTGTTACCTGTTTACCTCAGTGTTTTTGAATATTGACAGTGCTGTCATTGTGCACTTACACTTGATCTTGATCTTTCTTTCATTCCATCCCGTTTTATATTAGAGCACGGTTTTTACTTCCCGGCTTCCCCACCCTCATTAGTGTGTGAGTTCACCTGCTTGTGATTACTGCTCTCTCTCTCTCTCTCTCTCTCTCTCTCTCTCTCTCTAGCCTTTTTCCACAAATTTTCTTTTTAACTAGACTGGTCTTAATTTTTTTAATCTGAGAAAAATGAATACCAAAAGCACTGTTTTTTATAATCGTGAATTAGTATACTCTCAGAAAATAAAACATTTTTTTGACTGACTCTATCTACCGTTTATGCCCCAGAACAGAAGCGACTCCACACCATATCTCATTAGTACCACTGTTTTCAGTATCCTAGTCCTAATTCTACCATAGACCTGCTTAAGATAGTCAAAGTCTAAAGGGTCTTTCAGACTCCAGTTGTTATGGTCCTGTAAAGAATTGTATCATATTTTTTGTATCCCTTATTTAATGTAAAACTATATTCTCCAACATTCTTGGTAGTATATGCTTTCGATGTTTAAAGACCTCTTATTAGACATACTGGGATTTACAGCATGCTAATCACTGATAATGACTGGTGTTGGGGAAGGGGAAACCAGTGCACCTTGACCTTCTCATTTGACGTGTTTCTCCCTGTTCACATACCAGACCAGGTGCTGGTATCAGGTATCAGGCTGGACTCATACCAACAGGCAGACTGACAAGTGGATCAAACGCAGCTCCGCGGCTGGACTAATATAGATTGAATGAGTTTTGTGTGGGCGCTGTAGTGTTAGCCCATTTCACGATCCCTGCATCAAAGGCAGGGATACGCGTGTGATGGATGGCTGATGAAGGAGTGTTGCTTGGGGATTTGGATTGTTCACAGTGTCTGGAAGGTGCAGAGATTTTGTTTACCCTGCAAAGAGTAATCTCCACTGCAAGGGCTGATAAATTGCCTTTATGTATACTTTAAAAAAAAAAAAAAGTATTTCCAAACCTGAAGCTAACCAAGAAAATAAGACCCGACTTGTTGTTTTGCAGAAATCCCATGGGCATGAACAAAACAAGCTGTTTTCATCCCTAAGTTAAAAGTTTCATTCTCAAAGATTTATAAAAATAAATTCTTTGCAATCTGATACATTTTTGAGTATATCAAGAAAGAGGTCCAAAGGTATAAAAAAATGCACAAGAACAAGTGTTTGTATAACACCTATTAGTGATTGCCACACTTCAAGGCAGTGCTGAACAGAGTAATTTAGAAAATTCACAGAGAGAAGGACAGATTACAGGACTGTGTCAATTAGAAAAAGAAGAAATCAGAGGAAAATGCTAGGCCCCAGAATTGACTGCATTGATACCTGTGATGGTTTCTGCAATGACAGGGTCTAATGGGGCTCCCCTGTACACCCCGTATACAATAGCTCTGTACCAGGTGGTGGGGTAGAGGCCGGTGATGGCGAGGCTGCGAGCATCAGCGGGCACAGTGTGATTTTGCCACTCAGCGTCCGTCTCTGCATCAGTTACCATGATCAGAAAAGACTCAAAAGCCCCATCGTCGGCAAACCAGGACAAGAGGAAGCTGTCCCACGTTACATCGCTGATTGTAACGTTGGTCACCACGGGCTTCTCCTCCTCTGGGTGATGACAAACACATCAACAAAAGGTTAGACCAATTCATATGGCAAAGCCGATGGTCAACTCATTTGCACACTTCTAACTGCTTAATATCCACGAGGTCACCGGTGAACTCTTTAGGGGTAGGGTTAAGCTTGCTTTTCAAGGGCTAGATAATCCCATAAAGAATGATCACTGCCAACCTGGTTGATGTTAAGATGATAGAAAATACATCTGGCTTCATATATTGGTCAAACCTTAAAACACAAACATACAAGTGCTGATCAAAACATTCCAGGAATAGTGCTATAAAAATCAAGAACAACTGTTTTTTTTAATCTCTCACTGGAAGTCACACAGTTTCTCTGTACTTATGACCATGCGATCTAACCTGGATTTCCTTCAGTTAGTGATAGGTTACTAGGATGTACCAATATGCTGCTTGTAATTTCATTTATTAATGTTTCAAATACTCGTATTTAAAAAATATGTATGCAATTGAGAGCTAGTGCAAACTGGCCCCCAAAAATAATAATAATCAGAGCTGAGGTCATTGAATTAATTAGACTATATTTTTTAATCAAGATTATTGAAGTGAAGATTATTTTTAGGAATGTATCTCCTTTCATGAATGTATCTGATTACGTGTATTATTTGTAATTCGTTGTCATTATGTATCTATATTGTATTTTAGTTTTATGTGGTTGAATATTAGAATATTTTATTTGTGTATGGTGGATGTGAAAAACCCAACAAGAGACGCGAGTTGGAAATCACGCTTTGTACTCCTTAAGCTGAATTATTCCTATCAAATAAATAGAGATCTGCAAATTTTTTTGTGGGTACGCCAATTTCTGGAAGTTTTTGATCACACGATGGACACACATTTTGAAATTTTTTTAGGTTCTTTTGGAACATTTTCTGTTGACAAAAACTCACAACAATGTAGATGTGAAACATATAACAACCAACAAAGAACTATATAATCACATGTAGGGGGAAAGACAATTCTCCAGCACTCAGTAATTTCATTTCACCGTCAGGAGAAAGGAGAAAAGGTCCAGAATGGAAATATTCTCATATTTCCACTACAAAAGACCAGAGAGAACAAATAGCCCCATTATCATTGTCTACCTATAGCCATCTACTCTATATTACCATATCAGTGGAAGACATAAAGATAGAGAGCAGTGGGCAGATATGCTGATGCAGCTTGTGCGCATTAATGGCTGTGAATGAGCCATTAACATTTGAAGGTGCAGCGGAGCCCGGCCAGTGCGGCAGAAGTACGCTGTCCACTTCAAACCTACGGGGAGGCCATGCAGAGCCATGAACAGCCTGTAATTGTAGTCCATTGTGTGTGCAAGCATTCACAGAGTAGATTAGAAAGAGATGGAGATAGATGGCTCAGGTAAACATCAAGGCTCCCATTATCCTCTTTCACTGTGCGGCACAGCAGAGAGTAAATGGGATGGTAGACAATAGGAATGTAAGGTGGGGGGTTGGTTGGAATCAGCTGATCATTGATTACCGAAAGCTCAGACTGACAAGGAAAATGCATGACCATTTTCTGTGCCTACAGTATAAAGAGAGATTGAGTCTTTTGTTTTTTGGAAATACCCTAATCTTTTTTTTTTAATTTTCCTTATATAGTAATCATATGAATTACATCAAAGCATGTAATCGACATGCTGGTCCACCATGTCCATTTCACGCTTTGCCTCTCTAAAGCATGAAATGGACATATATATATGTACATATTCTGTTGTGATACTGGATTGAGCAATGAAAAGCAGAGAGTGATTTAAGTGATTTCTAACATACATCTATAATTGTCAATCAATTTTCCTGTAGACTCCTGGTGAAGCATAGGGCCGCACATCTATAATTGTAAGTAGATATAATTTTGGAATTTGTCGACTCTGTTAAATAATAGATGATAAATATATAGAAAAACAAAACCATACACTGTAAATCAGTAAAACCCTTGGAAATATCCCTATGACCACGTAAGCTTCGGTTGCATTGCGGTGCTATATAAACCATTATAGAAATGCTTGTGTATTGCTTTTGAATGTGAAATCAGAGGAGTTAATGTAGGAAAACCAAGAAGTGAACATTAGCTTTTCACTTGGTCACAATTCATCTGAGGTTAAAAAGAAAGAAAAAAGCTTAACTGGCCCTCACCATGGACTTTATATAAAAGATGGACATACCTTCAAGGTCTAATAATAAAATGCAAGGTACTAAAATCCAGCCCCTTACCTAACAATTATTAAATACAACATGATGCCTATTTTGTCAATTATGGTACAAACCAGAAGAAACTTGAAGGCAGGGTTTTCTTTAGGCCTCACCTGCCATATAATTTTCTAGGTGTGCTGCATGCACTGTCCATGGAAAGTCCCAGTCAGATCTGTCCCTTGCTTGTGATGTCAGGTTTAAAAAAAAAAAGCTAAGATGTCAAAGGCCAAAACTGTCAGGCCAAATCTTCAAAAACAGGACCTTAAAAACCAACAGGTAACATCACTGTGGCTGCATCCATCTTTTATAAATTTCATGGCTGTCTTAAACGCACAAAGTGGTAGTTAGTTAATGTGTTAAAATGTCATAGCAGTTAGTCGATTAGTTTAGCTGTGTCTGACACATGGATTCCTTGGTGTTGATAAAAGGACCAAAAGTCTGTATTTAGATGGAGACACCATGGTTTCACAAAAGCTAACACCAGATACTCACCAAACACACGTTTAACTCTTCATAGGGCCCAAACCTTTAAATGCCAGGCAAGTAGCATATAAAGGTCCTGTTCAGTGATCCAGCCCAGGCTCACCGATATTTCTCTTCGCCCAGGCTCTAAAGTTGATCTCTAATCTTATTAGCTAGCCTAACTAACTATATATTTACTATAGTTAGCTAAAAATAAATTTCTTTTTAGCTAGCTTCTAAACTTAAACGTACGCTTTGTCTTTAACAGGGCAAAAAATACTATTTAACTTAAAACAAACAGAAGGGAAAAAAACTTTCCCATTAACTCAGTGAGATCTAGCCGCGATTTCAATATTTGGTTTAGCAAAGCGTGACTCTAAGATTTTAGTGTGTGTGCTGCTTTAAATTGAGATGAATGAAATTTCAATTTTCAACATATAAAACAAGCCTTTACAAAAATCTCTTTTAAGCTTGTTTGTCTTGTTTTGCATTTTATGTTTCTTCCCTACATAAGAATGTAGCAATGGCCACAGCAAGTCCTACAGAGATGCTGTTCACACATAGCACTTCTGCTCTTCAAACAAAATTCAGTTTTACTCTATATGTATTAAATCTTAAAGCTCTAGTTAAAGTCTACTATAGAGGTGATGGGAATGTCTTTTTTTTCTCTTGAATTTGAGAGAACCCTTAAAATCTGCTCATGCGGTTGAAGATGTGTGCAATGACATTATCAAATGGTCCCCTAAGATATCACCTTCTTATATGGATATCTTCCATTTGATACTCATTCATCCTCAGTGTGTTAATTTAAAGAATGATAGTTGAACTTCTCCACCAGGCAGTGTCCAGACCTTCTTACAGATCATGTCAATGCATGCAGGACATTGATCTTGCTTTATTCACAATGTTTTGCTTTCTCTTTCTGTTCTATTATGTTAGGTTGTTAATGCACCATGAATCAAATCTGATGGAAACAGTCACATATAAACTGACTTCTTGGCAGAATTTGCAGCAACTGCCAAAATCCAAATATGTCAACACTTTGTAAAAGGCTTTCAGGACAGCTGATTATAGGGTAACTCTGTGGGTTTAGTTTTCCTTTGTGCAAATATGCGCATATTCACGGAAGTCAGATATTGTGATCCAAACTCAGTCAGCTGATTAGTTTAAATTATGATAATCCTTGCCTGTGGCACCTGATTTCCCTATTTTTGTTTTCTTTATTGCATAGTATCTAAATTTTATATCCTGCTTCTAAAATTATTTGGATTTTGAAAGGTGCATTTTGGTTTGCCACTATTTCCCTGCACACTTATCTGAAAGACTTGACATCAAACTCTTGATACTTTTTGATGACTGTAAGGTTCCCAGACTCCTCACTCCACCCCTCCTCTTTCCTTGAGCCCCTCCTGCAACAAGAGCATGATCTGTGTTTGCACTACGTGTTTGGATACGATAAAGGCTAAAGTATCAACCAGGCTGTGGATTAGAGGGCTGCTGATTTCAGAGACAATGTTTTAACAGAAGTCTCAGCATGTGGCCTTTTATCTGACAGACCCACAGTTCATCGTGGTCAAATCGCACAAACCCAGAGGGGAGCGGGGCTCACGCCAACAATTATCACATGAATGAACATTGTGCATGGCGCACACATATCCATACAACCACCCCCCAACCCCACCCCAAGCCTCATGAACCTACCAATACACAACGCACATACTCCGGGGTTCACTCATATGTACTATTCATGACCACACAAACAAGTGAACATAAAGAGCACGGTGCAGCAGCCAATAATGTATCAAAAAAATATTTATTCCGATGGCTCACCTTTTCCCTCAAAGGTTATCAATTTTTGCCTGTAACTATGCATTTAATGAGCACTTGTTACATAACCAGAAGGTTTAACAGTGAAATATTTGCCTTGGAGGCTCTCAGACCACAGCATGAAAAATTTGCCACCATCACCTTATTTGCCTTTTCTTTCAAGGAAAACTTGGAAAATAGAAAAAATAAACCCACAGTCTATCAATGGGGGAATGAGGGAGTTTAAGACACTGAACTGAGAAGCAAACAATGGGTTCAATTCATTGCGTCAGTGTGGCTGCTGTAACGAATGATGAAATGTAAATAAACCTCTGGTCAATAAGAACTTCAGTGAGTCTGTCACGCATCGCCAGCTGAAACCAGGCAATAGAATTATGCAGACCAAGTCTCAGCTTAAGCTAAGAGCTGACTTAGTTCTAGTGGTATGCAGGTTCATTTTGTTTTTATTTTACCTGCTCAGATTTTAAGTTATTTTTGTGCGGTATTACATTATAAGCAATGTTGTGGAAGTGCTTTGGCCAAAACTAACCGCAGGGTTCACAAGTGCCGTGGCTAACAGTTTGGAGACAGAGTATAATAAATGTGGAGTGGATGGTGGCAATGCTAATATAGGTTACATATCATTTCTTATCTGGGTATCTGAAAATGTTAAATATTATCTCATTGGCATAAATGCCAGCAGAAAAGCTATCAAGATTGCTCGGCTTCCTCTCTCGACGCTTTTTTCTTTTCTCTTTTCTCTTTTCTTTCTACGTTTTTTTCTGCCAGACAATTCAGAAAACCTATAATGTCAAACAAACCACTCCTGCTCCACTAGAAACTTCTCTTTTCACATGTGTTCAGCCGTGCTGACCTGTGGGTGCTGAGATGGTGGCGGGTACGCTGCTTCTGCGGCCCCTCTCTGCACTGATGTTGATGGTATACAGCATGCCGGGTGTCAGGCCCCTCAGGGTGTGAGTTTCAGAGCTGCCCGGGATCACTTCTTCAGCCCTGTGACCATCAGCGGAAATGTAAACCAGCCTGTAGGAGTCCAGTTTGGCAAAGGGACGCCTCCACTCCAGCATCATAGTAGTCTCGGTCATCTCTGTTACAGTCAGGTCTTTGGGAGCATCGAGGGCTGATGGTGTGTGAAAGAGGGGAGGTATTACACTGAAGACCTTTTTTCAACAGTTGCATTTTCCTGTTTAGATTTGGTTTGCTGCCTTACTGATGCTTACTGACGTCCACTACTATACTAGTTAATAAAACATCATTTGATGGCATGCAAAAGCAATATGTTATCGTGGTTAGATCTGATTTGAAAGAACTGATCAGAGCAGTGAAACAAGAGGGCAGAATTATCGAGAGGTAATAGATTCTGAAGGAATAAAGCTTGGTGCACAATTGTAGTCAAGAAACACTGATTATTTAGTCTCCAAACTATTGTTATGCTAAATATACTATAGGATACCCATCAGAAAAGTTGTAAGACTATCTATCCATTATAACATTAACTGCTAACTGTCGCATTCAGAAAAAAAGAAATTTATAGATATTCCAGCATGAGGCCACAAAATTCTAGGAAGACAAATGATTTAACCTCTCGATTAGTGCTAATAAGATATATTAGTAAATGTAACAGCTATAGACCAACTTAGGCCCAGTGGGCCATCTGGCTTTAAAACCTGTTCTAATATTCTGTCTATAGGATCAAATAAATACCAAATGAATGTCAATCAATTTGAAAAATCTGTTGAAAATTCAGCAATTCTAAAGACTTTAAAATGGACGCACCTCCTGTCTACATTAGCATGCATAAGAAAAGGTGACTGTCTCATAACGATATGGCAGATTTTACAATAAAGCAGACGATTCAGCCGTGAGGGAATAAAGCCAAAAACATTCATATGAATATTGAGGAGTGGTGGGTGCCACCCTGACTTCTCTCACTACTGTAAACTACATCCTTCGAACCAAAACTTGAGCCTTGTCCAAAAAATGAATGTTTCTTTTTAAATATCAATTTGTAGAATTAGCATATAAATTCTATCAGTGTAGCAGGATATCTTGTCTCTGAAAAAAAAAACCCCGTTACATATAGAACGTGATTATTAAAAACAGTGTGTCAGTGTCAGCATCTCACCGGTCACAGCGTTGGCCGTCGTGGGCAGACTCTCCCTCTCATCTTTCACTGCCGTCACACCCATCCCATACTCCGTGCCGGGTCTCAGGCCTACAGAACAGGGTAACATTAAAAACACTGATACGGAAATAAAAAGCTATGTCATGTTTTGCTTGTTCACATCCACTGAGGTGTCAACAAATGAACGACGGGGAGCCTCTGTAGTCAAGTGGCCAGCTGTTTCAGCTAATGGCTCCAATGCCTATGGCAAATGCACAAAAAAACACTCTCTTGTGGCTTTATTGCACAATAGATTGCAGCCTAATTGCATTTCATGGTAAGCCTGCACTCGCTGCAGAACATCAGTGTTATATTTGCATTGATGGATCTATAGGGCCCTTGTTGCGGAGCAGAAACACTACTTGCTATGATATAGCAGGCTCCAGAGGCCCTTTAGTCTCTACAATTAAGCCCTCTCTGGGCCTGATCGCCTTTATTAACTCCCACAGAGGTCATCGCACACAGAGCCTTACAGCATGAAATTACACCTAATGCCCAGGAAACTCATTATCAATAAAATCACGAGCGTGAAGGCAATTACAGATAATAAGTGTGTGAAAGAAGTGCTGAGGTGTGTGTGGAGCAGAGGGGGGCGTCAGCTGAAAGGACACAGTGCTTTATTTTCATGAGCCGGGCCTCCCAAGGACAAAGAATGTGGCCAGACAAAGACACTACGAGCTTGTTTTGAGGGTCTTTTTTCTCATGGTTTCTAATCCTACCATGCTGAATGCACAGTGTAGAAACAAACAAACAAACAAACAATAAAAACAAAACTCATCCGCCTCAAAGCATAGCTTTTTAATGTCAGCAATGCAGAGAGATGAAAAACGTGCCTGCTATTCTTGTCTGAGCAAAGTCTCCCAGTGAAACAAGCGGCAATGTTTTCCAATTAATGTCTCAATGCCAAGCCCCTCCTGGGTGATTTTCTAATAAAGTGGGTCTTTTGTAGACAAGCAAACATTTCACAAAACAAAACAAAGAGAACCTGTCTTGGAAAATGAGCAGGCTGAAAATAACTCTAGCCATTTAACACAGAGTCCCACAAATGCTTGTCCCATGAATTTGGAAAATAAACACTTCACACTGTATCATTTAGTTTTCCACAGGGGCCTTTCAGCTGTGCCATTTGGATGCATAATACTAATGAGCCAAGATGATCACAAAGCAGCAAAACAAACCCTGAAAACAGCTGAGTGAAACAACTGGAAAGAAGTAACTACAAAATCCCAGATTAGACAAAACCTTTAGTACAGGTTAACAAAGATTTACTTATTCTCTTGATATAGCAGTTATATAAGATATTAAAGATATCATCTGGGTTAATGTGTTGTGGAAAAATCCATGATGCCTTCTCCATAACTAAGGAACAATCACTGTAAGTCATGGCTTTGTTAATGGCTCGTTTTCCCTCTTTCAGCATGGTTTAGGAATAAGGATTAGGTTTTGTACTCCAAGTTATACATGTAATTTTAAGAAACTAGAATGAAACTTACAGTGATTTTGATACAGAGTTACAGACTTTGTATTTAACTGTCTTTTTTTTTTTTTTTTTGGCTCTTTCAAATAGGTGAAATTTTTAGAAAAAGGGGTGGACATGAACTTAACCCAAACCCTACTGCTAACCCTAAATGGGTCACTTGTGACCTGGTGAGTATTAAACACTCACAGGTACACCTTGCTATACACAGCTGGCCTTCAGAAGTACCTCAATTCTTCATGGCACCGATTTAACAAAGTGCTGGAAAGATTCTTCAGAGATTTTGGAAAAATACTTTCATGATATCATCACCTAGTTGTTGGCTGCACATCTATGATAAGGAGTTCCCTTTCCGCCACATCCCAGCTCTGTTGAAATGACATTTGGTGACAATGGAGCCCGTTTGAGTGAAGTGAACTTATTGTCATGTTCAAGAAACAAGTTTGAGAGGATTTGTGTTATCTTGCTGGCAGCAACCATGAGAAGATGGGAACTCTATGGTCATAAATTAATAAATAGCTAAAGTCTTACAACACTTTCTACTGTAAGACTTAGTCCCTCTGTCACACACACTTTCACAGTACTTTTGTCTTTATCTTTTATCTTTGCACACACTCTCATAGTCCGATGGATGCAAACAGAAGAATAAATGGATATTCAGCATGTTGACTGGAGTAGTTAGGTATCAATCCACTAATCTTCTAACCGATAGAAAACCTGCTCTGTGACGTAAGGCATAGCCACTATTGGTCAGCAACAACACGCAAGTATTTTATGGCTTAATTGGTACTAAGAGATCCAAATTGTGCTAAGAAACCACACATCACCACTAACTTGACCCAGTGATACAATGTGGTATGGATTTGTATTTTCATACTTAGAGGATGAGTGGTTTATTTGGGTAACTTTTGTCAGCTCAAAGCTGTGCGGGTCATTTTTCTCTGACCTCTGGCATCATCAAGGCATTTCCACCCAGAGGGGCTATGACTCAGTGGCCCACACACCTAAAGATCGTTTTGTGGGAAAATCCCAGCAGATCAGCTGTTTCTGAAATACTCAGATCACCCCATCTAGCACCAACAATCATGTCACATTTAAAGTCTCTTCAGTCATCTTTCTTCCCCATTCAGATGCTCTGTTTCAACTACAGCAGCTAGTTGTGGGCATGTGTACATGTGCAACTGCATGTTCCTGCTGAGGTGTATGGAAAAAAGTGCCCACTGAGTATTAGGGGTGCAACGATATTCGTATCGATATTGAACCGTTCGATACAGTGCTTTCGGTTCGGTACGCATATGTATCGAACAATACAACATTTGTAATTTATTTTATCAATTTTCCTTCTGACGATGCTGTCTGTGTTGAGCGCTCAGTGAATCTGTGTTCGACTACTCCGCCTAGGCTGCACTGTCGAGCGCAGATCCACTGAGCGCTCAACACAGACAGCATAGTCAGAAGGAAGAGCGCAGGGCAAGCTAGCCAGACTCTACTTGCAACATTCAGATCTGGCGTTTGGAATTATTTTGGTTTTCATGTGACGTATGACCCTGAAGGTAAGCGAGTCATGGACTAAAGTAAAACAGTATGTTGGATGTGCCATGCAATGCTCAATTACATTGGTGTGAACTAGTGTGTTAGCGCAGTTAGCTCGTTAACGTGTTTGCCGTCTAGCCCCATGCACGGAGCGATCGGCGGTAGCTCGTTAACGGAGATTTGCCGTGTTGTGGCGTTAAGGTCATTTCAACGAGATTAACCTGAAAGCACTAGTGGGAACACAACGAATATGACTGCACATTTACGCCGACATCATCCTAGTGCAAAGACAAGTGGAAGCAGACAAAAAAAAGCAGGCATGCTACTAACTTTAGCCGAGTCATTTAGACAGCTGTTAGCACATGATTCTCCTTATGCTGCTGAGAATATAGCCCAGAAGAAGCGGATAGTATAGCTTTTATTTTGGAAAGAGCCATTTCTCTGTAATAAACTCTCTTTTCCAAAGATGAGTGATTCCTCAATCAGATACAGGGCTTGCAATATTGCTAGCCCGACGTCCAGGAGCTAGCGATTTTTTCAGTCGGGCTACCAAAATCTATCTCTTCCCTGCCCGTCGGGCTATTGTAGGAAAAATATATGTCAATGCTTTTGCATTCTTTCAGAAATGTAGCTGGGTAATTATGTCATTGGCATCGGTGAGCCACTGTCAATATGTGACATATTGAAGTCGCGTTTGAATTTGCGCTTGTTTTTTTGCTTTCACTTTGCAATCGTGCGAACTGTGTATAGAGAGCGACAGCACTGATCTGTGAGTGATGATAATTTGTGCACCAATTCCTCTGACATCGTCTTATTAATCGTTAGCTTACTATGCAAACATGACAAGTGAAATCTCCCGCAGCAAGCTTAAACATGTGAGAGGTTGATCGCGCAGAGAATCGCTGAGCTTATGTGAGTGAGCGTGTAAAAGCATTTCAGTTCTGCTGAGCCAAATAAGACAGGTCAGGGTGAAGAAGTGACAGCCAAAGAAAAGCTTACCACAAAACGGAGAAGTTATGACAAATCAGACTATAAGGCAAAAAGAAAGTGCAGCTTTATGGTTTCATGGACAAAATAATTTCTGTGGCTGCAATATGATGAGCTAAATAACCAGGGCTGCACATAAGTGGTCCGCAGGTGCGCATTCGCTGTCAAAATAAAAAACACGCACAAGGGTTAGGGTTAAATTTAAAAACTGTACTTTTGAGTTAAAATATATATTTATAATTTTAATAAATGACAAATTAAAAATGCATGAACATTTTTTTGTATCGAAAAAATATCGAACCGTGACACCAAAGTATCGAACCGAACCGAACCGTGAATTTTGTGTATCGTTGCACCCCTACTGAGTATATGATAGCACTAAGGTACTGAGAGCTTTACTATCAACTGAGGTTGATAGTTTCTGAGAAAAATAACCAATTTTAAGTCAAACAAAGGGTATCAAAACTTTGTTAATGGATAACAAAATGATCCTTTATAAGTCATTTTCAGGACAGCTGTATAATCTATCCTTTCAGCTGTAATTAACTACTATATCAAATCTGCAATAATGACTAATAAATCACTATCACTGTGTTATATTATAAACCTTTTACTTTTCTGCAAATGTCATCTACTCAGCTGTCAGGACCTTTCCAAATTCCCTTGTGTTTTTTTTAACTGATGTGTAGAAAGCTTGTCTTTGAATCATGCTTTAACTGAGCATATGACAGCACATTTCCCTGCTGGCCTCTCTTTAGTTGTGAATGTTAAAAAACAGACCTGATATGTTGGGCTTAGATATACACTTGTTGGAAGGCTTGCACTGCAGTTGCGTAATGTTCACATGTCTTTTCCACTCTGTGTGCATAAAGAGGTGTTACATGTAAAACACAGCAGAGAATCCCACACTAAGCTGAAATGAAACAAGTGCATATAAATTAGTTGAATAATATGGTGAACACCAGCTTTCTGCTAGCTTCCACCTCATGTAAGTAGAGTCATTGAGCTGCACCTGAATCACATCCTGTCCTTAATGCACTACCCTTACCGATGCAGTTTGCTAACCAAGCTTGCTAGCACTAGCTGCTAACTTACCACTCAACCTTCCCACCCATATATTGTTACCTTTGGTTCACAATGCCAACATGGTACGGGCAACAACGCTAAAGGCTTGAAAATCCAAGTTGACAAACCAGTGGTCATGCATAAACAGTTTATGGGCATAACGAAACAGGAAGAACAAGGTAGGTAGGCTTATATATAGCTAATCACTATAATTATTCTTTATCCATACCAATAAAATGGTTTATTAATAATTTCCTAACATTTTGCACATTAATTATAAGCAGATAAAAATTTACAGAAATTCCACGAAAATCTGTCATGCTACCATTTTCCAATTAACTGTGCTTTGTTAAGCCTTTATAAGCTATATAGACATCTAATATAATACAGCTAATATAGATTGATTTTTGAACAGCAGTATGTTATTTGGATAGATGTTTGTTTGTGATACAGAACCAGTGATCTTGGCCTGAGTGGAGTCCTTAGGTCCTGGGGGAAACAGCAGCTCTTCGTGCTCTCCACCAGACAGAGGTCCATACTTGATGCGGTAGTTGTCGACCTGAGCACGGCTGTTCTTCCACTCAAGAGTGATGCTCTCGTCTGTCAGCTCTACTGTCTGCAGGTCTCTGGGGGCGTCCAGGTCTACAATGCAGAAATATACTTTAGATAGATGTAACCTTACCCTGACCTAAACGTAAATGGATTTCTCATTTATGAATAAAGGAAAAACAAGAAGTTCCCTTTACACCAAAACCTCAAGTGATTGTTGGGGCTTTCTCACTAATATTTAAAGGTAAAGTGCCTTGAAGACATTTTTGTTGAGTTATAGCTTTATTGTATGGTATTTTTTTTACAATAGTAGGCACATTATATAGATCCATTAGGCTAGTTGAGCAGAATTCTCTATTCCATGCATTAAGACAAATGATATGTTGTGCACCACATGTACTGTAAGACTTGTTAGGAGTAGCAGTGCATTCCACATTCTTGGTCCTGGTTCTCTTGCATATATCGTTAATCTTTTTTGTACAATTTTAGGTTCATGTCAGTACTGGTAGAAGCCACACATATAATTATTTTATCATCATATTATAAAATAGCAGTAATATATAATGGATAATAGCAGATTTCATGCATTAACTGAGGTCTAAATCATCATCAGTGATAACCCTAATGTGTCAGAATAACAATTTTATGTTCCTTTTTAACATTTATGCATTCCAAAAAAAAAAGAAAAAAAAACTTTCACGTATTTACAATCAGGGTGCAAAGATCTCTTCTCTGCATATCTAGCAGGTAGGGTCATCTTAAAACTTTGAAAGTCTGGACAGGGACCAACATACGATAGATACTGATCATTTTGAAATCAGCCTTTACTGTTTTACTGTTCCCTCAATTCTGCAATGAAATGATTCATCCATGGATGGATCGGCTACAAGAAAGAATCACATTGATATTAGAGTGTTGTATACTGTACAATTCTAATAGTGTAGTGGTAACTTTCATCGGGAACTCAATGGAACTGTGAAAGACAACATTGGAGACTAAGTCAGAGGCATTATTAAGTTTGGAATATCCAATGGTGATACACTGTCACCACTGCTGTTTTGCAAAGGCCTCATCCTGCTAAGCTATCGTATCACATAGAGCAGATACAGATATGGATTCAGGAGTAGAATGGCCATCCGCCACCTCCTGAGCATAGATGACGCAAGCACAAGCTCTAGGCACCAGATGCAGGCAGGAGTCTACCACAGCCAACACAGTCCAAGTTGCAGGCTGTACAAAAGTGCCCCAGAGACTTTCCAGCACATAGTAGCAAGACATAAGATACAAGCTGGGACAGTGTATACATATACTGAGAGGCACAACCAAGTGGCTGGGATAGTGTTCAGAAACATCTGTGTTACATAAAATTTCCCAAGTCCTGTTGTTCTCAGGCAACTGGGATAAGGTCCCATGGGACTTTAAATTCCAGAAAGACATAGTGGTGGGTTGACAAGGGGCAGGAGACTGCAGTTGTGATGAATGTGGGAATCCAAGCAGGGAGCAACATCAGGAAGAAGGAGGATGGAAACATAAATAAGTACCAGGGCCTGAGGTAGCAACTGGAGCAGATGTGGAAGGTAAAGTCCAAAGTGATCCCAGTGGTAATAGGAGCATCAGGATCTGTAACCACCAAAACTGGAAGAGTGGCTTCAGCAGCCTGCTGATCTCTTTGGTTATGATGTAAGGAAATGTTCTGGGGGATTTGAAATGGGCAGCACATGCAAATTTAAAAAAATTAATGCATCATAAAAAATAAGGGATTTCACTTGGAAAAATTGTCAAATCTTTCAGGAGGTGATGTCAGAGAGTGGAAAACACAAAGGAAGTTTTTTTCTGGTAAAGCTGTTAATAATAATTGTTAATGCAATGGGCAGTTGTAATTCTTTAAAACTGTATGCCTACAACAATACGAAGCTCCCTCCATGTTATTTTTGGTAAACATTCTTTCTGACAAAATGAAGAACTGCTGTACTAATTCACGAACAAGAATTATTTTTGTGTTATAGGTGCACACAGAGTATTCAATACTGAAGTCTACCTGGACGGGGAGGGGCATCAAACCAAATAATGACAGGTGTTACCTGTAAGGAAGGACTCGTAGATGGGAATGCTGGTCCCTTCTCCCCGCCGCGCTGTCAGAGACACCTCGTACTCTGTGTCAGGGGTGAGGTTTCCCAGATGGTACTGGGTGTCAGCAGAGGTCAGCTCCACCAAAGTGCGATCGGCGGAGTTCAAGCTGGGTCCGTAGGAGATGGTGACCCCATCCACCTCAGCCACGGGCTGGAACCAGGTCACCAGCGCAGTGGTGTCAGTCACATCACGAACATTCACCTGGCTTGGGCCATCGATCACTGAAGAAGAGGTAACAATGTCATTAGCAAAACTCAGTTGCTGTGTGCCACATATGAGGTATTAGGTGCCACATATGAGGTATAACAACTTGGACGATGTCCTAACTTGAATCACCTGACATTTTCCTGAGTTAAAATGTTAAAACAGCATTTGTGTTCAGCAAGAATTTGTGTATGAGCAGAAAAATAAATTTTTCATGCCGGTCATATCTTGCCTATTCATAAGTTGCTGACCACAGACCTTGAAAAGAGGGATATCATCATTTCAGTAATGCAGGTGCTGAAAATGTGTCAGCCTGTTTGCATTAATAGTTTATTCAAACTATCAGTTCCCAGCTCCATGAAGGGTGCCTTTTCACTGCTGCTCAAATTGATTTGTCACACGTAAGCAAGTTTAGGAAAGTCAAGCCGCTGTGTGGGGCTGATAAAATGAAAAATCTGCATTTGAGCTTAATACTGATTTGTCTTCTAAGGAGACTGTGAAAGTGTCGTTTGAGTGTCATGGTACTATTCTTCTGGGAGGCCAGCTGCCCTCTGAGTCTGACTGCTTGACTGACTGGTGCCTCCTACACATGGTGGGTTAGGTAGGAAGGGGAAACAGAGAGGGGAGAGCTGAGCGATACACTTCATACAATTAGCCCTTCAGCATGCAAATCCCAGAGTATGGCCTGCAAGCTGGCATAATGGGAGACATTAAGAGAGCCTGAATGACAAGAAGAACACCAGACCTCATAATCCATGTGGTGTTCAACACATGTATGCTTAAGAAAATGTAAGACATATAAAACATGCATTACATTTTATATTGTATGTGTGTGTGTGTGTGTGTGTGTGTGTGTGTGTGTGTGTGTGTGTGTGTCAAAAAGCTTTTTAAATATATCAGTTGAAAAAAATGTCATATGCAGAAATGTATTCATTCATTCATTTATTTACTTCACCAGTTATCCTGTTCAAGGCCCCAGGAGCCCATCTCAGCTCTGATAGGGTGAGGGGCTATACCTGCCACCCCTTCAACAAGGTGTTTATACAGAAAGTGTAAACACAGAGAAACAGCTACAGTATTTTACTCTCTTCTAAGGGTATAAAATGCCCATCTGGGCTTATATCTTAATGGTAGCACAAAATGAAGCACATAGGCTAACCCATAGGAGGCTCCACGTACGTACCTCAAAGAACAATACTGTTTTTGGAAGTTGGAAGATCTGACCTGATTTTCATGCATTTGTACACTGTTATTCAGAAAGTATTGATGCACAATATTTAACATTTGATGTTTCTGTTGCCTTTTGTTTTTTGTTTTTTTTTTTTGTTTTTTTTTTAACTCGGTACTGTTAGATAACAGTGATAACAGTGAAATCTGCATTCTCTATTTACCCAGTGAAACCAGATACATCCAGGTCTGAAGTAAAATTCATTTGCAGCAGCTGAAGTTAAATAACGAGAAGTGCCAGTTTTAGGTGTTTTTTCCCTTCTTATGCACATAAAAATGTTCCCCATATTCCCCAGTCAGGACACCTTAAAACTCACTGTTGGTTGCTGCTGATGAAGTTACAGTTAAAACCCTGTTTCCTCATTTTACATGATCCTCAGGCCTGAACCCTTCAGAGTGGTAGAAGCCTTTTGGGCTTTTAGCTAGATAAAGTCAATAAAGCAGACATCTGAAAATCCATATCACATTTTACTGCCCGTACTGAACCACAGCAGTGTAATGCTATCGAATGAGCAAACCACTTGATGCTGACATGTCAGGGTATTTCCAGTATATTCTGACTACACGACAGATAACCCAGGAACAAATGAACGTATATTGAAAAGTAACAACTTGCATTTAACTATGACAACTATAAATGACAATTGTGATTCCTATTTCTGTATATGACACTGTCTGTGTTTTTTTAGGACTAAATGTTAAAAAATTTGCCCAGGCTTAAAATACAAAAAGTATTTAGAAATTAAAATACATAAACATCTTTCAGCTGAGATAAATCTTTTTTATGCCAATTGGCTTCAGAAAATCCTGATATGATATGAATGACAAAAGTAATGTATGCTATATGTGCACATGTTTAAAAAGCAAGACCATAAATATAGAGGTTAGGGTCTGTTCAGTATGGTTAATGCTTTTTTTTTTTTTAATACATAGAGGATGCTGTTATAAAATAAAAAAAATAAATCAGCCAGTATAAATGTGGAGACTCACTTGTGACGACATTCTTGGAGGCTGGCGGTCCACGTTTGTTGTTCTTCACCACCTCCAGTTTGACCTCGTACTCCTGGCCTGGACCCAGGCCCGATTGCTCAAAGGTGGTCTCCGGTCGGCCCAGGGAGTTCAGAATCTCACCGTCTTCCTCTTTCTGCCAGCACCAACAAAAAAAAACCCCCAACAAAAACCCCCACCAATCAGCACCCACTACAAAGACTTGTCCTGGCATCATGCGTAAAGTGAAAGAGGGGAAAATAAACCAGTCCGATCATACATAAAAGCATTCTGGGTGGCAACTGAATTTAAGAGTTGACAGGGAATTTGGTTTAATAGTATTGAACAAGTCCAAGTAGCCCTGTTTGGAAAGGTTTTATTTTCCTCTAAAAGGAAAATAAAGTGTTAAACAGAGACATTCACTCTGTGCTTTATGGTCACTGTCAGGAGCTGTCAGGACTTGCTCACAGTTTTAACTGCTGTGTTTTTGTCTTCTGGCGTGGCTATAGCATTGTTGAGGAAGATTCTAAACTCCATCCTCAAATATGCACATTAATGCACTTAATGATTGGTTTCCCCTGGTGGAAAGTGTAAATAATTGCTTAACTACTACGTGGAACACATGAGGTCAGGTAGCAGAACTAACCGTGTTTCTGAAGATGAGGTTCCAGCCATCGAAAGCAATGTCCAATGGATCCCACTGCACCTCCACAGAAGTATCCCGCACTGACTTGAACTTGAGACCCTCAGGCTCAGGAAGATCTGTGAGGGGAAATATGATAACACTCTTACAATTTTTCATCTACATTTATACTAAAATATGCATTTAGAATCTTACACTTACATGTTGCCACCCTAGCAGTGACGGGAACACTCCTCTTATTGCTGAGCACAGCATAGACACTGATCAGGTATTCCACTCCAGGCTCAAGCTCCCTAATAGTGGCCTTCTTGTGGTCCCCAGGTACCCTCATGTCCAACTCTAAGCCTCCAGAGGCCGTGGGCACATAGGTGATTAGGTATTCTGTCACACGCATCTCATTTTCCCAGGATACGTCTACTGTCTCTGGGGTGACCTCCACCACTGTCAGGTCCTTAGGTGGCGACACTGCAGAGAAACATTGAAAATCACTGATCTGCATCAACGCTGAAAACATGCTGACCTCCAAAGTCTTTTTGTTATGTTACTCCTCACTGTCTGCCATGCTATTTGTGGGTGTGACAAACACAGTGTAAAGTGCTCTGTGGAACGAATAACTTTAACCTCTTTATATCCACGTGGATACTGGTGGATCACAGCGGAGTGGCTGTAGCTCAGAGGTAGAAAAGGTCATCTACTAATTGGAAGGTGGTAGGATCCCTGGCTGCTCCAGTCTGCATGCCTATGTATCCCTGGGCAAGATACTCAATCCCAAGTTTCTCTCCAGTATGTTCATCAGAGGATAAATGTGGGTGAGTGTTAGATAGCAAGGTGTAGAAGAAGGTTGTATGAATTGGCAAATAAGGATGTTGTATAGAGTGCTTTGACTACTCCAGTAAGCTAAAAGGCGCTATATAAGAACCAGTCCATCTACCGTTTCACCTAGAGCTTAGTTTGGTTTGGGTAATGTATATATTACCACCATAATGTGACACTTCATTTGATACACCATGTTCTAGTTTTTTTTTAAATGTACCTATGTAGCATTTGAAACAAAACCCAAACCTAGCGGGGATGCTGGGGATCAGAGAATTAGTTGGCTAGTCAGTTAAAAATATTCTGTAGTATAATATTATATAATAAGCTCAAGTTATTCATGCCTAGGTATTAGCTAATGAATACCTGTTATCTATTGCCTTCTTCTCCATAGTGTTTATGTAATCAAAGTAAATATCCATTATCTGCTACCCTTAATTATGTTCTACTGCACTACAAGTTCTTAACGTAGTTTTAAAAAGAACAAAGAAAACAAAATGAATATATACAAAATACAATACTGTTCCATTATAAGTAAATAATGCCCAGAGAGTGAGCTTTACATTCTTGGAATGCTTCTTCTTTGGATTTTGCAGAGTTTGTATTCTTGTTTTTATTTCCATGATTCCATTCTGAGGTTTTTCAGTTTTAGTTATGCCTATTTTGTAATCCACAAGAATTGTTATTATTTCTAAGTTATTTACTAAGTTTCAGTCATCCCGCCTCTCCTGTCTTCCCTGTGTCTTGTTGTTAAGTCTTTGTCATGGTGTTAGATGTTCCATAGTTTAGTTACTTCCTGTTTTATTTTGATATTCTCTTCACTCGTGTTTGTTGTATTTAGTTTTGATTCCCTTGTCTTGATGTCCCTAATTACTTTCTGCTGTATACTCTGGTGTTTTCCATTTCTTTCCTTAACTCTGTGTGTATTTAAGTCATTTGTATGCCTTAGTCCTTTGTTGTGTTGTACTGTTTATCTGCCTGTGTGTTATCCCTGATTTGTTCCATTTTGGCTTTATGCATTTTGTTTTTCCCTGATTTTGGACTTTCAGCCTCACCTTAATAAAAGCTTGTTTTTTGTTACTTTTTAAAAAGTTTTATTCTAAACATGAAACTTAGGAAGTTTTTATTAAAATATTTACTGCCTGGCCTAAACAGATGAACATAAGTAAAAGGTAACAGCAGCATACAGTTGATAAGTTGTCCTCATACCTCTCTTTCTTCTCTTTCTCCTCTTTCTTTTTTACTTTTCACACAGGGTATTGTGTATTTCACTCTTACAGTTCTTGTAAATTTTTCCTTTTTTGTTTCCCAAATCTGAAAAAATTCAAATACTAGCCCTCTATGTTTTGGAGACAGGCAAAAAGGACTGCTTTGGAGAAAAAAAGAAATAGCTTTTGGTCCATGTCAGAAAAACTTTTTTCCATCCAATGGTTAGGGTTATTATGGTATTTCATTATTTTAATTTATAGCATTATTGAATTCAAATATACAAGCTTGATGCCTATTTTGCGGTATTGTAAGTTGTGGTGTAACCAGAGCTCTTTAGAACTTTAACTACTGTCTCTGTGCAAATTCAAGCTTCACCACTAAAGAGCTGATTTTTAACCAGCAGCTTCCAAAACCGACTAAGTTTGAGGTAAAAGGCTTGCACCCATTTGCCACAGCAGATGCCCCCGATTTTCAGTAAGTGAATGTGTTTAATTGTAGGCAGGGACATTACTGGATATTCTTGTGTAATTGCTACAGAATAATTTATGTTATACTTTGTTATTGCTACAGAAGAATATTTATTTTATCATTTTACATTTACAATTTTTTTCCTGGGGACCCTGTGACACCCCATTGAAGAACCATAGGCTGGATCTTTTAAGATCTCACTGTTGGGTTTGTAAGGCCATGTTACTCCTAAATTTCTATCTTGTTCAAAGAGAAGATATAAAACAAAGTTCTAAGCTAATCGACCTTAGTGTTCTCCTTTTTTAAAAAGAATCGATAAGAGAATCGATAAAGAATCGAATCATTAAACAGAATCGAAAATGGAATCGGAATCGTGAAAATCTTATCAATACCCATCCCTAGTCGTAAGGGCAAAAATTGCCTTAGAAACTTCAATTCAATTTTATTCATATAGCGCCAAATCGCAACAACAGTCGCCTCAAGGCGCTTTATATTGCACAGTAGATCGCACAATAATACATACAAAGAAAAACCCAACAATCAAATGACCCCCTATGAGCAAGCACTTTGGCGACAGTGGGAAGGAAAAACTCCCTTTTAACAGGAAGAAACCTCCTGCAGAACCAGGATCTATAACAAAGAATCTGGCATGTTACTCCCAGTCACAGTAAATTACTTTGGTACTGGTGATTGCTTTTACAAATAAACCAGTTCAATCAAATGTCAAGAATTGTTTAGATACATGTGAATTTATACTGTCACAAGTCAAATGGCTAAAAGTTTAACATTTCACTTATTTGGCATATTTGGCTAAAAATAAATTCAGATAAGATAAACATTTACCTAGTGTCAGCTTCTTGCCTAGTCAGCACTACATAATCCAATCTAATAAAAAATTATAAATGTAGAAAATGCACATTTTAGGTCTTGCCCACACAAGAAATGAAACAAATTTACAACTCTTACACTTTTTTTGTTGTTAAGGTTCCTCTCATTAATTAAAATAATTTAAGACAGCATAATTTAAAGCTGCTGTTTTATCCAGTCTTCCTTCTCTCTCCTCAACCAGTCACGGCAGATGGCCCCACCTCTCCCTTGGCCTGGTTCTGCTGGAGGTTTCTTCCTGTTAAAAGGGAGTTTTTCCTTCCCACTGTCGCCAAAGTGTTTGCTCATAGGGGGTCATATGATTGTTGGGTTTTTCTCTGTATGTATTATTGTAGCTTACAAGATAAAGTGCCTTGAGGCGACTGTTATAGTGATTTGGCGCTATATAAATAAAATTGAACTCTTGGCACACACTACCAACAGACTAAAAAACCTTATTTAAGTGTATTTTAATGCTAAAGTTTCTGTAATATTACATAAGGAGTCTTTATTTAAGTAAACTACCTATTGTCTAAGGAGCTTGGAAAGAAAAGTGTCTGGACTCCTTTAAATTTCCTTGGAGACATTTCATCCAAGAAGCTTCTTCAGTTTTAAGGGCAATTGGTGGAGAGTCCCAGATTTTAAGCTCTATGGGAGTGTCCCCAGTGGGTCATGGACCCCCTATTGATCCTCTACCTAATCACATGAACCAAGGTGTGAAAACAGGTGTAGGTCACAATCAGCCAAGGTTCTGGGTTAACCCACAGTAAAATCTAGCCCCACCCTATCATGTGATTTATTGAGGTCAATTGGCCCAGGATGTGAGTGGGCATTAAGGTGTCTGAGAAGGGATCTCAAAACTGGATTATAGATGGCAGACAGTTGGTGTCGTAAGCCCCACCCTCTGTTCAAAGATGGTCGTTAACAGTGGACATAGATGGCTTCTTTCACTCCTCTTTCAAACTATCTGTCTTCTCTTTCCATAATGTGAACATTGGCATCCTCAAAAGAGTGACCTTTGTCCATTAGATGCAGATGGACTACCTGTTAATCGTTTGATCAAAACAAAATCCAACACCTACCCAAAGACTGTGTTGCCAATGATCTGGTGAATTTTAACAGATGAGAATGTAGCTAAAACATTTCCTAACCCTAAACATGGGTAAAGTTGCGTAGAAAGTTATTTGTGTAGGTAATAATTTTATTAGAAAGTATATATAAACTGTCTTACCCTCTGAGCAGTCCTCTCCAATGAATCCTTCATCACAGACACACACTCCATTCTCACAGCGCCCCTGGTTGTGGCAGTCTTCTGGGCAGGTTAATATGGAGCAGTCTGGACCAGTGAATCCCTCATAGCACACACAGCTGCCATCTACACAGTAGCCTCTATCTAGGCAGTTCTTGGGACATGTCTTCTCACCGCAGTCCTCACCAGTGAAACCCTTATGACAAACGCACTGTCCGTTCACACAGTGACCACGGTCCAGGCAGTTATTGGGGCAGGTCAACTCACCACAGTCTTTCCCTGTAAAGCCGGTGAAACACACACACTTGCCGTCCACACACTCTCCACGGCCCATGCAATCTTTAGGACAGGTCTTGATGCTGCAGTCCTCACCAGCATAACCTTTCTCGCATATGCACTGCCCATTCACACAGTGACCACGGTCCAGGCAGTTATTGGGGCAGGTCAACTCACCACAGTCTTTCCCTGTAAAGCCGGTGAAACACACACACTCACCGTCCACACACTCTCCATGTCCCATGCAGTCTTTAGGACAGGTCTTGATGCTACAGTCCTCACCAGCATAACCTTTCTCACAAACACACTGCCCATTCACACAGTGGCCACGGTCTTGACAATTGTTGGGGCAGGAGAGTTCACTACAGTCTTCACCTTGATATCCTAGGTCGCATACACATTCTCCATTAATGCACTGTCCCCTGTTGCTGCAGTTGTCAGGACATGAGAGGACTGAGCAATCTTCACCTTCAAATCCGGGATCACAGATGCACTTCCCGTTGAAGCAGTGACCTTTCTCGCTGCAGTCTTTGGGGCAGGTGAGCTTAGAGCAGTCCTCACCAGTGTAGCCAGTGTGACACACACATTGGCCATTCACACAGATCCCGTGGTCGTTACAGTTGCCCGGACAAGTGAGCTCACCGCAGTCCTCCCCAGTGTAGCCCTCTTCACAGTAGCAGGTACCATTAATGCAGCGTCCTCTATCATAACAGTCGTTTGGACAGATGAGTTCAGAACAGTCGAAACCCGCCCATGGATGGTCGCAGATGCACTCATCGTCCACACAGCGTCCGCGGCCCAGGCAGTTGTTGAGACAGTTGGTCTGAGAACAGTCCTCACCGATAAAACCGTCTTCGCAGAGGCAGGACCCATCAACACAGTGACCGTAGTCGCCACAGTCCAGCAGGCAGAGCTCAATGCTGCAGTCATCCCCGCCAAAGCCCTCAAAGCATTCACATTTGCCATCTACACAGCGGCCCTGGTCCTGGCAGTCACTGGGGCACTCAGGTTCAGTGCAGTTGGGGCCCTTCCATCCAGGCTCACATACACAACTACAGGTGTCAGTACTCCAGTTTCCGCGCCCGTTGCAGTAGGGCTTTGAGGACACTTCACCTGAGAAATGGCAAAAAAGAGAAGGATTTCCTTTTAAATTATTGCAAATGTGCACTACTCATCCTCCAGTTTGGCACTGCTTTACTTAGTCCTGTAATAATATTTTTTGTAAAAGTATGAAACAAACAGAAGCTGCTGTGTTAAAAGTGAAGTCTAAGTAATTGGAGCCTCTGCCCAGGAAACATGGCAGAAACACTGACATCATCTTCTAAACAAGAAACATTAACATCATTTTAATTTAATGAAGAAATTAAATGCATATGCCCTTTGTTTAAAGTAACAATACCTGATGACTAACTTGGTTACTAAATGGTTATGAACAGATGGCCATACAATATAGAACCTGGAAACAAAATTGTAATTATGACTGACAAGTCAGTGCTGCTGTTGCCCCATATCACCAGCTCCTTCTTTAACCCCTCTACCACCCTAACATCCACCTGAAGTCTGGGAAATAATTACTCATCACTCCCCAATTAAAAATTTTATATTGGTAAGGAGATATAAGCTCAAAGCGCAGGCACCAAACTTTATTTATATTTTTCTGCTCTAAATATTCAACTCAACCACAAGTTGTCTGGATGAAACTGAATTTGGACTGCACAATTATGTACTTCAATAACAGTTAGTTGTTTTATTTATTTATTTATTTTGATAACCGGCTATTGTCTACAGATTAGTTGCCTGACAATTTTTTTTTTTGATGGGCAGTCTTGAGAGATGAAAAACATTTGTGCATGTCATACAAATCCTCCATCCATCTGCTTATCCTTCTTCAGAGTCAGGTACACCTTCAGGTTTCAGGTACACCTGCCTCTCGCCCTAAGACGTCAATCTGTTGTAAGGCTAACACATGGACAACCATTTCCACTCACGTTCACTTCCGCATTCACACCTATGGGAAAATTTGAGTTTCCAATTAACCTATCCCCACTAACTGCATGTCTTTGGACTGTGGGAGGAAGCCAGAGAAGAGGACGCACACGAACACAGGGAGATCATGCAAACTCCACACAGAAAGACCCTGGCCTGATGGTGGAATTGAATTCAGGACCTTCTTGCTGTGAGGCAACAGTACTAACCACCGTGCTGCCCTATGTCGATGGCATAGGACTTTTATGTCATATAAGTCAGTATAGCTTATATGCCATATAAGTCATACTCACTTCAAATATGCAATACCATAGTCTTTTAAAGAAATCTACCTTGGACAGCTTTAACTTAACTCCCACCTAGTTTGACATCAGAAAAGGACATAAAGATGCATACTTGCATATTATTATAGATGTTGCAAGACAAATTCTTCTCTTTCCTAATCCACATATGGTTTCTCAAACTTCTCTTCCTGGAAAGAATTTTTTAAAACTGCTATTTTCAGTGACCAAAAATGCCTCTTTTGTGTAAAATTTTCAATAATACATTTCAGTACGACAACTGGGATACAGCGCACCCCCCCCCCGCGACCCTGTGAAAACTGGATGGATGGATGGATGGATGGATGGAACACTTCAGTAGATTGTAGATAGATATGTTGGGGAACATGGTGGCTTCCACAAACTGCTGCTCACTCATATTTATTTTTAATAGGTTAATTAAAAGAGAATTTTTTTTTTATCAAATAACCTCAAAGATTTATTGAGTGCACCTTTAAGGACAAAAGCTTTTTCTGTGCATTTTTGCCGATGTTTATTAAAATGCCTGTACACATGTGAGCCTATATGTACAGTAAACACACTGTCATTATAACACTTCTAATTACAGTGAGTGCATATACAGTAACAAATGTAGACTTACCTGTAACTTGAGCTCCACAGCAACCTGCTCCACTGGTACAGTGCTCCCTCAGACTAGACAGCTCTGACTCCAGCATCTCTAGCCTGCTCAGGATAGCCTTGATGTCTGGCAGCTGGTTTTCACAGCCGCATGCCTGCTTGGGGATATTGATGCGATGGGTGAAAACGATCTGATTGTCACCATCCATCGTGTGTTCCATGTGCTCGGTGTTCTGCATCTCCATTGGGACGGTCTTGTGCTTGAGGTCAGTACCGCCTGGTGAGTCAAGGTCCACAGAGCAGAGCGACGTGGAGGGGACGTTGATGTTGTAGACATGGTTGAAAACTACTGGCTGGTCAGGATGGGGGAGTGTGAGGTTCTCCTGGGTTTTCTTCGGCATCAGAGCCTCTCTGCGATGGCGGATGACATTCCTGACAAGGCCAGCAGTGGCAAACTGGAGGATGAGGGCCACAGTTAAGAAGCCCAAAAAGAAACTTCTCATTCCCATGATGACACCCTGCCACTGCAGCTTATGAGTTTAGTAGCAAATAGGTATTCCCTTCCAGATTCCTATAGGAAAGAGTAAGTACAAACAAACAGAGGATCAATTTTGGGAAAGAAATTAGGTTTGTCTCATATCTTTATTACATTCACATGTAAAAAAAAACATGTATTTATACATGTTTTGCATTCTCTCTGCTGCCATTTTTGATAGAATAAACTAAAAAGTCACATGATTGCACACACATACATCTGTACATTTTTGCTGGTTCCAATAGTTTGTATTTTAAAAATTCTGTTGTTCATTGTCTGACTATGCTGCTTTTTTTCTTTTTCTCTTTCTCAACATTCCACAACTGTTCACAAGCGATAGCTACACCTCCCTTATCCAGGTTCTTCTGGAGGACTCATCCTCTTTGTCCCTACAGTCACTAAGTGCTTGGTGCTTTTTTTTTTGGTTGTTTGACAGAAATATGATAATAACACCTCCCCCTACCTGCCTCTAACAAATTCCCATCTCTATTCTTGTTGCTACCACTTACCCGTTTTTGCCCCTCTGCTCTCAATAGACGAGACATACACCCTGTTGTTTCCAGGGAAGGATCAAGGGCTGGCCTGTGACCTTAGGGATCTAAGTGAAGCATTCATGAAGACGAGCTGTCATGACACAAACAACCCCAATAACACCTGCACGGTGTAGAACCTCTTCTATTCCCCCCAGCCCAGAACACAAACCAAGCTGACAGATTAATACTGGTGTATAGCTAAACCATCTGTGGTCTTTCTATAAAAGCACAGAGGGCCTGGATGAACTTCCTTTCCACTCCCGCAAACCAGCAGGTCAGCATTCCCGGACCGCTCCCCCTTGAAAGCCAATTGGTTTTCTTTTAGTTCTGTAACTTGATTCTTAATGCTTCTGAAACATGATTCTTTAAAAAGGTCTGCTGGAAAATGTGCTGAGTTTGTGGGATTAAAACAAACAAAAAAAACCCCAAACTGTTTATTGCTTTGATCTTATATTAAATTTGAATATACAGGTTTGTTATATGCATGCCTTTGTTAGAGAGTTTTAAAAATTGTACACAATAAGGTGTTGACATCCCATTTCCAGACCCTAAAATCTATCAGGTCATCAGCAATATGTCTATGGTGAGGGTTGGGTTTTGTTCTGGCCACATACAATGTACATTTTCAGAAACCAGAATATGCTGCACATCAAATCAAATCAGTTTTTGGCATTTGTTTTACTGTTAAATATTTTCATATTTGGGTGCTCAAAATCATTGAAAATTGTCTTAAAAGAGGTTGAACCCTTTGTCTAAATCTTTGCTAATTGGTGTTGGTGAACTTGGTAGATGTAAAGAAGTTAAAGCATTTTGGTTCTTGTTTTTCTTTTACATGCAGAAATGTAAAGTAAAGTAAATTTCCTGGCCCTTTCAGCAATTGGAACCAAGAGGATAACAGAAAACCACAAATATAGATTCCATGCATCACCACAGACTCGCTACTTTTTGAGGAGCTTGGCTTAGGTTGAGTTTATATAATTGTGCTTTTTCTCCACCTTGTCAGAGATGCTGACACTGATCCTTTCCTACCTTTAATAAAAACCAGTGTTTGCCTTGGCTACTTTAAAGGTTAATGGCAGCAGTTAGAAGTCAACATGAAAATGTCTAGCTAAGCAGACACAAAAATGTGTGATTGCAGTGGAATATGTATGGAGGGGTTTAATTTGCTCTTCTCTCTCTAGACTTAGTTGCAATGATGTGGGATTCAAGATCATCTTAACTGGCCATTTTCACATCCACAGGGTGACAGTCAGCAGGTAACATTCCACTTGTTCTCTTCATCTCAGCCTGACGCATGATTAGGCAAGCTGACAGATGAGCTCAGCTTGGAAGGATCCCACAGCTTCACCCCCTACTCAGCCACAACATTACCAGTCCCATGATTAGACAGACAGGGATGAACGCCTCCATGATGGGTAGACTGTAAAAGTTCTAATATGGGAGTGCTGAAGATCTGGGCCCTCAGGGGTGTGAAAGCTCCCCCCACCATCCTCCTGTCTCCACACATACAAGACACTAATACAGTCACACTGCTGTGCCCAAGCATCACAAACTAGGGATTAAATCAACAAAATAGCCAGAAAATTGCTTTGAGTTGCTGCTAAGGTTTTAGTTCTGGGCGGATGGTTGGCTTTCTCACTTTGAAGGCTGGCTGCTCTCCACATGGACCTTTAAGAGAAACCAACCCCCAGAGACCAAAGTGGGCTTTGTACGAGCTCTGTGGCTCTGGCAAAAGTTGCCTTTACTTAGAAATAGATGAAGAGAAGAAACTTCCACTGAGCCCTTGAAATATTTTGATTTGATCTTTCTCTTCTTAGTTGCCATAAAGTCGTTTTTAATATGAAGCAGAACAATCAGAATGAGGGAATCTTAGTGTGACTCTGAGAAACACAGAGCTGATCCGTCTGTTTGGACTTCCTTCATGGGCACCCTGTGGTCCTGGCACTATGCTAATGCAGCTGGTTGTTGGCACTGTAGACATGGACTTGATACAATCTGACTGCTGCTGCTTTGTTATTCCCTCACTTAGTTTTGCTGTATAGTTAGCTTCTCAAACAGTAACAAAGCTTGTTGCTTGCCTTGTAGTTGAATGAGAGGAGAATTTCACCCAGGGAAACCTGCTGGCGCACAAGCATTTGGTGCAACTGATCTAAATCGCCCCGTTGTGAATGAGCGCTACAGAGACACTTGAAGTTTTATACCTCACACAGAGGAAAACTCTAAACACTTTAGTTTGGGGTTTTGGTCAGTGATGGTAGTGATTAGCTGTCAAAAAGCTAACAAATTGACAATATTTTATTTTCATTCAAAAATAATCCCTTGGCACAATTTTTCATTCAGTATCATCCAAAATGAATTTGATCACAACCTAGTGAGAGCAAGTGCTTTTGCTTTGCTGCTAAAAAGACTCACCTTTACAACCTAGCAGGCTGGGAAACACAATAGCTGGTGACAGCAACAACAAAAATCATGTGATAATGAGACAAATGTTTACTTCAGGCTGCTCTTTGCTTTTTGATTTTGTATATTGTCTGATTTAGACACCAAAACAACTTGGTCCATGTTGGGCATAATTCATGGCTTGGATTAAAATACACTGTTTCTAGCAGGGATTATCGATTTTTGTACATACTGTGAAGAGAGAGTTCTATACCTGAAGAACTGGGTACACAAGTTTGAATTTATATCAAATTTTCTCTTATCCACACATGGTCAAACGTACACATATAACCCACACTTCTATTTGGTTAAACATTCCTTAGCAAGTTGCAACTTGACCGTACACTTTGATAGCCATCGATGAGCTTTTGACATCGCTCTGGCTGGATATTTTACAACTCTTCTTGAAAGAATAGGTAGAGTTCATTTAAACTGGTTGGTTTCCCTGCATGGACGTGACTTAAACATAGTTAACTTGATTGAGGTTGGGGCTTTAGGAAAGCCATTCAAGAAGCTTAATATTTGCCTGCTTCATCTTCATGTGTTCTTAAGTTTTAAAGTCTCGTCTTCACTTGTCCAAAAATACCTCTTGTCATTGCACCCATTGTCTCATCTGACCCTGAATTTTGTCCACATGGGCAGCTGCAAATTTTCGGCAAACTTGCAGGTGTCTATTTTGGAGCAGAAGTTTTTTTCATGTCATGGTCTGTCATGGTCTCAAGCTACAGCAATGTAAAACATGCTTCACTGTGAACTGTAAACTGCTGGTGTTCCAGCAGTTTACAGTTCACAGAGGAGACTTGAGCCTTCGTGAACCATCGAGACTCACAAGTATCTGTCACCAATTTCCTCTCATCTGAGTGTGACTGTTTTGGGTGTTCTTCCAGACCTTGGCGAAGTGGTGACAAATCTGAATATTTTGTACTTATATAGAGTTGTTTGAAGTGATGATTTTAGAATCTGTCATTGTTTACAAATTGCTCCAAGAGTCTTTCCCAAACTGTGTAAATCTACAGTTCTCTATTATAGATCCTGACTGCTGATCAATCCAAATGAGTGCTGTCAAACAAATCCTTTTTATGCTGCAGACAGAAACTAGTATTTGAAGATAATTATGATCACTAAAAAACAGAGTTAACAAAAAGTTGGCCTTGCCAAGTAAGGATATTGGAGAACTTCCAGCACTACTTATTGGAAGATTTAAATGAGTGTATGTATATATATTTTAGTCTGTAGGTATACTTTTGACCTTGTGTGTATCAGAAAAAAATACAAAATAAATTCAAACTTCTTTTCAAATTCTTTTTAAAGTAATAATTAATGGTGTATATTGTATAATCATTCCACCATTGAAAAGAACAGTTTAAAGAAACAGAATCATGAATCATTTAAACTTCTGACTACAACTGTAAATTGACTTTTTATTGCATCTTCTCTGTACAGCGCTCCAAGCATTTTATACAACATGTCTCATCCATCCATTCACACATATATTCACACTGTGTATTGTGTCACAATGCATTCGGAGCGACCCAGGATTCATTTTCATGCCCAAGGATACTTTGCATCCAGGAATCAAACCACAAATCTTCCACATGCTCCAACTTCTGAGTTGTAGCTAAATCATATAATTTGTGAAGTCTGTACAGTTTCCTCTGAAACAGAATTTGCAGCAAGTTTGGAGTGGCCTTTCACTTTAATATGCAAAGCATGTGGTGACCTGCTGACTTTAACTAACTGCTAGAATCTGAATTTTGGCAAAAGCTGGAGCAAGACTTTTCAAAAGAGCAGACAGAGTGGAGCTCCATCTCTTTTGCCGTGATATCATTGGCTGGCTCGATCATTGCCACATTTGAACCACATCCTGCACTTATCATCTCACCTGTTCATTCACCCCTTATCCCACCTTACACAAGGAAACAAGCCAAAACTGATGGCTTCTGGGCCTGTCTACTAACAGTGCATCTCCCCAGCCATTCTTCACTCTGCCATCAGGCTTTTATGCAGTTCAGCAAAACAGCCTCATCGACCATAAAAAGAAGGCAGAAAGAGAAATATAGTGTGTGTCCTCCAAAGCACGAGGTGATAAAATTCTAAAACCTTTTCTGAGAAGAAGCAACAACCGTATCATTGATCAGTCATTGAGCAGCCGACTCAAGCTAGGCCTCCTCCTGGAAAATCATTTCTGTGTTTGATGATTATAACTCATAGCTGTAGTGCTGTCCTCAGCAATTTGGTATCTCTCTCTGGTTGTGACCTTGATGGAAAAACAAGAGTCAAATCAATATCAGACAGCGATGCTGTATGTTGGGGATTTATCCCACCTTGAAGGCAGGTTGATTTTGATAAATATGTTCATTTATTTGTCAGCAGGGTTTAGCTCTTTAGTTTGATTTGTGGCTCCTTGGGATGTGACATTACCCTTTAAATATAGGTAGGATAAAGAGAAAAAAAACACATTTTCCGTATCCGTGACTGAGGCCCATTTCCTGGTCATTTTCCCTTATTATAGTGTGACAGAATCTCAAGGTGAAAAGAACCCCAGACAATAAGGCTGCATTCAGTTCTTATAGCGACCCAGATCCGTATTCTGTACCAAAGAAGGCAAGCTGAGTTTTTGTCACCAGTGACCTACAAAACTAGGCAAGCTTGATAAATTCTTCAGAAATGAAAAGAAAGCAAGTGCATCCTATCAGACCTGTTTAACATGCAGTCCTGGGACTTGATTTGTAGTTGTAGTCATTGAATATTTACAACATTTACACATCAAGTGGGGCACACTGCTTCATTATTCAGTTTGTTTGTTGTCGAGTTATCAGATGGCTGCTGCGTCGTCTGTTGACGCTGCTCCTGTTATCCACCAGTAGTGACTGTGGCTCTGTGTTATTCTGCTATACATTTATGCTTGCCTTATTAGAGTAACAGCTTCATGGCCTGATTTATTTTGGATCTGCCATATGGTAGATGTCTCAACTAAGGTGGACTCCAGTGACAATTAAATGTGTCATCACTGGGCCCTGAGTTTAAAAGTTCTGGTTTCTACGTTTGCAGTCTGCAGGAAGAGAACAAAGCCAGCGCGCCAATCTTTCAACCCAAACTTCCGTCTAAAAGAGAAGGAAGTACACATTTGGAGAAAAGGAGAAAACTGGTAATATCATTAACCAACAAGGAAACAGCGCTGGCCACATGGAAACAAGATTGACCGAGAAAATACAACAACCTTGTGATGTGTCAGGTTTGGGTTTTGAGTTGTTCCAGGGCAGTTTGTGCTAACTTCACTGTCCTGGTTACACTTTCATCTTGATCCTGTTGGTCACCCTTTGTGCAAGATAAATAATATTGCCATGCACAAAGCTGATGCCTCTAGACCTGGCAGTAAGAAAAAGAATCTTAAACTTACCACCTAGCAGCTCACTTTGGTGGTTAGGATTAAAGTTGGGTTTGGTGTAAGCAAAATGCTCCAAGAGCAAATCCATCTTCTTAGACTGCCATGTTAAATATATGGGACAGAATTCACATGTTTACAGCCTGGTGTTGTCCTGAAGCTTAAAATAAGGTCTGTTCCTGCTTTGATTGACAAGTATGGCTGCTAGCTGCTGTCTGCTAGTCCTCAAAAGGCTAATTTAAGCCACTGAGCTAGATAGTCTTGATTATATTTGTGCTGTTAAAGGCATTTTGGGCTACAGTAGCCATACTGTATAGTCACTTCAGAAAAGTCAAGAAAGCTACGGTCATAAAACTATAAAGCACAAAACCAGGAGCTTGCAAAAACAAGAGCTTGCAAATCAACATGTTTTTGTCCATTTTTATGATCTAAGGCTAAATGACTACATACAACCTACATACTTAACACAGTCCTTGAAATCTTACATAATATGTCCATGCATAGTAAATTATTATCTAAATAAGATCAATGAGACTTTGCTTTCAGTCATAACATTAGCTAGATCAGTGTGTAAAACTATTGTATTTCATACAATCATAGTCTTTTGAGCTGAACTCTTTTTATGATACCATACCATACCACCTTTATTTATAAAGCACTTTAACATAAAACCAGAGTTCACAAAGTGCTGTACATGCTAATAGCATAAGTAAAGAAAATTAAAATAAGATAAGATAAAACAAATAACTAAAAAAACTAAAATAAATTGAAACATGTTAAAACAAATTGAGTCAACCCCTCTAATCAATGCCAAAGGCTTCAGCGAATAAATATGTTTTAAGAAGACTTTTAAATTCAGAGAGAGAAGAGGCCTGCCTAACATGCAAGGGTAGATCATTCCACAACTTTGGAGCAACTACAGCAAAGGCAAGATCACGATCAGTAATGTGTAGCCACACAGGGACAGCAGTCTGCTTCAGTTTACAGAGGGTCTTAGCATCTTTGTGCACTTTGATTTGATCAACTGTCAGACTCCCACTGGCATTAATGCTAATGATGCTGCATGTCTAGCAGGTATCTTTGCTAACACATTTATTGCTAAATTCATTAGCTGACAAAATCATAAATAGCATGTGAAAAAAACCCAACAATTCATTATCAGTTGTTTTAAACAGTATTTCTTGCACAAATGTTAAAAGTTGTCTTTGTTTTCATGATAGTAAAATTAATATCTTCCAGTTCTGGACTGTTAATTGGACTAAAAAAAGGTTTGGATTTACTAGTATTTTTCTTTAAAAATAGCCATCTGTATTTTTGTTCCAAAAGCTGATATTGGAATACAAATACCATTAAAAGTTTTTCTGCTTTTTTTAAAATTAAAATTATTTGCAAATGGTTTATTCTCTACTCACGTTAACAATAAAGGAAAACAAGATTATTTTAGTCCTGATCTGGGGTCCAGGTGGCAGCCTTCGCCCAGTTCTTTCCATTTGAAGATTGAAAGAAACAACTGATTTCATGTCAGTGCCTTTAGCCTGATTTAAGTACATTATGATTTTCACCAAAACTCTCTGTGTCTGTTATTTGCTTATTGCTTTTCTTATGGAAAATAAAAACAATACCTTGACTTTCTAAAGAATAATGAAGTGAAGTAGTCTGTTTTTCATAGATGAAAAGAAGACTGGTTTCATCAAACTGAGACAGCGCTCGCTCGCCCTCCACTGTGACCCCATTGGATCCGATGACACAGATAGCGGGGGAGTTAGTGGAGGTTAGTGTGTTTGCGGCTGATAAGGTGGACATGGGAGGCTGTATCTGAGATACCGGCAGAAACACTTATCTCGATACCAGAGAGAGTGCTCTGCCAATGCTGTGCCCTGTCTCACAAAAAGTGATTTGAAGCCTCAGCAGACGTGTCAAACTGAAACTGCCCCCAGAAAGTCTATTTCTTCAACCAAAACCAATTTCCCACTTTGACACAGAGATATGGAGAAAACGAATGTTGACAAACGAGACTGAGTCAGTAGTACAGCAGACATTCAAATCTTGGCGGAGTTTTTACAGCATTGTGATCTGAGTCATGGCTTACTGTGATGCCCATTAATATTCTTTATGACTCCTCCCCTGCGGTGCCTCGGTCTTGCACTGCTGTTCTCACTGGGTCCAGATGGAGAGGTTGGATGCTACTCATTGTTCATGAGCTTTTTAACATGCTGGCTGCTGGTGACCGACTGTTTATTAGTGTGACCCCTGTGTGGTGTGGAGGCTTGGCAGCTTCATATGAGTAGCCTTTAGAGCACGTCCACCTGCTGTTTTCTCCAGACGCTTGTGTACTCATGGCCCTCCATTCTACCTAGTTCCTCTGCACTACAGTTACTATAGAAATCTGACTTTATCTAGTGCTGCTTGTATTGTAATGCTATACAGAGGTATTGATGTCAACTGAAGGCACTTGTCTAAACTTACCATGTAACAAACACCTGGCTTTATCAGCTGCAAGGTGGGTGTAATATCTCCTTGCAATCTGTCTAATTTTACATGACTGACATTTTATACTTTTGAGTATGCAGTGGGTCACATGCAAAGGTCAGGAATTAGTTTCTTTTAATTTACATCAGATACAGTCAACAACTTTCATCTGTTTTCTAGCAATGTACCAATATATTAGCTGAATATTGGTATTGGATGATACTGTTGCTGTTGACTGATATCAGCATGTTGCAGATAAGATTACATCACTGTCAGTTCCCATTAAGTATTCGCGGTTATCACTTCTGTCATTTTTGGATCAACTGGATAATGACAAACTTTAAAACAGGTCACTTTTTTTATAAAGAACAAAAGAAAAAGAAATACTGGCAATGGCTGTTGGATAAAGATTTTTAGGGCATCCCCAATCACGATCATTTCTTTTAATTCATTCAAGAACAAAACCTTTACCACTGATGGTTCTTCTCATATACTGATGTTTGTCTTTATAAAACTATGACAGACAATAGTTAGAAGTATAAGATTTTTCTTTGAAAACAGGAGCTATTTATTTATATTTTCTTTCAGTATGTGTGAGTAAGAACAGTGTACGTTTTTATGTAATCAAGAGTGTCATCTAACAACAGGGTCATGTGTTTTTCCACATGGTCGGAATTGGGCCACAGGCCACTATTTGCTTAGAAATGAGGTGCCAGCTATTAGTCATGAAACTCAGGAATGTGAAAATTCCGACAGCAAGTTACTACTGACAAATTTATTTGTTAACCCACATCTGTTCATGTGCAGATGAAAACAATATGAACTCAGGGAACAGGCCTTGTCCCATGTCAACTATCGTAAATGTCTGAGTTCCAGAGTAACCGGAATGGTAAATGTAGGCATTTCTGGGCAAACATGCCAAAGAGTTTTCATGCCCATTCAAAGACTGCATGTTTTAGCACTTTACACGGCTTTACACTGGAGGTTTATTTGCTATTTCTATTCAAACTGGATGGAAAAGATTTTTCCCCCCTCTTCAGTAGCAATGGAAGCAAGCATGTTGGCTGTGATACACGGACATCTGTTTGTCCTTGTCTGCAATGAAAGCCTGAAGCGTGTTGCATGTCCAAATTGGGAGTGCCTTCCATTCAGACACTTGTATGAGCCTAATGACCCTGGTGCCCGGGGTCGGCTCTTCATTGGCTTCCCTGTTTTTTTTTTTACCATTTTCTCAAATTTAAATTGTCTGCCCCTCTCGAAAGGGCCCCCATCACGTTTCAAAAACATTATGGCTAATACATTCCAATGTGTGAGGTCACTGGTGGTGGCAAAGTGTCAGAGCAAAGTGTCTACCACAAATGTTCATCTATTGGTTGCCTTCAGTGAAGGGCCAGGCAATACAAAGGCATCCCGGATCCAACAGCTCCAAGACTTCCACTTCTTTCCCGTTACCCATTAGCATTAGAGGAACAACCATCTGGGATGGTTAAAACACTGGATTTCTTTGACGGGGTGCCTTTGTTTTTGGTGATGACTAATCTGAGTAAGCTTTAGTGGGAAAGGGGCAACGCTGTAATTAACTTTCTGAAGAACCGGTGTAAATTCCAAGGCTGACAAATACTTAAAAAAAAGAGAGAACAGGAAAGCAAAGCCCTTATAAATGGACACATCATCGTCTTGTAATTAATAAAACTGGATGCCTGCTGAATGTATTCCCTATGATGATGCCTTTCAATTCAGGAGTGAAGTATACAACATGATCAGATATGAACTCAAGTGAGCCTTTGACAAATTTCATATAATTTCTACTGGACTACCATTTAATAAGCATAGATGCTAAAAAATGCCGCAACACATACAATATGGAGTTGTATCTGTAATGTAAAAACAAGTTCTTTTTAACTTGCTAGCTAGATCATCAATCCCAATATCTTCCTTCCAGTGGCGAGAAATTGTTTGCTGGTTTTTGCATTTCTTTCATATAGCTGAGATATTGACCACTAGACTATGCTTGAACTTTGAACTTGCACACTCTGTTTATTTACACATCTACACATATAGTGTAGTGTATTAGATCTGGGGAATTATTTTGGTAGATATTTCCTTAAGAGGATAAATAAAAAAAATATGTTCTGCTATTGTCCTACGTGAAAATTAGGGGATCACCAAAGGCAGTCTGACTTATTCTTTGTAAACCCTGAATCTGTTGTCAGAGTCCAGATTAAATTATCTTGCACTGTAAATAATAAATTATGTCAAATTTGGCTTAACTTTATAATTTAAGCGAGACATTTCATCAAAAACCAGCAACAATGTCAATGAGGAAAGACAAAGAGAGGAGCAGCAGAAGAGACAGTAAAGGTTGTCCAGACCAGACTAAATTAAACATGAGGTTCATTTAGTCAAACCAGAGCATTTCTCCTGAGTCCTGTCTAACGTGGGTCATCATGAATATCCACGTTATTGTTCATTCTCAATCACCAGTGGAGGAGCAAAGTGGGGTTAAAGACAGTCGCCCTCTAATAAAGCTTTGTAGGGCACTGAGCATTCGGAGCCAACAGCTGTCCAAACAAAGGCCTGTTTCCCACTCATCGTTACGCCAAGTGTCACTGTCAGTGGCTACTTATATGCATAGCCAAACCATCATAAAACATTAATATCCCGAGCCTGCGCTGCCAGTGATGGTCACATGGCACTCCTGTTACACCGACATTACTCAAACCCATGTTGGACATGGAAATAGGTTAAAATTACTTGTAAATCTTCTGAGAGATATTTGAGGAAGATATGAAAGGTCTGCAGTGGACCTGAAGGCTTAGACGGCTGTTGAAACACAGCCAGGCTCCTTCCCCGTGTGTGCATCTTCTCATCATACACAATTACCATCCAGCACATGCTCACATATCCCGTGGGTCTCCTGTGGGTCTCATCACTTCTCGCCTTCTGCACCAACTTACCCGTTCACATTCTCCCTAAGATGTAGATAAAGGTTTTGATATCAGCCACCATGAGGATGTGATTTTCTTCAAACAGCTTCGAGGTGTAAAGTTTAAATGAATAAATCCCGTCTCTGCCTGCCTTGAAGAACAGCTGACACACCTTAAAAGATTTCACCAGCTTTTGGTGGAAAACCTATAGTGGCCCAAAATAAAGTTTTCGAGACCGAAAACTTTTAAGAGATATATATTTCTGAAATTTTTTTTTAGCAAAAATGCCTTTTATTCTCTTACAAATTGAAAAAAGGACTAGTAACTGTCTTTGCCTCATACTGCAGGTGTGACTGATACTGCTGCTGCTTCAGTTACCAATGACAGCTCTATAATTCTGCTAATGTTACTATGTTTTACCACCACACTTTTAGGGAGTTGTGACCACAAAGGCAACATTTTTGACAGAAATGGCAGAAGACTAACATTAAATGTTTTATCTTCTGTCCAAAAGAAGAAGAAAACACCCCCCACAATTGGCAGCAACCCTAAAAATCCCATATTTACTGTCAGCATACTAGTCTATCAAACACCCTCAGGTTGATGGTTTCTCTCTCTACAAACTCCTGTTGGAAACAAAAACATGAAGCTGAACTCATGATAAGAGGTTGGGAAGCACATGGATATGTGTGTTCAACCCATAAGCACCACATGTAATATAATATTTTATACTTTTAGAAACATGTTTCTTTGTTCCTCCTACACACCCCATTATTTGTATTTCCTTGAACGTGATTTTTATCCAGCTAATTTCACACATTTTAATTTCTGTGCATATAGCCATGCCGCTGACATGTCTATGTGTGATCACAGTTCAAGTCCTCCAAGGGACTCCCTTTTTTAAAAAAAAACTCAATCAATAAAAGTAGGGTTAGGTTTGTGATATTAAAACTACCTAGCTAGGGTTAGCCAAGTACTTGGTTTCTTAGAAAATTTTCTCGGTTGCCAGGGTGATGCAGAGCTGCTGACAATCTCATCCATAGATGTGATCGTATGCATGCAGAAACAAAGCACGTTTCCTCTTATTGTTTCAAACTCGTGCTAAGCTTAAAGAAATAAAACTATTTGTGTCTGTGTACACGATCAAAGAGCTTATTTCTAAAGACATTTTTTGCTATCTGACCAGGCTGGTGTGTTTGTTTCAGTAAGGCTGCCGCTTTACAACAGGCACTGTGTATGTTGGAGATCTGGGACAGGAACCAACCGGCAGCATCTAATGCAGAGCAGCTGTCTGTCTCCTGGGTTACAGAAGCCTACTGTCTGCTGGCAGCCATAAAGTGTACAGCTGGACCTACTTCAGCAAGTAGTCCAAACACACATGCATGCTCACACTCACATACGTTGGACAAACGCATACTAACACTAACCATCTTGGCACTGCTGTGCCATCGGACAATAACTCAGCATCAACCCTAATGCAGGTAGAATAATTCAGCAGATTATGACAGTGTTCTATCTACAAACATCACTCTTTTTTACCGGCTCTCTGGTAATAATAGGGAAACAGCCGACAAGAGGAAAAACTTTTCCCAGTAAAACATAATTGGCAGCCAGGTGCATGCAGTAAAAAGCACAATTAAGACAACCTGAATGCTCGAATTACAAAACATAGAATGAATTACAGTTACTGCTTTGCAGAGCAAGCAATGGTTTTGCTAACATCATCCACACATTCTCCATGTGAGATCGATGTATAGATTTCAACATGGTCACTATCACTGCCATGAAAACCTGTCAAAGCACCTCAGAAATCAAAGCAAAAATCTGAAATGTTGGTCAGCTTACGCTAGTTACACCAAATTTTCATTTTTGGGGGGCAAACAATCCAGTGAATAATCAAAAGATTTTTTCTAATGCCAATAACCACTGCACTATCTATGCATTTCATAAAATTGGCCAAAACAGGATAGAAATCTTTGTAAAAAAGTTTGAATATACACTAATATGGACGAACAGAGCTGAGACAGTGTGTTTAAAGTTGTCATTCACTGCCATTTCCTTTTCAAAATGGATCTTAATTAGGTAAGTGAAGCAGCCCATTCATTCTGCTCTTATTCAAACACTGGCTCAGTGCAGGTAAAGGAGGTAACTTACCTTGAAGAGAATGCTTGCAGCCTCTCCACCGATGAGCAATCTATGAAGCCTTGAGGAGAGCCTTATCAGCCAGCCCTGACAAATGTTCTCACCGGTCTGTATCTCTCAGAGCACTGACAGCTCTGTCATCTTCCCTCTTCTCTCTGTTCTCTTTGAGTGTTTACTCGAGTCTACCTAGAGAGCCAGCTGATGTTGAGCAGCCAGTGAGGAGAGAGAGAGAGCGAGAGAGAACGAGAGGCTGAGAGAGGGAAAGAGTGAGTGAAAGAGAGAATTCCCTTTCTCTTAAACACTAGACCCTCTGCGGTCAGACTCCACTCCCACCTACTGCTCTCTTAAATGCCCACCCCACCACCTCCACCTCTCCCATTCACCCTCTCCACAGCATTGTGAGTGAAAGCGAAGGAGCTGAAACAGGACGCCTCAAGGCTGGAAGAAGAGAGTGAGCCAGAGAGAGAGAGTAGGAGAGTGAAAATGGGGAAAGGGAGGTGGGTAGAAGGGGTGGAATGGGATGGGGTGGTGGTTGGACCATTAGCAGCAAATTGCAGCGGGCAAGCCAATGGAAAGCAAGATATGAGTGAATGCAGGGCCTGCATTAACATAGCATTAAAGGACTTGAAAGCAGGGAGTGAAAAAGGGCCGCCAAAGGCTCCGTTTGTGAGATTGATGAGCCTGGGTAACAATGAATATGCACTCAAATGATGTGCTGGATCCATGTTGAACATATCATATTAAAACAAAAGTTTTAACTAGCTACTGTTGCTAGTTTCTGATTGCTTATACAAAAAAGGGCAAAAAACCTTACAACACCAAAGAATGGCACCAGATAAATCTCTACAATCCATCTGGGAATTCAAGACTAGAAATAGCGATCCATCTATTTAAATGCTCTTTATAGATTTTTACACTTTCTGACCTAAAGTTCAGAAACATACCAATGTCAGAGGAATTACTTTTGAACATGGAAAATGACGCCAACTGAAAGTCACATAAATTCTCTGACGTTTGCAGTTTATACAACCGTCAGTGTCAAAACTGTCAACAAACCATAACACTTTTGTGAAATGTTTGTGATCAGTGTTCTCCAGTTTCAGTGGAATGCCAACTCATGCTTGACTAAGTCTTTTTAGATGCAAGTCGTGAAACTTGGCAGCCTTCTTTGCAACTGGGAAGTTACTTTAATGCATCTATCGATCGTTTGATCTATGTAAATGAACAGTGGTTGCAGAGAAAAAAACTATATGTAAAATAAGCAGTGAAATATTTACATAAGGCTTCACCAATTTTGCAAAAAAAAAAAAAGTTTAGGAAAAAGTTTTGTTCTCCTTTCAGTTACACATCAAATACACATCCACCCAGTTTCACAACAACATGGTTCAATCCAGGTGTCTTGTTCTTTCTGATGTTGGCACATCCATCTCAACGGTAATCTGCTCCTTGTCAACCACCACTCTGTCTTGTTGTTTGGCCAGTAGCTGCTTGTCTGTCTGGAACTTGAAGTCCCACAGCCCTGCCATTCTCAAATACCTTTGGCAACGTCACCCATCAGTACTTGGGGACTTCTAGTCCATATGCAGCTCAGCTTTTTCCCGCACTCTATTCCAGTGACTTGGCTATGCTTTTACATTCTGCTGCTATGTACTGTACAGAGGTACCTTTGCACAGCCTGCAACTTGGGTACTGTTGGCTGTGGCAGACTGCCTGGATCCGGTGCCGGGGGCTTGCTCTTATGTTTTTTTTCTTTGTTTTCTGGCTTTATTTGATAGGTACAGTGAAGAATTGCAAGTAAAGGAGAGGTGGCGAAAGAGTCAAAAGGGCCGTAGGTCGAACTCAAACCGGGATCCGCCATTCTCAGTCATATGGCATCTGGTTACCTGCACTGAGCTAAACCAACGCCCGGGCACAGCCTTTTCTAGCCACTGATAGGATTTGTCTTAGCCTCTTCCTCGGTAATTGGTACAACCCATGCAGGGACTTGATCATCCATGATAGTTCCTCTTCCTGTTCCTCATCACGGTCTGTCTTCAGCTGCCTGAAGCACTCTTGGAGCATCTCATCTCAGGATGCAAGCTTTGTGATGTGTTTATGGATACTTTACCCTGGATTGTGGCTTGACTGCCGCTGATCCTAGTTGTCCTTTCCGTTGCAGTACAGCCTCAGGGTACAAGCCTTCACGGTCCCATTGAGTTCCTGATTAAGGTTACCAGTACAGTATTGTAGCCTTGTATAGTGCCAAGCACTCCAGTGCCCACATGTAGGCCACTGAGTCAGAGACTTTCTTGTATTCAGACAATATACGGCATATAATAGCATTATTACTTTATTATTCGAATGATTACTTTAGTATCTTTGAATTTCAGATTTCGGTTACATACTGCAGATTATGGTACAGACCATAGTTAGTTCCTGAAGTCCAACAAAAAAAGATGGGATTTGCATGATTATATTGATAGAATAATGGGGGTTTCATTGACTTATCCATTTAGTGACTAAGGCTGTGACTGCCAAGTTAAAACCTGACACGCTTGATCAAACAGTCGTGTCAGTAACAATGTCTATAGTTTTCTTTGGATACCAGTTGTATGGTGGATGCAATTCTGCGCTAAATAATTTATGTAAACAGGGAGAGCCGCCTGAAGTAAATACAGGAACAAAGAGTTTAGGAGGATCCTGCTTTACTCAGTTCAGATTACACTGGACCTGTGACTTTAAAATAGAGAGAAAAGCCCTTTCATGAGAATGAGTGTGGAGGAGGGTGTGACATTCATTAAGTCAAAATATCACTCCTAAGACTGATTGTAAAAGCCTTTACTGGTGGTACTGGGTTGGAGGGCCCGGTGGCGCCAGTGTCCGGCAGCCTCGCCTCTGTCAGTGCGCCCCAGGGCAGCTGTGGCTACAATGTAGCTTGCCATCGCCAGTGTGTGAATGTGTGTGTGAATGGGTGAATGACTGAATGTAGTGTGAAGCTCTTTGGGGTCCTTAGGGACTAGAAAAGCGCTATACAAATGCAGGCCATTTACCATTTACTGGGTTGGGTTCTGCTCAGTGCTTAACCTCTTTATCAGGCTACCAGCAATCTAGCTAGGTGTTGAGTTGGGGTTGGGTTTGTAAACAGACATTTGGCATTACAGTTTTTTCTGTTAAAAAAAACAATCCCCATTTGGACGTTTCAAAGATGTGAACATTCTATAAAAAATTTGTGAATGTGAATTTAAACAAATCCTAATCCTAACCCAGGTGACAGTAATCTCATGGATGCTAAAATGGTAAAACTGCAATTTCTCGAGCAACACGACTGTACATTTCCATCTTTTTTGAAGCACCTTTTGGGAAATATGCATTCTCTAATCTCAAACGTATGAAACACTGATAAAGATTGCTGGTATGTGAGCGACAATCTATTCTAAACATCAATGGGGTGTACGTGCCGAGGTTTACATCAAGACTGAGCAGAGCTTTTCTCTTCAGGGGAAATGATCCTCGTCTTACTGCTGAGAGCCTGTGGCCAGTCAGGCAGAAAACATCTTCTCTAATCCCATATAAAGCACAATGACACACATGCAGCACAGCTATAGGGTGATAAAAAGCAAAATTCAATGACTTGAGGGGCCCCTAAATTTTGGTTCTCATCCATGCTCCCCAGAGAGAAGAGGGAAATGTACACAGTCTGGGGGATAAAGATTTTTTTAATGACTTCTTGCTGTAATGATATCATTTAGATGAGAGAACTGGTTGAAGGCTTGGCTATGTATAGCACCTGTTTTAAATGACTGTAAATGTAGAATCCCTGCGTCTCTCCATCTGTTCCTGTTCTCACCTTCCTGTTGCACTCTCTCTTTCCTTCTCCCTCCTTCACAGCCCCGACAGGCTTCGCAGAGAATTGCTGTGGGAGTTCTCCACCTCCCTGTTTGCAAAGGCGTACCTGTTCGCCAACTTTCGGAACAAGTGAACTGAGCGGGTTTGATTTCCCAGATGACACCCGGTACGTGAATCCTCGCCTGTCATCCAATTTCAAACCAGACGTCTGCTTGAGGGAGCCTATTTTATTTCCATTAGAGCACAACAAGGTTTGGTTTTATCGGCTGTCTTAACATATACACAGAAGGAAAAGTGGTACAATAACTGAGCATAAAGAGAGAACCGCTACCTGAGTGGAGTGTTACTATATAGGGCAAGAAACATCACAAGGGACGGGCTATTTTCAAGAACTGGTTCTTGCAAAATAATCAATATAAAATTCAATTTTTGAGCTGGAAAGCGCAATCAAATCAGTTATGAAACAATACACAATAATGAGATTTTGGTGGTCTTTGCAATCCTCACTGCAGGAAAATTTCATCTAAAAGGAAAAGTGAGGCAAAGGTTGCCTAGAGCACGTATAATAAGGTCTTCTTGCCACCATATAATTGGTGGTGTCTAACTTGAAGGAAGGAAGGAAAAGGGACTCTGTGGGAAGTGAGACACATTCTGTCAATGACAGTGAGACCTAATTATACGATTGCAGCCCCTGCAGCCATGGTGCATGTCAAAGCGGGCAGCAATAAGGCTGTCGATGGGAAGACACACCACCTGCAGTTGGTGTGTGTGAGCTTTCAGGTGACCTGGAAAGACCTGTTTACCTCATTAAAAATGAATCACAAGGTAATAAGGGCTCCACTCTCCATTCCTCCCTCCCAATGTCTGTCCTTCATCCATTATGCAACAGTGAGGTGGGGTGGTGTGGGTTAAGTCCTCAGGGAGGGTCACTTGGATGGACACCCAGTCTGCCCCCTCCTCCACAAGCTACTGAAACCCCCTCTATGATTCAATAATGAGAGAATAACAGAGTAATGGGGAGTATAATGTTGGTGACGAGCAATGCGGCAGGGAGTCCAGGTAGCAGCAGCCATCAGCTGTTTTTTAGAGGGCTATCTGCATCAGAGTGTATTTGTAATAATAACCAGTTTAATCTAAGAGGGACTGTAATTTCAAGAAACAAAGTAATAGACTCTGCTTTCAAGAGCTCTGTGCGATGGAAAAAAACAAGATGTGTGTAAGGTGGGGGGAGTAGCTGACAATGATATTCCAATTTAATTCAGTTCAATTTAATTCAAAGCAGGTGCTTTAGATTGTAAGGTAAAGACCCTACAATAAGAGAAAACCCCAACAATCAGACCTGACCCGCTATGAGCAAGCAGTTTAAAGCTCACTCATTAATAGATCTCTTATACAGGAACCACAGACGGTCTACAAGATGGACATAGCCACTGGTCTCTTACAACTTCATTGTTAGCATTTTAGCGTTTGCATTTCAAATTTGGATAGCAAGCTGCAAGGGTGCAATGAACAGTTAGTCATATTAGTTCATTATTAGCTAACATAATACTCTAGTTTCACTCACCAAAACTGAAGCACAAACTGTGCCACACGCCGAGTCAGAATATGAGCTGAGAATCCATTAAAAATTCTCCATGACGAGAAAAAAACAGGAACAGAATAGAGAGGTTCACTGGAGGGTGAGGCTGAGATATCAGCTCCCGCTGTCTGTGTCTTGGCACCTGTATAAAGACACAGACATGCTCCTAACTCCAGCATTAAAAAATTTATGTGTGTGGTGAGTGAGTGGGGAGTAGACTATAACTATAAATATGCTTTTTAATGCTGTGAGGTTAGACATTTAAATGTGAGAAACAATGGGAAGTTTTGCATTCACCCTCGCGCGGCACCTCAAGGAACTGCAGTTTTCGTCACTTCCAGGTTGGTGCTAGCTAGACCGTATAACATTTTTGGCCAACAATGAATTAATAGAGCTCATCAAAGTGTAAATTGTTTCACTAGCTCACGTGTTATAAAACCATACATCAAACAATTGTAAATACTAGACAAAGATAACCTGAGTAAATACAAAATGCATTTTTTTCTAGGTGAGAAGCTTAGCATTGCAAACTGAGCATTGCACCAGAAAAGACCACACACAGACACAACTGCTGCATTCATCTGTACAAATGGCCGGTAAACGACCTTAGTACAGAGTCAGGGCTTGTATCTGTGCTCTGGCCCTTGACCTCAGACCCTATAATCCTTCTCACATAACTTTTGTGTTGCTACAGTTGGCGCTCTGTATCTCTGTGCTTGCCAACTGCTTCAGAAAAGTTGACAGTGCAGATTCAACACTTGAGCTCTCAGGATCTGCGTAATATACATAAGATCTAAAATGTTCCAAGATGGCACAGAATGTTAACAACCTTTTCTGCACTGCACTAAAAAACAAATAGAACATGTCAAAGACAGTAAACCATTTCCTCCTGACTGGCTGCCCACAAAAAACTCAGGGCTTAGAGTGAATAAGAATTTTACCACAAGGGAGCCAGCTAAGCTACAGTAAAGGAACGCAAGGTTAAATGCTAAGCTTCCTCCATGTACTTTGGTTCCGAGGAGAAACGATGATCTGTGCCGACAGGAATTAATAACCAGTGGTTTGGAAAGTGAAACTGGCAGCTAGTATAGCTGAGTGAACACAGTTGTCCGGTCCATTTCCAGACACAGGAGTGTCTAGTATGAAGTGGGTGACCCTCCTGGGTGAACTGACCCCTCTGAGACCTGACCTTACTCAGTGGTAATGGGGGAGAAAGCAATGCCAAAAGGACACCCAAGAGAGTTGAGGTTACAAGACTCCCATCTTTAAACTCATTCTTTCCAACATCGGGTTAGAAAAACAGAAGGTGGGAAAATTGGGCTGTACTACCACTACAAGCCTTGACAGACAATAAACAGATGTTGCTCCAAAATTATAGGGCCATAAAGGCGACTGGCAAGCTAAGAATTAGCGTCCAAATTAAGGCACATTAGAAATAAAATAATAGGAAATTATTTCTATGTACAATTAAAAGAAATGAAAAAATAAAACTCTAATTAAATGAAAGACAAATACAAAATTGATAAAAGGAAAAAAGACCATTTAAACATGAAACCGTGAAATAAATGATTAAATAAGTACATAGTAAAATATAAGTAAATAATAGCCCCAAAATAAATAACTCACCTGAGAGCTGGTAAAACCTTTAATCACACATATAGCTATATATCCATTTGATTGTTTAACAAAATATCCACCAAACAACTCCACAAGATATATAACCATAATCCTTTGAAGCTGTCATCAGTCACAACTAGTCCTAACCTTAAATTTAGGAGACAAATTGCAATAGATTTTGATCCATGTCAGATAGAATGATTATAGGCGAACAGTAGCTTTGGGTGTTAAAGACCTTTCCTCATCTTTCTCACCAACAAGATGGTTTCTTTCCTTTTCCTGCATATGGCAACTATTGAAGATGAGAAATGTACACTGTCATCTTTGCACACAAGTTGTCTTTTGGCATCAGTGCTTTCACACCCTCACTGCTGTAATATTGGATATTGTGAACCTGCTTTTTACCGTTTTACTGAGTGACAAAATCCTCATAATGGGTCTCAGGGAGACTAGTTGTTTATTAGTTACATTGTACTTCCACTTTTATTTACTGGTTAGGTTGAGACACTATAAACTCCTTGGTTAGACTGAGGGTTTGAGATCATATGTACTCCTTTATAACAGTAACTGTTCACACTGAAAACTGATGAGTTGACGAGTTGACCAAGCTCACTAAAGTCATAGCATGGTGCAACAAGCTCCACCACCCAAGGACACCTTGTCTACAACTGAGAAATGCCAGCAAGCACACCATCTTGTTACTTTTACGACACTACATGTACTGTACTCAAAATAGTGAGTGCAAGTACAGAAGTACTTAATTTGAGACCCAGCGCTTGCTATGTACCTCTGCAATCCCTGGGCCTGAGATGACGGTGCAAGAGAATTTGGCAGGTGAATAAGCTTCAGATCATCAAAGTCATTTTTAAATTAAACAAAGAGAACTCAAGTAAATACAGTTTTTCAATGATTGTTTCATTTATTAATGATAACAATTATCCAAACCTACCTCACCCATTGTGGAGAAGTATTTGGCAGTAGGTATTTCACATTGACATGGAGGACTTTGGGTGAATTTTAAAAATTCAGCAGCACTAGAGGGTTTTTGAGTATGAAGAGTTGGATTTAGGCCCAGCCTTTGACTAGGTTTATTTGTACTGTGTTTTAGATCATTGGGCTTCTGTGTAACCCAAGTATACTTAAGCATCAGGGCACAAAGTGATGACCAAACATTCTCCTTCAGGATTAATGGACTGATTCTACTACTCTCCCAGAGTACTCAAAGCGCTCTATACAACATGCCACTTTCATGCAATCACACAAGCACTTTCTTCTAAGCTTTTTTTAGTGCTTCCTAACTAACATTCATACACATTCATACTCTCCACCAGAGAGCAACTTGGGGTTTGTATATTGCCCATGGATACAGGAGGAACCAGGGATCGAACCACTAACCTTCCAATCAGTAGATGACTTGCTGTACCTCCTGAGCTACAGCCACCCACTGGATTGTTATGGCAGGTCACCCAGATCCTGAAGCAGGAGAGCTTCACACTACTCTCACCATGTTTCACTGCTGTTGTGGTGTTCTTTGTATGAAATGCTGTGTTAGCTTTACACCAGATGTAATAAGATGAAAACCTTTCAAGTCTTTAAGTCAGTCCCCAGAATATTTTCCCAAAAGTCATCAAAATGTTTTCTGGCAAATGCGCGATGAGCTTTTGTGTTCTTTTTGGTCAGCAATAGCTTTTGCTCTGTAACTCTCTCCTGCATGCCATTTTTTCCAGTCTCTTGCTTTTTGCTGAATCATAAACACTGACCTCAACTGAGGGAAGTGAGGTCTACAGTTGTCAGTTCTCTGGTGTGGGCTTAATGTAATGTTGCACCCACAGGGTGGATCGTAACAAGAATGGAGGCTTGATCTGATTTTAGACCTCAGAGTTTTCCAGTTAGCTTTCTTGGAAACAAAGATATACATGACTTTTTGCAGCCTATTTCTGTAATATGATGTCCTTTACATTTACTTTTCTAAATGCTGCACTGAGAAATCTTTTTAATTGCTGTGTTTTGGTCTGTTTGATCAAGCTAAGCTGTGCTAATTGCTCAGAGCTAAAGAACACAAGAAAAAGGTTACAATAGAAGCAAAGATTGATGTGCTTGTAAGTAAGCTAAATGAAGTAAAACAAATAATAGAAAAATATACGACCACTCAAATCTAAAGAAAGTGCACACAAAATAAATAAAAAATAAAATTGTATTATGCATTTAAGGAGGATCAAGATGTGTTAAATTTGTAGCCTGTTCTCACTATACTGTGGACAAAGTGCTTGTCTGATTGCCACACAGCCTCTGAAACCCCTCCCCCACACATCTTTCTGATGTCAGAAGCCTGGGGGGCTGCAACGCACAATTTTTGCCACATTCTGAAATTGACAATCCGACAGGTTCTCACCTCACACAGTGATATGCCAGCTGTGCGGAGGTGAGACTACTTTCAAGCATACTAGGCCTTTAGCAGTAGGCAGGTCTGCATTCAGCACCTTGATGAGGCAGTATCGCTTGGATCAAGCGAGACGATGAAAATGTCCTGAAATATCGCGTCACATTTAGTGTTCAGTCAGTCAGTTGGGGGAGAAAAAAAATCCATCTCCCTGAGATAATTGTAATAAAGTGTGAAGATTATTTTGCTGGTTCAAGTATAGCATCTCTCTGAAATAATTGTGGATGGTGAAGTGATATTTGAAGGAATCCAGCATATTGCACAGAAATATAGTCAGAAATTGCTGGAAAAATCAGGTTTGAAGGAAAATGAACCATATTTAATGCATGATGCATTTACGTTACTAGGGTATTATATCAGTTATGAGTTTCTGTAAGCAAATGTTCAGCCTGCACTGGTGTTTTACTTGAAACGCACGGTGGACTTTCTTTCTTTCTGAAAATGTAGTGTTTTAACATGTGGCCAAAAAACAAATCTCTAATTCCAACACTGTACAGCTTGCCAGTGCCTGGAGGCTGTCAAGAGGTAACTAAGATAGTGGAGAACACAGTTATTTATTCATTTATTTATTGCTTTATCTATGTAGTAGTAGTATGTGTAACAGCATGGATGCTTGCAAAGACGGATCTCTTCTATTTTAAGCCTTAGAGAGGAGTCCCTATAGAATAGTATGGCAGATCCCACTCTGTGTCTCCTCGCTGAACCGGAGCTTGTATTTGACATCACACAGGTGGAGACAGATACGCAGTTAGTGTATATGTCAGCCTGCATTGCTTTGTAGATTAATGTGTCTGCAAGTTCAGAGAATTTCTGCAAGACTGTAAAACCTAAGCTACAGTAATATAGCTTATGGCTTGAATATGATGTGATTTGTGCCACAAACCATAACAGAAGCATAAGCTGCTGGATTCAATCTGACAACGAGGCAATAAGGTTGATATTTTACTATCAGGGGCGCACTGCACCATCGTTAGAGGAGTTTAAGTTTTTGTATCTCTCTTCCCCAGCACTCTTACTACAGAGCTGATGTGCAACCTGGGACACATTTAAAGAACAACACCTTCAGGAACTTCAGTAGGAAGATAAAGGTATAGCATGCCAAGAACAAATAGTTGAATATGACCAACATGACTAAACAGAGAACAGGCATTACTTTTAATAATTGAATAAAAAGTAACATCTTATGACATTTTTTCTCTGTGAATAAAAACTATATAATACATAGAACTTGGAACAGGAAACATTGATTTATTTACTGGCTTCAGTCATATTGTAGGTGTTGTGGTAAACTTTTTGATTTACCATCATTCAGTTATTAGCTATGGTCTTAATCTTTGGATATTCACCAAATGACTGAGTGGTTGAAATTAGTTTTTTTTTTTTTAATATATGTTGTGAGCTGTAAGCCAATCCACTGGGAGTTTATGAGCATGTCAGACAGGTAGGAGGCTCCAGAGGAGACCCAGAACACACCAGTGAGACTGTATTTCATCTACCTTTGGAAAACTTCAATGACCCAAAAGAGGACCTTAAATCTTTTTGCTGGGTATGGGGACATGCCCAGCCTTCCATGCGTGCTTCTGCTGGCTCCATTTAGATGAAGCCCGATATTGTGATTGCAATCAGTTTGACTGCATTAAGCCTTAGGTTGTTTGACATTTCCACCTGAAACAAACATCCAAAAACTCAGTAACAGCTTTACAAACTGTGAGCCAAAATAAACAACATTGGGTTTTACAGATAAGAAACACTTGGGGGAATTCTGAAACACAATATATCTTCTTATCCTTACTGCATGTACAGAGGGAGATTTGGAAATCTGCAAAAAGCACTCTTGTAAAAATAAATGAATAGATGATGCTGGTGTTATTTTATTCTTTTTAAAAACAGCTCAGCTACTCAATCCAATTTGATATAACTAAATCAAAGCAGAAAAATGTTACCTCCATATCAGTTTTAATAGTAGTAGGTGGCCAATTCAGTGAATGTACCATGCTAAGCAACCTTCGAAAAATGGGTCAGGTTCAAATTTTTATTAAATGAAGTCTGGTAGTGGAGCCTCCAGGGTGAGAGCTTTTAAAAGAAAAACCCACAACTCCATATGAAGGTTTCAATCAGAATAAAGAGGCATGATTCAAATTTCATAAACGGATCCATATAAATTGAAATTTGAATGAAAACGTGAACCCTGTAAAATGTTTTGACATCATCTGTGCTCTGTGGATATGTCCCCCTGCACTGCCAAGCCTTGGTTCAAATGTTTTCACTGACTGCAAAAATCAGGCTCTATAGAAATCTATGAGGGAGTGTCCTATAGGCCCAGTAAACACTTTCCTGGTGTGTTTATATCTGTTGTTAGTTTAAAATCTAAGTGAATATGAATTGTAAATATGGCCCCTACTGTACTAAAAATGGATGAGGTATGCTTAAGGATGGACGCCTCCTGTTATTGACAAGATCCTACTACAAGTGTTCCTCTGTTTCAGAGTAAGCTCCAAACCTCACATATGATATCCGATTTACAGCAGGTCATCTATTAAAACAACCATGGTTGGTGGTTTGATCTCTGGCTCCTTCTGTTTGCGTGCCAAAGTATCCTTGGGCAAGATCCTGAACCCCACATTGCTCTCTGATGCATTCATTGGAGTGCAAATGCACTTAGGCATAGACTATATGTGAATGAGGCAAGTTGTATAAAGTGCTTTGAGTGCTTGAGTAGAAAAACATTATATAAGAAGCAGGTCCATTTACCAATTTCACATAATAGTTAGTAACATATGCTTATATGCAGTCTATGATGTATCCACTTCCCTGTTTGACAGCTGCTTTTATTTCAACAATTGTGTATATTCAACTTAGGTTTCTGGATGTACTTTCAACATTTGAAATGCACGTAAAAATCTGGCTGTGCCGCATATGTGTTGTCAAATTGCCAAAGATGTTGTCTTCATTTCAGGACATGTTCACACAATAACTGAGACTTCTGTTGATGTGGGCAAGGGAGGGCATCTTCACAGACAGCTTCTAGTTGAAGCTAGAGAGCTCCCCAGCCATTCACGCCCAGCATCTCTTTATGGTTGCTTTACCACAGTCTGTCTGGGCAAAAGGGTTTAAGCCTATGTCTTTTCCTCTTTTGTCTGCTCTCCTGGGGGACATGAATGGGAGGTTGGGGTCTGAACAAAAGGCAGATCATGGGTCTACTGGGGGGGACAAATGAGCTTAGTTTGGGTAATGGCAGCCAAAAGGAAAGGGAGGTCTGAAGAAGTATTGTGGCTCACCTAGGACCGGAACGGGAGGGGAGATGAGTTCTCCAGGATGAACAGCTGAGATTCTCCTTCCCACACTGCATATACTTAGTCACTATCTGACGACGACAACAACAGGGCCCGTACTGTCTACAGGGCAGAGGAAGGGAGCGAGTCAGTGAAAAGCAGTGAAAAGAAAGACCAGCTGATTGCATGTTTCTCCATGGCAACTCTTAGTCCCGATCAGAGATGTAGTCCTCATAAAAAGGAGGCTGAACTCTGACCCATAGCTGGTGATCATCATGACACACTTAAAACACCCGTATATCATTACGCTCAATTCAAAACAATGACCTTATACACAAGAGTTTATATTACCGCAACACACGAGAACGTAGGAATACTAATTTCGGATGTGTTTAAGGATTTAAAGCATTTGAATCCATGTGTACACTTCTGCATTTCAGTCTCATATGCTGCTGTATTTTCCTTCACCAGTGCAACCTGTGAGGTGCCAGACCCCCCTTTTTCCTGGGATCAAGACCTTTTTGTTCAAAGGAGATGGAGCTGAGATTTTTCTAAATGTCACCTTATCACAAATGCCATTTAAATTCCATCCTTCTTTCCACCTTTGCTGCTTCTCACTTTCTTTTTTGTTGAAAAAAAACCCCATTCCTTCTTCCCCCCACATGCACACTCCACACCATCCCTATGTCATTTTCCCCATCTCCCTTGTGGGTTTCCTTGTCTGCTGCTGTTGTTGCTTGCTTAAAAGCTTTTCTTTTTTCTCTGTTGCACATCCTGCAGACAGCAAGTCAGAGAAGAAGTTACACTTGCTTAGAGCAATCCAAGAAGAACCAGGCTGTCCTCTCTTCCAGGGCGTCCTAAAATTGCAGTTATCTCATAAGATGTTTTTCACCCATGAATAATTGCTGGAGAATCAGGTTGCGATAGGAAATTATGGGTTTCAGATGCACTAACACTACTGAAAATACTGCACAGTTTAGCTGAGTGAGCTGCTTCATTAGAGGATACAGGACCAAGAACTCTTAGTAAACCCCTCAGGCAGCTAGCTACATCCAAATATCAATAGTATCAATACCAATGCTGGTATTGATATCTGATTTATACTAGCGCGATAGGCTCAATACTTTGTTTTTATCCTCAGTTTTTAGTCTGGTGAATTGTGTTAAATAAATCATTTTTTTGAAAATGAAAAAATATACATCAAACATGCACTATGAAAACAGTCTGAACCTTTGTGTGTTGACTGTCACGTCTGTTCTATTTATAGTACATTTAAATAACAGAAGTTAACCCCAAGTGCTTTAGAGACGGGTACATTTACATTCCAGCTCTCCAAAAGACCAATAATCAAAGTACATGCAAAATGGAAAGGTGTATTTTGTTATATTAACCAATTATTGTGGAAAATGAAAAATAGAGTGATTTAGTGGTAATTAAAATGTTTTCAGAATTTACAATTTAATGATTTATCTCATAAATCATGACAGAATGCTCTCCCATTCATAAGTTTCCTTTATTTGTTAAAAGTATCAGTATCGGTACTGGCATTAATGCTGGCTCTGTATTTACTTGGTATCAGATTGATAATTTGCAGTACTGCACAGAACAACACAAGCCTACTGGTTAGGCTTGTGTTGATGGATGATGATCTTAGGGGTTGATATTAATCAGAGTGATCAGCAGTAGCTTCCCAATGTAATTCTTCCTCAATTTGAGTCTACTTTCTGTTTGTTCATGTTGAAAATAGGGAAAAAAATTATCTTTCTCTGTCACTCTCATCAGTATCAGTAACGCTGTTGAGTTTGGGCAATGTGCATTGTAGTGGATGAATAGTGTTGCCTCATATAAGAAAGGCAAAATGAACTTTTTGGGGGGAAAAGAGAAACATTTTTTATGGATGTACTGTAGAATAATTACAGTGATCCCTTGTTTATCGCGGGAGTTGGGTTCTAAAAAAAACCCGCGATAGGTGAAATCCGTGAAGTAGCCAACTTTATTTTTTTACAATTATTATAGATGTTTTAAGTCTGTAAACCCCCTCACTACACACTTTATACACTTTTATCAGACAGGTATTAACTTTTTCACATTTTTCTCTCTTGTTTAAACACTCTCAAAGTTCAAACCTTCGTAGAAAAATAAGTCCAGATTTATACAATGAAACCAAAGGCACCCGCTTTTTTGCCTTTGATGGTGCAAAATGTTTCGTCAACATTGTTGTGTTTGTTGGGGAGAAAACTTACAAACATACAGTGCAGACCTTCAGAGTCACACTGCTAGCGATTGAAGATTTATGCAAATTTGACAAGCTGAACGCATTCTGTACGGCACAAGATTGATTGACAATGGTCTACAGCCAATCAGAACGCAGAACACAATGCGCTGTAACAGGAAAAAAAAAAATACACTAAAAAAATCCGCAAAACAGCAAGGCTGCGAAAGGTGAACTGCATTACAGTGCGGGACCACTGTATATCATTTGTTTGCTGAACACCAAGATTGTAATGTTTAGAAAGGTCAAGGGACATAGAGTGCGCATGGATAAACGGTTATATATAGATCCCCAGTGTCCTTTGCAATCGGTATTGCGATGTACTGGTGTTCACATACTGGTATTTTTAATACTTACAGAATACGGGCAGTCAGGACCCTTTGGTATCACAGCACAAGATATTCTTCAGCATCATTTTTTAACTGTAAGGGTTAGCTGTGGGTGCCTTAAAATTGCTGGATCAAAAGCTACTGATGCCAATATTTATTTGAAGACCTATTCAATTCAATCCTATTTTATTTATATAGCACCAAATTACAACAACGTTTGGCTCAAGGTGCTTTGTATTGTAAGGTAAACATCCTACAATTATAACAATGAGTCTCTGAATCAAACTAAATAAATGTCTGTCCATTTTCTTTTGTTTATCAAATTTAGATTTACTGGAGGGTCATCTTTGTTGCCACAGGGCAAAAGGTGAGGTACACCCAGGTGTAGGGCTAACGCATTTACACTTGTGGGCAATTTAGAATATTCAATTAACCTAACCCCACTAACTACTGTCTTTGGACTGTGGGAGGAAGCCAAAGAGAACGCACACAGACACGGGGAGAACATACACCACACAGAAAGACGTTAAATCTTCTTCCTGAGAGGCAACAGTGCTAAGATCTGCACCTCTGTACCACCCATATTGATTCAGTATTAGTTTTCTGAAATTTTATGCTTAACCTCTTAACATCCATCATGTTATTTATAGCTCATATATGGTATGGAATTGGGTTTACATATTATGTATGCATTACAATTTTTCTCTATTTACCTGCAGTGTCTCCTTTGAAAAAATAGCCTAAGGCTTCAGTTTGGGGTGCCCAACTGTGTTGTGAAAAGATGTTAAAGCTTTGCTATCAAAAATAATTCTGTATCTGGTGTTAATTGGTCCTCTCTGAGTGCCTTGTGCTCCTGAATGACATCTAATAGCACCTAAACATATAAAAACACAGTTTAAAGTCGGCTATAAGGCTGTGATTTGGATGTCTGTGATGTGACTGATCGCTGATGGCGACCTTTGGGTGCAAAGCTGGGCTGGCAGGCTGACAGGTGATGTGTGAAGTGACATAAGATGAGCTACTGAATAATGGGCTCTTGTCAAAGCCTTTTCCTTTGCTTTAGAAGAGCTAACACACAAGCCAGAGCGGTCCAGGCTCCCATGATTGATGCCCACCTCAGGATTGGGCTCTGATAGGCTGTTGGTGGTCCCTGAATGTGAATTAAATGTAGCTCTTGTTTCAGTCATGTCACAGTGCCACAGCCATTCACAATATCTTCATCTGCTATAGTGGTGGAGACATTAAAAAATGGCATGCTTTGTAAATCTATTTAAGCTCTGTGAGGATATCTGTTAGAGAAACTGTGGTGCAATGAATTTTAATGAGGACCATTCTCTTAGAAATACTTTGTAAGAGGTGTTTCTAATGGGAACTGAGACAGGGGGATGTTAACTTTTATAGCTTATCTCCACAGTTTATATTACCCAACAGTAGAGCTGGAAGCATAAACATTCTAAGGAAGGCTTAGTGCATCTCCTTTCATTTCCCTTTTTTATAAATGCATAAAAATCTTCTCCCTCTTTGTTTTTGTGTAAACAGTGAAGAAGAAGCTTCATAATCTAGACTTTATGAGATTTTAAAGATGACCAGAATAAATCATTGTCTTTATTTAGTAAAGTCATTAGTGATTTTCCAGTGTAAATTTGCTAGCGTGAATAAATCAGATGTGAGCCAAAGAGCACAGCCTGTGGCTCTTGAGGAAACAGCTGTCCATCATAAGAGTGCAGCAGCTGGGAAGGATAAAGGTGAGAGGTGAGGGCAGGAAGGTCAGCACTGAGGAGAAGGTCTGTGGGACAATAGGTTGAAGTGTGGCCTTAAGATGAAGCAGCTGTGAATAGACCCAAATGCCAATTCCCTCTATACATCCATTACCTTTTCTCAATCACTTTCAACAAGGAGCCATTAGAAGGCTATTCATTGTATCAACATTGTTCCAGTGTGGAAAAGGGCCGAGGTGACCAAGGTCTCTTAATGATGTAGAATATTCAATATTCTCTAGTCTTTGTCTTTGGACCACTGAAATATCTTTATTGTGAAATTGGAATCTAAGGATTTTATATCTATCTATCTACCTACCTATATATGTGTGTATATATATATATATATATATATATATATATATATATATATAAACATATATACATACACACACACACACACACACACACACACACACACACACACACACCAGTGGGTGGTGTCAAATTTCAGTTCAAAGGACAAACGACAGTTCAAAAGACAGATATCCTCAGCTGGTAACCATACACGGCGATTATTTGGGCATGTAAGACTATTAAAATAAGACCAAAATGCTTGGGTCGTAGTGTGTTAAAGGCCAGGGCATACAAATATGTCTTTAGTAGCGATTTAAATTGATCAAGTGTTTGTGCAGATCTAATATTTAAGAGAAGATTGTTCCAAAGTCTGAGGATTCCCTCATAATTACACATATTATGGTATTTTCTGAGGTTTTTTGTGCTGTTAATGTTTGGTTAGGCAAGTTGAGATGAGGTGAGATGAGATGAGATGAACCTTTATTAGTCCCACACGTAGGAACTGTTTTGGTCACGAAAGAAAGTAAAAGTTTAAGAGTAGTAAAAGTTAAGAAAAGCACAATAGAATAGGATAAGATAAAATAGAATAACACACTATACAACAAGAATAAAATACTATATACAGTAGAATAAAGTACTTTACAAAATAGAATAAAATAGGAAAAGTTTGAGGCTTAGGATTAAACAGACTCATTAATGTTAGCTTCTTGTCTGAGTGATTCCACTTAAGGATTTTCTGTTGCAATCCTTGTTTGTGAGAGATAAGTGAAACTGCTCTGGATATGAGAGAAGTTATCTCAGCATGCTAGCAGCTGTTTTGTGGCACAGAGTCAAGTCGAAGTCATTTTTGTTCAGATAATGTGCATTAACAGACTGCCTCCTGAAACAACTGTGTAACTGAAAGGTCTTTGCTGCAGTATGCACAGCAGCCCATCAAGTGCCAACATGTCCCTGAACAGGGCCACTAAACATACCTGATAGACAGAATCACAGATGAGGAATTCTGTTTAAGGTTCAAATTTTTCTTACTCTAATGAGAGGAAAGTTTGGAGCCCTAAATTGTGAGAGTTGTACCTTTGAACAAGCAAATCCAGGCAACAATACATCTTGACAGTTAAATCCAGGCTTTGGCTTTAACTGAAACCCCTAGCAAAACCAGGCTCAGGGAGAGACACCATCTGCTGTGACCGGTTGGGGGTAAGAGGAACCTACATGAAAAATTTAAGAAAAACTGTAATATCAAAATGTATAAGAATTTATTTGAAATGGTATGACAAGTTTAACTACATGCCCTTGGTACGCTTCCCTCCTTGACGGTCAAAAACATGCCCTTCCTACACAACCCTCGTGCATTATTTGAAAAGTAGCATCTTCTAGTTTCTGAGAAACTGCCTATTTATCATGTGGCTAAAACAGAAACAACCCACATTGAACCCTTTGAAAGATTGCTGGTGACCTTGTCAATGTTAAGCATGAAATGTCACAATACATTCCTTGTAAGCATCCTTTAAAATGCACAGTAAGTTTGGTTTGGGTTAAAATGCAGTTTTTCATGAACTCTAGCACTTTAATGCAGCAACTGTTATAAAATGTTATGTCTAGAGAAACAGATGTAGAGAGCATGGTAGATTTTGATCTTGAGTTTGAGTTCAAGTACTAGTTTATTACCATTATTGAAGCTTTGTTTAAATTGGTTGCAATAATTACCACATGGTTTTGGAAGGCTCATCATTAAGCCATCGCAGATGAAGGGACTACAATTATGTAACTGAAAGACAATCAACAAAACAGTACTTGTGGGTAGTCTGTTTAAAAGGATATTGGCCTTGTGGTTTGGTTAGAAGTGGATAGTTTGTAACCTGCTTAATTTAAAATTCTCATAAGAACATTCGTTTAAATCTCAGTACAACCCAAATATTTCTGATGAGAGTTAAAGGAGGATTTACCAATTTAAGGCACCTACTGACCCACCTGATTTGTCATTTTTCCTGAAAATAGCTGCTTGCTGCTAATGATGAGAGCCGTGGAATCAAAACACTGAAAGTTCTGACCATAAAATCCAAACTATGCGCTAGATGAAACACTATTGACCTGAGGGGAAATACAGAAACATGAAACCATTATAAAAATATCTGTTGGTACAGAATGTTGCTTTTATTATTCCACAAGTGACTGTTAGTGTAAATATAAAGATTTTATAGTCAAACAGAAAACCAACAGCACACGCTGTATAGATTCTATATAAAAGACAGGATGTAGCCATCATGACATCAGTTTTTTCTACCACACTGTCACATACTGAATGCAAAAACTGATTTTCTGTTTTTCAACCTCTTGGTGTTTTGAAACATGATGTGGCACATCACAAGGTAGGCCCACCGTTAAAAATACTGTACTTTATCCTTTATAATTCTTACTCGTAAAGACTATCATTTACAAAATAATCATGCTAAATTGAATAAGAAACTGGAGTAGCAAGTGAGAGCATACACTGTAAAAAAAAAATTGTAATATAAAAGTATTTCACTGTGTATTTTACAGTTTTGTACTGTTCTTCTAGAACATCATTAAATTTACATAAATAGACTGTGATTTTACATTTCAAATGTAAATTAACGTAAAATCACTGTAAATGTAATAAAACATAATTGTCTTGTTTTTTAAATGTATTTGTCTGTACATACGCATATTTAGATTGTTAAAATACATTCACAAATGTATCATAATTTCACAAATATTTGTCCGTTATTTGAAAGATTGAACTGTTAAATTCAAATGTAATGCTATAGAAAAATATATAAAATGATTCTTATAATTTTTTTTTTTACATCAAATAATAATAATAATTATTATTGTTGTTATTTAGGGCGATCGTGGCTCAAGAGTTGGCAGTTCGCCTTGTAATCAGAAAGTTGTCGGTTCGAGCCCTGGCTCGGACACTCTCGGTCGTTGTGTCCTTGGGCAAGATGCTTCACCTACCACCTACTGGTGATGGCCATAGGGGAATTATAAAGTGGAATTGTAAAGCGCTTTGAGGGTCTCAGAAAGTGCTATATGAATGCAATCCATTATTATTTAAACCAACTGTATATTATATTAACTGTATTATTCATATTGCCGCATTCATTGACCTTGTTTATAGGTAATTTCATTGTTTAATCACATTAAAATGTTCCTAATTTAATGTTTAAAAGCACTTGAAAAAGGCAAAATCCCATGTAAAATTAGGGCAACAAACTATATTGTCATTACTGAAAATAACCGTATTGTCATAAGAAAGTTATTTTCTGTTATTTTATGGTATTATTTTGGCGCCCCGGCTGCCGGAATATTACGGTTTTTGTAGGATTTTTTTTTTTACGGTGTAGAGTCACTGGGAAGGTTCTTTCTGATGTCACAATGTCACGTTCCTAGGTCATTGTACTTATTACTTGGGCTTTTCTAAAAGAGCTCAGTTTTTCTTCCAACAAAAATAAAACTGAACACATTAAACAAAGTCTCCATAGTAAAGGTTACTATTACTCTCTGAGGTCTAAGCCATTATCAGTGAAGATGCTAACGGTAGCTGTAGCCCTTAATCCTGTGTTACTAGAACGTGTTCTTTTTACAAACTGTTCTCCAAGGTTTTTGTCAAGGGACAAAAGATTCTAACCTACACACACACCAAAAACTACTTATATCCCCCATTAGCCGTTTTTACCAGCAGAAAAACGGCTTGTAGTAAAAAGCAGCTTGTAGTGACCAACAGCGACATGCTTGAACTTAAATTGGCTTTAATAGTATCCCATCTTTTTCATTTTTTAAAGTTTTAATATGCTGTTTAATATTTATGCTGCCTTTCCTGCCTAATGTTTATAATCCACATGTAAAGCACTTTTAATTGCTTTTGCACATAAAATGTCTTCTACAAATCGCTTAAATGATCTGTTAAGATGTGCGAGTTTCACTGATTACTATCCTTCCAAATGTTCAAAAACACAGAAAATATTGCCCTTGCGATATACTGCATAATTTTATAATGCGCTCTTTTAATTTGCAGCTTGTAGGCAAGTTCATCTGTAAAGAAAAAAAAAGACATTTTTAATGATTCATCAGGGATGGGTGATGGAGATACAGAAGCAAAGAGGGAAGGATGGAGGGAAATGGGACTACTAAGTGTTTATTAATGATAAACTAGCTACAGAGACTCTGGAGGGTTCAAGTGATCTCTGGAGGTGTCTGCTCTATTTATTATCTCAACCTGTCAGCCATTTGAAAGAAAGAGAAAATATATCTGGAGCCCTGCTGTGCTCACTTATGGAGGTTTGCAAATGTCTCCCTTACATGAATTACATACAGATTTACCCCAAAGCCTTTCTTTAATGACGGTAGGTCAGTGTGAATTCTAATGGATTCAAATTATGGATGGAAACATAAAAAAAATGATGGTGAAAGACTATAATAGTGGGGTTATTGGTAGGAGAATTAGACTGTGTTCTTGGGGAAACAGAAATTGTGGTTTCAGTAACATAACAAAATCGTTAAAATGGTCTCTGTAGATTCTGCACAGCAGTGTTCTGTTGAAACCAAAATAGTGTTTTATTCCCAGAAACTAAAGTATTGCTGATTTTTCTGTGATACCAGGTCTGATTACATGGATACAAAAGAAATGGCAGAATGAATCCCAGGAACCATGACTGACATTAATGATCTTGAAAAATGACAATGACCTGTTAAGAAATAATGACAATGCGTCTTTGTGTTTTTATATGTATTTCACCTCATTTGACCATAGGAATAATTGCCTATGAGCAGTAACGTATCAAAAGCAGATGAATTGCAGCTTTTAACTATCGTCATAGTTACAAAGCAGAGGTAAATGGACTTTTTCAACCACTTGAGACTTAATGGAACAAGCATAAAATGGTTACATGTTTCTAACAGATTCACTTGTAAAGAACTGTATGTATGTTTCTTTGGAGCTGTGCTTCTACACACATTCGAGGTGTGATCAAAAAGTTTTGTTATGGCCCTCTAAAAAGCCCAAACCTTTAGAGGATGCTATTTTTAGATCACTAAGCAGAAGACCTGTCATGTCTTCTTGATGCTTTGCCTCTTGATCTCTGGATCTCTTCAACTGTGTCAAATTAGTGATCCTTGAAAATGATTTTCATTATTTAGGAGAAATTGAAGTCACAGGCTGACAAATCTCTGGCAAATAGAGCAAACTGTGAGACAAGTTTGTGTTGGTGTGGAGAGAAATCTCCTTATTTGACAGGCTGTCTTCAGGTTTAGAAACTGTGCATTCTTCAATTGAAAACTAATGTTTGAGGACCATGGTGAAGTATCAGTGCACAGTGCCAATGCCATGGTATCCAGGGTCCGTGACCCAGCGTTTTGAGTTTTGTGTGAATTCATCATTTGTCTTCAGTTTAGTTCTTGCTAGGGTCTCTGAGTTTATCTGTAATTCTACTTCATGGTGTCTTGTTTGATATTAGCTTCCATTTATGTCTTTGTCCCTATGTTTTGTCCTGAGTGTCTGTTGTGGATGTCAGTCTTGTTGTCGTGTCGTGTCTGTCATAGGCGTCATCTCTTTCTTTTCCGTTCCCTTAGTCTCCCCAGCACGTCTTGTCTCTCCCTCTCCCTCTCTCTGTGTCCCTCGCTCTCCCTCTTTGTGTCTTTGTATTTCATTATTTGTCTCCTGAGTCTGTGATGTGCTTCCATGTCTGTTTATGCACTGTCCTAATGTCAAGTTTACCCATCCTGTTCTGGGTCTCAGTGTGCGGGTCACTTCCTGTTTTATTTTCTGAGTCCCTCATCTCATGTGCTTTGTATTCAGTTTTGCTTCCCCTGCCTCATTATGCCTGATTTATCCCTCCTATGTTCCAATGTGTCTCCATTTTGGTGTGAGTTGCCATTTATTCCTTCCTGGAACATCAGTTCATCTCTCTCCTTGTTTCAGGTTCTACATTCTATGTTCTTATTGTTAGTTTTGCCCAGTTTAGTTTTCCTGTTAGTAAAAGTCTAGTCTCCATTTGCCTTTCATTTTGTATTTTTGTGAAGCCTTAATAAAAAGCTTGCTTTTTCTTAAATCCAGAGCTGCCTCCTAGTGTCTGCTTTTGGGTCCTCTCTGCAAAAAACACGATCTGTGTCCTGCAGATCATGACAGTGTGTTTTGGCCATCGTGGACCCAGCAGACATAGAATTCAGCAACTCTGTGGAGTTTCTTGCCCAGATATGGACTCTGGTTTATCTTCTGGAGAAGCTGGTTGTACTAATCAATGTATGTCTGTCTACATATGCATGGGGAGATGATCTTGAACTGAAGGTTGGTTAATTTTATATTGTTTTTTATTTCCAATGGTATATTGTTGGAACCTTTTTTCACAGTTCATGTTCTATTACTTTGGGTCTAACCCATCCTAAGTATCAAGTGCAGTGAGCACTGTGCCCAGGGACAACTCTAGCTGTAAACCCATGATAGCAGAAACTAGAGCTCCCAGAGGAAATCCACACAAGCACACAGGGAATATCCAAACTCTGGGTCAAACCCATGACTGAATTTATTAAACCCCCCAAAATATGACTATCCAGAGTTGGGACCAGGAAGCAGAGTTGCAGTCTTACACGCCTCTCTACAGCTTCTCTCCTCCTGCTACCCCCCCAAAAACCCATCTCCATAGAGACTGTGTCAGCTTCCAAAAAGACAAAAAACAAACTAAAAACCAGCAACAAACAACTTAAACATAAACAATTACAAAGAAAGAACAATACAGTATCCACATCTGAACCAAAGAGTAAAACAGTGAAATGTGGATTATTAAATACTAGGTCTCTCTCCTCCAAGTCTCTGTTAGTACATGACTTAATAATTGATCAACAAATCGATTTACTCTGCCTTACAGAAACCTGGTTGCAGCAGGATGATTATGTTAGTTTAAATGAATCAACACCCCCGAGTCATTCTAACTACCAGAAATCTCGAAGCACAGGCCGAGGGGGCGGTGTGGCAGCAATTTTTCACACCAGCCTATTAAATAATGAAAGACCAAGACAGACTTTTAATTCATTTGAAAGCCTGATGCTTAACATTATCCACCCCAGCTGTGAAACTCAGAAACCAGTCTTACTTGTTATCATCTATCGTCCACCTGGGCCTTACACAGAGTTTCTGTCTGATTTCTCAGACTTTATATCTAATTTAGTTCTGAGCTCAGATAAAATAATTATTGTGGGTGATTTTAACATCCATGTAGATGCTAAAAATGACAGCCTCAACATGGCATTTAATCTGTTATTAGACTCAATTGGCTTCTCTCAAAATGTAAAAGAACCCACCCACCACTTTAATCACACTCTAGATCTTGTTTTAACATATGGCATAGAAACTGAACATTTAACAGTGTTTCCTGAAAACCCTCTCCTGTCTGATCATTTCCTGATAACATTTACATTTACAATGATTGATTACACAGCGGTGGAGAGTAGACTTTATCAAAGTAGATGTCTTTCTGAAAGCGCTGTAACTAAGTTTAAGAATATAATCCACCCACTGTTATCATCTTCAATGCCCTGTACCAACACAGAGCAGAGCAGCTATCTGAACGCTACCCCAACAGAGGTCGATTATCTTATTAATAATTTCACTTCCTCACTACGTACGACTCTGGATACTGTAGCTCCAGTGAAAACTAAGGTCTCTAATCAGAAGTACCTGACTCCGTGGTATAATTCTCAAACACGTACCCTAAAGCAGATGACTCGTAATCTGGAGAGGAAATGGCGTGTCACAAATTTAGAGGATCATCATTTAACCTGGAGAAATAGTTTGCTGCTTTATAAGAAAGCCCTCCGCAAAGCCAGAACATCTTACTATTCATCACTGATTGAAGAAAATAAGAACAACCCCAGGTTTCTCTTCAGCACTGTAGCCAGGCTGACAAAAAGTCAGAGCTCTTTTGAGCCAACCATCCCTTTAATGTTAACTAGTAATGACTTCATGAACTTCTTCACAAATAAAATTTTTATCATTAGAGAAAAAGTTACCAATAATCATCCCACAGATGTAATATTATCTACAGCTACTCTTAGTACCATTGATGTTAAGTTAGACTCTTTTTCTCCAATTGATCTTTCTGAGTTAACTTCAATAATTACTTCCTCCAAACCATCAACGTGTCTTTTAGACCCGATTCCTACAAAACTGCTCAAAGAAGTCCTGCCATTAATTAATTCTTCGATCTTAAATATGATCAACCTATCTCTAATAATCGGCTATGTACCACAGGCCTTCAAGCTGGCTGTAGTTGAACCTTTACTCAAAAAGCCATCTCTAGACCCAGCAGTCTTAGCTAATTATAGGCCAATCTCCAACCTTCCTTTCATATCAAAAATCCTTGAAAGAGTAGTTGTCAAACAGCTAACAGATCACCTGCAGAGGAAAGGTTTATTTGAAGAGTTTCAGTCAGGTTTCAGAGCTCATCACAGCACAGAAACAGCTTTAGTGAAGGTTACAAATGATCTTCTTATGGCCTCTGACAGTAGACTCATCTCTGTGCTTGTCCTGCTAGACCTTAGTGCAGCATCCGATACTGTTGACCATAATATCCTATTAGAGCGATTAGAACATGCTGTAGGTATTACAGGTACTGCGCTGCAGTGGTTTGTATCATATCTATCTAATAGACTCCAATTTGTGCATGTAAATGGAGAGTCCTCTTCACACACTGAGGTTAATTATGGAGTTCCACAGGGTTCAGTGCTAGGACCAATTCTGTTTACATTATACATGCTTCCCTTAGGCAGCATCATTAGAAGATATAGCATACATTTTCACTGCTATGCAGATGACACCCAGCTCTATCTGTCCATGAAGCCAGATAACACACACCAATTAGTTAAACTGCAGGAATGTCTTAAAGACATAAAGACCTGGATGGCCACTTTCTGCTTCTTAATTCAGATAAAACTGAGGTTATTGTACTCGGCCCTGAAAATCTTAGAAATATGGTATCTAACCAGATTCTTACTCTGGATGGCATTACCTTGGCCTCCAGTAACGCTGTGAGGAACCTTGGAGTCCTTTTTGACCAGGATATGTCCTTCAACGCACATATTAAACAAATATGTAAGACTGCGTTCTTCCATTTGCACAACATCTCTAAAATTAGAAATATCCTGTCTCAGAGTGACGCTGAAAAAGTAGTTCATGCATTTATTACTTCCAGGCTGGACTACTGTGATTCATTATTATCAGGGTGTCCAAAAAACTCACTGAAAAGCCTTCAGCTAATCCAAAATGCTGCAGCAAGAGTCCTGACAGGGACTAGAAAGAGAGAGCATATTTCTCCTGTTTTGGCTTCCCTTCATTGGCTTCCTGTTAAATCCAGAATTGAATTCAAAATCCTGCTCCTCACATACAAGGTCTTAAATAATCAGGCCCCATCATATCTTAATGACCTTGTAGTACCATATCACCCTATTAGAGCACTTCGCTCTCGCTCTGCGGGCCTACTTGTTGTTCCTAGAGTATTTAAAAGTAGAATGGGAGGGAGAGGCTTCAGTTTTCAGGCCCCTCTTCTGTGGAACCAGCTTCCAGTTTGGATTCGGGAGACAGACACTATCTCTACTTTCAAGATTAGGCTTAAAACTTTCCTTTTTGCTAAAGCATATAGTTAGGGCTGGACCAGGTGACCCTGAATCCTCCCTTAGTTATGCTGCAATAGACGTAGGCTGCCGGGGGATTCCCATGATGCATTGAGTTTTTCCTTTCCAGTCACCTTTTTCACTCACTATGTATTAATAAACCTCTCTGAATTGAATCATATCTGTTATTAACCTCTGTCTCTCTTCCACAGCATGTCTTTTATCCTGTCTTCCTTCTCTCACCCCAACCGGTCGCAGCAGGTGGCCGCCCCTCCCTGAGCCTGGTTCTGCCGGAGGTTTCTTCCTGTTAAAAGGGAGTTTTTCCTTCCCACTGTCGCCAAAGTGCTTGCTCATTGGGGGTCATATGATTGTTGGGTTTTTCTCTGTATCTATGAAGCACCTTGAGACGACTTTCGTTGTGATTTGGCGCTATATAAATAAAATTGAATTGAATTGAAAACTGTCTAGCTGTTAGATGGCGGTAAATTGTATGAAGATGTTACATCCTGGCACACTTCACTAATGGAATTATATAAGAAATATGGAAAATGGTTCATATTGCTTAGGACTCCAAGTCCAAATATGTTAGGATGCCTGGGTCGTTGACCCAGAGTTTTGAGTTTATTATATTATTTATCATTTCTAGTTTTTTGGTTTCTTTGTCAGAGTTGTGTCTTCTGGTTTCTGTTCTATTCCATAGTTGCTGTCTCCCTGTGTCCAGTCAGAGTCTGTGTCTGTAGTTCAGTCTGTGTTATGTTTCCTGTTTTACATGTCTTATGTTAATGTATCTGGTTTTGCTTCCCCTGTTTCGTTAGGCCTGATTTGCTGTGTTTCCCTCCTCTTGCCCATTCCCTGATTGCTCCCTCTATGTATTTAAGCCCTGTGTTTCAGTTTATCGGTGTTGTGATCTACCCTTATCTAGCTGTGTGGCCTGCCTGCCTGCCTGCCACAATTATCCAATTATTTTCTATTTGGAACATCCAACATGAGGATATGACAGTTTATTTAAAGCCAACATTGTCTAATTTTCAAAAAATTCTGTTGTTAATTGTGGTCAGTGTGGCTAGAACAAAACCCAACCCTGACTTGACTCTATACTCTGTATCAGAAGGAGCCTTAATCCTGTGTGATCTAAGTTATTGTCTGCAATAGCTTCAACCCTAGCCCGGATCTCTAAGCCAAAAGTAGTCTGCAGGTTTTGGAAAAAATGTAACAGGTTTTTGATCTGTGTAGAATGGTTGATTTCTTTTCCTTTGATTACCAAGTCAAGGGAGAACAAGTTTTAACAAGAACAAAAAATTACATACTCCGAGCATGTGGCTAGTGTTAATGTTTTTTACTACATTTACAATGTTTTTAAAGATGTGTAAATGTGTATGGATGGATGCATATTGGTAATCTAACAATTCAAAGGACTTTTGAGTGGATTTAGTTAGCAAACCACAATGCAACTGCCAACACAAAAGACTCTCTCCACCCAGTTTTCCCATCACATTATTGTTGCTTTGCATTATGTACTAGTGTTGGTACTTGTTTACCCTCCTGTATATGTTGGAAAAATTGGGCTGTTTTTCCTCTCACAGGTAACCCTCTGTCTGACCTGCAGCTATACTGCACATCTGTCTGCCACTAACACTCCTTGCCTGAAGTGAGGTGAATGCAGTCTGGAACAGAGAGAATTGCTGAAAGATTTGGTGCTGCTTGTTCAGGGTAATCAGCACACACTGCTGAGATGCAGCCTTTGAACAATACAGGCAGAATGTAATGGTTTCCATGTGCATATTTAACATGTGATTCTACTAAAGCTGCCTCTGCTGCTGCTCCTGACATACTGAGAACTCATGTGTCTCAGACATGTCTTGTTCTCCTTCATATTCAGCTAATATACCTAAACCAAAAATGCATCTTGATTAGGAGCACTTAGACGTGTGTGTGTGTGTGTGTGTGTGTGTGTTCGTATGTTCTACACATTCCTCAGCTCTGTGTGAACATTTATGTGTGTGTATATATGTTGCTTGCAAAAGTCTGGTTTGCTACAGTCTCAGTACCAGCAGCCTATAATTACAGAGGCAGCTTTAGTGTGAGAGCAGAGTGCCTGCTGGGTAATTGCCACTAAGAGCACCAGAGGAAATATGGCTCCTTTACATCTAGCACTTATTTCAATGGACCAAATTGAGCTATTCCAGAAATCAAGCATGGCCAAAAAAAAAAAAAAAAAAGGGAAAGAAAACAAGAAAAGAAAAATATGATTATATGTGATCACAACATGTTTATCAATGAACATATTAAACTTTCACCATTGCCATGAAACATCACTGGTTGATGGAGAATGTACAAAGACTATATATTTAATGTACTGTATTAAATTGATCATTTGCATACTATACCTGTACAGTGTATATAGTACATAGGTATAGTCCTCTAATGGTACTACTAATATTTTTTTCATGTGACTAATTTTGAAAAATTACTACTTTAAATCCTAAATGTGAATGAATTTAGGATTTAAATAAATCCTAAATAAAAAATGTATAAGTTGAGTTTTTGCTGGTGCAATAAAACACCAGCAATCGCTATATTTTTAACCTAGTTTTTAGCTTTATTTCATGCATTATTTATTTATTTTTTTTACCTTTGTGATAATTCATACGTTCAGAGCCAGCATACAGGAGCCGTTCTATTATGTACCAATCCCATCATACAGAAACTGTATGATAAACAGTTCCACCTGAGGTGCAGCAGAAAGTGCTTTAAGTTTGTGTTTAATGAACTGGACTTTGTTAAACAAAATTTGTATTGATACCTGTTTCTCGACATAAAACAAAGACATAAAATAAAACAGCCAATTCAGATTCTTAAAATATGTTAAAACACATAGTTTAAGAATCTGAATTGGCTGTGTTTTAGAGTTAAGCCAACTTTGCTCTGAAAATGTGAACATTCCAATAATACATGCTGACTGGCCTGTTACTGATTTACAACATGAATTCCTCCCTTAAGGGGCAACCGTTTACAAATGATAACTAGAGGTCAGGAGCGTAATAAAGCTAAAAGGGAAACTTCCATGTATCTCTAAGAAACAGCTGGCTGTGGTGGTTGATGTTATCAGGAAGCTGCTGCTAGACATTTTCTATTGCTCTTCACTTCATATCTGTAATTAAAATGGCACATGCTTTACGGCGATGGTGCCTTGATATCCCTAACAACCCTGAAAAGTTTGTTACTAAACTTGAAACCTGCAAAAAAACAACAACATAAAAATATATCTTTAGTCACAAAAAATGATGAAAAAACAGTACCTTACGAAATGTACTACTTTTTTTTCCCCCTACAGACCTGAAAATCCAGTTCTTTGCTACAGCCAATTGAAGCGGACGTTACTAAAGGGTTAAACAATTGATTTGATACTTTCTGAATATGTTCATTAGAATCCCTTGCTATGCTAATACTTTGAAACACTGGCTACAGATAAATATCAATTTTAACAAACATAAATTCTGGTTTGCTTAAGAGGACAACATCTAACACAGGTTAACCTACAGGTTTATCTTTTGGCTGTGCTCTACAGTACCTTGGGTAGAGTCTTAGCTTACTGTTGAGATTAATATGGAAGTGAAAAAAAAAATGAAGACTTATTAAAAGTGATTCTCTATATTGCTTGACTTCCTTCTGCATAAGAGACATCCAGAATGAGCAACACAAGTCAGTCTGTTTTATGTCTTTGGTGCAGTCTCTTCAAAGGAGGCTGGGCTGGTAATTACAGAAAGAGGCGATAAAAGCAAACACAGAAACACAAGTCTTGGCAAGCCAGTAGAATCTTACGCATCCCTTAGGATCCCAGTAGTTTTCAGCAGACTGCAGCTTTACTGGTTGATTGTAGGTGAAATGTTTTTTTGAGCATACAACCAGCTCACTGCAACAAATGTGAGGTTCTCTGAGAACAAAGCTAGTCACATAACAATACCACAACCATCTACATGGGTCTCAAGTGGGGGTTTATTCAAGAAGATGTCATCTCTTCAGCTGATGTGAAGCATCCAGCTCAAATAGGTCATGTTTGCTGAGCTTCATCTGATATTCTCTCACATTTTCCTGTAGATGCATCAAATTAGTAATGTGTAGAGGACCAAAGGAGCCGAAACCAAAAATGTAAAAAGAAAAAAAATTAGTGACTTAATGTAAATGTAAATAAGGTACGTGACCCACAAATTTGTGGTGCAGAACTTGAACACCCAGATTTGATTTGTGAAACTTAAGAACCATTAAAATAACCTGTAAATACACAATTTCAGCTGTAGAAGTAAGCAGGGCTGTAACTATGGTTACAGACAGTGTTGGTCAAGTTACTTGAAAAAAGTAATTAGTTCCTAATTACTGATTACTTCTCCAAGAAAGTAATCCCGTTACTCTACTGATTACTTATTTTCAAAAGTAAAAAAGTTACTTTATTACTTAGTTACTTTTTAAAAACATGGTACACAACCTACATAATAAAGCAATAGATCTTTCAGCCCAATTCTATTTTTCTGCATAATCCATCATGTAAAATTGAATCAAATGAAAAAGTCTCTTTTATTAGTTTTAATATTTTAACTTTAGCACATTGCATCAACCAAAAATTAAATTATATGCAACATTCTCTGACTTTTGTTTAACATTTAAACCTATTTTCTGCATATTCCTGCATATAAAATAATTTCTTGTGTTTACACTCAGTCTTTCAAAAAGATGCAAGTAAAACACAAAAAAAATCAAAGATTCAGCAGCACCGAGTCCTGTCGCTCTTAAATTTCCACCTGTTTAGCAGGAGTGGGGCCGGTGGAGGTTTGCCCAGTGCAGCAGTGGACATGTCAGTGGGGGGGATCCGGGGGTTTCTCTGTGAATTTCACATTCCCGTGGTAGCGTGCTCGGTGCTTGCTCAGATTTGAAGTTTCATTTTTCACTATAGAAAATTTTCTTGCCATGCAGAGTGTACAGCGGTGTACAGTTTTTACAGAATCAAACTCAAAGTACGGTCAGTACTTCCAAGCTTTAAATGCTGCATAGTCGTCCTCTCTTCCGCACTCCATGTTATCCGTCGTTGATCTACACACATCTGTTGCTGCTATGGATGTCGCACACTCATACATCATTGTCATGACCAGTGATGGAAATAACGGCGTTACAAGTAACAGTGTTACTAACGGCGTTACTTTTTTCAGTAACTAGTAATCTAACTAATTACTATTTCTATCGTTACAACGCCGTTACCGTTACTAACAAGAAAATGCGGTGCGGTCGCAGTACTATTTTTCAACAAACAGATGGTTGAAGCTGACTTCAGCTTACCGCACCTTATATCAGTTCCACGGAAGTAGCTGTCTACGTAAGTAGTCTGGGCACTACAGCTTTAAAGCAGCTGAGCGCAGTCCTGCAGACGGCAATCACTTTCTGCCCGACAACCACTTTTTTGCACAACACCTGGAGCTAAGGGAGCAAAACAATTGCATGAGTGCTGCTGTTTGACTGAGGAAGAATAAAGTAGTCGTGGTAAGCCAATCACATGACCACTTCAAGATGACAAAGCAACAAGGTGCTATATACCAGTTTTTAAATTGTATTGATAGGCCACGTAAAACCAGAGTTGTGATAAACAATATATACGCGGTGTCTTTTCCTCAATAGTTTCGTCACGTTTACTGTCTAAGGACAGCGCAGCAAGCACTCTCTGCTTATGACCACAAAAACAAAAAACAGCCCGTTTGTGTTGGTGGAAAAATGTACCATGTCGACCAATCAAAAAGTGATATGGCAACATGACATTTGGTTGTTTAGGAAGAGGGGGAAGTTTAGGCGAGAGACAGAGAGAGAGAGAGAGAGAGAGTTTAGAGATGTGAGAGATTTGTGACGTTTAGCGTGTTTGGAATGTGTAGTTAATGTGTTGTCTTGTGTAGTTAGTGTGTAGTGTTGTGGATAGTTTGGTGTTGTGTGTCAGAACAATGAGGTGACTGCTGTCTCCAGGTAGAAAACAGAATGAGTGATACACCTGCTGCTGTCAGACCTGCAGGTATCAGGCTGTGATGTTCTCCTTTATAGTGGACAGAAATTATTTTTTTTGGAGTGGCACAAATAATTTGTGTGGCATCTTATTGAATGCAGAACACCTGATTTGTTATGTAAATAGTTTGAAATGGTTATTTTAAAAAGGGATAAAAGGTAAACGGTTGCAAATAACTTTATTGTTTGCAAAACTTGTGCATAAGATTTTAAAATTGACAATTTATATTTGCATTTAAAGTTAGGAAATATGATTCATTAAACATGTTTGTGGTTGTTACAGTAAAAAATATAACTTTTTTCTACTCTGATTTTGTGTTGTTTTTTTGTTTGTTTTTTTTGTCTCTTTTTAGATCAGTTGTGTTAATACAGTATGTCAAAATAAAAATATAACTGTAAATTCAGACACGCGAGGTTGTGCTGAAACAGATGATACCAAACAAGGCAAAGTCAATAGTTTTTAAAGGTGGAATGTAGAGGGAACATCAAAAGTAGTTTTAAATGGTCAATCATACCCTGGACCCCAGAGGGTTAAACTTTTTTTTTTTAAAGCAATGCAATAGTTACTTTTCAAGTAATTGCTTTTAGAATCTTGTACTTCTTGTTCGCAGATGATGTTTTAGTTTACATATTAAAATCTCCTGAATCATTTATGGAGCTTATGTTAGTGTTAAAGGAGTATGGGTCCTACTCGGGATATAAACTGAATGTACAAAAAACACAAGTTCTCAGTAGCTTTTATAGCCCCCGCCCAAACTTTGTGCAGCAAATACAAACTAGGCTGGGACAAAAAACTATCAAATATTTGGGCATTAACTTATCAATGGATATAACCAGTTTGGAAGAAATCAAATACTCCCCACTTAAAAAAAATATCATGGTAGATATTAGCAGATGGTCATTAACTCCTTATCTAAGCATCTCTTTTAGAGTGGACACCATAAAAATGAATATGCTCCCAAGGATATTGTACTTGTTCCAGTCTGTTTCTATAGAAAGCCCTGATAGATACTTTGCAGAATGGGATAGGATCCTCTCTAGATTTACTTCAGCTTCCCAAGGATAGAGGACTAGGCCTCCCTTGCCTACATGACTATTATAGGGCAACCCAAATAAGAACTCTGGTGGGCTGGTGTAAACCTGGATATTGTTCAAGATGGAAGGAAGTGGAATTTTCCTTGGGAGGCAACTTCCCTGTCGGGGCACTGATAGGAGATCCCTAAGCGTTGCGTCTCCTGGGAGACCCGGGCAACCCTTGGATAGTAAGCTCAATAAAGACATGGAAAAGGGTGCTTAAAAAGTATCAATTAAACCAGAGGGCTGGATTCCTTAGGTGGTTTGCATATGACCCAGAATTTTTGCCTAGTAAGACCGACTCAACATTTAAAACATGGGCTAATAAAGGTCTCACCACATACAGTACCTTTTTGAAAGATGGAAAAGTGATGCGTTTCCAGGACCTTAAGAATAAGTTTGGGTTGCAAAATCAAGACTTTTTTAGATATTTGCAACTGAGGGACTTCTTGAATAAAAAGCTAAAACATCCCCAGTTATCGACTGGGAATGAAGAAATTATTTACATATTCGAGAATGCATATAGAGGTGCATCCTATCAAAATTTTTTTTCCAAATTATATCGTTCACTGACCAACCTAAGGGGTCACAGGGCTCTAGACTAACTTTTTGCCATGGGCGTACCGGTACGCCTAACTTTAAAAACTTAGGCGTACTGGCACAAAAGTTAGGCGTACACAAATTTTATAATAATTTATATAATATAATGTGTTTTTCTGGATACACTGTGCTTTTTCAGCATTCAAAGATTGATGACACCGTGTCAGAGCACTGGCTATGAATTTCAGAAGGATCAGGCCTTAACTTAACAGAAAAGTTAGTAATAGTTCTTTTCCTATTACAGCTACATCCACTTCTGTCGTGCCTAGGCTGCTCACTAGGGCTGGGTATCATCACTGATTTCTACAATCCATTCGATTCCGGTTTTCAAAGTCCCGATTCGATTCAACTTAGCCTCAGACAGTCAGAAATATTATAATTCTGATCATTTATCAGTACTGACTTCTTCAGAATTGTGAACATCACAGCAGATGCCTTTGTGTGAAAGTAACTGAGAATAAAACACAGACAAACATGAAGGAGATTTTCCTGGTCTGGCTTTTTATAGCAGATAACCTTAAAAATATTCTACAATGTTCTGCATATAAAGTTTAAATTTCTTCAGTATTGAACAACAGAAAAAATAGGCTTTCTTGTCCGAGGTCATTTAAGTGAAAAAAAAGAAAAGAAAAAGACAGCAGCTGACAGCGCTGTAAACAACGGTAGACTGGTGGGTAATAAGCGAATGAATAATACAGAAAACAGAGATTGGAGACGGAAACTGTTCTTGAAGTACAGAGAGAGATGGAGAGAGCGCTAGCTGTGCATGAAGTGTGATTTTAATAGTCGTGGAAGCAAAACAGCAAAATTCATGACGACATTGATCAAATGTGAAGCGCAGTTTGCTGCTTCTTTTGCTGCTGGCTCGGTGAATTTTGGTTGGAGAGAGACAAAACCTGCAGCTCAGAATCAGAATCAAAAAGACGTAATCACAGCGCGGACCGGACGCATCAGAATGGCTAAGCTCCGACAGCGTGTCCGTCCGGGTGAGAAAGCCGAGAAAGACAAAGTTGATTCTGATGCGTCGGTCCGTTCTGTGTTTACGTCTTTGTGTGGAATCCGTGTACCTGCTCTCATTTGCTGTTTGGTTGTTGTTGAAATGGTTTTGTGAGCTTTAATCTGAGAATCTGGCGTTTCTGGCAAAACACAGTTATATTTAAAAGTCGATTCAGGATTTAATGAATTGATATCACTTTATTCAAGCTACTCACCTCCCACTTCCACCTGCACTTTCAACTGGACCACGGCCAATCAGAGAGGTCCCGCCCCTGACTATCTCTGATTGGTTTAGTCCACAATGGGGGCAAAATGTGTGTCTGTTGTTGACCACAGGGAAGGTTGCAGATTTTTTTTTTTTTTTTTTTTTTGCTACCCGAACAGTTGGTCGCACAGGTGCAACCAAATATTTTTTTTAGTCGCACCACTGAAAAATTTGGTCGCATTTACGACCAAATTGGTCGCACTCTAGAGCCCTGGGTCATGATACAAGATATGTTAAAGCAAGATGGGAAACAGAGGGTAATCTATCCCTAACAGGAGAGGAATGGGATGGGATCTGTAGGCAGCAGTGGTCGGTAACAAGCTCCCCCTCGTGGAGGGAATTCAGTTGGAAGAATGTAATTCGTTATTTTAATACCCCGGCTCAAAAATCCAATTATTCTCATAAGACAAGATGCTGGAGGCAGTGTGGACATGCAGCAGCAAATCATTTCCACATTTTTGGGGAATGTCCTCGTGTGGCTCCATTTTTGAAGGAAATACATAATGTCTTGGAAACAATCTTCCAAAAGAAAATACAATTTCATTTTGCAGTATTGTACCCAGGTAACTTAGAGAGTCTTAATTTATGTAAACGGGATAAATATTTGTTCAGTGTGGTGTTGGTAGCTTCCAAAAAGGCCATAACCTGCCTTTGACTTAATGAGGATACTCCTACTACAAATAAGTGGATTGATGTGATATATACTATTTTTGTTATGGAAAGAATAAGTTTTAGGCTAAAGTTACAGGCGGACTCATTTGACGAATACTGGTCGAAATGGTTGAACTATGTACAATGGGAGGCCCGATTTTGTATAATCTCGTTGTATTTGCTGGTTTGTTTGTTTTTGTTTTGTTTGTTTGTTTTCCTTTCTTGTCCTTGCAACATGGCAAGTTGAACCTCCCCCACCCTCATTCAGATCTGGCGTTTGGAACTATTTTGGTCTTCATGCAAAGTATGACCATGAAGGTAAGCGCGTCATGGACAAAAGTAAAACAGTATGTCGGATGTGCCACGCAATGCTCAATTACATGGGTGGGTACTACTGCGTTAGCGCAGTTTGCTCGATAACGTGTTGACGCCGTCCAGCCCCACGCACAGGGCGATCCGCGGTAGCTCGTTAACGGAGATTTGCCGTGTTGTGGCATTAACGTCATTTCAGATTAACGCTGACAGCACTAGTGGGAACACAATGAATATGACTGCACATTTACGCCGACATCATCCTAGTGCAAAGACAAGTGAAAGCAGACAAAAACAACAAGTACGCATGCTACAAACTTTACCTGAGTCATTTAGACAGCCGTTAGCACATGATTCTCCTCATGGGGACCTGATATGTTTAATATGCTGCTGAGAATATAGCCCAGAAGAAGCGGATAGTATAGCTTTTATTTTGGAAAGAGCCATTTCTCTGTAATAAACTCTCTTTTCCAAAGATGAGTGATTTCTCGATCAGATATTTATTTATTTTTTATGCCTTTGTTGTTTCAGCAACATTAAATTTAAAAACTGTACTTTTAAGTTAAAATATATATTTATAATTTTAATAAATGATAAACAGTGTTGGGAAGGTTACTTTTAAAATGTATTCCATTACAGAATACAGAATACATGCCCCAAAATGTATTCTGTAACGTATTCCGTTACGTTACTCAATGACAGTAACGTATTCTGAATACTTTGGATTACTTAATATATTATCATGCTTTTTACAACAACGTGAATGTACTATTGCTGTGTGATTTATTACTATTACTGAAGGTCCGCGACTCCGAACTGTAGTAAAGGGACCTCTGACTAATACCCTGTCGGCTCGTAGCCGAAAAATAGCTTTACTTTGTTGTGTGGGTCAACTTTTCTTGCGAGAGACAGAGAGAGGTGTTGAAAGACTGCTCCAACGGAACTTATTGTTTCGGAGGAAAACACGAACACGGTGTACAGTCGAGTCTTAATAGCTTACTTACAACTGGGCTCGTCAGGCACTCTTCTTGGCTGAAGTGGTTATTATTATATTTACATGCTTCCAGCTCCCGTTTTTCCTCGATGACAACTCGTACCTTTCCACTCCCCTTTTTCTCCCTCCTCGCGCTCACAGACCCATAACGTGTATGGCAGTCCATTCTCCCTGCAGCACGGACTACACTGCCCATGATGCTACATTCTTTAGAGCTATGCTTGTAGCATTCTGCCTGTTAGCTTAGCACAACAACAACAACAACAACAACAACGAAAAGGCGCTCTCTCACCCAGGAAACACACAGTCGCAGAGAGAGAGAGAGCGTCGCCCTGTAACCATGGCAACCGTAACGCTGCCGCCTGGAACAAAAGAATGTAGCTGTCAAACAAAACCCAAACAGTCCTGACCCGCGACAAAATGAAACAGGAAAGTACCGCAGTGTAATCCATTTATTTCAACAAAGAACTGTATTCTGAATACCACCTTTTTAAACAGTAACTGTAACGGAATACAGTTACTCATATTTTGTATTTTAAATACGTAACGGCGGTACATGTATTCCGTTACTCCCCAACACTGATGATAAATTAAAAAAGCATGAACATTTTTTTGTATCGAAAAAATATCGAACCGTGACACCAAAGTATCGAACCGAACCGAACCGTGAATTTTGTTTATCGTTGCACCCCTAGTGTATAGAGTATGTTAAATAAAAATAAAGAGCATATGGACACACAACTGAAGAAAACCCCTCCTGGGTGCTTATTTGCACTATGCTGGCTTCGTCTTGAATTTTCCTTTTGACTTTTCTTGACAGCCAGTGAGCTGTGTATGCAATAAAACAGCAGACAGTAACCTTTGTTCCCAATCTGACCCTGGACCATTTCACTAACCCAGCTCAAAACTGGTATACCTCAAAATCCTCAGACTGTGCAGAAGTAAATCATATTCTACTGCCATGCTGGGAAAAGGCTGAGAGGGCAGTGAAATGAAGATCTGCACAGGTTTGGTCAAGGTCTGTGTGAGAATGAAGGAAATTCAGTTCAGCACTTGTACGTGGGATTTATGAGGCACACTGATGTGAATGTAAAACACTGAGGGCAGCCCCACAGCTTGTCTCGGCTTTCACTAGCACTCGTGTTTATTCAGAGCCAAAGCCCAGCTGCAGACACAGCTCCTTGACCCTCCTGACTCTTCTCACTTGCTATATCCAGAGGGTCCACATGGATCCACTACTGTATACATGAGGATAACTTGTGAGCCAAAACTCTCATAAAGTCACTTGTATTTCTACATGCATTTCTGACCTTTGCTAAGCTCTTTTGGATTAATGTGAAAACAAATACGTTCTTTGGATTTCTTCCGAAATGCTCCCCCTGAAATGTTCTGTATCAATCTGTCAATCACTATGACTACACCTTGCAGTAAAACTGTGGACATGGCTTGGAGACCAGAGATCTACAGCAGAGCTGTGTTTTCTATAAAAACAGTGGGGATTTGTTCAGTCCAACATATTTTTCAGAAGTTCAGTTTAGTAAACACAGTCTTTCGATAGGCTTTGGAGACTTGCAGCATCATCTCACTGCACTGGGCCACAGTAACAGGAGAAAACCCTAACTTGAGCAAACTTCTTAACATCCATCAGGTCTCTGGTGACCCTAGCAGTCGGGTTTTAGTTAAATAAACCAACTTTTATAGATTTTTTACCTATTTGGAGCACCCAAATGGAAAAACTCTGGAAAGTTAACTTTTTCTGTTTTTATTTGGAATATGGCCAAAGCAACAGTTTGTCAGACCTGCTGGATGGTGAGTGAGGATAACAACACAGGGTTGAGATGTGAGCCAAATGCTCAACAGGCATGTTTTCATGAATAAAAAGCTTTTCCCTTTGGGTATTCCAAACAGGCAAAATGTTCTAGAAGAAGTGATGGATGATAACTAAATCCAAGCCCTGCCCGTAACCCTAACTTTAACCTTAAATGGGTAGACAGTGCCTTGGTAGATGATGTAGATGTATCTCTGTGTGTGTACATGTTTGTGTGTGTATTCTGTGGTGACAGGTCTGCATATTCCTCTGAAATGTGGAAAAACATCACTGAGATCCCAGGAGGGTTGGGTATCACTGCAGTTTCCTATGGAGTGATTGACAAGCGCTGCAGCTTCTGTAATCTCATTGCATGGCTGAGTGGTGCGATCTGAGGAGTCAAACAGAATAAAGCCTCTGCTAGGATAGATGTGACTGAATGGAGGAGACCACTGGTTTCTTTGCTGTAATTTCCCCCCTCTATTCTGTACAATTCTGTTACTCCCTGATGGATTGTGAGATATACAAAAGGGCTCAGTGTGTGAATGTCGAAGTGGAGAAAAAAATTTCACTGTATACAGTAGCACGATGTCAAACCCGAACAAAGAACACTTGAGCTCAAGACTGAAGAGACGGTGAAAAGACTTTCCACTCCACAATACACTCTCAGCTACTGGCTATTTTTTGTGCAGGGAGAGTGGATTTGTAGATTTTTGTCATTGGATTTCAAAATTGTTGGATTTAGGGAACATACATGATGATTAGTTGCATTTGAGGATTGTGTAACTACCAGAGTTCTTACCCCAAGCAACCTGCAAATCTAAATCTATGAGATAAAATCCAAGAGATAATCTGAGAGATAAAAAGACAAGCTGTGAAAACCAAACATGTTTCAAATAAATGCATTGGTCTCAGTATGAATATAAGGCAAGAGCAGAGACTTAAACCTTTACACATTACAAGATGACCTGAAAAAATATTTTGTTGTAAGTGTTGGTTCTTTCTCGTTGTTCTCAGCAGTGCTTCATTGACAAACAGTGCATATGCCCAAATCTGTGCATTATCCACTAATACAAACGCTCTAAGTACAAATCTGAGATTTAAACAATTAAAAACATCTTTAAAAACGTATATAGCAGTAATAATAAAGATTATTATTATCAATAAGCAGTAGCATCATACAAAGTGTTTTCAGTAATGGAAACACTTTAGAAACTTGTTTTGTTTGTTTCAGTTTACTCAGTTAGACTTTCTCCTGCTTTTTAGTTTGCTTTCTTTTGCTTTTTTTTTTTTTTTTTAGTCGTGTAGGCTTTCGTCTTACAATATGTCACCACTTTCTCCATTTCCACCTCAAAGTAAACTTGTTTTTATATATAGAGGCAATTCAATGCTGTGATTAGACAGAGCGTTCTCACTCCCGAGGCGTAACATGTTGACGTTTTGTCACGTCCCGCGGCGTTCCTGAGGAACGCGAAAGGAGACCTTCGGCGTTCTTATGGTACGCGGCGGGTTATGGCTGGAATCCAGTGCAATGACGCTCCCGCGGTAGTAGACGTTCCAGCCCTGTATTCCAGCCCTAAACCTAACCTTATCCCTAGCCCTGACCATAACCTTATTCCTGACCTTAACCAGGACTATAATGATGTTAAATAGCGTGGTTCTAAGCGATTTGAAGAAAAAGAGCGAACATGTGTAGATTCAGTCCAGACGGTTCTCATATTTCCTCTTTTTTCCGAGGTCGTCATTTAGGAACGTGGTGGGTAGCTGAAAACGTAATATGGTGACGATTTGTCACCTAGCGTAAAATGTTACGCTTTGGGAGTGAGAACGGGTTGGATTAGAATACGTAAACCTAACATTAGCTGTTATATTAGCTTATAACCAGCTTTTATTGTTGTTTAGCCAGCCTTTTGTCAACTGTCATGGAGAACCAGTTGTTGTAGAAAACATATTCCCAGTTGTTCGGTTTCTTGGCATTGTTAGCACTTGTGCTACACTCAGCTGATTTCAATTCATGCACCGGAGATGGAAGCCAAGGGTAATGTCCACAGCGTGGACATGGACATTGTTTTTATTTTTATTGCATAAAAGGATGAGAGTGCATTTTGGAGGGCAAGAAGCATCCAGGACAAAAACAACTGCAGTATGCTGCTTAACAACTTCAGGGACAGCATGTTAATGCTAAGCTAGCCATGAACCCAGAGTGATGTTAAAGTGGAGTGATTTCTGACAGCAGCCAGACCCTGAACTTCAACAGGTTACAAACTGATGAGCTGTCAGCCTTCGTTTCTACCTGTTCATGTTTCTACAGTAGAATCAGTTTTGTCAGAGCTTTGTGCTCTTAGCTTTGTGTTCATATCTTAACGCTAAGAGAAAAATCATATGTGTGTCCTCATTAGGATATTGATTTGTGTTGGTGTGCGACACTTTAGTCTATAGGTTTATACTGTTAAATAGGAATTATGTGACAGTGTTTCAGGTCATTTTATGGAGAAATTCACAAGTAATGCACCGCATTACTTTTAAGAATATTGTTCTGTGTAATATGTGTAATAAATTACTTTAAGTAACAACCCCAACACTGATCACAACAAAGTGGGGGAAAACTAAACAGCATGTGTAATTATTGGATATGCTGCTAAATTCTTATCATTCCCATCCCTAAACCTGATAATAAGTAACTGTGAAAACATTGGACATATTAAGTACTTTAACAGTTTAATATTTACTACTACTACTACACTGCTTACTAAAGCATAACAAAACAGAAATATGACTTATCTCTGAATGACAAAATGATCTCACTTCCAGGGTAAACCCGAAAGCTACTTTTGAAAAGGGCTTAAATGCTTAACTAACCTTGACCTTGAACTGCAAATTTTCTATAAATTTCCTAAATCCAACTTTCATGATATCAGTTTTTATGCTATTTCCCCATATGTAGGGAAGGCAGTTGGTGTCCTGCGACGTCTCCAACCTATTTGGAACTCGACCTCCCTGAATGTAAGGGTCAAGATCAGACTACTGAACTCTATAGTCTTCCCTACTGCACTTTACGCTAGTGAAACCTGGCGCTCAACAAGTGCAATTATTCAACACCTGAACGTGCTTCAACAACGTGGCTTGCGGCGAATCCTGAGAATTTCCTACCGGGACCGAATAACAAATGAGGAGGTCCTACGAAGAGCAGGCACCCGCCCATTAGCCGATGTTGTTGCAGAAAGGCGCTTTTGCTTTGCGGGACATATTTTACGCCTACCCCCTCATCGCCCAGCTAAGATTGCCATGACATGGCGTCCACGCACTGGCAAGCGAAAGCAAGGCCGACCAAAGACCACATGGCGTCGAACATTTATGGACGATCTGAGAACTGTCGACATTGCCTGGGACGAAGCTGAAGCAGTCGCTGCTGACCGACATCGATGGAGATCACTAGCTGCCCGATGCGCCGCTCGGCGTAGGAGGAACTAAGTCTAAGTCTAAGTCCCCATATGTCCTATGTCATAGTTCCTTTGTGTCAAGTTTGAGTGTCTTTCCTGTCAATTCCTGTTTTATTTGATAGTGTGTATTTTTTGTCTTCTCTCGATACCCGATCACCCAGTGTACGTATAAATAGAAATAAATATAAATATAAAAAAAAATTTTGCTTGGTTTTTGTTTACTCTGCCTGCCTCCTGAGTTTGCATTTGGGTCCCTAACCTGCAAAGTCTGATTTACTTTAATTTAATTTCCCTCTAAGGTCATGAGTACCAACTTAAATGTTCTCACGACAATGATTCAAAGTCAAAACTTGTCATCAGAAATATGGCAAAACACATCTAAGTAGACACATAATGCAGCTGGTAAATGTTACTCTTTGATTCTGAACTTTTGCACTGATTAACAGATCACATTAAAATGATGTCTTATGCATGCATTACAATATGCGAATGTATTCAGAGGACAAGGTGTTACCACATGCTCAGCCAGAAAGATCTCTGTTTTTAAAGCAGATTTGCATTCTCAGAAGACAAATATGTAAGACAGGCTGGAACTTAATACCTGACATGCTGTTGTTGGACTAATAAAACTAAATATGAAATATTCACATTCACTGTTTCCATTTAAATGGATTCGAGTTATAGTTTAGTTTGACATTTATGTAGGTGTACATTGGCTCGGCAAAATGCTTGGAATCATTGCAGAACATACCAAACACTGCAAAATGCACTCACAGGCTGTTTATTTGATTTCAGCTCGATAAACAGTCAGAGCAGCACCGAACACAATAATAGCTTTGGGGGTTCAATAGGTTTTTATAGCCATAAGTGAATCTAGTCAGGCAGTATATTACAGTCATGTGGCAGTCAGGGGAGACTTACTAAAGTATAAATGTGTCTGGAAATCAGAAGGGAGGTAGCAGGGCTAGCACTCAATCAATCTCCTCTTCTTATTGTGGTAAAGGAAAAGATGAGTAGGCATGTGGAAAAAAGAGGCAACAGAGAATGTAAGATGATATTTCAGTTTCTGATGATTGCTATGATTCTTATAAATGCTTTCACTGTGAGGGAGGTTGTTTGAAGGCTGGGAATAGAGTGAGTCAGTTTTATAGCTGCTTTACACAGGACATTGAGGAGACGCCATATGATCCATCTGGTCTCGGAATGGCATGTCAGCACAGAGGACTGGTCTGCGAACAAAGGCCCTTCACTTAATTTTGAAGAGACCGTCAGTATGGCTACAGCTCACTGCTCACAGTAATTTGAAAGGAGATCCCACTAACATGATATTTCTACATATTTGTACAAATTTTGCCCGAGATTATTTCTTGAAATATTATTCTTATGCATACACATATAAAACTGACAATACTCAGATCTTTATCTCATAATAACAATGGCTCAGATTACTCTGTGTGAGCTGTCTAATTGTAACAACTGACTTTAAGCCCAATATGTTCTCATGTTCCCAAGTCAGAGCATACTGACAGTTTGTCTGGATGAATATAGGTGGTTTGGTTACCACTTTAACTTAATTTCTCAGTGTGCCGAGTAGAATTTAACAGGAAATCATATGAAATAGATGTGAAGAGAACATGGGTAAGTGTTCTGCTCAATATGTAGAACACTTTGACCTATGTTCAAAAGTGTGAGGGGTGGGGATTGAATCTAAAAAACTATGTATAACAAACATGATGCAAAATTATCAAAATAAACAGGAAATAAATAAACTACATAAACAAAGGAGACTGAAGAAAGTGGTTCTAAATACTAAAAATAAATAATATAGAAGAGACTGAGATCAGAAACAAATCAGGAGTCCCCAAACATAAGCAAAACAGAAACTTAGAACCAGGTAAACCCACAAAAAATGAGACAAAAATCACAGACTGAAATATCACTCAAGACATAAGATACTCTATAGAATAAGAACAGGAGGACACTAAACCAGGAAACATGAGCATACATTAAACCTCACTGAAACCTAAATTCAAAAGCAAAAAAACCCAGACGCCATGACAGTTATAGCAAGACATTATCTGTATATATATCCCATTGGCAGGAAGAAACACTGGCATTCATTTGAGTGATGTATCTGGGGATTTTACGTCTAAACATCTATCAGGTCACCAATGACCAGTCATTTTTGAGTTTATTTAATAGAAAAAAAGAATACTCTACATATAAATATTGATTAGTGTATTATTAATTCTTCCAACAAATCTATGCATACTTATAAACTCAGAATGAATCCATTAAAATTACACAGGAGTGAGAATCAGTTAGTGCAAGCTGTCATGTTATCTCACCATCTTGAATCCAGTGGCCAATCGCCATTCTGCATCGTTGCATTTTTTTTTTATGTTTCTAGAGATGAGGGTTAAGGCAGGGATGGGCAACTGATTTTCCCAACGGCCCTCATGAAAAACTGGGACTTTTGTGTAGGGCCGCACCAATAACAGGCACAGTGAAAACACCAACATTTTATTAAAAGTTTAATTTATTGAAATGTGCATGTTTTTGCAAAATGTCATTTTACTTCTAATTTAATTGCTTCCTCTGCACTTTTCAGTTATTTTCTTGTTCGCTGAGAGAAATGTTGTCTGTTTTGACCTTGGACAAGTGCATTAAAGTCAGGTTCAATGTCTAAGACGGAAATGCAAGATCTGCCTTCCATTCTGCATCTCAGAGCCGCTCAGGAACAACCGAAGGGTTAGATGTGGCCTGGGGGCTGTGTAATGGCCAGGTCTGGGTTACAGTGTAGTGCTTTCTGCATTTCTGTAAAAGTCACCAAACAGCACTGATATATAACCACTTTTTTTCATAGGCATATGGTTCATATAGCATATTGAGTTGAAAAGATCAAGATGCATGAGCGATTTGGTTGAAACTGAATCAAAAACGTTGTGCTGTGTTGGCAGTGGCACTTAAATATTACTAGGTCTGATCTTGTGTGGCTATTGCTCTTTTCACAAGAACATGTCCCGGCTGCTTGCGACATACATTTGGATGCTGTATTGGGAAGTCATCCATTTCTGGAAAGGTTAGGATAAGTAGCTCTGATTTTTATTAGCACGTTGGATACATGAATTAAGTACATGAAAAGGCAAAATTTTACTGTATTGCAGGACATGGAGGTCTACTCATTTTTTGACTGCTTCCTTCAAAATGTTTTCCGATTCCTCATCACCTTTGCTTTTTCAAACAGTGGTTATATTGTGCAAGGAAATGATGATTAAGGAAAATCCCTACACACTATTACACACAGCCTATAAATGCTCTGAGTCTGAGGTTTGAAAACTCTGTGTGGTGGCTGCTGTAAATTACAACAGCAGCCTGATGTTGCCATGCAGGTGTGTAGAGACACAGACTTTATCACCCCAAAGATTTTAACATGTGGCTGACCTTGTCTGTGCTAAAGAGCAAAACTGGATTCTAACAGCACCTCTGCACACATCTGACATCAGAAGATTTAATGTCAGATTTACATTTGGACGTTCTGAGGAAATGAGTCATGCATTTGCAGAACAGACACATCTGATTGTAGTCTGATGAGACCACAGTATTATCTTGATGAAAGCCAGATTTGAGCTCACTTACTGAGTTTGGTTAATGCTTCAATTCACAGACACTGAAACTATGTCTGAATCCAGTAGCTCAGAGTGTAAATCTTGTTATATGACCTGACCTGTGACACCAATTTTTTTAATTGGTGTGGCAGCCTCAGAGGATAATGACCTCATCAATGCACTTGGCAAGCACCTGGGAGCCAAACTAAGGACTAAGGCAAAATCCTATTTGGCCTTTGGAATGTACGTGCTGATTACATCTTGGAGAGCAGCACTTCCAACTGCTACTGATGCCAATAAAACAGTGGGTGGAAAGACACTGAGCAGCAGGCATACAGGTCGCCCTCACACACTGGGCCACTGGCATGGCAGCTTACCGTGTGACCTTCTATACATCACCACTTGGCCATTAACCAGGTAAAAGGATGGGAGAAGGGCAATAGTGCACACCAGACCTAAGCGCACTATGTAAACGCATTTATCCCAGGATGCATGGAGTGTGGACATGCTTAAATCTGCTCTGCTGGCAGTTCGGTGGTGGTGGTGATGTAAAGTGGCACACTTCACAGCCACACTCAAATATTGCTCAGGCTCACCGCTGTCTGATAAATCAACAGAAAACATCCCACATTGCTAGGGTGTTAGCTCTGAGAGTGATCCTCTGGCATGCTGTCTGGAACATGCCTTTGCATTTTTGCAGGAAACTAGCAGCAGAACAGTAAACATATCTGCTGGTAAGTGTGCAGCCCAGCGGCCTGGCAGAGTAATAGGAGATCCATTATAGAGAGATGGCAGTCTGAATAATGCAGGCGTTTGTTCTGTCTGAATGAAAAGGAGCTGGCATTGGGCTAGCTCTGCTGGCAGATGATCCAGTAGCACAGTTCCGCCTTCTCTCAGAGAGGAGAGGGGGCGAAAAAATACAAGCCTCAAGCAGAGTCTGCCCTCACACCAGACCTGAAGGTAAACTGCAAAATCACACATTCCTGCAGCCCTCAAGTCACAAAGTTTGCAGCTGATAAATGAAGAAAACTCCTCCAAAGGCATAATTGACCTCAGAGGAGTTTGCACCGTTGTGTAGCTACCTGTTACGATCTGACACCAGCTCCCCTGGAGAGCTTGTGCCCATGGAAACGGGAGCCTGAGAAAAGCGCTGTGCAAGGTGCTTTTTTATACCCTTTTGCTCCCATTAATTGGTTGCCAACACCACTTGACTGTAGCAAGTTGAAGCCTCCCCCACTTGGCAGGTTTTTCGCTCTGTCCAGAGAAAAGCTGGGGCCAGATGAGCGGAGGGCTTTTTGGGGGGGGGGGTTGTTTTTTGCCAGGTCTCAGTGCCAAAATCACCAGGGAGCCGGATCATTTGCATTGATAAGACAGGCGCTGTGTGTCACACAAGTCTGGGCTAAGCCTGGGTCCACTCTTTTTTGGATGAAAGCTCTGTTTCAGGCATCACGTACAGAAGGAAATTATTTCATCCGTTAGTCTCCACTGGTGACAAGGTGGGGGAAGATCATCAGCTCCCTCCTAACTAGGTCACTGTGTTATTCAAGTCCAGCAGGAGACTGGAAGCAAGAGAAGGCTGAATACTGAAACTCCCCCTCACCCGCCGCTGGAGATCTTGTTTAAAGATGCCACAGAAAATGAAGAGGGAAAATAGAACAAGCCTCATTTCATTTCTAGAACAAAAAAGTGTAACACAGATATTCTATTTCATGCACTTTCCTATTTCAATAGAGTACAATTTATCCACTGGCTTCCCTGAGCCATTACAGCTACAGGGAATAGTAAAATAACCACTAGTAACTGATAAAGAATTCAGGCTTTTTATAACTTTATGAGCTTAGTATTCCTTTGGCGTGCTGTTGTCAAGTTGAGGATCATTTTACACAAATCTACCCGACCGCTGCCACTGTCAAGAGCCTCATCTGGAGATACGAGCCAAAAGCCAAGTCATTAGTTTTAGTGGTCTCATCATGTCAGTCAAGAAACTCCCATCTCAGACACTTGTGACAAAAAAATACACTTCTTCAGAAACAGCCGCCTCAACTTTGGACAACCTTAGTGAGCGGCTGCTGCATGAGGTGTCAGTGGCTCTGAAAAGAAGCACACTGAATTGCCTCTAATAAGGTCTCTCTCAAGTTAAACGCTGGGACTCTCAATGACTTCTGCACCGATCATCTTACACCACAATGGCTTGAGGTTAAAATGAGAGACTCCAGCAGAAAAAGAGAGCACCTGCAGAACCATTAAACTTTTAGAAGGCTTGTGGTAAGAAGTGCAGGGGCAGGGGAATGAAAGGATGATGTTACTTCTGTATAGGCCTTTTGCAGTTAATATATGATGTGCTGTTATCACTGAAGCAATTTCCATGTGACATTCAATGGGATGGAGTTAATATTTCTGGGTTTTGACCCAGAATTCTAATTGTCCATATGAAATATTTGCACTGATGAAGTATATGTATAAATCACTTTACTACTCAGATCAGTTAGCTTTCCAGCCAAATAAAGAATCTGCAGAAACAAACTGAACTGAATTCATGTTTCTACCCAGTGTCTTTATATTAGGGATTGATTCATCAAGAAAAACAGCTGGCGGCACTAATTGGTGCTAGAGTGGTGCTCAGTCAGGTGCAATCAAACCACAGCAGGAAAAGGGGACGCAATGATATAAATGAAGTGCCACTCAAACCTGAAATGTTAAAAAAAAAAGAGAGAACAGAATATGAGAGATGCAGAAAACATGATGGAAATATGACTTGAAGGTTATAGTTTCCCAATCATTCCATTTTCATGACTTTTTCCCTTTACCAGTACCAGATTGTTTTAATTGCATATTTAAAATTTCTGCTAATGGTTTATGGGCAAATCAAAAATGTCAGTTTTTTTGTTAATATTTGAAACAGTTTTTTTGTATGGAGTTTATATTTTTCACAAAATTTTGAAATTCCAATATTCCATATTTTTAAGAGTTACTGTGTTACTATGTGTACAGCAACAACAACAGCATTGTGTAGAAGCAGTTTTTAAAAGCCTTTGGAGCACAATAACCTGTCACCTGTTTGGCACTGTACGTTTTAGCACTACAAAATGGCAAATGGTAAATGGCCTGTATTTATATAGCGCTTTTAATAGTCCCTAAGGACCCCAAAGCGCTTTACATATCCAGTCATCCACCCATTCACACACACACATTCACACACTGGTGATGGCAAGCTACGTTGTAGCCACAGCCACCCTGGGGCGCACTGACAGAGGCAAAAGGTTTTAAGGACAGCCTACCTTCTTTTTGTTCCACGATACAAGGAGAAATACTGTACTTCATTATCTGCAGAGTAGACATGAAAGTAGAAATCTGAAACCAGGGAGTGACACCTCCTGTACTCCACATTTATTTATCCACTCCTGGATTCCATAATAAATGCATCTACATTTTACTATTTACTAGTCAATAAATAAATGAAATGATGCGTGCACAAGAGGAAAGCTAGGCTCACTGTAGGTCCAGTCTGATCAGTAATGGCATCCTAAGTAAACTGAATAAAAATCTGTAAGAATACATTGTAAAGTACCAGGAAGTGCACGGAATTTCCTGTCTTCATTTTTTATGGATTTTTTTTTTAAATACAAAATTTACAGTGACTAATATTAGAATAGAATAGAATAGACTTTTCTTAGCCCATGAATTAGAAATTTGGGTGTTACACAGCTCTTATAGCAAGGGGAATATGAAATATAAAAGGAAGACACAAAGTAATCCTATATACATAACCAACTGAAGTTCATATATACAGGCAACAATGTATGGAAATATGTATAAAAACTGTACGGAGATATGTAATAAAGTGTACAGAGTGTTAAAATATTGATTCATGTTATTACATTTTTGAAAGGTAGCTTTATTACAAACATTATTGCTTCAGATGTATGACTTTATAATAACTCTTTTATTCCATAATCGCTACTTTGGATCTGATTTACAAGTGGACTATGATAGTCTATGTAACATTCTTTCTTTGTGGAGTTTGCGTGTTCTCCCCGTATTTGCGTGGGTTCTCTCTGGGTGCTCCGGCTTCCTCCCGCAGTCCAAAGACATGCAGTTAGTGGGGATAGGTTTCTATGTTTTAGCCCTGTGACAGACTGGTGACCTGTCCAAGGTGTAACCAGCCTCTCTCTAACTAGAGAATGGATGGATGCGTATTATATTATAGGTTAAGGCTAAAACTATTAAACTAATAGTAAAAAAGTACACAACAGTTGAGTTTATGAAATGTGTTTTGTAGGCCAGCAGTTATCCTTGCATTATCTAAATGCCAGAATTAGCCATCATAAATTATTGTTGACTGATGTGTCTCTTTTTTGTGTTATAGGGACTAAAAATAGTAAATGGAATGGAAGTTGTGCTTTTCTACAATAACTTCCCACTTAAAACACTTCATCTTCAAGATAATTGATCAGGGTGATCAATGGGAGTCTGGTACCTTAGGTACTAGAGCCAACAATACAAAATAATCAACACTAAACACAAAACAATAGCTAATATGTTACTGTCTATGCGCAACACCAAACAGTGCCAACATATATAATACTAATGCTTGATGACATTATTAGGGAAGGTTAGAATACTGTGGAACCAGGTATGTTGCAGGACCCTGAACATATATGAGAGCTGTAACTTTTTGCACAATTGCTTTTTTGCTAACATGCACATCTCAATCAAAGCACACATGTTGCAGATGAGATTGTAGGTCTGTTAGGTAGTTAGAATCTGGCTACTACTATAGAATTAAACTAAATTCCCAAAGACCTCTCTACAGATTACATACTATTGAGCTGCATGGCTCTTCAGTCTATTGGGTGGATTGAATTGATGGAAAGCAGAGCTCTAAGAAGTTTTGTTCTATTTTTAACAGAATCATTCAAAGAACAATATTTGCTAATGCTTTGTTGCCTCCACAGCCAACATTGCCTCCCCCAAGGCTGCCCACCCCCAAAAGGGGACCCCAGCCTAGAGGCATGCAAAGGTAATGTGGGGGAAATTCTCCAATCAAATAAGCCATGAGGGACTCGCTGCTGAAGAGCGAGGGCTTCCTCTGCCTGCAGCGCTCTCCCTGGCTTTGTTCTTGTCGTTATCTTTGGTGGCAGATAATCCTGAATGTGCTGTGTGGATCACAGCTGCTTCACCAGGAATCAACCAGCGGCTCATCATGCATGTTAAACTCATTACATATTCAAAAGGAACTAAATCTCCTGAATATCTGCCTGCCGGAAGGGCATTGTGCATGTGTATTTACAGCCATGCATGTGTGTGTGTGTGTGTGTGTGTATCAGCTATGGAGCTCCATCCTTAAACAGGCTTTGCTAATGGCATTTTTCATCCCCCATTTAACCTTCCTCTTTCATCCTTCCTCTTGTGCACTCAAAAGATTTTGAAAACACTTTGATGACAAACTTCACTTAGTGCATTCTTTGGTGATGACCCAAAAGCAAATAACTGTTGAAACACACCTAAATATACATCAAGGCACTCAGATGAGGTGGCTGTGTTACACAAGGTCAAGGTTGTAACCACCATGTGTCTCTAAGGGACATGACCTTCTCCCAGTTTAAACAGGTTAGAGGAGACAATTGATCCTACAAGGGTCAAAGGTCAAACGGACCTACCTCTGGAGGTACACATCACGTCATTTTAAAATCTCTGGATGCAAGTTTTGATGTCCAGCAAAAATCAAAAATTATTTCACAGTACAGTTAAGTATGTTTTCACAGTATTTCTGGTTTAACTTTGCAAGTTGGATGGACAACATTGGATAAACTCTCTAGAAACACCCCGAGAAACAATATCCACAGTGTCTATTGTTTTTGACATTAAGTTTCACTTCACTATAGAGAAAGTCTTTATATATTATAATTTCTATTTCCAAAACTGGCTGAAAACCCAAGAGCAGCACAAACAAGACTACAGTAGCCCACAGACTGCGTATTTCACATTTTGTTACCTGGTGACATTAAACAACTCCACCATATAGGCAACAGCCTGCAAAGCTGTGCATAGGCTCTGAGCAGGAGCATTGCACAATAATACCAATCCATTAAACAGTGTTGCTGGAGGCCAAAACAGAGACTAAACACAGTTAGTAGTATTTCACATTTGGGTCTAGATGGGATAATAATTACATTGCTTTATTAGGGATGAAATTTTAAGAAAAAGCCAAAAAAAGAACTAAAGGAAAAATTTAGTTATTGATTTTTGAATATATTCATTGAGAAACTGCTTTTAATGCAATTTTATTTTTTTTACATTACATTTTATCTACAATCATAATTGTATTTACATTTATAGCTGACAAATAACTACGTAAAATAATGCTGAAAAATGTATTGAAACAGCATACACTTAGTCTGACCAGAATTCAAAACAAGCTTATGTTTGAACTCAATTAACAAAGACTGCAAAATCCAGAACTTAATAGGATAGGGTGTATACGCGTTCAGTATCCCATCTAATTAAGCTATATCCCAGCTAGACGGTTATTTGGATTTCTCATAAGAAGGATTAAAGCTAATGTGGACTTTCTGTAACAACAAAATGATAATGACTTGAGCAAAATCTTAAATGCAGGAGGCGACTGTTCTGAACAATAATATTGCCATAAAAGCAAAGCTCTATTGGATTAAATAGCTGCTGCCAATATAGACTAAATTTGTTCCACAAAGACAATTGCTGCAGAATACGACCATCAATGAGAGGGATTCTCTGTTTACTATACGAGTTGATCAGCTTACCTATAACTTATATTCTTGTACCAATCACATCATATTCTAGGATCTGCATGAAGGGAATTAAACAGCACATCGATCTACTGCAGACATGTGCTCAGTAATGTAGCTAAATTAGTCCTGTTGATAATGCGCTTGTTTGCATGTGTGGCTCAGTTAGTGGCCGCTGATCTATCTACAAGTCCTTACCTCCATATTCACCCACTAATCCTGTTCCCAGACAGGCTGATGCCAGATCATCAGTGACTTCAGGCTGGAGGGACCCGTGTCTCCACAAACACGGCTGTTAGACACCCCCTATAACAGTATTTACCAAGTATATGGATGGTGCAGTGAACTGTTCCACACCTGGCAGCTGCAAAAAATATGTACTTCTTTATACCATACTCACAAGCCCAGTTATGTAGGTTCATCTATTATATATAACACTGCTCTATCAAGAATTTTGCACTGTTTGAAAAATTCTTTGCATTTTTTAATAGAACAACAGAAACAAAGAAGCCACGAATCCCCAGTCAAAAAAGGCTAAACATGTATTATAAATGTGTTTATTGATTAATACAACCCATCTCGAGTGCCACTAAGTCATTTATTTTCAGCATTTTGTTGCATGAACGCTCAGTCATGCAGATAATTATGAGGCTACAGCTGCTGGTACAAAAGCCCTCTAGCTGGGATTCTCCCACAAACAGACAATAATTTTGGACTTTTACTGTACAAAAATGGATAGCAAAAGTCAATTTTAGTCTCTCCAATAATACATTAGAGCTGATTACTGGGCCTCAACATAACTTCTGAAAACACTGCCTTCAGATAAATAAAATCAACTTTCTAGGGTAACATTGTCCTTCTTGACAGCCAAAAATGTAAATTTATGTTCCCATTTATGTTCCGATTTGTATTGTTTCTTCTACATCTTAAGATGCAAGGTAGGTGCAAAGTACATTTTTTTATGTTTATTTAATAATATAATCTGTTCAGAGGTTAGCACTATCATTTCACAGGGAAAAAAACATCTTGGCTTCCGTTTTGGTGCGGCAGTTTTCTTCTGCAATCCAGTGAAATATGTTAGGCTGACTGGCCAGGTAGATCCAGTCTTGAGTGGTCAGTAAGACAGTACTTAATAAAAATATTTCATAGAGATAATTGATGCCCACTTTTGATTCTTTTTTTAACCTTTTAACATCCCCAAGATCATTGATGATCCATCTGGAAACAGGTATAGGGTTTCTGTTAAGTCAGAAAAACTGTCATTCCAAATTGTTTCAGACATGATTTGAAACATGATATGGTTTTTGAAGTTTTTTCAGTTTGGATTATTTAGTTTGTGACTAAAGCTAAACCCAACTCTTACCTCAGATAATTCTCAGGTGACCTAGCAGCAGTACAAGGGTTTAAAAGGTTTGATTTTGTACCAACACATTCAGTTACAAAATGTTTTGCCTATTTAATTACCTTTGTGGAGTGCTGGTCTCTTTAAAGTCCAAATCACAAGGCTACAAAAAGCACCGCTTTTCAAGTTTACAAATCCAGGGATTGTCCCCATTGATGATTCAATGTAATGTTAACAAGTTAATGAGGTACTAGACTTCTTTGAAAGTTTACATCACTAATAAGGCCTTTCAGTGTCTTTACCATCAAGATACATATATAAATATATATGCACATACATATATATGTACCTTCTTTAAATATGAAATGCTCAAATGTAAGCTGACACATTCAAAGATCCAACCATGCAGGTTTACTGCCAATAAACCCAGGCTATGATCAGGAGGTGTTGCCCAGACATCTATACCTCAGTCCCAGAAAGATGACTAAATATGTCAAAATGGACAAAGCATCTATGACCCAGGATCAATTTCACCTCCTGACATTTTTGTTTTTTACAGGAGCTTATTGGCTGCTGTGAGATAAACAATGGCAATTTCTTGGCTGGAAAGGGAGAGTGTGTGAGCAGAATAAAATTATGCCTCGAACACAAGGGCAAAAGAGCAAATCGTTGGAAAGAGAAAAACATATACAGTACTAGCTGCAAAATAAGTCAGTGCAATTTCTGGCAGGGCTTACTAAAATTGCCCTGATCATAAAATATATGCAAAGGAGCAGAGATCAGAACTGCTGCATGTTTATTTTTCATGAAATGTGGAGTTCTGGAAATAGGTTAGATTACTGTGATAATGCTTCTTTTATTTACAGGACGCATATGGACTGGGATTCACCATCACCCCAGTGCATGCTCAGAATTTCTATCAGATACTGCTGTCAGACACCCCCACTAGCACCAACACCATCTCCACCTCCCCATCCTCAATTCAGCATAAACCTGTCTCAGCAGATCATCCTCCTCCACACTTGCCATGATATCCTAGTCTTATCATCATCATCATCCATTGTCTGAGAAGCACAAGGGGAAATCAATGTCTGATCATGAGAAATGCACAGAATAAGGCAATCTGGGCTGTATATGACCTATAGGGGCAAAATATATTATATGTCTGCAGAGCTCAGGTCATAGAGAAGAGAGCCTGTCCACAGAGCCTTTGATTACACTACAAAGTCTTTAAAAATGCACTTGGGTCAATGGAACCCAAACTTGGATCGATAGCGCTTTTGAATCAACAGCTTTGTGGGTTTGTGTTGTCAGCTTGATTAGATTCAGGAGGAAAGTGGGTTGATGAGTAAACACGACAGCATCAATATTACATGAGACTGAAGATCCAACGATTTCTTTCTTTAATGTCTGTAAGAGATCTGGGTCGAATCCCCTTAATGCCCTGACATAAATACGTCCTGTTTTTCTCATGGATTAAGCTTAAAAACTGAACATAGAATATAGAAAAGTGTAAGAAGCAAGAAAAAGTAGAGAAAAAATTATCCAGTGCAAAGTCACATGTTCACACAACAGTCTAATTTTACCACATGAATCATTAATGTTATATAAACAAAGGAGAGAAAAAAAACACAATTCTTAAGGAAAAGAGACTACATCCTCTGGATGATAAATCAAAAACAACAAGAAGAAGTGGAAAGATTCTACCTTGGTCATATGTAGCCAGGGCACTGTCAGTGCTGTAGCTGCAGGGTGCTTGTGTTTCCCCAGTGAACTGAAGCAGATGTCAGCCGAGACACCTGCTCTGGCTCAACCTCCTCCTCCACTGCCTGTCGGGCCCAGCGTTGGGGTTGCCGCCCTGCCCCAAAATACACCCAGCACTTAGCCCCCTGGCATGCTATTGTCTTAAGCGCAGCCATGGATTCATGAACTCATTGAGACATGCTTGCGCATTTCTCATCTGTTGCATGAGATGTGAAAGATGTAAACTAATGGGAATGATAGCTGTTAATTTATAAACAAAAGGAGGTGTCGTTAGCATCATCATCAGTGCAGAAATATGACTGTGATTGCTTTCACAAAAATACACAAATTAGTGATAAGCATGGTTAAAAAAATTCTAAGGAGCTTAGAGTGTTTTACTGACAGAGGGTGGGGGTGTGCGCATGTGGTGGTGACTGGCCATCTGTTTGGGGACATTTCATGGTGTGATTGCATCAACACTCATATGATTGACTGACAGTTGAGTAATCCAATCTCTCCAATTCTCTCCGAGTGAGAGTGTGGAAAGAGTCTGCAAGGCACAGGGCAAGAGTTCTCGAAAGAACATCTAATCATGCGGTATAAAAAAATAAATATATAAACACATATATATATGCATATATTAAAAAATGTTGTGTAACTTGGCAGTGTCGGGTGAGTCCTTAGGTCATAGGTTGCTGCTTTAATCAGGCCCTGCTCAGCAAAGACACAAGGAAGGGTGACCTACATTTATCCTCATCTGAATGACAGATGTCCCCTGTGTTTGCTGCACAGTGGTGGTGCTCATTCTTTAGTGATTACAGCTGCACGCTCTCAACTTGTGTAGCAGAAAAGATAATCTGGGAGTATTCTGTAATCAGGGGTTTCATGCATTCAGTTCTTAAGGGGGCACAATTTCAGAATTCCATGACATTACTGATCAATTTATGACCAATGTTTGATTCGAGAAACCACATCTGTTCTGAAACGAAATTTGTCATGATATCCAAGACACCAGTGATGCGTCTAGCCCCTGTGCAATCACAGGCTGTAATTTAATTAATGAATAAATTAATTTCAAGAGAATAATGAAAATTACTTTCCAAACAACATCAAATGCTATTTACATTTCCCTTTTCCAAAAAGTTGCTGGTTGCCTCATGACCTTCACACACCAGTGTGTGTGAAGCATAAAATCTGTGTGATTATTTCACTGGATTATTTGTGACTTCTTCTTTTTTTTTAAACCAGGCTCAGTATTTGCTAAATAAACAGATCTGACCAATCAGACCACTGCATTTGGCAACAAGTGCAGTGTAGCTCAAAATGTGCACCGGTCCTGAATACACATACAGTAAAATAATGCTATTTTACCTCAGACACACAGCTAGGCGCTGCTGGTCAATTGGATCTCTAAAATGATTTCTCTGCCTCCTCAGATGTGGTCCCAACCCTGCCAATCACAGCTCAAACTGCCCCACTGGCATCCTGAAATTTGGACAAAATTTATGATACAGCTTCAACTCCTGGATCAAACCATGAATTTCTCCCTGCTGATTTCTCGTGTGATCTGGGTGAACTCTGAATCTGTTTCTTCTGTTTCTTGTTTAGAAACATCACATCAAACATCACAACCAGCTCATCACTGCTTGATGTCAACTTTATTTTGTTTTCAAATTCTTCTGAATATGTCACTTTTTTGCAAAGCGCTTGGTGTATCCTGGCCTCTTAACCGCTTAATACCAAATTACTGGCAACTCATCTAGAGTGTATTTGGGTAAGATTTGCATCAAGCTCTTGTTTGGATTTATTTTGGAACACCTACATAAAAGAGGTTTTAACAGAAAAAACTGTAAAACTTATCTGAGGGGTAACATTTAAAGGTTTATGAATGTTTTCTATAACGCATTGCTTAAAACATGCAACAGTATCTGCCCCCAGCTTGCACTTAATATTTTTTTTTACCTGTTCATGAATAAAAACTTTAATTTGTTGCTTTGTTAGGCCACTAACAAGATCTTTTAATATCAGTGGATAAGGTTTCATTATGTCCTATAAACCTACAATAAAAACCTGTATTCTGTGTAACTAAATCAGGTTTGCATTATTATACGTCTGACACATTGATGTGGATGCGCTTCTGTTGCTTTGATTTCTTTTTGTAACTTGGCCTGTGGATCATAGAGCTTTTTTCTCTTTGATGTGATGAATGGCTAAACTGGTTCATTAATCCACACAGTCATTACAACAGAAACCTGGCTGTCAAAAAGGCCTGGCTAATCTGTAGGCATTGCAGTGAGGGGATTGCATCTATCATGTTACACACCTCTACTGATGTTCTTCATTGTGAAGGTAAGGTCAAATTTCACTCTCCCACTCATACACACAAACACACACACACACACACACACACACACAAGTGTACAAACAACTAGCTTCAACTCACCAGTATTTTAAGATCCTCTACACATTTGTAAAATATGCACATAGAAATTTTTTTTTAATATTATTGAGGAGCAATACCAGTGTGTTGTGAGACAAAATTGTGAATAATTTCTGATCCAAAGTTGTTGTGTCACATCATGGATATACACACTGAACATTTTGCATTTGAAAAAATAAAGTCAACATCAAGAGACGATGAGTTGGTTCTGATGTTTCTAAGCAAGGAAAGACAGAAACAGACATTCTTGGTTTGTCCAATTCTCATGGGAAGCAGCAGCAGGGAGAATTTCATGGTTTGATCCAAGAGTTGAATCTAATAATAATAATAATGTATACTTATATTGATCCCTGTGGGGAAATTCTGTATCATGAATGCTTTCCTACATATTTCAGGATGTCAGTGGGGCAATTTGAGCTCTTGTTATCAGAGTTAGGACCACATCTGAGGAGGAAGAACTAATTTCAGAGAACCGGTTAACCTGAAGCAGTATCTAGGTGTGTGCCTGAGGTAAAATAGTATTATTTTACCATTTCCATATCATTTTATATTGAGTACCGATGTGAATGTTTGAAAGTATTTGCCCACTTGTTGCAAAATGCAGTGGTCTGATTGGTCAGATCTGTTTATTTGGATATGAAAATCGAGCTTTGTTTGAAAAAATAAATGACACAAATCCGTCCAGCAAAATTGCACAGTTAATGTTAACATCTGCATTAAGAATTGGTGAGTCCAAAAAATATTTTTCATGAATGAAATACTTGCAAGGATTTTACACATTTGGTGTGTAAAGGCCTTTCCTGATACTTCTTTGCTGTGATACTGGGTTGTAAGTGCAAAAAGACAACAATAAATATAAGAAGAGCAAGAAATAAATATACACTTTAAATTTACAATTTACAGTTGAATGATTTAAAGTGACCTTGAAGTGGTTTGAAATGATCAGGAAATACTAATACACAGTGTTTGTAAGAAATACTAATTTCAGTGGAACATCAATTGGCTCTCCCAAACATTTTTTAATCCCATAGGCCCAAAGCTAATTTTCACATTAATGATAAAACATCTCCAAACAGCCCCCCAACTATAACACCAAAATAAACAACCTATGGATGAGGCAATCCACCTTATCACCCTCCCAGTCCAGAGAGGATATTTAAAAGAAACTTCCCAGCAAATACTACTACTATAAATAATAGCTTAATAAAAATGTGTCAGTAGACAATGTTCTCAATGTTCTCCACTGTACTTCACCACATTTGATTCACTAAGAGGGTTCTTCAAAGACTGTGCCATTTCAGGTCAAGGAGCTCTGGAGTTTAAAAAAAAGTGTGTGGTTATGTGTTAATTAATTGCATAAAAATTGCATTTGGTAAGGGATTGATAAAAAGCATAGACAAGTCTGCTTTTTAAGGTCTCAGTGAGGTCAAGAAAAACAAATGCTACACAACTGCATTTTAGATAATAATGGCATTTGAGTTTTCTGACTCCAGTTTTAGGAAGACTGTTTCTTACTCGAACATGACAGTAAGAAATAAGAAAAATGTTCTCAAAAACCAATCAAAAAGTTCTGATTTTAAGATTTATTTCCTAAATCCAAACAGGTATCAAAGAATCTGGAAGTAACTTTGAATCAAACTGGATTTCTGGCCTGATTCAGATTTACCACCCAGCAGTCTTGGACCTTGTCCAACCCCTTTGAGCATGAACAGAGGCAAAGCACAACAACTAGGTCCCAACATATGGCATTTCATTGGTTTTAGAATGTGACACGCAGCCATTTCCACATATAGATATAAATGAATGTTGTATGCAAAAATGTATTGCTCTTCTTCAGTTTCTTAGTTATTATGCGTATGATTAACGAGAGTTTGACTAAAAGGAACATGAATGATCTTGAAATACAAGCTGTGATTTGTGAATTTTGCCTCAGCATCTCTGTAACTTTGATCTGCCACTTCATGATAACTTTCTGTGGTTGCATTTTGAAAAATCACCTCATACAGGAATATCTATCTAGATACTTCACAAACATGTTCTACTTACTGGTTCTTTGGGTCTCGCACTGTACTGGTAAAACAATGTGTTTAAAACATCAAAAGCTGTAACAGCAGCTTGCTCCAGTCTAGTGAAAGTGGTAAATGGACTGATTCTTATATAGCGCTTTTCTACTCTCCTGGCGTACTCAAAGCACTCTATAACTTGCCACACTCACCCAATCACACCAGCCCTTTCTTTAACCTGAGTGCTTTCTAACAATATTCACACACATTCATACTCCAATGGATGCATCAGAGAGCAACTTGGGGTTAGTATCTTGCCAAGGGATACTTGACACACAGATTGGAGGAGCCAGGGATCAAACCACCAACCTTCCAATCAGTAGGTGACCTGCTTTATGTCCTGAGCTACAGAAAGTGAAATTTAGAGACTGTATAGTGAAATACATTTTATGTAGGGTGCCTATATACAATGTATAGCGACCTGAAACAACATATTCGATGTGTACCCAAATATTGAGAATATGGGGGGTTTTTTTTGCCTTGTTCTCGCCACCAGATGAGATCAAGTTGTATTGAAAATGGCATTTGCTGTTTACTGCCAAACAAGTTAACTGTGTGGGGAGGAGAAATTAGGGGAGACAGATGCTCACATCTCAGAAACTCATTAAAATGAATGAAAGGCATTAGACTGGGGCAAATGTTTTTATCTGTAGCCAGTGGGAATTTGAAAATTGATTGAACATGGTCAGGGAATGGGAGGTTCTAAGGAAGATTATTGGCATGTTATGCCTGTGACAGACACCTCAATGCTGGCTTTGCTGACAGTAGAAATTAAATTGTCTTTTGAAGATATTACGCCCCTCATTGCCTTTTCTTACAAAGAAATAACTGGAACAACTTAATTATGCTCCCTAAAAAGATGAAGATGTTGTATACTGTATTTCAGCACGTCACAGGACATGTGGCTTGGAGAAAAGATACACGAGGATGAATAATAAAAAATAACTTCAGTAGTTTTTCCCTTTATCCCTTTGGCTTTTACCTATCACATCACTGCTGACTCTGTTGAACCACACAACACATGTCCATGTAAGATTTAGAGCTGCTCTCAGTTACTTATGTTACTTTTGACTAATGCTCAGTGATCCTGAGTACCTTCCGTTGTCTCTGTTGTCATCTTATGATGGTACAGTATCATGTTTTTTTTTTCTAGCACTGATGGGGTTTATGAACATTTACCTATGCAATTTTACTCTAAAGTCACTGAGTATGGCCACATTTTTCTTTTACAAATGCACATGCTACACACAACTCAGACAAATCTGCAAAGGACTGTTGTGATGTGGGGGTTGATCCACTCATTAACATTGCAAATGAAAGTGAATCTAGTCTAAATATAGTATTTCATAAACAAATATAGGTTACTGGGACACAAGAAACTGTCTTGTCTTTAGTCCCATGGGGGTTGTATTCTCAACCTCAAGGAGCTTTAGAAGAGTAAGCACTGATTTCTTAAAAAAAAAAAAATGCTGGCTTTGTTGTCAAGCTCAGAAGCCATCATATGCAGATTTGTGGAGGTGGGCTATGCATCCTTTGTGGTTCAACCAGTACATCTTATGTACATTTGTGGATGTTCAAATGGTGCTCCTCAATTTCCACTTTTGATCACTTTACTTCATAAAATATACATTTATATATATATAATATATAATATACCTTTATGCAAACTGCATTTCGTTGCCCTGTACCTGTGCATGTGCAATGACAATAAAGTTGAATTCTATTCTATTCTATTCTTTGCCTTTTTTTTTTATAATGTTCAGGCATAAGTTATCATGTCTGCACCACACACTCTTAACCTTTTTCCACTACTACGTACTTGCCTTAACTCAGATTTGCTCCATTGCAATCAAGTACCACTTAACGTGCGTGTTGTTATAGCAAACCGGCCGAAAGTCCCGTGCCGTCATTTGTATGCAACATGAATGCCACAACAAAGGAGCATGTGCCTCATTCTGGGACTATTGTATTGCTTTTTGTGCAGGCACTTCCTTCGTTACCGGGTTTCAAAAATGCCGATTTTGATTTTCGTCAAGGAGGCACTGTCGTGACTCATCAAGTGACACCACTGACTAGCCAATCGGTGGCATACGGTCTGCTGACATCACATTTTCCAAGACCCTGGCCAAGCAAGTACTAAAAAAGTACTTGGTACCAGGTACTACCACCTAACCCTAACGCTAAAAACTGAACACGTACTAGTGGAAAAGAGCTTTTTATGTGCACATACAAAACTGTGCACTCTGTTTTAACTGCTTGATATAAACTTTTTTTTTTCTTGCAAGTGTCCATTTTCATTTACAATGGAATATGCTAATGGAAACTAACACAATCTAATCAAACTATGATGTTGGATTTTTTGGTGAAATTAGTTTCCAGTCAAAAACAATGCAAATGAAATATAAGAGAAATAAAAATAGTATTTAACAGCTGTCCTTGTACACTGGACAATGCCATGAAATCAGTTTGGTTCAGTGGCCATGCTTAACATGACAGTAAAATGTAAACTTGCATTTTGATTCTTCAGTGAGATTATATTACTTGAGATTTTGTCTATAAAGAATAAAAGTGACCTACATAAAAAATGACCTTTAATAAAGTCCATGAAAACACAAAAAACTAAAGACTGATTGCCACAGAGATGGTTAGAGACATTCACAAATACGACTTTTCCTCCATTCAGTCTTTCAGCAGGTAATAGGACGCTTTCCATCTTTCCATCTACTTAAGTTGGCCGAGATTCACCTCAGAAACTGTGCTTTTATTCACTTAGCAGACAGTGTGATTCATAAAGAGGTAGATTACGGTATACTATGAGTCATGCCCAACCACCAACCACAGCTCATATTTCAAGATCATTCATGTTCCTTTTAGTCAAAGAGAACATGAACACTGAAGTTTTCCTCTGCCTAAAATTACAATTACACGTCATGAACTTGGAGTGTATGACATGTTTCTCCCAGAAGGTAAGCACATAAAACGTATGTCATCCAGTTTTTATAGCCTGAATAAACTCCATCACGGTTGAGCAAGCATCCAAACTTATATTTGTATTCTTTCACAAATTCATTTATCATTAGGCTGACTAACTAGCTCCTGCTTTGGGGGAAAACTGAATTGTGTCATTAAATGTAGAAGAAATTTGAAAACTCAAGGAAATTACCACAGAGCTATGCCCTGTGGCTTATGTAATGATTGCTATGTTCAGAGTGTTAGCATGCTGACATTTAATAATCAAAGTCATACAGAAATTACAATTGTTGATTGGAACTGATTTTGAAACTTTTTGACAACTTTTTTGGTTTTAGCTTTTCGGTTGTACTTAAGGAAGCCTGCCATCACATGATCACTACTGGTATTTATCCCATAGGGAACATTACATCTGCTCCAATTGTCATTTAAATTCACCCATCACCTCATGGGACCACTCATCCTGTTCCAAGTAAGCCAAACAGCAAAGCCTAACTTCTAACCTTAACCAATAGTCAATTGGTGGCATCACACCCAAAAGGTGGATTAAGTTGTAAAATCGAGAGGAAGACAGAGAAGCAGGTGGTAGTTCCTACTGCCAGTGGACAGTAGCTTCGCCAAAAGATGGAAAGGGTTTCGATTGAATTTGAATCTCCTTCAAGTGCCCATTAACAGTAAAATATGTTGTGCATCATTTGGCCACAATAACCAGGTACTGTGTCCTTGAATATGATTATTAAATTTTCCACTTTGTACAGGGGTACACTCATTTTAAGGGTAATCTGTGTCTGTTGTTTATTTGTGTTACTAAGTTTACCTCAAAATTCCGGTCACTTCACATCTATGCGTGATCAGATAACCCCTGAGACTTCCTCCCTGATGTCAGCATTTCCTTTTTCACTTAATGTCTGTCTTTTTGTCAGGTGGTTTTCTCATTTACCCACAGCACACCTGCCAAAGAACACAAAAAAAGATTTCATCCATCAAACCAGAGCAGAGTGGAACACCCAAGCACGGAGAACTGAGCCCCCAGAGAGACTGTCATCCTCAAGTTACCATGCTGAACATAACTCTAGGTCTGGACATAGAAAGGCAGATGAAAGCCAGAGACAGAGGAAGTCAGCGAGCCAATGGACAAGTGTCAGGAAAACGAAAAGATTGGAACTGAGGGTAAATTTTCAAACAGTAAAATAAAACGTGTGGTAACCACACAACAAACAAAGCCCAAACAAGATAGTTTCACCACTTCAAACCAGATTAATGTCTTATTTTCAGAGAGAAACACTTATTGGTTATAGAATAGATTATCATAGACAAAGAGCTGTATTTAAAGTTTTCTGGACAGCATATTTTATCTGTGCCACCGAGTCATACTTCAGTGTTTAAAAAAATAGATATATTATGTAACATTGCTATGGATAATATTTGTTTGCTTTATATTGCAGTTTTACAGTTTCCATGTCTGCATGTCTATGTGAGAGTCTGCTTGGGAACTTTAACGGGCGACCGTGGCTCAGGGGGTTGGAAATTGTATCTGTAACCGGAAGGTCGCCGGTTCGATCCCTGGGCTCTCTGTCCTGGTCGTTGTGTCCTTGGGCAAGACACTTTTGCCTACTGGTGTTGGCCAGAGGGGCCGTTGGCACAATATGGCAGCCTCGCTTCTGTCAGTCTGCCCCAGGGCACCTGTGGCTACAACTGTAGCTTGCCTCCACCAGTGTATGAATGTGAGAGTGAATGAATAGTGGTATTGTAAAGCGCTTTGGGTGCCTTGAAAAGCGCTATATAAATCCAATCCATTATTATTGATGTGTGGTTCCATACAGACATTCACATACCCGCCAATTTGTTGTAACCCTGTGGACAGTTGGGCAACCTTGGTAGTTTTAACTTAATTCAATTCAATTTTATTTATATAGAGCCAAATCACAACAAGTCGCCTCAAGGCACTTCATAGATACAGAGAAAAACCCAACTATCATATGACCCCCCATGAGCAAGCACTTTGGCGACAGTGGGAAGGAAAAACTCCCTTTTAACAGGAAGAAACCTCCGGCAGAACCAGGCTCAGGGAGGGGCAGCCACCTGCTGCGACCGGTTGGGATGAGAGAAGGAAGACAGGATAAAAGACATGCTGTGGAAGAGAGACAGAGGTTAATAACAGATATGATTCAATGCAGAGAGGTCTGTTAATACATAGTGAGTGAGAAAGGTGACTGGAAAGGAAAAACTCAATGCATCATGGGAATCCCCGGCAGCCTACGTCTATTGCAGCATAACTAAGGGAGGATTCAGGGTCACCTGATCCAGCCCTAACTATATGCTTTAGCAAAAAGGAAAGTTTTAAGCCTAATCTTGAAAGTAGACATAGTGTCTGTCTCCCGAATCCAAATTGGAAGCTGGTTCCACAGAAGAGGGGCCTGAAAACTGAAGGCTCTCCCTCCCATTCTACTTTTAAATACTCTAGGAACAACAAGTAAGCCTGCAGAGCAAGAGCTTACTTGAAATGATGTCAGTCCACTTCCTCTAATGATTACTTGAGGTTGATTCCAAAGTAAGCCAGGCCCAGTAGACCATGTAAAATATGTCTATTAAAACATGAAAAAAAGCAATATTACTTTTGTACTTTTTAAAAATAACATAGCCATCTTATATGGATACCGTAAGACTTCAATTTAGAGGTGTGGTTTTCTGTCGCGCTGTGGGGAAAGTCACAAACTTTGTGCTTTAGTTTTGGTGTGAAAAGTCTAGTATTTTATTAGTACCAGGTGTATTCAAAGCATCTACTCGACCATTTTCTAATATTTTTGCATGCATTCTCAAGCATGTATAGTGCTAGCAATGTAGAAAGGCTTGCGTTAAAATTAGAAATTTACATAGGGAACATCATCCTGTCACCTTCATGACAACAATAGTCTGAGACCACATTCAGAATCTGAGCTACGCCTGAGCTAGTGTGCTCTACCTGATAATTATTTTTTCTTTAGTTTAGGGGAGTTTTTCCCACGTTTTATCTGTTAGTGGATTACTTTATTTGTATCTCAGCTTGTGTTGTCCCCTCACTTTGTATCAGTCTTTGAAAGTCTGACAATTTAGAAACACTTCCAAACGAGTTTTGTCATCACAGTGTTCACTACTTTGTGTAAAAGGTCAGATTTCACTGAGTTGTTCCACTAAATTATCTTCACCTATTACAAAGTTTTGCCTCGATTTCCACCAGAAAAACAAAAAAGAAAAAAAACGTAATTCTTTTACAGAGACCGCTCTCAGACTGTAATGGGTTTTTTTCAGTCTACAGCCAATAGCAAGGCAGGACCATGCCCGTTCAGTTCTGTATGGTGTCTCATAAAACTTGCACTCCACCATGTGTTTGCTGCGGAGGAAAAACCATAAAGGATATTTTCATTGTCACTAGGTAATCCTCGGCCCCCATCCCTATGACCAGACCAGACATTTACAACTTGTGCCTCACCTGCCTACAGTATTCATCTACCGTATGTGACTGTTAATAATTTGTGACCTCAGCTATGCCAGACTGAAAGAGGATGCAGGGTTGTTACTTGTAGCTCAGAGAACCTGATATTTCCATTGTCTGTTAACTCACAGCAGCTCTGTTTGACATTTTGCAGGAGGACCAGGAGACCTAGAGGACCTGGGTTACACAGAAGCTGCAAATCTTTGTGTTTGTTTTAATCTGCATTCACTGCCAGATGACTGAACTATAGATCAGACTTTTACTTCACTTAAAATATGTCACGTGTGAGATAATGTCCCTTGGGAAGACTAGAGTGAATATCGCATCAGTCAAATGACTACATTAAAGCAGAATTCCAACATTTTGTGACACGGGAATCTAACACAGTATTTGTAGATGCCTAAAACATCCATCAGTAGAAATAAACTGCAAGTTTATAATTGAAAGCCAAGTGTGTTTGTTTGTTTTTTCCTTTTCATATATATCTACTTCTGTTTTTGTGTGGTTTTATTGTGGGCAAAGTGGATCTGCAGAATCACTTGGTTCTGGGCCATAGTGAACCAGGGGACCACAGAACTAGAACAACATGAATGCAAAGACTGAATAGCTCTCCTACGAATACGCTACTATAAATTTTGTGAATCGAGTCTAGTTCTAAGGCAGGGGTGGGGAACTCCAGGCCTCAAGGGCCGGTGTCCTGTGGGTTTTAGATATCACCCTGGGTCAACATACCTGAATCAAATATATATATATATACATATACATATATTTGTGCGAGGCCCAGTATATGGTTCATACAATAATTGACACCTGTGTCAGTTACAGCCATACCAATTATAACCGCAACAATCAACCTTGCATATGCTGCCTGGATGGCGCGAGACCTTAGAACCAGACACGATTCACAAACCGGTCAATTACACAATTATAAGACTATTTCTTTCAAAAGTTTCTTAGTTACACTGTAAAATCGAATTAGTTCATAGAACTCAAAAAAACTATGCAAACTTGTTGCCTCAAAAAAATTGAGTAAAGTTTAACTTAAGATGATTAAGCTAGGGCAACTTACCCATTTTGAGTACACTGTACAGCCTCATTAGTTAGCCAGAGGGGCCGATGGCGCGATATGGCAGCCTCGCTTCTGTCAGTCTGCCCCAGGGCAGCTGTGGCTACAACTGTAGCTTGCCTTCACCAGTGTGTGAATGTGAGAGTGAATGAATAGTGGTATTGTAAAGCGCTTTGAGGGTGCTGAAAAGCGCTATATAAATGCAATCCATTATTATTATTATTATTATTATTATTATTAGTTCCCAGAACTCAAAAAAATTGAGTAAAGTTTACTTAAAAATTATTAAGTTAGGGCAACTTACTCATTTTGAGTACACTGTCCAACCTCGTTAGTTCCCAGAACTCAAAAAAACTATTCAAACACGTTGCATCAAAAAAAAAATGAGTAAAGTTTACTTAAGATGACTAAGTTAAGGCAACTTATTCACTTTGAGTACAGAGTAAAAACCTATTTTGTTTCTAGAACTCAAAAAAATATGCAACCTCTTTGCCTCAAAAAACACTGAGTAAAGGACAACTTATTCAACGTATTCATTGCAAGTCTGCAGTATTAAGAATAACTTGATATTTCTGACTGTACAATACTAATTGTTTACCTGCTGACAAACATTTCAAGTTCAACTAAATGAAAAAACAATTTGTGGTAACCTGAATATAATTAAAAATAATTAACAACACTTTTTGTAATGATGTTAAAATCAGCCCAACTTTTATTTTCAGATGCAAAAAAGTATAACAGCCAACATACTGGACACTGTTCTGCTGAATAACAATTATATTGCCATCACTAATCTTACAATTAAACAAAGTCTCAGATTTAATTATTCTGAAAATAAGTTTAGGCCTACCACAAGTTTGTTTGGTACTTACATTACGTACATAATCAAAATAAAAAATATTTATTGTTCTTTCACAAGTGCAGTCTCTGATTTAAACAACACATTTGTTTTTCATTCCAACACAGGAGCTGGAATGTTGTAATATTTTAAGGATGGCTTGTTTCCAGTCCAGGCATTACTGCCTGAATGACTATCATGGATCAAGGTGATCCAAATGTAGGTGCAGAAGAAAGTCTTTAACTTCCCTTAAGTACAGTGGCAGTGGATGTGGGTTGGAGATGTAATGAGCTTGAACCTGCAGGCGACCATCTTAACTCATCTCTGCTGGTGTCCTGCAAGCAAACAATCATATTTTTTGGAACATGAACTTAATTGCTTTCTTAAAACATTTTTTTTTTTGCATTTTGTATAGAACACACTCCGATTTAGACAATCTCAGGCTCCCTCCCTACCGGAGAGGTGACATTCAATGTCCCACTTGTCAGTCTGGATACCCCTGACCACCACCCGACACACAATAATGTCATGAAAGCATCATTTTAAAAAGGGCTATGCAAACATGGCCAATAGCTTTCATTCTAATGATGTGCAAAATGATTTGGGCACAAAACAAATTTTGCTGTTAGAAAACTTGCAGACTTCACTATATACAGTGTAGACCCTCTAAACTAAGTTTGGGGGGTGTGATCTTTCAAGAAATGCAGACCAAACTGTTGTTGTTTGTTTACTTACACAGCATGTCTTGTAGAATTAACTGGAGTCACCAGCAACAGCATAGTGCAGTCATATCTCAAGTCTAATAACAGAAGACAGGAAAAGATCAGTAAAGAAACAACTTCCCCAAACCAAAGCACAAATAAAACAATAAGTAAAACAGGCTGATCTAAAGTATGATTAAAGTTCAGCCTGATTAATAAAAATGTCACTGACAATTGCTAATATATTGGAAAACCAAAATACTTACCACTGAGTTGATGTCTTTCTGTCCAACAGTAGGAGTGCTGGTCCCGAGCCTCAAAGACAGCAAGAAGCAAGCAGAGGGAGAAAAAACAGAACATTTTTTAGAAGCTGATTTGATCCTTAATGGCTATAATGCAATCATTATAACTTTCAACACAGAAGGTCAATGTAGACCCCATACAACCAAATTAGACTAACACATATAGTATTAAAACACCATCTACTACTGTGTCTGAATGTGTGGTACTGGCAATGTCAGTTTAGGCCTAAAGAGATGTGTTTTAAAAAAAGACCACCTAATTTAAATATAATCATTACATGTTTGTTAAAAGTTAACTTCCAATATATAAAGTTTCTGATAAGCAAAAGGACCAGATCTAACATATGGCAGGGTTTATATGTAACATAATGTTTCTTATGATTCAACTGTGGAACTTAACTTAATTCTTTAGAAGGACAAGCTATAATACTTTATTCTCAATTATAAAGCCAACCTAGACTTTAACCATTTAACAGGCCACTATTCTGGATTATAGCTTTCACAACAAAACTTGTTTTTAAAAACATTTTTTAACAAAACAAATACTATTGTTATTATTATTTGAAATGTAATTAAACAGAAAAGTGGTTAAATATAAAAGCAGTTTGCTTATGTTGTTAAAGAAAGGCTAGATTTCACATTAGAATAGAATAGAATAGAATTCAACTTTATTGTCATTGCACATGCACAGGTACAGGGCAACGAAATGCAGTTTGCATCCATCCAGAAGTGCTTTAGTGATATAGATATATTACAATATATATTAGCAATAATATAGATATGTGAGTATATTACAGAAATGGGTCTATTATGGTATGTTATAATGTACACGGTATGAAGTATGTTGTGAATATTCTATAACTATAAGTATGTACAGGCTGTAGTGAGTACAAGCTATGTACAGGCTATGAACAGGATATAAATATGAAAAACTATACAGAATATGAAATAAATAACTTTACAGAATCTGAGATATACAGCTATACAGAAATGGGAACTATGCAAGTTGTAAACAGTTGTAGGATTAAAGATTATCGAATGTACAGAATGATTATTTACACAGAGCTATACAGTAGTGCAGTTAAGATAAGTGAGGGTGTAGATAGTTTCTACAGAGGCTATATAAAGTGCTAGTGGTTGTGAGTGGTGGTTCAGTCCATGTTATTATTGTGTGTTTGAGGGTACAGTTGTCCATTGTGGGTGTGTGTATGTTCAGTCCATGAGTTTAACGTGGGTCAGATGTCAGGAGGCAGAGTTCAGGAGTCTGACAGCTGTGGGGAAGAAGCTGTTCCGGTACGTGGTGGTCTTAGTAGGAGTCTTAGGAGCATTTTTGCAAATATGTGATGTCTTGCTAAATCGAGCAGATATTTGAACTTTATACGGCTACATTCTCGCCTGAAAATATCTTAAAAGTTTATTTTGTGACCCAGAAAAAGAAATATTTAAAAGTAATATTGCTGCGTTTGAGTTTTGGACAATTGCATTCTGGGATATTTAGCTCTACCAAGTCCACACAAGTCACCACTAGTGATGGGATTTCCAGCTCTTTTTAGAGAACCAGCTCTTTCGGTTCGGCTCACTAAAAAGAGCTGGCTCTTTTGGCTCCCAACAAGCTCTTCGGGTTGTTTTGTTGCTTTAATTAATTTATTATTAACAATAATATGAAATTATGCACAAAAGGAATTACTAATGTAAAAAAAAGTGGTTTTATTTATATAAATTTTATATATAAATATATGCGGTAGCCCCTAGAGACAAAGCACGTACAAACTCCAAAAACCACGTACAAATTCCAAAGCACATTTCTAGCGTTAATTGAACTTCCAAAACAGAGCTACCTAGATCACTTAAATTACACAATTGAAAGCATATGTGTATGGTTTGTGTATTTATACACAAGCACTCATATATATTCAAATAATTTAATTTTGTTCATTTACCTGTTACTACCACACACCAAATCCGGTCATTGGTACTTGCTGGCTTGTGTAGCCACTAGGTAACAAAAGCTCAACACTGCGCCTAGCATTCTGGAGCACTTCTGTTGTGTTCTGTACGTGTTTTGGAGTTTTTACGTGCTTCTGAGTTTTTACGTGTTTTGGAGTTTGTATGTGCTTCGGACTTTGTACGTGCTATGGAGTTTTTACGTGTTTTGGATTTTGTACGTGCTTCGGGGTTTGTACGTGCTTCAGAGTTCGTACGTGTTTTGAAGTTTGTACGTGCTTTGTCTCTAGGGGCCACCGTAAATATACTTTTATTTATTCACTCCACATAAAATGTAATAAATAAATCATATAATACAAAAAAACAACTATTCACAGTTCAACTTTTAACTATTTAAATTTTCAGCTTTTTCCTTTTAACCCTTGTGCAGCCTGGACCAAAAAAAAAAAAAGAAGGGGGGGGGGGTCACGCAGACCCCAGGTCTCGTCACGAAACAGGGCTCCGGTTTGCGGTGGGGGCAGATGGGGGTCAGGCGGACCCCCGGCTATAGCGAGTCTCGTCACAGCGTCGGACAAAGGCACCTAATTGGTTGTAACCCTCCATCGATCGTGTAAGTTACGATGGCAAACCCAAAGCGCCACGGCAACGACTCTCAACTTCACATCACCATCATCATCGTCTCCTTCTCGAGAGTGTTCGCGTACACCGGCCTCAGTGAGGACCTCGGACTCTCCGTTCCTCCTCGACCTCCTTCCTCCTTCTCCCCCGTTCTCCTGCTCCTCGCAGGCGAGCGCTTAGCCGGATGGGCCTCGGGTTACGCGTAAACCGGCCTAAGTGGGGACCGCGGGCGATCCGTGCTCCGTGGGTACTCTGTGACCCCTTAGTGAGCATGATGGGGTATTTCGCAACCCCACACCACATTCGTAAGTTACGATGGCAAATACTGGGGTCTCGAGGGACCCCGAACCACCGGAGCAAACATCTCTCAACTTCACATCATCATCATCATCGTCTCCTTCCTCCTTCTCCTTGGTCCTTCTACCCTGCGCTTGCAAACGCTCAGCTTTACAGAGGGTAGTATTCACGTAAACCGGCCCTCTCCTCAGTTCTCCTGGGCCTCGCTGTTGGACGCTTGGCTTTACAGAGGGCAGAGTTCGCGTAAACCGCCCTCCTTGAGGGCCTCAGACTCTCCCTGCCGCCTTCCTACCTCCTTCTGCTCCATTCTCCTGCTCCTCGCAGGCAAGCGCTTAGCCGGGTGGGCCCCAAGTTACACATTCGTGAGTTACACACAACTCACATTCGTAAGTTACGATGGCAAACACTGGGGTCTGGAGGGACCCCGAAACGTCGGAGGAAACAACTCTCAATTTCACATCATCATCATCATCATCTTCTCCTTCTCGGTAGTGTTCGCGTAAACCAGCCTAAGCGAGGACCTCGGACTCTCCCTGCTTCCTAGTCCTCCTTCCTCCTTCTGCTCTGTTCTCCTGCTCCTCGAAGGCGAGCATTTAGCAGGATGGGCCCCAGGTTACCCGTAAACCGGCCTAAGCGGGGACCTCAAACTCTCCCTGCCTCCTAGTCCTCCTACCTCCTTCTGTTCCGTTCTCCAGCTCCTCGCAGGCGAGCGCTTAGCTGCTGGGCCCCGGGTTACGCGTAAACCAGCCTTCGCGAGGACTGGGGGTGCTTTCTACTCCGTGGGTACACTGTGACCCCTTAGTAATCGCGATGGGGTATTTCGCAACCCCAATGCACATTCGTAAGTTACAATGGCAAACACTGGGGTCTGGAGGGACCCCGAACCGCCGGAGGAAACACCTCTCAACTTCACATCATCATCATCATCGTCTCCTTTTCGGCAGTGTTCACGTAAACGGGCCTAAGTGAGGACCTCGGACTCTCCCTGCCTCAGCGTCCTCCTTCTTCGCCCTGCTCCGTTCTCCTGCTCCTCGCAGGTGAGCGCTTAGCCAGATGGGCCAAAGGTTACGCGAAAACAGGCCTCCGTGAGGACCTCGGACTCCCCCTTTCTTCTAGTCCTCCTACCTCCTTCTGTTCCTTTCTCCAGCTCCTCGCAGGCTAGCGCTTAGCCGGGTGGGCCCCGGGTTACGTGTAAACCGGCCTTCACGAGGACCAGGGGGTGCTCTCTGCTCCGCGATTACTAAGGGGTCAAAGTGTACCCACGATGGGGTATTTCGCAACCCCAATGCACATTCGTAAGTTACGATGGCAAACACTGGGGTATGGAGGGACCCCGAACCGCCGGAGGAAACAACTCTCAACTTCACATCATCATCATCATCATCGTCGTCTCCTTCTCGGCAGTGTTTGCGTAAACGGGCCTAAGTGAGGACCTCGGACTCTCCCTGCCTCCTAGTCCTCCTTCCTCCTTCTGCTCCGTTCTCCTGCTCCTCGCAGGTGAGTGCTTAGCCTTATGGGCCTCGGGTTACGTGTAAACCGGCCTTCACGAAGACCGGGGATGCTCTCTACTCCACGATTACTATGGGGTCAAAGTGTACCCACAATGGGGTATTTCGCAACCCCAATGCACATTCGTAAGTTACGATGGCAAACACTGGGGTATGGAGGGACCCTGAACCGCCGGAGGAAACAACTCTCAACTTCACATCATCATCATCATCAATGTCTCCTTCTCTGCAGTGTTTGCGTAAACCGGCCTAAGTGAGGACTTCAGACTCTCCCTGCCTCCCCGTCCTGCAACCTCCTTGTGCTCCGTTCTCCTGCTCCTCGCAGGTGAGCGCTTTGCCGGATGGGCCTTGGGTTACGCGGAAATGGGCCTAAGTGAGGACCTCGGGCTCTCCGTTGCTCCTCGTCTTCCTTGCTCCTTCTCCATCGTTCTCCTGCGCCTCGCTAGTGAAAAACCAGCTGCTTGGCCTGCCTAGTACGCGAACACCGCCCTCCAGTTGGACCTCAGGCTTTCCGTGCCTCCTCGTCCTCCTTGCTCCCCCTACATCCTTGTCACGCTCCTCGCTAGAGTATGCTTAGGTTTGCAGAGGGTGGGTTTCGCGAACACCCCCTTCGGTGAAGACCTTGGGATCTCCGTTGCTCCCCGTTTTCCTTGCCCACTCTACATTGCTCTCAAGTGCCTCGCTAGAGAAAGAGCAGCTGCTTGGCCTGCCTATTACGCAAACACCGCCCTCCGTTTGGACTTCGGAAACTCCTTGCCTCCTCCTCATTCTTGCTCCCTCTACATCGTTCTCATGCTCTTCGCTAGCGTACGCTTAGGTCTCCGGAGGGCCGGTTTCGCGAACACCCCCGTTGGTGAGGACCTCGGGCTTTCCGTGCCTCCGTGTCCTCCTTGCTCTCTCTCCATCATTCTCAAGTGCCTCTCTAGTGAAAGCGCAGCTGCTTGGCCTGCCCATTACGCGAACACCGCCCTCCGTTTATGCTCCTCGCTAGCGTACACTTATGTCTGCGGAGGGCCGGTTTCGCGACCACCCCCTTCGGTGAGGACCTCGGGATCTCCGTTGCTCCTCGTCCTCCTTGCTCCTTCTCTACCGTTGTCATGCGCCTCGCTAGTGAAAGAGAAGCTGTTTGGCCTGCCTATTACGCGAACACCGCCCTCCAGTTGGACCTCGGGCTCTCCATGCCTCCTCCTCCTCCTTGCTCCCTCTCCATTATTCTCAAGTGCCTCGCTAGTGAAAGAGAAGCCGTTTGGCCTGCCCATTATGTGAACACGGCCCTCCGTTTATGCTCCTCGCGAGCGTACCCTTAGGTCTGCGGATGGCCGGTTTCGCGAACACCGCCCTCTAGTTGGACCTCGGGCTCTCTGTTGCTCCTCGTACTCCTTGCTCCCTCTACATCATTCTCAAGGGCCTCGCTAGTGAAAGCGCAGCTGCTTGGCCTGCCCATTACGCAAACACAGCCCTCCATTTGGACCTCGGACCCTCGCTCTCACGGGCCCCCGCTGGCAAGCCCTTAGCTTTTGCGAACACCACCGTCTGTGAGGAACCCAGTACCTCCCACACACACACACACACACACACACACAGGAGGCAGTGAGGAGTAGAAGGAGGTTGTTGCTACGCCTGCGTCGCGAAACCAGGGCTCATTGTGTGTGCGCCCGGAGCAGCTACGGGGGAAACACATGGGACAACCAACCAGTTTGGGGCCATGGTTTATTCAACGTGTATTTTCAGTGTGGTTTAACTTGCTAATCTGATCTGAAATACTTTCCTTGAATGTGCCTTAATTTCACCTCTTTTTTCTTTCTTCTTTTCTTAACTTACTGAAAATGTTGGCGACCAAAGGCTGGATCCAGGGATGTGTGCTGCTTGTGCTACTGGCGTTATGTGGGCAAACTGCTCGCTGTCAACATCGATACAAAGGTAAAGTGCAATCCCAGGGTTGTGTGCTGCTTGTGGTACTCGCTTTATGTGGACAAACTGCTTGCTGTCAACATCAATACAAAGATAACAAAAGAATAGCCTAGTGTAACGTAGTTACGTTAGAGCACTTATGGAAATATGTGATGTCTTGATAAATCCAGCAGATATTTGAAGTTTACACAGCACCATTCTCGCATGAAAATATCTTAAAAGTTTATTTTGTAACCCAGAAAGAGTAATATTTCAAACTCCGCCACTCTGTGTTCCTCCGCCACTGCCTCGTTTGAGTTTTGGACGAAATGGATTCTGGGATATTGCATTTCGTCATTTCGAGCTGATTGGAGACCAGAACAGCCAATCAGATTTTTTCCATCCAAGGCTGTGATTGGCTGGTTTTGTGGCACAAATATAATGGCGTAGGCAAGGGCAGAAATGTTGAGAGTGCGAGCAACACATTGCGAGCGAGCGCAAATACAAAAACTGAGCGAGAGGGGCTGCTATTGTGTCTGTGTATGGATAATAGCAAACACTGAAATACATTTTTTGCATGCAGCAATGAATTTTGTTCAATCAAATTCAGCTTTTCTTCGCTCAAAATAAATTTCTCCTCAAAATGCAACACTTGCACCTGCAAACCTTTTTTACGTGCGCTCAATTTTCTTTTTTTACATGCGCTCAGAATAGTGGCACAAAAATAACGCTATACCCTCCCCCCTCTTCCCAGCTCAAAGCACAAGGCTCACAAGGAGTGAAGCGGAAAAAAGTGCGAGAGAGAGGGTGAGAGAAAGGAAAAAAAACCAAAAACCCACGGCTCCCAATAAGGAGCCGGCTTGCGTCGTTCACTTCAAAGATCCGGCTCTAAGAGCTGTTTCGTTCGCGAACGACACATCACTAGTCACCACCGATTCATGCTCGATAAAACGGGATGGGTTTTTGCCCATCAATTTTTCGCGTTCTTGGCTTCATGTGTACTTTGAATTGTACTTTTGTGTACTTTTGAACTCCTTTTCCCCAAATTTCCCTTTCTGGGTCACAAAATAAACTTTTTAGATACTTTCAGGCGAGAATGTAGCTGTGTAATGCTCAAATATCTACTTAATTTATCAAAATATCACATATTTGCAAAAGTGCTTTGACGTTTTCGGAGAGCTCTGTTATCCACCAACGCCTTAGCTGACCGGGAGGTCAGGGCTCGATAGAGCCGGCGAGCACAGCTAACTCCTGGCGTATTGTTTTTCAACCCCCCTGCGGTCTTTTGCTCCTCAGGTTAAACATGATATATATAGTTAGTTAGTTAGTTATGGCTATGGATTGAAAATACCCCCCACACCCCACCCCTAACGCCTGCACCTCCTGAAAAATTTTGTATGGGCTTTTATCTCACTTTTTTATTTCAAACAATCAACAGAAAATTTCACAGACATATTTTTACATAAGGTTTTTAAGGCTGTGGTGTTAATTTTTAAGTACCATGAGCACAGCGGCAGCAGCAACGCTAGGCTAACACTAACAAGCTAGCAAGATTACATGGAAACACATTAAAGGAAAAAGTGGATGTATCGATGATAAAATATTGCCAAAATGTACCGATAAATAAGACAATATGAAATTGTCTGTCTGTTTTAAGCAAACACTGGAACTTGACGTTGTCTGAGTATGTCAGTGTTGCGCCCAGCTAAAGCAAAGTTAAAGTCTGGCCTTTATTTAGAGTAAACCTGAGTAAATCCCCAAAAAGCATACATTAATCTGGTACAACACGGCTAACGTTAGCTACTGTAGCTAAATTGCATCAATATCACAGCTCTATGTGTCCTACTCCTTACTGTTCAGGCAGCTGCCCAGGTTGTCCAATAACACAGCGCGCGTTACCATAGCGACGAGAGAGCATTAAGGGGCAGAGAGGAGGATGTTACTCTCAATGTCAGGGTCCTGGGTCTGAGTGTGTGTGCCCGCGGGGGTCAGTGTTTAACGGCCGCCGGAGGAGCCGGGGCCGCTGGATCTGTTTCACCGCTGCTGCCGAACCCGTGGCCGCCCGCCGGAGCTGCAACACTGCCATCACGGGACCCGAGGTAGGCCACCTGAACTCTTTTGTCGTAGTGATGTGCCGCCTGAGACTGTTTTGTGGCGTTTTTTCTTTCTTTTGCACTTTGGGACTGTGACCTGACCTTTGAAGATTTTCTTTAAATAAGGTAGAAAGGCAACAGCTTGTAGTCAGTATTTTTGCAGCATTTGTATTTGCAGAAGTTGTTTTTGCAGCTTTCAAAGGTTCACCAGAGAAGTATTCTGAAACATTTGGATTGTTTTCAGAGTCACAGTTTACAGACCACGACATGTCTCAGAGAAAACACCAAAAAAGACCAAAAGTTCACACTAACTCTCCTCTCTTGACACAAATGGAAAAAATGATTCAGGGGCTCCAACGAAAGCGTAATCAAGCGCTGGAAGAAAATGAAGGTTTGCCCGAGAAGTATTTTGAAACATTTGGATTGTTTGCAGAGTCGCTGTTTACAGACCACGACATGTCTCAGAGAAAACACCAGAAAAGACCAAAAGTTCACACTGACTCTCCTTCCTGTAGACAAATGGACAAAAATAATCAGGAGCTCCAACAAAAGCTTAATCAAGCGCTGGAAGAAAATGAAGAAATTCTTTTTGAGAAGGAAGACTTGAACATAAAGCTAAGAGACGTGGAAAACAAACTCAAAGGCATGGTGGAAAAATACAGAGTGCTCCAAAAAAGGCATGATGAAACACTGGTAAGAAATGAACAGTTACTTCAGGAGAACAAGCAACTACAAAAAAGACAGAAAGAAATGGATCGTAATCTTCAGAACACAGAGGACCAACAAACTAACAATAAGCAGCGCCAGCCTGACATAAAGATTATTAATGAGGGCTGGGGAATTTTATTTGGTCAAACCCGGGAGAGGATTATGAACCTGATGGAGAAAGACAAGAAAAAGAAAGCTCAATTAAAAGAAATGGCCAAGAGCTTCAAGACAGTGACACTCTTAATGGGGAGTTACATTGTGAAGTCCAACAAATGTTCACAGTGAATCAGGAGCTCAAACAAAAATTTGATGAAACACTGGACAGAAATGAACAGTTACTTCATGAGAACGAGCAACTACAAGAAAGACAGAAAGAAATGGATCGTAATCTTCAAAACACAGAGGACCAAAAAACTAACAACAGTACACAAGCCCAAGAGCAGATTCTGTTCCTGAGGAACAAAATCAAGAAAAAAAAGAGCTGAACTGAAAGAAATGTCCAAGCAGCTTCAAGACAGGGAAGCTATTAATGAGGAGTTACAGTGTGACCTCCAACAAATGAACATAAAGAATCAGGAGCTCCAAGGAAATTTCGATGAAGCGCTGGAAAGAAATAAAGAAATTCTTTATGAGAAGGAAGAATTGGACATAAAGCACAAAGGCACGCAGGACAAACTCAAACACGTGGAGGGAAAATACAAAGTGCTGGAAAAAAGGTTTGATGACACAGCACACAAAATGAAAGAGTTACTTCAAGAAAAAGCGCAACAGCAAGAAATACAGAAAGAAGAAAAACTTATTTCCCAGGACTTTATGAGGAACCATCTAAAACTGCAAGAATTTTATTTTGAAATGAAGGACAAAACAACTGGGCTGAAAGTAGCAATGGAAAAACTGGAAAAACAATTCTCAGAGATGCAGAGTAGGATTGCTGAAATGCTGAGAAAAAACACAAAGCTTGAAGAACTTTCTAACAACTTAAAGTGCAAAAACACTGAAATGCAGGCGCAAAAGGCAGCATCTAAAGAACTGAAAGAAAAGCTTGAAGAAAAACAAGCAAAATTAGAAGAAGTGGAGCAAAGATGCAAGAAACTTGAGATGCAAAATGCAGAAACAATCAATGAATTGAGAACCCTCATCCTAGAGAAAAAAACACTCGTGGAACAGCAACTGAAAAAGAAGAAAAAACGCTTCTGCTTGTTCCGGAGGAGGGACGCTGCTGCTTCTTCACCTGATGTACACTGAAAAAAAGGCCATGTTGGATTTACTTGATTCAATAATGGACATTGGTTGCACACAAATGTTTTGCTTTCGCAGAAACTTAAACAACTGAGTTAAATCAACACAACTTTTTCATATTCAGTAAACCTGTGCATTTTGTGTTCATAAAACGCGATTGAAACATGTTCAGATGAAGTAAGTTGAGTTCTTGGAATATTTTAATCCTTCACAATTTTGTCATTTTATTTCAACACTATTCAATAACTTTTACCCCAGTACTACTTGGTCACTTAAATACTACATGCTGTCTTCATATTACATAATGTTTAACAAAGTCTAGATCCTGGATCCATAAAAATTGAATGGGTCTTCAACAACTACCATCCTTCTATCTTTATCCTGGTTGCAGGAGGGCTGGGAAATAAACCTGAAGTGATAGGTTACAAGGCATGGTACACCCTGGACAGCTGACCAGTCTATCACATAGAAACAAACAACCATTTACATTCACAGATAATTTAGAATCACCAGTTAACCCTAACTCTAATAACTGCATGACTTTTAACTGCGGGAGGAAACCAGAATACCCAGAGAGAAACCTGCAAACTAGCCAGAATGTGGATTTGAACACAGGACCTTCTTACTGTGAAGCAACAGCACTAACCACCATGCCAACAGTCTAGGGAATGTAGGAAAGCTATGATTTCCTGTATTTGATGCAGAATTGTTTTGTTTTTGTAATAATACACAATAAATAGCAATAGCATGCACGTGGTGCGTGTGTAGTTGTCTGCCTCTTATAACTCCAGTGATTTTCCTGCAGTTTGAAATCTTGTGCGATCTTGTGAATTTCATGAGTTCAGCAACTAACCACTCTTACTAGATTGTATCAGGTCGTCTCAACAAGAACAAATTAAGTTGTTGAATTTCGTACAGATTCTTCATGATTTAATTACATTCATAGAAACATGAAATTATTGTGTTTAAATTACAAGTTAGACTTTTTTAATGTAACAACCACCCAATTTACTTTTTTTGGTATACTAAAAAAAGTAGAGGTGGCTGCTCGACTTGACTGAGATGGATGCCTTCCTGAAACCACGATCTAAAGAGCGCGAGTCTGAAACCCGTGCAGTGTCGCGGGATTTAACATTGATATATTATTGACTTACTTCACTTGAACATGATATGAACAATTTAATCTAGCCTCTCTGCATATCATGTAGTTTCTACACTATATAGTTACACTTAACTTTAAAGCATGAGGCACTTATGTTAAATACACGCAAGATGCTTACGTAAATCCAAGAGCTGGCCAATCCCCTTTTTTCAGTGCCTCATCTTTCTCAACCTCTGTTCCATCAAAAAAAAAAAAAAAAAAACACCCCAAAGAGGCAGGCTCTCGCTTCAGCCACTAAGAGACCTGGGGACGGTATTGATCTGACCAATGAGCCCAATTTTTCTTCTGACGAGGGAAGCGCACAGAGTATTTGAAATCAACCAAGACAACTTTGCAGACGCCCCAGAAATAAACAAATCCTTACCAGCTGTCCCAAAACTCAGTGCTGCGGGCTGGATCAGATATCCTTGTGTTTGCATTGTTCCCACATCATCATAATTTGTTGCTCCAGGTTCAACATGGCAAGTGACCAAACGTCACAGCTGTTCGACTTCGAAAAAAAAAAAAAGCCTTAAAAACTACTTTTCGAATTCTCTACCCTTAAGAAAATCACGAAAAATGTGTGATCTTCCTAAGGGTACAGAATTTTAATTGCTGGAGATTAGAGATCTCTCAAGTGGAGTAGATTTTTTTAAGGTGTTTTGTTTGGTACTCTAAATACTATGACATCAAAACAATGTGATTTGTCACTTGCAAAGGATCAACCTTATTACATTATTGCATTTTATATTTTCAAATGAAAGCACGGTGACATGGAAAGGTATTTTTCTTTAATGATGTTGCTTCAGCAATCTCAAATACTAAAGATTAGCATCTCAATACTGTGGATGCTTAATCAGCTTGTGTTTGGAGTAAAATGATCTTTGTCTGATGATTACTCTGACAACACGAACTGTTTTTAAAGCAGAAACAGTCTGTCTTATAGTTCTCAGATGTTACTGTTAGTTTTACAAACACATTCTTTTTCATGTCTGTCCATGTGGCTTTTATGGGTAAAGTGATTTTCAATAGTACAAGCATCATCTAACTTTTCTTTGCTCTTCAGTATAAATGCAGGAACTTAAAGGCTTTATTAAAAGTGTCACAATTTAACACTCAATGCCAAAAACAGATGCATGTTTTATCAACAGCTCTGGAAAAAAAAGTAATGTAGAACATGGTCTCTCTCACTCTCTCTGTCTGTAAAAAACCCCCAGTGAACTGGTAATCACTTTTAAACAATGGGGGTAGTTTATGGCTCTCATTAGCTGCAACGCCATGTAACACCTGGATGTTAGAATCCACCTAGGTTTTCTGTCTGTTTTTCCATGCTATCAGTATTTTTTGTAAAATACTCTTCTTTTTTTTTTTGTTAAACTAAAATGATATCCATATATGCAGAAGCTGTATCCTTGCACTCCAAATGTCTAATTCTTGAAAGTCATCTAATCCTTCAGATTTGTGAATTTCAAAGCTTTGTCATTCAACTAAGCTTTCATTTAGCATTCTGATACACTGTTGAAGGGATGGATTAGCATAACCCGATTACTGACTTGCCCTGCATCTGTAAGAGAGATTTTTATAATGTACACAAGGAAAAGTTTCTAATTAGTATGCCTTGTATTCCCTAGACGTTATACTGTTATTAACACGAAAGAAAAGTTCACACTGTCTTCTGTGATTATAGTCTCACCAAAATGTGGCTATGGAAAAAAGTTCTGTGATTAGGTGAATCAGGCTTATAGTTTTTGTTTTAACGTGCTCATTGGAAAGGTTAGAGTAGAAAAGCACTTTACGAATACCATTGGTGAGATTGTCCTCTGAATACTTTTCTGTACTACTTCATTCCAGCACCATGTCTCCTTGTCCTCTATCTGCTGTCGAGAGAAGACACCAAACACATTTTCTTGGTAGTTTGCCTCAGCACTGCAGCTGTACTTTCCCAGTCATCTGGTAATGATTCTGCAACATAGTCCTTGCTAACCCAAGCCCCAACCAATCTGATATGAAAATCACATTTTTATGATTCACATTTAATTTGGGAAAGATTTTTCACAGGATGCTCTTCCTGACACAACCCTCCCTATTTTTGCAGGCTTGGGACTTGCGCTAGACTGTGCCCCCCTTTTCTTGGTTATGCTACCATGTTAAATATTACATTAAAATAACATTTAGGGCTGTGTATATATAGATGTAATGCTAGTTTTCACTCGTTGGTGGCTACTTCCTAATTTTATCAAAGAATCAAAAATTATTGATGGATCTAATTCTTCACGATTGCATGAGTACCACAGATATTGGGGAAACAGCTAAAGATTAAGGAAATGTTAAAATTTTTCCTACAAATTAATGAGATGCCTCTGCAGTTTAGAAACAACAAAGCAATGCAACCACCAACGCATAAAATACAAAATGTATCTTGTGGGAAGATATTAGTCAGTATGCTGTATCATTTCATGAGCTTTCCGGGAAAAATCTGCACAGAGATAATCATCATGGAGCAAAAAAGTACTCCAACCCTTCTTACTGAACCTAGAGAAACTCGATGTAGGCAAAGTAAAAACATGCCGCAAGCCATGTGAGGGATCACTTTGTAAGTCTCTGCGTGTTCAGCTAAAGCAGACAGCAGAAAAAGTAGCTGCACTGTTTGTCCTGTGGGAAGAAGAATATGGTCGATACCCTCCTCTTACTCTGTCAGCTTAGGAAGCAGACTCAGTCAACTTCCTGGAATGTCTGAAAGAAAGAGACCGTTGCTATGGCAACATGTCTGTGGATGGTTTCTGAATAAAGAGTTGAAGTAGTTCAAACTGAAAAAAATAGATAGCTTTAATAAATATCATACAAAGAAGTTGTCTTTCTTTTGAGCTCTAACCTGTTACACATTTGAAGATTCTCCCAGAGGAAATTGCTAAGTAAAACAACAACAATTTATTTCTGGTGTGTACACCCAGGACCCTGGAGAATTTTGATCTGAGGGAGAATCTCATGTTGCTTAACAGCGGTGGCATCAGGAAAATGGAGGGCCGGCCCAATTTTTGGCGTTTCCTTCTAATCATCTATTGAACTAGCTCCGGGTAATGACCTAATTCTCATTGAGCTTCATACTGTGGCTCTCCATCTATCCATCCCTTCAGTCATTGCTGCATTCATCCAAAAGATGCAAGGGGACAGATATGTAGACAAGCAGGAGAAACCATTGGCTCAATAATGGTCGCTTGAGAGGACTCACATGAGAGAGGGGTCAGTTTAGTCCGTCACGCCTGGCTTCATCATTATAGCTCTGGCCAGCTGTAAGGGATGTGTTTTGAGTGTGGCAGGACACGAAGCACAACCTTTTTTCAGGATAAGGACACAGTGACATTGAGTACCTCTTATACACGCTCACACATCATCATAAGCTGTAATAGAAAGTGGTTCACTAAAGAAAAGAATCCAGGTGTGTTCCTCTGAGCTTTTTTTTTTTTTGATCTGAAAGCCTCATCATTTCTCAGTTACATGGCAATGTTCATGATGAAGGACCCTGTTATTGCTGCACTGAAGACTAGATGGTTCTTCAAGAAATAAATTGTCCAGACTGCCGGTGAACCCCTGCCTTTCTGCTACCTCTCCCGCTGCCTGTCATTTGGACTAATCTCCTGCCATCATTGAGGAAGTGTAATGGACAGTAATCCTCTGAACCATTCCACAAAGTAATACTCTCAGTGATGAGACTGTCTTTAAAGAGAAAAAAAAACTCTGACACCTCAAATCCATTTTACTTTTTTCACCATCAATCACATTACATTCCATCCATCCATCCATTCGCTTCCGCTTATCCTTTTCAGGGTCGCGGGGGGCGCTGGAGCCTATCCCAGCTGTCATAGGGCGAAAGGCAGGGTACACCCTGGACAGGTCGCCAGTCTGTCGCAGGGCTAACACACAGGGACAGACAACCATTCACTCGCACATTCAAACCTAGTGGCAATTTGGATTATCCAATTAACCTATCCCCACAAGCTGCATGTCTTTGGACGGTGGGAGGAAGCCGGAGTACCTGGAGAGAACCCACGCAAACACGGGGAGAACATGCAAACTCCACACAGAAAGACCCCGGCCTGATGGTGGAATTGAACTCAGGACCTTCTTGCTGTGCGGCACATTACATTCCTTATAGTTTAAATATTTTTAGGGATTCTGAGGAGGCACATTAACTGCCACTGACAAAGTAGTTGTCAAATTGGTAAAGAATATGTGTAAAGTAGCAGCACTGATGTGCATAGGGAGCCAGATGATCATAATCCTTTGATAGCTGGAATCCCATTAGCAACGGGTCTGTGACTTACAAAAGGAAGGATCAGATTATTGCTGTGATCCAGCATCATAAGCTGTTGACATTTGTCTGCTGAAGCTAGTGCTGCTGCATCCCCACACCGGTGTGGAGAACTCCCACAGACTACACACTGATCTAAGAGACAAGCTTTATGTTCTCATCAGTGCTTGCATGAGGACTGTTAACATTTGTTAATGTACAGTAGCTGCAGTACAGCTGGATGATGAAAGCAGTAATTAATGCTACTCCTGGTATACATAGCACACTCCTCTCACTTTATTAAAATAGTCTTTTAGAAGCAAAACTTCATGTAGCTGCAAATAACATTAACCTACTTTATTTAACTTTGAAAAAAACCCTCAAAATTTCAAAATTTATTTTTTAAAGCATTAAAGTATTTTTTTGAGAACATCATCATCATCATAATAATAATAATAATAATAATAATAATAATAATGAATTTGTTGTCAGTATTGACTAGTAGTATAAATAAATTTTCTTCTTTCATCAAAATTATTCAAACCCCTTCCAAAGCATTCTCACTCCCAACTCTTGAAAACACACGTAAGACCCTTTATGACATGAAAGACACTGATTCACAATACCTACTCACAGAACAAAGATGTCAAACAACCTACAAAAGCTTCCAAGTCAGAAGTCTTGTGTTCAGTTCCTGTCAGCAGGGCTTCAGTCTCATGCACTGCCATGCATGTTAAAACGTTATAGTGTACATTGAAGCATAGCATCTGTTGATCTCCGACCATTTGACAATTGGGAAGGAATTTATATTCAGCAGATATAAACTCTTCTGACTCAGATCAACATTAGATGCATTTAAAATGTTCTCTTATTCTCTAAAATGGTGTAAAATATAGCATTTGGGTTACAAGATATTTTTATTCTCTGAAAACAAGTTAGTGTTGAAAACATGACTTAAATTAATAATTCTACTTTACGCAAGTGCAGTTATTTGGGATTTGCATCAACAATAATGTTTATATGTGTGGTGTACCAAACTCAGGGGAAACTTCAGCATTGTGCCCACTTAGCCCCACGGTTTACTCACTACCATATGGTTTTCTCCCAGTATGCCTACACTGTGCCAACAGTATGTGTGGCAGAACCCAAACACAGGACTCACAAAGCACAACATGAAAACTTGTTTATAGTTGCAAAAACTGCAAAACAGTTAATCTGGGAGAAAACATGAGTAGGAAGGAAGAATCACAGCTAGAGGAAGAATGCAACAAGGAACAAAGGTAAACTTGGGCAATCTATCCACACAGAAGAACTCAGAAGGGACAGACGGAGGAAGCAAAACTGAACATCATACACACGAGACTAACAAAATAAAACAGGAAGTAACAAACACTGAGGTCAGGACTAAGACATGAACTTGACTGTGCAACAGGAGAATAAACATGCAAAGACATGACTGACTGGGGTGGAAAGAAAGGGAACACAAAAGATGAAACCTAACCTAATAAGGAACACAGAGTGGAAAAAAGGTTAACTAAAATAATCAAACTATAACATGTTTGATAACATATATAACGGAACTATAAATACTGAAAAAGAATGAGAACAAACCCCAAAACGTCCCACATGACAGCCAATAAATTACTTTTATTTATAGAAATAAAGTAATGTGTTATCTTTGTCTGCCTGCGTTCCTGTCATGATCAACCATCACCGTGCTGAAGAGGTGGAGAATTTCACATATCTTGGCAGCATCATCTCGAATGAGGGGATCTCTGACCGAGATGTCGACGTCAGAGTAGGGAGGGCGGCCGGTGTCCTCCGACATCTCCAACCTATTTGGAACGTGACCTCCCTAAATGTTAGGGTCAAGATCAGACTATTGAACTCTATCGTCATTCCGATTGTCCTTTTCTGAGTGCCCTTGATTATGTTGCTTAAGTGTTTTGGAAGGATAGTTTGAATAATTTGTCAGATTTAGATTAAAACATATGTCAGCCTGCACAAACAAAGATAGCAAGATTTTACAGTGGGCTGTAGGAACCTAAACTGAACCTAATCTGAACCACAAAGTGCAGGTCCACAGTACTTTACCATCTGTGTAGTGCAGCATGTTGCCAGTTCTGTGTCTGCAACTACAAAGTGTAAATGTCTGCTCCATGTGGGTTTACAATTTCTTTTCTTTCAATAGGCTGGCTCTCACGTAGTAGTGGTGACTCCCTAGATGACTGTAACACAATTTTGCCTTTTCAGCAACCCAGACATTCATGGAGGATTGCACAGTAGTAGAAATTGGCATCTGAAGACGATGCAGAGGAAATGATTTACAGTGCTCTCTTCTCTCTGTTGGGATAATAACTGCACCAGATCTTAGACAGGAAAAAAGCCAACAATGTTCCAATGGGCCAGGACCACAGCCAGAGGACTGACAATGTGAGGTGGTTCACCAATATTCCATGTTGTATTGAAAAGCATTTTGGGATTTCAAATTTTTATAGATATTGTAAATAAGGGCAGCTGTGCAGTTAAGTCCATGGGTATTTGGACAATGAAACCGTTCTTATAATTTATCAATCTTTGCAGCGCAACACTGGATTTTAAATTACCCGGTCAAGATGTTGAATATGCATTTGCTAGCTAATAAATCTCAATACAAGGTCCAAAGAGATGCCAATGAAATGCAAGGATGTTGTAATTAGGCTGAATAAAACAAAATAAACCATAAGAGCAACCAGATAAATAATCTGATACATCTTTAAAAAGAAGTAAAGCAGTGACCGGCTCAGCAACACCAAAAGGAAAAAAGTGAATGATCACAGAATTTTTTCCTTGCTTAAGAAAAACAACTATATGGCCAAGCTGAGTAACAGGAACACAGGAACATCTTTGCTGGAGTCGCTTTCATGAATGCAAATTCAAAGGGTGCACAAAAAGACTGTCAAATTTGACCTAGTGAAGGTGCTAACGGTTAGTTATAGTGCAAGAGAATAGTGCAAACTGCTGCGATGTTCTAATGATGACTAAACTGTACTAGTTAGGCGCAGGTCTTCTGGGGACTCGGTAGGTCACCAAAGAGCAAATGTGCACATTAGTGAAGTGAACTTGAAAGTCAAAATATGTTGGGTGGAGACACAATGGTTGCCTGTCATTTAATGCAGCAATTATATTGTGTCCAAAAGCATTGTATTTAATCCCAAAGATGTGAGCTATTGAGCAAAATTCTTCTGTTCAGTCTCATAATGACTGGCCTTGAAGGCATAGATGGAAATTCAGAAGTAGCTATCAGGCCGAACAGAAGTGACCCATCAACATACTTTATTGCAATGATCATTTTATATGAGGTTCAACAGGTTACTGTTTGTGGTGGAAGCTTAGAGACAGACCGCATTCTGAAACGGTTTGGGAGTTGGGAGCAGGTCTGGGTAATGTGGAGACAATAGTGGCACTATGAGGCAGACAGCTGGGTTTCCACCCCCATCTTCCATCCCCTGCCAGCCCCCACCAACGTGGCTTTGTTCCACTGGCTTAGATCACAGCAGACTCAGGGCTTCCCCAAACCCTCTGACATCACTGCCCAGCTGATAGGAGGCACAAAAGATCCTGCAGAAAAAATACCTTCTATTTATAAACCGTGAATGAGCACCATGATTTCTCTCTGCACCTTCAGGCCAAACACTGCATTACAAGCCAGACAAGGGTGGCTGGGGGGTTGGGCACACTTTACAAAAAGCTTTGCTAATATCCAAAGGGAAACTGTCATTCTACAAACACCTGTTCCCTGAAGGGTTTCTATGCTTAAAACCCACAATGGCTCATATACACATTTATATGAAGTTCAAAGACTGTTTAAGTGTTTTACTCAAGCGAGAGTTTGTATTTATGTGTAAGCACCTCAGGCTGTAGGTTGTAGTCGAGGGTAAATGCAGGTCAATGCACCACTCACATTCTGAAATTGTTTTTGTAATCCGTGTGATGGGTGACACGGGACACAATAAATTTGCTATATACAGGGTTCCTGCGGGTAAGTAAATTCTGAAATTTAAATCAACAAAATAAATATATATCAATATATTTTCTGAAATGTTGCTGAAGGAATTAAAATTGCAGGTGAAACTGTAAAGAATGAGATGGCCATGATTCAAGTTTCAGCCAGGTTATTAAAAATCTAGCAGTTTTATGTTACTTTTTTAACATTAATCGTTGACCATAAAACCAGATGCAGGATCCTAAGCTAGTGCAGAGATAAGTGTACATATGTTTATGGCTCTTATGCTCGAGTTAAAGTTATGTCAGGGTTTGAGCGTAAAAAAAAAAACAATTATAGTAAGGTCTTCAAATTGCTTTCTTCTCTGAATAATAGTCAAAAATGCAAAAGGATTCAAAGCATCAAATTGCCATGATTATCAGATTATCACAAGCAGATTGCATTTAACTCCTAACTCAACTCCAAACTGATATTGCACTATTTCTGTCTTATTGCCTTTTAATCACTCTCTGCACCAAAGCCACTTTGAGGACAGCAAATAGAAACATCCTGTCTCAGAATGATGCTAAAAAACTAGTTCATGTGTATTACTTTTAGGCCGGACTTGTTATTTATTTTATTTCATTATTATCAGGTTGTTCTTAAAGCTCCCTGAAATGCCTTCAGTTGATCCAGAATGTTACAGCGACAGTACCGACAAGGAGAGAGCATAATTCTCCCATATCGGCTTTTTTCTCCACTGTCTCCAGCTGAATCCAGAATTAAATTTAAAAACAAGGTCTTGAATAATCAGGCCCCAGCTTATCTTAAAGACCTCATATCACCCCGATAAATAAAGCACCTTGAGGTAACTGTTGTTGTTAAAATTGACTTGAATTGAACTCTACACCTGCACAGGCTAGAGTCAAAACTCACTCATTTATAAGTAAATACACTTTACTTTTTAAAGTAAATTTTTAAATTATGGGATTTATTTTTCTCAGTGTGTCGTTGCTGAAATAAACTGCTTTAACATGTCAGTACAATGAGTTTGTCAGCATGGCTCACTCCCAATCTGTGTGTGTGTGTTTTTAATTAGTGTGTTTCAATAGAACCTCACACAGCTTTCCAGGCAGGTCATTGCTGAAAGGGTTGCGAATTTCACCTTATTCTGGAGAATACGGTGAAATTCGCAACCCTTTCAGCTGGTCTGAAACAGTTAAGAGGACACAATTTGTCAGGTAGGACTATATGTAGTCTGTACAGCCAGACAGCATTCAATAAAGGGACTTGCTGGAGGGTTAAGTGTGCCCCAGTTTGGAGAGCTTAGAAAAAGAGCCTGCCTGGTTGTATTCATCAGAAGTACAATAATAGAGGGTTAAGTACAAGGCTGATTGTAGAGCAGTCCTGCTCATGCTATATTAACTCAATGCATGCAGACAGGAGCTGAGGTGTGATCAATAAAATTCATATTTTACTTGTTCTGTGCTGAGAACAGCTAGAGAGAAATGAGCAGGTACTGTAATGATTTCTCCTAGAATTTCCCGATTCTCAGTCAGCAGTCTTTCACAGTCATACTGATATTGACAGATCTTGTCAAGTCTGAAAGACGTACTTGATGAAGCCTAGTAGACACTACACAACTGTTTAATTCAAGCAGTTTCCACTGAAATAATCACATGCAGAACTACCAGTTCAGTTACAGTACTTTGTCACTATAAACACATCTCTACCTCTTTTGTGAAGAAATTGTTTTATTGAAACATGTAACACAAGTATTTTTATCTATATCCTCCATACAGATACTTGGATAGATGACAAATGTGCTGTGTGTCGTATAAGTATAAGGTCTTGTTATTATGAATGAAAATAACACAAAGCTGCATTACTTGTTAGCATGTTACTCTGACACTGTAGCTTCACACTTACAACTCATTCCAGACTGCATCATTATTACTTTTCAAAACTTTCTGTGTTCCCCAATAGATTTAAATAAAATCCACTCAGCAGCAGCTGGCTGTAAACTTCACCCAATTTCATAATAACGCTCTAAAACTGAATCAGGCATGGGGAGAAAGAAGGGCATAAGGATTGGATTGCAAACTCCAGACATGACCTGCAACACCCCCTCGTTCTCTCATCCTGCTGGTTTGACCTCTGGAGCACTAACAAAACACATGACTTCATCCACAAAAGCTACACTCAAGCATTTATCTGATCATTAGCAACTTGAGCTAAATCCAGAGGGAACAATTACAGCAAAACTAAAGCACAGCCAAAGCCTCGATAGCCGTATGTGAGCTGAGACCGGGTACTGTGGAAGGTGTAAAAGCACTCGTAAGGGAACGTCAGTAACTTCTGGTGCTGCTCAGTGGTGAAGGATTTAATTTTGATTAATGCTGGCAATTAAACAGTTTAAAGGAAAAAGGAGGCCTAATGAATCTATTAGCCTTTAGACCAGAATGTAGAGGGAGGCCTTGAAACAGGCACTACTGCCCAACGCTCTTAATTTGATAGCATAAATCACTCCAAGGGCTTAGATTAGGCTTTAGTGCCATTAAATCCTATTGAACACTAATGGCAAATGCAGAATGCCATCAGACCTCCCTAGTTAGCTCAGCCAATGAGAGATACTAATCAGTAATAATTACCATATGTTTACTTAACTGGGCCTGATGAGGGTTCAATTTGCGTGCAAAGAAAAATCTGTAAAATAGCTGGCAATACAAATGATATTACAGGAAAAGTAAACAACAAATTCAGTGTTTAACAGAATGTCACAGGCAATAACTCAATAAAGCTTTGAATTAAAAGAACAGGAAGCACAAAAAACAGAGTCGTATCAATCTTCAGAGAGGATTAACCCTTTCCACAGGGAATCCTGAAGCAATGGGAAAATATCCCCAGATGGGAATCATTCATTCTGTTACACTGTGTGTTTCCACTCACTGTGTGTGTGATCTCCTCCCAAAACCTCCTCCGGGCTAGCTATAGGTCAGTACACATGGCTTAACCAGAGGAAGCAGGATGCCAAAAGCTAGCTCAGATCCTTCTCAATCACCTCACCAGGAGGGCCTCACTGGGGTCATTGGCATAGTTCAGCAATGATGTCAGCTGTGTGGTTACTACAGGTTAAAAAAGAAGAGATACTATGGCCTTAAAGCTACAGTTTCATTCAAATTCTCTGGAACGTTTGAAAAAACTGAACATTGAGTTTGATAGTAACCTTAACTTAGTGAATTACTGTGGCCTGGTCATCTGTCCACCATCAGCGCTGGTCATTATGGATGCTTTGAGATTCAAAGCTGCAGTCATGAATTTGTAAATTACTTTAATGTTGCAGGTGGAGATAAATTTAAGCATTTATATACTGTGAAATAGATTTAATAATGCAACTTACTAAAATAAGTAACTAAAATCCAAATTAGAGTGAAGTAGAAGTTAAATAATATATTTAAGATTTAACATTTTGCGCATTTGTGGGCCCAGGAAAATAATTATAAACAAGGTGACTCTGAAAAGCTTTTGACTTATGATGTAGATGAATATTTTACATTTACATTACATTTACTTATACTTAAATGAAGTGTAAGTAAATGTAAACTGTGCTTCAGTACTTGAGTAAAGTTATATTCCATCCTATCTTATCCAGTGTGGTTGGCCACTGAACAGAACAATAGTACCCAGTTGCACTGGTGGGCATCACCAGAGGTGGGACATTGCCTCTGTAGGATACAAAAAAATGGAAAGTGAGTCCTAATTTTTTCCCCTCTTTTGCTCTAAAGTCCTTCAGATTTTGCAAAAATTGAGCTAGATCTTAATGTCTTTTACTCACTAAGACTCACCTACAAAACTTTCCAGCACAGCTAGATGGCTACCTTTGTCCACAGACAAACTGCTTGAAGGAAAACCTGCCTAAAGGAACTTTAACAGTAACTGTTGCAGAGAGTTTGTCAATATCCTTAACCACATTTCACATGAGGTTCATGCCTCCCCAATGAGCTGCATGCATTCCTATGTTCCAGTTTAGTATTATGATTACCTCCCCTTTTAATTTGAACAACTCACCCTTAATATTTGCCTAGTAAGACTCAAAAGGGCCACTGTATCAGAAAAGCTTCCCTTGGGGAGTTTGCTTGGTATTTATGGTTAAAACACTGAGTTGCAATATAATTGTGTAATGCAGGGCCTCCAAGTCAGGGACTACTAAAAGCTGGCTGTCAAGATTGGGGGTTTGAAGAGGTCATTTTTGTGCTGAGAGGACAGAAGATCTCAGAGAACAGAGTGTCTTTGTGCTCAATCCGCACCGCGGACCCCCTGGTCCTGTGGTGAGCCACTGAAGTGAGTGGAACTCATTTATGTAGTCCTGCTGAGCTGCTACTTATGGTTGTGTATTTTATTTTCCCAGTGTGCCATGACACCTTATTTCACCTCCCCTATAAGTATCATTAATATAGGTTGATGCTGCAAATACATTGGCTGCCAATGATTTATCCCACAACACTCCAAGTATCCGGAGTTTTCACCCACTTATAGTGTTAACTGAGTGGAAAAGCTGCTGAAGCAGCATTTGGGTAAGCAAGTAATACTAAACCAGTTTTCCTATAAAACATAATTAAATTCTTTAAGGAGTATCAGTCCCTTAGAGTGGATACCTAACACCCAAAACAAATCAACTGAGGGAAGTCAATTTATAGAACAAAACTGCAAAACAACAGTTTTTTCCTTCATTACCAATGACTTCAGGTAGCGATAATTAAACCTACTAAAATCAATATTTTTATAATAACCACAGATAATTTACCACATGCATTGTGAAAGAGCTTTCTTGTGTTACCATTTTAAATTATTTGGTTTACTACCAAAGCTCTCATTAACTTCATTAGCAGTTAATGAACATCAGATGGTTGTTTTCACAAGACTGTAATACTCAAGCTACAGTGTGCTATCTGCCTATCAGGAAAAATCATTGTATTTAGCTATTTAAAATAATAATACTTTTATAATATAATATATGTAGAAAACTGTAATCAGAACTAAAAGGACACTGAATGAAAATGTATCATATTAATGAGTCACAATGAATATTAATAGTGCTCAGCAATGGCTAGTGTGTGAACTGAAACTGGTTTGTTCACATCTTCTCTCATATGAGCTTAAATGGCAATGTTATATATCTTAAAGAATGTTTTATACTGTCTTGACCAATGTAGTACCAGACACACCGATGTACCTTATACTGTACTGCATATTCTGTGATTAATCTAATCTAATCTGGAAAAGCAGGTTTACAATGCATCTTTGTCAGTGTTGAATCATGTTATGTTTCGCATGGTACAACATATAAGTGTAACTTCACACAGAAGAAAGTTATAGCAATAATAATAATAATAATAATAAAAATAATAATAAGTACCAACAGTGGATAAAATAATTATTTGATCCCCTGCTAAATTTGTAGGTATGCTATCTTACAAAAAAATGAACAGTTTGCAGTCCAATTTGTTGGTAGTTTTATTTTAATTAAGAGAGATAGAATATCAACGAAAAAATCTAGAAGAAAAATGACATAAAATGTGCATAAGAGCAAACACGTTATTTGTTCATCACCTGGTTTCAGGTCTCAGGAAGGATCTTGGCCCACTTCTCTTTACATAAGCTCTCTAGGTCCTTCAGAGAGCGCATCAAAAAAATTTCCCCCCCTGTACCTAAGTCAGAGGATAAATATATTAAGGCCCCCAACACTGCAGTTCTCAAAGTGTGCTTGTGATGCATACGATATACCCATGCAAAGTTTTAATATACCCATGCAAACCATCACACTTTTTGTGTTTGTTTTTGTGCCTGTAGATTTATTGCACCACCTGGTCATTCTCTGCATTGCCCATCTGGTAATATCCCTCTGCCTCACTGCCTCTTCTCTCCACCACTAGTCTAAGGGCCCCCACCATGGCTCCCTGGGATATGTGGAATGACTGCAATTTATATGGTTTCCCCCCCATAAATTGATTTCACTGATGGGCTTTTCATTGTCAAAGAACTTTTCACTTCTTTAATAAACATCAGTGGAAGTATGGTGTCTTTCCTGTGTTGAACATGCATCTCTGCACTGGTTTCCTACGTAAATCCCATTTGCTGAAACTGCAACAATTATACAGCAGCAATAAAAAGTATCGGGGCAGTGCTTACAAAAATGCTGCACAGTTTCAGCTCCATCATTAATGATGTTTAACTCGGTTGACTCCATGAATATGTCGGAGTACTTTGTTCTATACAGCTTCAGATTTATCTGTGGGTGATACATCGAGAGAGCTCGCCAAGTCACACAGTTTTACCATTCAAACACAAGAAGAAAAGGCAGACAGCCAGGGTGGTGTTGCTAATGCTTTACTAGTCGAGCTAGAAACATTTGTTTTATCAGGTAAGCTGCCATGTTGGCACTGAGCTACTAAATTACTTTTTTTTTCTGTCAATTTTTATATAAATATATACTGTATGATGCTGTTAGCATGTCGACATCTGGTTATTTGTAAGTAGTATAAATAAACTTCTTATGTTCTTAATTATTCACTCTCTCTTTACCCCTCGTGAATTCTCTCCATCATTTCTGTTTTGCAAGTTAACATCCACATTTTGGACAGCAGTAGAACGAAATAATAACTATTATTACCATTTCTGACACCCAGTTGCACCTCGTAAAAAATGTGAAAGATCCAGGTGCTCATAGTGCTCATAGACTTTGAACATAGATGATCAAAGCCTTTGGGACAGGCTTGAAATACACCGGTACTGTTCCTTCACATTGTAAGCAGACCCCAAAGACTGGTCTAGAAAAACTACACCTGCAACACTCAAAGGTATAGGCTAGCTAAGTAGTAGTGGCTTTTGTAATGAATAGCTACTTAAAACTAGGTGGAGGGCCACAACTCATTCGGGTATTTTTAATGAAGGTGTCTGTGTCAGGATAGTGCTTTAACCAGGGCTTTGAAAGTGAACCAGTCTTTACAAATTTGTACTTTCCCAACTTTATAATTTGGTGAAATTTTCAGGGGCCTTATGCTCCAAAAATACACACGACAGGGTACAAATTATTTCAAAAGAGACTGAGTTCATTTGTTTCTCTCCCAACGTTAACATTTAATGTTTAACTCTTTCATTTGAATCCTAGATAGGCCAAAGAAATTTGTCAGTGCAGGTTAAAAGCATAACTACAAAAAGAGCACACACCTACCCAGAAAGCAGATACATGAAGGCCTTCCCTCGGCTGCCCCTGGCAACTCATTCGCATGGGCATGGATCAAAAGTCATGAGCAGTGATTGACAATGATGATTAGGCCCGATTTCTGCTCTGATGTCACAGTGTACCTGACATCTGGCCCATTTGAGATAGCCAGATTAATTCTGAGTTAGTGCTTTAGTTGAGACCAGATGTGATCCATGGAAAGATTTCTTTCTATCTGAACAACTACAAGGCATCAGAAAGCAAAGTGTTCAATGTGACAGTAACTTTTATATTGAAAAAGTTTCCAGTAAATAGCATTTTTTGCTTGAAATAGCTATCCCTATCCCAGTGACTTCTTCATCTGAGTGCAGTCCCAGCTAACCTTAGAAAAGTGTTAATATATTGTCTGGTCTGTAGTTTAAATTTTAAATTTCTCAGAACTTTAAAAGTGTGTCATAAAATGTATGTAACTCAGCAACCAGTTAAGTGACAGACTATTTTGTATCACTATCAACTCCTTATATTGCACACTGGAATAATCCACTTCTCTTAGGCAGTGCTGGGGTTCCTAATCAAAAAAGTAATTTTACATTACTCATTACTTTCTAATAATTTTCAATGCTCCTTAGCAAACAGGTGTAGTACGATGAAAAAGTGGTGGTAAAAACCTCAGTGGGACCCAGTTTCCCGCACTAAATTTAACATACTCATCTTCATTTTTTTCAGCCGGTTACATCTGCAAATTATTAGATACTGAGCCGTGCAACTGGAGGGTCACAGTTAGAGGGCAGGGTCGAGGATGTCATCAGGATTTGTGTCCCTCTACATCACATGCAAAAGGCACTCATTTAAGAAAATGGCAACATCTGTGTAGCAGTCCATTCAGAGCTGAGCTGGGTCATAAATTAAAGGCTCAGTCCTGAATGTGTGACAGTGAGAACCATACAGAGATTTGCTTCTACCGTGAGGGAGTTTTTTGTTTTTTTTTGTCCCCCAAATGTCGCTCAATAGGGAAAACTCCTCACATTATGCTACTGCAGCTCTATCAGTGGGAACAGGAGACCTCGAAAGCAAACAGTAGCTGCTGATAAAGAAAACACAGCCCTAGTGAGGTGACTGGGGCTGCGGAGAGTACAAATTCCAGCAATGAAAATAAAACCTCCTGTAAGTCCAGATCATCTGAAGACAAACAGACTGAAGCTTCTTGGAAACAACCACAAGGCAATCTGGAAGGATTCTGATGGTTATAAAACCATCCAAACAATAGAGTCTCTGTGAGACCATCGCTGCCAGCATACCACCAGCATGAAGAGAATGTACATTAAAGGTTTAAGAACATATCTGTGGAACAGTAAAGTGGTTGAAAATGAAGAGGCTTTGTCTTTAAACCACATAGAGAACTTGGATTGAATTAGTACAATATTACTGATTGTCAAGTCTTGTATTTCATCCATGAGGCAACCAGCTCTGGAAATCTGTATCACATCATCAGAACTTTTTCTTATTTGAACATAGGGTTTAATATTAAAAAACACTAAAGATGTATGAATCAGTGGATGGATGGATGGATGGATGGATGGATGATGGATGGATGGAACTGTCAAGTCTCAGCTGTGTGGCAGGCATAAATTGGGAGTGCAAGACTCAGAAGTCAATGTGAAAAAAACAGCTTTATTGCCAAAGCCTTGCAAAAATAAACTTATCAAATCCAGGAGCTAATTATCTGACAAGTAGGAACTTAAAGGAAAAACACAAGGAGGGAAACACACAGCTTGAGGGATAACATGACAAAGAACAAACAGTAACTCAGACAATATATACTCACCAGGTAATTAGGGAGATTGGGAAACGGCAGGGATATAATATGAAAAACAAGATAAAAGAAAGAAAAACTGAGCACAATCCCCAAGGATGGGAGACTACCAAAATAAAACAGGAAGTGACCAACAGTGAGACCAGAACTAAGACTCATAAGCTTGACACAAAGACAGATTCAGTTAGGTCCATAAATATTTCAACAGAGAAATAATTTTGGTTCTGTACATTGAACCAATGAATTTTAAACGAAACAACCAGATTTTAAGCTTCAATTCAATGGGCTTAGCAAAAAGATTGCATAAAAATGTGATGACCTAAAGCATTTTTATAACAGAATCCCTTCATTTCAGGGGCTCAAAAGTAAATGGACAAATTAAATATCTGAAAATAAAATGTTCATTTCTAATACTTGTTTGAAATCCCTTTGCTGGCAATGACAGCCTGAAGTCTTGAACTCATGGACATCACCAGATGCTGGGTTTCTTCTTTTTTAATGCTCTGCCAGGCCTTTACTGCAGCAGCCTTTCTGAAGTTTCATGTCCTCAACGTGTAAAATGTTCAACTGAGTGAAAATCAGATGACTGACTTGGCCAATCTTCTCTGCTTTTATAAACTCCTGAGCCTTTGGCTGTTTGTTTTGGGTCATTGTCCATATGTATTATGAAATGCCGCCCAATCAATTGGACTGCATTTAGCTGGATTTGAGCAGACAGTATGTCAGACAGTATGTCTGCTCAAATCCAGGTGTATTCTGAACACCTCAGAATTCATTCAACTCTTTCTGTCCTGTGTCACATCATCAATAAACACTAGTGTCACAGTGCCACTGGCAGCCATGCGCGCCCAAGCCATCACACCGTGTTTTACAGATGATGTGGTATGCTTTGAGCTTTTCCACACTTTTTTCTTGTTATCATTCTGGTAGAGGTTAATCTTGCTTTCATCTTGCTTTCATTGATAAAATGGGAAAAGCTTTTCTAATAAAACATTTTGAGAACTGAGAAAAAGTCTTAAGAATCTTTTTTCCCTGAAAGTTCTGATTCTGCAACAATCTTTGCTATTACAGAATTCTTCCACACATTTTAAGGATTCACACTACGCACAATTAGCCAACAACTACTCAATAATAGTGAAGCATTTATAAAGTGACAATCAAAGTAGAGCTTTAAGAAGTGAACATTTGACTTTGATGTAGTCCCCATACAGCCAAACATAGAGCATGAAACAAACAATTCTTTTTAGCCCATCTACATCACCACATGTCACATTTTTTGGAATCTTGTGCAATGTCTTTCAGCCAGTCTCACATCTATTCACGATTTATCATTTAGATGACACATTCAAGTTTTATCATTTAGTTTAATTGTTTTAAAACTTCCTAATGAAGCGCAATGACAATAATTTTATTGTAAATTAAAAGCTGAGTGGAGAGCACTCTCCAAGGATCTATTCACTTACGTCTTCCTCCTCCTTTGAAGTGGTGGGGAAGAGCTGTTGTTTATAATAAGTAAGTGCTCTTTGCTGCTTTTGGTATTTTTCTGCATTTGAAGTTCTTGGATTTCTGATTAGAAGTCCTGTTCCCATGCTGTCCATTTTGATTTACAGATCCCTGAAACACATAATTCTCTAAACTCCTCTCCATTGCTTTCTCCAAGTGATTCTTGGTGATTTTAGAGCTGTTCTACATACTCCATGTCAAGTGAATAACAAGCCTATTGTTTCACTGATTGATTATTGATTGATTTAAAGCTTTAATTGCCTACTTTCCACTAGTACTTACTCAGCTCAGCTCAACTGGGCTTGATTAAGTTTTTAGGGTATTCCATTAGGTGGTAGTACCTGGTGCCACATACTTTTTAGTACCTGCTTGGCCAGGTAAGTCAATACAAAAATGTGACATCAGCAGACTCCATTGGCCAGTCAATAGCATCACTCAGTGAGTCATGAGATAGTGACTGCTATACGCTATAATGACCCTGTGCACACTAAGCTGGAACTAATTTGTAACAGAAAATGACTGAAACCGAGTAGATTCAAGCCAGGTAGGTTCTATTGGAAAAGAGGCATTAGAACCAGTTAATGTAACCACTCTTTCCAACAGTGACAAAGTTTATCTGGTTCTTACATCTAGTGCGTGTACAGTAAACTTAACCGCAGTGGTTGCATTCATTTCTGAGCACAAAGCAGTTCTTTGTAGTTGTTCTTCCTCCCTAATCCAACTTTGCATCTTTACTGCTGACTCTGCAAATGCAGATGCAGAAAACTGGAACCTAAATGGAAAGCGCATAATGCTTTAAAAAAATCACAGATTTAAAGGGATCAATAAGAAATCAGCAGTTAAAGATGCCAGGTAAGTGTACTTCTCTGACATATCCAGGAATAGTCACAATCCAAGGTCATCACTCAAGGGCTTAAATTTGGCTCTCAAGGGTTCTTTATGGAAAGATCTCACACCATAAAATCATTGGCCTGAGAAATGTGTGGGCAAAATTGAATCAGCTTGTATTTCAGGTAATCTAGTTCAGTAACAACACTGTTTCACTTTTACAGTTTCAAAACAACCGATCTCTCAATTAAAATAATTTATCAAATGAAGTCCTCCACTTATAGCACAGATATGTCCTAGAATTGCTCATTTTATTTTTAACACAATTTAACAGTCATGCACGTTTTTACTTTACTTGAGAACCATTTTTAATTGAGAATGAATTAATTCCATGAATGTCTCCTCTATTTTCATTATTTTTCATTATTTAGTTTATTTATTTATTTATTTGTCTATCATATTGTTTCTTGGATTTTTCATATTCTATAAATTTCTTTCTTTGGAGAACTTTGTAACCTGAAAATTATTATTATTATTATTATTATTATTATTATTATTATTATTATTATTATTATCATCTTTAGTGTGACCTGCATAGAAAGCTCCTTTACAAATGACCTATTCACTTGCAAAGCATATCTGAAAGTTTCCAAGCCAAAGTAGGACGAACTTGGCTAGAATGAGTCAAATGCAATTTTCAGTTTTCATTTCTCTTTCAAATGCACGATGTTCCTGCTGGACTCTGAATGTATGAGTCAATCTGAATGTAATCTTCACTGATTTATAACAGTTAATGCCTTACTATCACAATCAGAATGCATGAATTTGACACAGGATTCAATCACAAACTGGTAGCAGGCTGATAGCAGACTGATTTTCTCTTATTGCTATCTTGCTGCCATCACAAAGCACCAAAGTCACTTTGAAAATGGCAGCTAACAGTGAGTGCTTGCAGACCCCATCTTTAAAGCAACCATCTCGAATGGAATGAATGAGTTGACAAGTTTGAGGTTGCAGTTATTTTGGTTGTACCACTTGTACCAGTGTCGCTCTAATGTGTAGCGTTTATAAAGGAAGAACACGCAGACTGCACACACAAAGGTTCTCACTGACTGGTGGAGTCAAAGCCAGGACCTTCTAACTGTGATCACTACTGGAACACAAATATATAAAACTGAAATATTTTAATGAAATTTTTTATTCTGACAAGCTCTGTGCTGTGACAAAAAACCCTGAACAATCTGGCATATATCTGTACAGAAGAACCAAGTTTTATGATTTAGATATTTTATGAGCTACATAAGCCTTGTTTGGTGTGTGTAATATATAACAGCAAATAAATTGTTAATATATAATATAGTGTACAATAACATTTAATTTGATAGAAATAAATATAGCTTGAATTTTTCTGCCCTTAGGACTCTTTGTACCTGTAACAAAGACACCAATTTTGCTAAAAGTTACTTTTGCTTTTTAAGATTTGGGGGTTTCACATTTCCAGTGTAATATGGTCCTCCTGTTGCCTGACTAGAATCAGTGTCATAAAGCATGTAAGTGAGTTCCAGTGCAACTTGAGCTACAGTGTGCCTTATGGTCTCACGTCACCACATACCAAACTATCACCAAATACAGCAGCCTGTTTAAGTTGTAGAATTTCCCATCTCCCATTCACATCAGCTGGTGCCCTGCATTGCTACCTGCTTTTTCAGTCTCTACCACCCAAATGTCCCTCCGGGTGCTCCAGTGGTGATGTTTATTCATACCCAGCTTCTTTGTGTATCATATTTGTTACGAGTGATGAACTCAGAGCTTAGATGCCAAAACTGTAATAAATTATTTCAAATGTTAAGAGGGTTTCTGAACTTTATTTATTTATGCCATAAATGCTGTGGATGTGTGAAGTGAATAATAGATACCAAAGAATACTTTCTGCTGTGGTTGCACAAAGCAGGCAACTGTTCAGGGCCACCCAGATCATATTTACTCCATGTCAATTGGTTCTAGATCATTTGAAGATTTGTAGACTGTTCTGTGTCTCTGAAAGCGTGGATATGAAATTGAGAACATGAACTTGTGTGACCTGAGGCTCGTAAATAATTTCCCCCAGGGATTAATAAAGTATTCTGATTCTGATTCTGATTCTGATACTACAAAGCAGCTTTTTTTTTTCCCAGTTAACCCTGGGTTTTATTTTCACTTCTTATCAGGATATATCACCTTGAAAACGTATGCCTTGAATCTTCCCTGCACCAGAACAGGTTTTGCTCCAGATTAGAGGTCAACAGTCATGAAACTGTCACCAATCAGTTATACAGAAAATAGTGTCACCATTCCTGGAAGATAGCTTAGACCTCTGTGTGACAGCAGTAGGAGGGTGTAAAGCTTTCCTAATGTCTTAACATTTTCCTGATGAAAAGTAGGAAATATACATTCTTCTGCAAATATAAATTTGCATGTAGACTAATTTTGAATTCTATTCTTATATTTATTCTTTACTTACTCTCAAACTCTCCAAGGCTCCAGCTGAGAGAATAAAACCTAAAATTGTCTTTTAAAGACTAAATTGATAAAATGCTTGATTATAAGCCATCACATTCTCCTGTGTCCTAATGACAGAGCTGTGATATTGATTGGCCTGTTAACTTACACAGTCATCGTACTATAGTAATTCTTTCCCAGTTTTATTGACCATAATGCTTGAAGTATGCATGCATTCATGTAACACTGTTCATATCCTACTAAAATAGTGGTAGTACTGATTTATCTATTGTATTGCTTTTGTTCTGTATTATGTGTGTGACCTCTTTAGATTTTTCTAAAATTATAGTCCATCCTTCCTTTGTAAATCAACTGTTTCCATTAATCAGTAAGACAGGCCAGATGTTTTCAGCACCACCCATTTGTGCGAATGTGCTCACACATAGATCAGAAAACCCCAAGTTAGCAAGCTGGTAACGAGGTTTGGATGACTGCTTCTCCTGACTGCCAGTGTTAGGGTAAGTGAATCCAGATGATGGAAAGATACCCTGGGTAGAGTGAACTTGTAGTGCATGGCCCAGAATGGGCGCATAGACTTTCACTACAACCATGAAGGTCTATGGACAAAACATTTTCCTTGCTTTGCACCTGTGGTTCCACAGGTGCGAAGCAATACCAAAAATTGAGTACTCGTGTACTGTCCCATGTATTTAAATCTAGTATGCAGTTAGACCTTTAATTAATTAATGAAAGAATACATAAAAATATGTTTAAAATAAAATTATTATTTCCTGAAAATAAAACAACATTCAGAGTTCAAATCTTTACCAGTAGTATCAGTAGTAAAACACCACTGTAACAAAGAATTGAATATGCAGAAAAGAAAATCTTTTCATTACAATAACAGATATTTGGTTCCTTCATCCAAGACATATTCCCATTTTAATTCCCTAACCACAACTCAAAAACATTAAATCCCTCATTTCTTTTCATTAATTCGTCTCAGTTGCCTGATGTCAGTGTCTCATTAGGCATACTGTGCTGTGAATTAAATCAAATAAAATTTCTTCTAGATGCAATAATTCAGGAATACTGTATCTAGAAGGAATTTAGCTTTATCGTCCCACTTCCCAGGAAATGGTATGCCATTTCCATAGATCAGAGCTCAAAATATGAACGCTCTGAAAGCGTCATATCTTACGCTAATCTCACTGTAGTATTTTAAAACAATGACTTCATATCTTACACATGCTTGCACAGTAAAAATGGCCTGGGCTGGGGCCAGTGACTCGTATGCTAACATTTGTCTCTGACACCCAGCATCCAGATATTAGATAAGCACGTGTCCATCTAGTGTTTATGCAAGAAAGCTTCTCAGACCAGGAAGCTTTCTTGATGTTTTCTTCAATTAACCTTGTTACCTTGGCACCAGGTACAGTTTAGCTTGGCAGATTTTCAAGATGTGGAGTCTGACCTTCCGTCATCGCTGGTTTGTTTCATTCCCACCAGCAGCTTACTTTGTTTCAAAGTGTGTGTGTTGGCAATGACTAATGAAGGACATTATGAGAATGTGTGTATTCACCACATCAGCAGGGGCAAGGCAACTCATGAAATGAAGTATGGAAGTGAGCTCAGGCTACCACAATGTGGGAACACTGTTAGAACACCACATGAAAGAGGCTCCTCTGAGTTTTGTGGGAATCTGTGATCCCACACCCCCAACTGCAAACGTTTCCAGCAGTGGGTCCCAGCTTAATCATGGATAGAGTGTTTGCTGAGGGATATGTGAACAGCTACCATTAATTTCTCTGTATGTTTAAGTACATCTGTTGAATTTCTATCAGACACATTCAAAGACTGATACTTTTCTATAACTAGCAGTGTGATGTGTGATGTGAGGACAATTCAGGCATTTGCAATTGTAACCATAACACATGCTAAATTTTAGAAACTATAGGGTGGTACAATTGAAAGTAAGTCCCCAACTTTTTTTTTTGGGGGGGGGGGGGGGGGTTGTTGCCATAACTCTTTGCATATGGGTATCCGAAATGGGCAAAAATTCAATGTAAAGGGTGGAGATTAACCATAACCATAACCATAAATATCCTCAATGTTAGGAGTTTAATAAAAATTTGCCAGCTTAGAAGAACTCAGTCATGCCAACCCACAGCTAAGTTGGTGATTACCTGAAACGTTCCTAGTTTGCTTAAAAAGAGGTGAACCAACTTTTCCATCTCAGCTGGAAAAAAATGCTTTTGCTTATATAAGGTTCACTTCAAAGTAAGGGCAGATGGGGCTGCGTTCAGACACAGCCCTGCTGCTCAGTAGGTAACTTTACTGTAGATGAAGAGCACAGCAGGTAGAAACTGTGAACGCCCGGCAGCATCTCCTGAATGCCATTCACTATTTCCACTGAGTAGTAAAACATCTGCTAGCCCAGAGAACACACAGAGTGGTGTGTGTTCTCAAGGGCCTCAAAAAGCAATAGCAATAAGTGATTGTCTGGCATAGAATGATCTAAGACAAACATAAGAACTGAGCACAGTACTTCTGCCAAGAAAGACACCAAGGGGGATGAGATAGTAAAACTCAATATATATAGCCTCTATAAAAAATAATGCTAGTGACCAAAAAAACCTAAGCCACCTCTCTTGTAAATTAGCTATGCTCATATACAGTATAGCTAACACGAAGTCACACATTGGTTAATGAATTACTGCTTTGAAACTTGAATTATCAGATATCATAAACCTGGTATGAAAAGTAAGGAAATTTGTGTTTGGTCAAATATTTTTTTGTTGTAAAATTGCTTATGAGCAATAAATCTTATTTAAAAGCCTGTTTATTTCCCCATAACTGGTGCCATACTCGTAAGGAAAATACATTTGTGGGTTGAGCAGCAGAGTTGAGCTGCCAAACTTACCAAATCTTCTCTGCCAATCCCAAACAGCTTATTCTGACTGAGTCTTGTTCCGTGTCATTTATTGGACTAGGTGACTGAAGTCTGAGGAAATGAGACATATTGGCAATTATCAACTTTTTAACAAACATGGGGCTCAGTAACATGTGAAAGAACCATACACAGCCACAACAGGCACGTCACCTTTTAAAATAAATTTGCATTAGGTTAACGAACAGGCGACAATAATTTTTTTCAAAAGAACCGTATGATCTCTCACTAATGAATGCATGCACTACAGAGGTGAGGTCATGTAGTCATAACTGACTGCATGACTACACCTCACCATCAACCTGCCATGACAGGATGAAGAATCTTCTCCAAATGTCTCCTACTCAGACCTCATCTGAGAAAAAATGTAACTTGAATCAGCCAACAATGCAGTACAGTGAAGTTCTGTAATGAACAGTATATTGTGTACAAAGCATTTTCTCCATTAATTTCAACGGCCATGTTTATGTGACTCCTGAAATTGTTTCAAAACAATGAAAACAGTATAATTTATTTATCTCCAAGCTTAATGTTAGTTATTTTAGAGATCAGATTACAACTCAAGTCTCCTATCAGGTATATACTTGAGTGAGAAAAATATCTTTATAAAAGCAGAAGGAACATGAAAGTACTCATTAACTTGAATTATTGCATCTTGCTGCAATTTGTGGCTGTAATTCTCCCTGCATGTAAGATGGAATCACATCCCCATCATCCTCAGTGGCCACCCGCAGTTTACATTTCAAATGGAGAACGGCAGCTTGTGAGCTCATGGCTGAAACATTAGAGTTCTGGTAAACCTCGTCATTTCAGGATTTTGAGAGAAAGCTGTGTTTAGAAACTGGAGACACAGAGGACCAAGGGGAAGTGGTCAAAATTATATCACTGATGGGAGCAAGCAAATAAGGTGACCGTGCCGAGGAGGTGACAGTGATGGAGGGCATAATGATGGGTGGATGAATGGATGGGAGACAACATTAATCATTCTCCTTACCAGCCACCAGTCTTTATATTTCCTCTTTCTAGAAATATGCTCACACAGTGCACAGCTAGCGCCGGTCTCAAGCATGGATAAATGGGGAAGCTTGCATCAGGGAGGGCAACAGGCATCAAATCATTGCTAGATCATCAACACTGAGTTTTCTCTATATCAGACTTATCAGGGCCCAGTTTAACAAGGACCGCCTCTGGTCCTGTTGGCCAACAGAGTTTCAGCAAAAACTGTGCTGCTGCTGGCCAAAGGAGAAAAGGCAGGAGTGAAGAGGTGAGTGTAGAGACTTTAAATGTTGGGCTGTAACCGGTAAAGGGAGAGAGATGGTTGATTTGCAGATATATTGTGTTTGCTAGTAACCAGGTGGGACGGAAGCAAAGCCAGGAGCATCGGATATGGATTCAAACTGTTCTACCATGGTTTAGATAGGAAGAAAAATAGAGTATGGACACTTTAAGGAAAAGTCTGTGAAGGTGAAAAGAACGTCAGACAGGATCATGAATTTGAAGCAGAGTGAAAGTGGTACCACATGAGGAAGTCGGGAGTGGCAGAGAAGTATCTGAGGGTGGTGCAGGATATGTGTGGACAGCAAGACAGTAGTGAGGTGTACCAGACTGAGCTGAATGGAGAGGATTAGAAATATATCAGTGTACATATACATACAGTGTACATATGAAAAAAAAAATCCCCACTCGCCCCTGTGGGCGGTCAATCCTTCAAGCTTGGGTCCTCTACTAGAGGCCTGGGAGCTTGAGGGTCCTGCGCAGTGTCTTAGCTGTTCCTAGGACTGCGCTCTTCTGGACAGAGATCTCCGCTGTTGTTCCCGGGATCTGCTGGAGCCACTCGCCTAGCTTTGGAGTCACTGCACCTAGTGCTCCAATTACCACTGGGACCACCGTCACCTTCACCCTCCACATCTTCTCGAGCTCTTCTCTGAGCCCTTGGTATTTCTCCAGCTTCTCGTGTTCCGTCTTCCTGATGTTGCTGTCATTCGGAACCGCTACATCAATCACTACGGCCGTCTTCTCATGTTTGTCTACCACCACTATGTCCGGTTGGTTAGCCACCACCATTTTGTCCGTCTGTATCTAGAAGTCCCACAGGATCTTAGCTTGGTCATTCTCCATCACCCCTGGGGGCATCTCCCATTTTGACCCCGGGACTTCCAGGTTATATTCGGCACATATGTTCCTGTACACTATGCCGGCCACTTGGTTATGGCGTTCCATGTATGCCTTGCCTGCTAGCATCTTACACCCTGCTGTTATGTGCTGGATTGTCTCTGGAGCATCTTTACACAGCCTGCACCTGGGGTCTTGCCTGGTGTGATAGACCCAGCCTCAATGGATTTTGTGCTTAGTGCTTGTTCCTGTGCTGCTATGACTAGTGCTTCCGTGCTGTCTTTCAGTCCAGCTTTGTCCAGCCACTGGTAGGATTTCTGGATATCAGCCACCTTCTCTATCTGCTGGTGGTACATACCGTGCAGGGGCCTGTCCTTCCATGATGGTTCCTTGCCTTCCTCCACTTTCTTGGGTTTCTGCTGCCTGAGGTATTCACTGAGCACGCTGTCAGTTGGGGCCATCTTTGTGATGTATTCGTGGATGTTCCTTGTCTCATCCTGGACTGTGGTGCTGACACTCACCAGTCCCCGGCCCCCTTCCTTCTGCTTAGCGTATAGCCTCAGGGTGCTGGACTTGGGGTGAAACCCTCCATGCATGGTAAGGAGCTTTCTTGTCTTGATGTCAGTGGCTTCTATCTCCTCCTTTGGCCAGCCTATTACCCCAGCAGGGTACCTGATCACGGGCAGGGCGTACATGTTGATAGCCTGGATCTTGTTCTTACCGTTCAGCTGACTCCTCAGGACTTGCCTGACCCTCTGCAGGTACTTGGTGGTTGCAGCTTTCCTAGCCACCTCTTCATGGTTCCCATTCGCCTGCAGGATCCCCAGGTACTTGTAACTGTCCTCAGTGTCTGCAATGTTGTCTTCTGGTAGCTTGATCCCCTCCGTTCTGATTACCATCCCTCTATTTGTTACCATCCGACTACACTTCTCCAGCCCGAACGACATTCTGATGTCATTGCTGTATATCCTGGTGGTGTGGATCAGTGAAACGATGTCTCATTCACTCTTGGCATACAGCTTGATGTCATCCATGTACAGGAGGTGGCTGACAACTGCTCCATTCCGTAGTCGGTATCCGTAGCCAGTCTTGTCAATTATCTCACTGAGGGGGTTAAGGCCTATGCAGAACAGCAGTGGGGACAGAGCATCTCCTTGGTAGATCCCGTACTTGATGGTGGCTTGTGCTATGGGCTTGAGGTTGGCCTCCAGTGTTGTCCGCCACATCCCCATTGAGTTCCTGATGAAGGTTCTCAGGGTCCTCTTGATCTTATAGAGTTCTAGGCATTCCAGAATCCAGGTGTGGGGCATTGAGTCATAGGCCTTCTTGTAATCAATCCAGGCAGTGCACAGGTTGGTCAGTCTGGTCCTGCAGTCTCGGCTGACTGCTTGGTCTGCCAGTAGCTGGTGTTTTGCGCCTCTGGTATTCTTGTCCATCCCTTTCAGTGCCCCACTCATGTATTGACCCATGTGCCTGTTCATCTTAGCTGCTATGATGCCTGACAGGAGCTTCCACGTGGTGCTGAGGCAGGTTATTGGTCGGTAGTTGGAGGGGACCAGTCCCTTCTGGGGGTCCTTCAGGATCAGGACTGTCCGGCCTTCGGTTAGCCATTCCGGGTGTCTCTCGTCAACTAGCAGCTGGTTCATTTGTACTGCCAGGCGCTCGTGGAGTGCAGTCAGCTTCTTCAGCCAGTAGGCGTGAACCATGTCAGGGCCTGGTGCTGTCCAACTCTTCATACTGGAGACCCTTTCTTGGATATCTGCCACTGTGATGGTTACTGGACCCTGTTCGGGGAGGTCGCTGTGGTCGGCCCTCAGATCCCCTAGCCACTGAGCATTGCCGGTATGGGTTGCGTCCTTCTCCCATATGCTCTTCCAGTATTGTTCTGCCTCCAGCCTTGGTGGTGCTGTTGAGAGTACACCTTGGCTGGTTCCGTGGAGAACAGCTGGTTTATTCTCTTGCCTTCTATCTCTCTGGTGTACCTCCTCAAGCGGCTGGCCAAGGCTGTGAGTCTTTGCTTGGCAGTTTCCAAGGCCTCAGGTATAGACAGCTTCCTGTACTTCTTAGGCACCTTCCTCATCGTGCCTTTCTGCAACTCCGATAGTTGGCTAACCTCCCTCCGTGCTACCTTGATCTTAGCCTCTAGCCTCCTTCTCCATGGAGGGTACTGCACCTTGTGACTGTTCAACTTGTAGCCAAGCATCTCACTGATCACTGCTGCCGTATTGTAGATCAGCTTGTTAGTGTCCGTAATCGTGGCTGTAGGTATCGTCCGTAGTGCTGCATTAACATCATCTAGCAGACCTTCTGAGGGTACTTCACGTAATCTTGGTAACCGGCTACGGGGGGTCCAGGTTTCAAGCTTGGCCATGATCCTATCTTTCAGGTCAGTTCCTCTCGCACTCAACAATCCTTCTCCTAACGCACTTGGGGCTTGGTACCCAATCTCGGGTGGGGGAGATGATATCTCCCCCCTGACCTGGCGTCCTGGCTCCCCCGTGCCGTAGCATTTATGTTGTACTTCGTTAATCTCTAGCTGTGAGAGCAGTCCCTTCTTTCGAATGTTGGAACACTGAGCTACTAGTTATGTATATATATATATATTGTAGCATCCCTGGCTGAATGATGGTCTCTTATACTGATGCTTCACAGAGGTTTTATTGGAAAAGTTTTTATTGAAATGTGGTGTATGCTGTACAGTGCAGCGAGGAATGCCCAAACCTCTACATTGGAGAGACCAAACAACTACTTCACAAGCGCATGACACAACACAGAAGAGCCACCTCCACAGGACAAGACTCAGCAGTCCATCTGCATCTTAATGTAGCCAGATGGGCTACTCGCCTTTCTTTTTCTCTCTCTCTCCCTCTCCTGCGCTCGTTCTTTTCGCCGCACAACTAGGTTAATTGGGAACCCACCTGCACATTGATTGCAGGGTGGCGTTAGCCCGTATAAAGCTAAGCCGGTGTTTTGTTGGATCATTCCTCCCGTGCATTTAGCGCAAAGCAGCAGTAAATGCTGGCACACTGCGACGGACTGATCAGCAAGAGCAGATTATATGACAGCTACAGGTATGCTCTCGCTTAACCTCAGATTCCCTCCGAATACTGGAATTTGTGTTAATATAGTTTTTGCGGCCTGTTGTAGCGCAGCAGTTTGTTTTATTCTGACATTGCGGAGAGAGGTGTTCGTGTTATCCCCACCAGTGAGAGTATAGCGCCTCCGGTCCTGGGGTAAGCCGTTAAAACTACTTTTATTAGCATTCATAGCTATAAGAGTTTAAGGTTACATTTATCTGTTGTTTTAGGGTTTGACTGCTGTACTCACCTCTCCGTGGCAAATCGCCCAACCTAAATTGGAAGAGTGAACCGCCTTCCCAGCCGCTGTTGTGAGGACTCCTCCTCGGTGGAGCCTGCTGTCTTGTCTTGTCTCGTTTTGTCTTGTTTTAGCTTGTCTTATCTTGTTTTTATTAAGTAGGCTTACCTTTTTCTGGTTCGCCTGGTTTTATTCTATTTTATTCTGGACTGTTGCTTGTACCCACGCTTCTGTGATCGGGCTGAAGCGACCCTCTGCCCGAGTGTCGTGCTGGGACTCTAAATCGCCTGGGTTGCCGGTCTCAGCCGGTGGGGAGCCAGACCGGCCTGCGACTGAGAATAATTACTACCAGCACGAGTGGTAGTTTGACCCGTGGGGTATAAGCCTTCCTGCGTGTGTGTGTGTGTGTGTGTGTGTGTGTGTGTGTGTGATTTCTTTTATTAAAGTTATTAAAGTGTGTTTTAGTTTCTTATGATCTGTAGCGAGCCTGACGCTCAGTGTCCTTTTATTCTTTTAACATATTTTTCTGTTTTATTTCAATGAATGGAGGACGTGCCAGTGGCCCTGGGACCTCAGGTGGTGGGTCGTTTTCACACTTCCTTTTGTACAGCACCGGGTGGGCTGCAGTGATTCTTTTTGTGTGATTTTCCTTTGGTTCCACGGCTGCTGGTAAGTCCAAGTTCCATGATTGTTTTATTTTCACTTTAGGACACTGTCAACAATGACGCTACATCTTGATTTTTAATATTTTATTTATTTTTATTATAAATAAAACTGTTTTAATATTGGAAGCCAACCTGCCTCAGTGTGCATCCTTGAATCTGTGCGGCCTCCTTTTATTCCTTTTATCTATTTTTCTTAAATATATTTCCTGGGGGTGAAATTCCCCTAGGTGGCGTTGTCATTTTATTATTTCCTTTTATCTAACCCCGCCGACCACTTGGTCACATACTTGGCATTGGTCGACAGGATGCACATTTGAGGTAGATGTTTTAAATTGTTTTATTTTTGTAAAGATCACAGTTCACCTGTTTGAAGGCTCTATTTGTTTCAGAGTGTGATTATAGACAAGACAGCAGTATCCAGGTAGGAGGAAGAGTAATAGGATTTTAGCACCTTGCTGATTTAATTTTCCTTTTTTTGGTCAAAATTTATTATGGAGGAAGAATTGCAGCAACTTAGAGACTTGGTAGCGCAGTTAAAGGCAGATAATGAGCAATTGCGCCGGGATGGGGGCGCTGTGCTCGAGTCTGGTGGTGGTGCCGCGTCGGCCTCCTTCGCACCAGCTGGTTGCATACCAAATGTTGGTAGCCAGGCCGCCATTACAGAGCGTTTGGTGGTGGTGCCTAGGGACCGTAAATGTCCCATGTTCAATGGCAGAACGGGCATCAATATAGCTGAATGGGTCGAAGAGGTTCAAGCGTGCATGCGTGCCCGGCACCTGTCTGTTGCTGATCAAGCTTTCTTTATTTTTGAACATTTAGAGGGAGAAGCAAGGGAGGAGATCAAATTTCGCCCTAATTTAGAGCGAGGGGATCCTGCTCGGGTGTTGACCATTTTAAAGGTACTGTATGGTAATGCGCAGTCCTATGTCACTCTGCAGCAGGCTTTCTTTTCGAGGAGACAGCGGGAGGGAGAGACTTTGCAGGAGTTTTCCTTAGCGCTAATGGCTCTGATGGAGCAAGTAAAACAAAGTGCACCTGATGGCATGCGTAACGCAGAGGTGTTGCTCCGAGACCAGTTTGTAGAACATGTTGTTGACAGTGCTCTCCGCAGAGAGCTTAAACAATACGTTCGCCATGTGCCTACTGCCACCTTGTTACAGGTGCGCGGGGAAGCAATTAGATGGGAAAGAGAAGGGTTTTCAGGCGGTGTTCGCGACTGTGGCTATTCTCACCCATCGGCATATGGTTTTCAGTGTGGAGTGCACACTAGCCCTAGGTTCGCTCCTGTTGGTACACCTGAGTCCGAGTGGCGTGAGCTAAAGGAACTCCTAAAGCGCCAACAAGAGCAGTTAAATCAGCTCACTGAGACAGTGGTTTCTTTACAGAACCCCCGAAGAAGTCTTCGGCCTTCACGGGCTGGCTCGGTGATTTGTCGCCGGTGTCAGCAGCCAGGACACTTTGCTAGGGAGTGCACTGGGGAGCGGGCTTCACGCCGCCCCAGAGCAGGTTCTGATTCAGGCCCTCCTTATGCCGCAGTTGGCAATCATCTTCCCGCTACCCAGTCGGAAAACTAAAGCCCTCTGAGCTGCAGAGTCACAGTTCAGGTGGGGAGTTCACTGGCTCACAGAAAGATAGGATTGGCAGGCTAATTTCATCGTGTCCAAAGATGGATGTGCTGATTAGTGGGGTAACTGTCCCTTGTTTGGTGGATACTGGGTCCATGGTTTCCGCCATCACAGAAAGTTTCTTTTTGGCACATTTTGCCCCTTGGGGACAAGAACGCCTTCAGTCATGCCATTGGTTACAGCTTCGGGCTGCCAATGGGCTTGCCATCCCTTACATTGGCTATTTGGAGCTCAGTGTACTCCTGTGTGGCAAGGAAATGCCCTCTTGTGGGATCCTTATAGTGAAGGACCCTCCTGGGGCTACACCCTCTGTCCCTGGCATCTTAGGAATGAATGTAATCCGCCACTGTTATCAAGAGCTGTTTGGGGCCTTCGGTGGCTCCTTGTTTAATTCTCCTTCTGTGTCACAGGCACCGAGACCAGTTTTGGAGGCCTTACATCAGTGTCACCAGTCTGCAGCCCAAGCCCCAGAGGACCCGGTCGGTACCGTTAAGGTACAGGGCCCGCGGGCTGTGCGGGTACCTGGTGGCGTCATGCAGCTGGTGGCTACCACCTGTTCTCAGCAGTTGTCAGGTCAGGCCGTGCTTTTTGAGCCTCCTGAGTCTGGGCTGCTAGTTGGGTTGCTGGCCTCTCCATGTTTGGTCCAGGTGGATAAGGGCGTTGCCTATATCCCAGTCACCAATGTGGGAACAGCTGAAGCTGTCCTCCACCCACAAACCCGTTTGGGAGTGATAAGCAAAGCTACTGTTGTTAGCCTCCCTGCAGGTGTTAGTGAGGAATATTCCTTTCCCGTCACAGTTTCCTCCCATACCACAAGCAACCCTGCTCAAGACATGGTGGATGCGATTGACCTGTCTGCTCTCGCTGAGTCAGCAATATGAGGTACGGTTACTTTTGCAGAAGTACCACTCTGTTTTCTCCACTTATGAGGGAGACTTGGGCTGCACCAATCTGATCTCGCATGACATACCTCTACTTGATGACGTACCCATCCGGCAGAGGTACAGGCGAATTCCTCCTTCTGATTATGAGGCTATCAGGGCCCACATCAATCAGCTATTGGAGACCCAGGTAATCAGGGAGAGTAGCAGTCCTTATGCCTCTCTCATTGTCCTCGTCCGCAAGACGGATGGAAGCCTCCATCTGTGTGTTGACTACCGCTTGCTGAATAGCAAAACGAGGAAGGACGCCTTCCCCTTACCTCGCATCGAGGAAAGTCTGGATGTGCTTGCTGGCGCACGCTGGTTTTCTACAATCGATCTGGCCAGCGGGTACAACCAGGTGCCAGTTTCTGAGCAGGATAAGCCCAAGACCGCTTTTTGCACGCCGTTTGGCCTGTTCGAGTGGAATCGTATGCCGTTCGGGCTGTGCAATGCTCCTGGTACCTTCCAGCGCCTAATGCCGAGGATGTTCGGGGATCAGCAGTGCCAGTCGCTACTGCTGTACCTTGACGACATCATTGTGTTCTCCTCGTCTGTCTCTCAGCACCTGCAATGGCTAGAGATGGTGATGGCAAGGCTGCAGCAAGAGGGGCTCAAGGCTAAGTTAGAAAAGTGTGCCTTTTTCCAGCAGAAGGTTAACTACTTGGGCCATGTAATCTCCTGTGAGGGTGTCTCCACCGATCCAGCCAAGGTTGACGCAGTAGCCAAGTGGCAGTGTCCTCGTTCCGTGTCAGAGTTGCGATCCTTTTTGGGTTTCGCCAGCTATTACCGGCGCTTTGTGGAGGGGTTTGCCACGTTGGCAGCTCCCCTGCATCAAGTGGTGGCTAAATCGGCTGGCCCCCTCCTCAAGGATTTCTTGGTATACTGGAGGAGGCACACCCCGCCCTCTTCGGAGGAAAGGATTCAGGTCCCCAAACCAGTCATGGTTCTGCTGCGTCAGTGGGATCGTCTGGTGGAGAAGGATGGCATCCTTTATCGCCGTATTTTGCGTCCAGGTGGAGGTGAGGAAGCCCTCCAACTTGTTCTTCCAGAGGCTCTGAAGCCTGAGACCTTGAGGCAGCTGCACCAGGACCATGGGCACCAAGGTACTGAGCGTACCACTGAACTGGTCAGGCAGCGTTGCTATTGGCCCGGGATGTCCTCTGACATCAAGCAATGGGTTCAGCGTTGTGAACGCTGTCAGGTCGCAAAGGACTCAGAGTTGGGGTCTCATAGTTATATGGGTCACCTGTTGGCGTCTAGGCCAAATGAAATCCTGGCCATAGACTTCACGGTGTTGGAACCTTCCCATAGTGGAGTTGAAAACGTCTTGGTTATGACTGACGTTTTTAGCAAATACACTGTTGCAGTCCCTACCCGGGACCAGCGGGCCTCTACTGTGGCCCAGGCCCTGTTAACAGAGTGGTTTTTTAAGTTTGGCATTCCTAGCCGCCTCCACTCTGACCAGGGTAGAAACTTTGAGAGTTTGGTGATGCAACAGCTATGCGAGTTGTATCGGGTAGCCAAGTCCCGTACAACCCCTTACCACCCAGCGGGTAATGGGCAGTGTGAACGGTTTAACCGAACCCTCCATAACCTCCTCCGGACCCTGCCATCATCTCGGAAACGCGACTGGGCTGCATGCTTACCGCATGTGCTCTTTTGCTATAATAGCACGCCGCATCAGGGCACTGGGGAGTCGCCATTTTTCCTGATGTTTGGCAGGGATCCTAGGCTGCCTATTGATTTCCTTCTAGGCTGCGTTCAGGACCCAGTGCCTGGAGAGGTACAGGACTGGGTGGCCGAGCACCAAGCCAGGTTAATGGTGGCCTTTGAGGGAGCTCGGGCACGGTTGTCGCTGGCCGCTGACCGTCGCAAGGAGCGGCATGACCAGAGAGTCCACCCTGTTCCTTTAAAGGTCGGTCAGCTGGTGTATCTTCGAGATCACAGCGCTTGGGGCCGGCACAAGATCCAGGACCTGTGGAGCTCTGTGGTCTATCAGGTGTTGAGGGCACCCCAAGAGAATGGGGCTGTTTATACCATTGCCCCCATGGGAGACTTGGAGAAGGTTCGACATGTCCATTGCGACATGTTGAAGGCACAGGTAAGCCTAGGGCCTCCTACACCTGGTCCACAGGTTCCACCCCCACCTGTGCCTGCTGACTCAGAGCAGACCTCTCTGAGTGACGACGAGTTGTGGCTCCTTGTCCCTGAGGTACCCTCACACCCTGTAGCACCTGTGGCATCACTTTCCGATGCCTCTAGAGTTCCATCGGTGGAGCCCAGGTCTACTCCCAGTGTGATTGTAGCACCCTCGACCTCTGCTCCCCCAGGTTCTTCCTCAGGCTCTGTTGAACAGTCTGAGGTGAGTGGGCCACACTTGCGGAGAACAGCACGTTCGACAGCTGGTCAGCACTCAAATGTTCATCACTTGCCACGTCCTGTTGAATCTGCACCAGTCGCTAATGCTCAGCTTGCCGTATTCAGGCCATGGTGTTAGGTTCCTTGAGTTATTGTCGGTGTGCCAATACAAAAAGGGGGGGTAGATGTAGCCAGATGGGCTACTCGCCTTTCTTTTTCTCTCTCTCTCTCTCTCTCCTGCGCTCGTTCTTTTCGCCGCACAACTAGGTTAATTGGGAACCCACCTGCACATTGATTGCAGGGTGGCGTTAGCCCGTATAAAGCTAAGCCGGTGTTTTGTTGGATCATTCCTCCCGTGCATTCAGCGCAAAGCAGCAGTAAATGCTGGCACACTGCGACGGACTGATCAGCAAGAGCAGATCATATGACAGCTACAGGTATGCTCTCGCTTAACCTCAGATTCCCTCCGAATACTGGAATTTGTGTTAATATAGTTTTTGCGGCCTGTTGTAGCGCAGCAGTTTGTTTTATTCCGACATTGCGGAGAGAGGTGTTCGTGTCATCCCCACCAGTGAGAGTATAGCGCCCCCGGTCCTGGGGTAAGCCGTTAAAACTACTTTTATTAGAATTCATAGCTATAAGAGTTTAAGGTTACATTTATCTGTTGTTTTAGGGTTTGACTGCTGTACTCACCTCTCCGTGGCAAATCGCCCAACCTAAATTGGAAGAGTGAACCGCCTTCCCAGCCGCTGTTGTGAGGACTCCTCCTCGGTGGAGCCTGCTGTCTTGTCTTGTCTCGTTTTGTCTTGTTTTAGCTTGTCTTATCTTGTTTTTATTAAGTAGGCTTACCTTTTTCTGGTTCGCCTGGTTTTATTCTATTTTATTCTGGACTGTTGCTCGTACCCACGCTTCTGTGATCGGGCTGAAGCGACCCTCTGCCCGAGTGTCGTGCTGGGACTCTAAATCGCCTGGGTTGCCGGTCTCAGCCGGTGGGGAGCCAGACCGGCCTGCGACTGAGAATAATTACTACCAGCACGAGTGGTAGTTTGACCCGTGGGGTATAAGCCTTCCTGCGTGTGTGTGTGTGTGTGTGATTTCTTTTATTAAAGTTATTAAAGTGTGTTTTAGTTTTTTATGATCTGTAACAAGCCTGACGCTCAGTGTCCTTTTATTCTTTTAACATATTTTTCTGTTTTATTTCAGTGAACGGAGGACGTGCCAGTGGCCCTGGGACCTCAGGTGGTAGGTCGTTTTCACACTTCCTTTTGTACAGCACCGGGTGGGCTGCAGTGATTCTTTTTGTGTGATTTTCCTTTGGTTCCACGGCTGCTGGTAAGTCCAAGTTCCATGATTGTTTTATTTTCACTTTAGGACACTGTCAACAATGACGCTACATCTTGATTTTTAATATTTTATTTATTTTTACTATAAATAAAACTGTTTTAATATTGGAAGCCAACCTGCCGCAGTGTGCATCCTTGAATCTGTGCGGCCTCCTTTTATTCCTTTTATCTATTTTTCTTAAATATATTTCCTGGGGGTGAAATTCCCCTAGGTGGCGTTGTCATTTTATTATTTCCTTTTATCTAACCCCACCGACCACTTGGTCACATTAAGGATAAAGGACACTCTTTCGAGGATGCCAATGTTCACATTTTGGACAGAGAGGACAGATGGTTTGAAAGAGGAGTGAAAGAAGCCATCTATGTCCACTGTGAGCGACCATCTTTGAACAGAGGCGGTGGTTTACGACACCAACTCTCTGCCATCTATAATCCAGTTTTGAGATCCCTTCCCAGACGCCTTAACGCCCACTCACATCCTGGGCCATCTGATCTCAGGAATTCGCATGATAAGGTGGGGCCAGGTTTCACAATGAACTCACCCGAAACTCTGGCTGATTGGGACCCACACCCAGTTTCACACCTTGGCTCAGGCGATTAGAGGATCATCAGGGGGTCCTTTTGTCCCTCTGTGGGGGGTCACTCCCACTAGGTTTATATCTGGGACTCTCCACCATTTGACCTTAGAACTGAAGAAGCTTCTTGGATGAGAGGTGAAACATCTTCAAGTAACTTAAAGAAGTCCAGACGCTTTTCTTTGCAAGCTCCTTTGACTACGATGACCTGGATGACTGAGAACCTTCACAGAGTTGAATGTTTTATTGAAACATTCAGTGAAGACACCGTAAGAGCTAGGAGCAAAGCAAAACCAGCAATATTAATACCATAACATCAAAGGAAACAAATTTCTCCTGCTCACATGTAGCATTTACATCAAATTTACATCATTCAATTCATTATATCACCTCACTAACTTACAACTACACATAAAGGTCAAGGTCAAGGTTAACAACACATAAACTCTATTAAACGACATTTAGATTGCATGTAACTTATTCTGTTAAAGGAAACATTAACAAACCTTGTGCCACTGTCAGCCAGGTACTAATTGGCAAAGGAAACGTACATACAACCTTACCAAGATGGCGTCGAGTATGGCAGCCTCGTCGCGAGCTCCCCCAAGCAACGGCTTTCTTCTGTGTTTAATTTTACTTTTCCTTTATTTTTTCACGAGCAGCACTTGTCTCCTTGTGTACGACCGACAAACCTTACTGGACATAAAAGACGGTCTTTCTTATAACTTTCCGGAGTTCAAGTTTTGCAACACGGACGCTCCGTTTGCAGACCCCCCATTCATCTCACCTGAGACGCCTTTGTTCTCTGGCCCTGGAGGCCGCAAACGCCGACGCAGAGGGAGAAGATCTGGCGTTCTGGTTCGACTGAGACGGCGCACTTACAGACCACCGTTACCCAGTTTATTACTGGCTAATATGCAGTCTCTGGAGAACAAGCTGTGCGAGCTTCGGGCACGGATCTCATTCCAGCGAGAGATGCGGGACTGCTGCGTGATCTGCCTCACAGAAACCTGGCTATCGGACAAAGTACCGGACTCCGCAATACAACTGCCGGGGTTCTCTGTGCACCGCGCGGACAGGTCACAGGATCTTACTGGGAAAAGCAGAGGCGGTGGTGTGTGTTTCATGATCAACAACAGCTGGTGTGATTATGCGAACGTGCACCCGGTCAAATCCTTCTGCTCACCGGACCTGGAGTACCTGATGATTAAGTGCCGGCCATTCTGGCTACCGAGGGAATTTACAGCAGTGATTATTACGGCTGTTTACATTCCCCCACAAGCCGACACTGACCGAGCACTCAGGGAACTGTACAGCGCGATCAGCAGCGAGGAAACCGCACACCCAGAGGCAGCGTTTATCACAGCCGGGGACTTTAATAAGGGAAACCTGAAGAAAGTCTCACCAAAACTCCATCAACATATCCTTTTTAACACACGTGGAGATCGGCTACTCGACCACTGTTACACCTCTTTCCGGGATGCGTACAAAGCCCTCCCCCGCGCCCCATTCGGCCAATCAGATCACTGCTCCATCCTGCTCCTGCCCGCCTACAGGCAGAAGCTGAAACAGGAAGCTCCAACCCGGAGGGCGGTGCACTGTTGGACGGACCAATCGGAGTCTGCGCTGCGGGACTGTTTTGATCATGCGGACTGGGAAATGTTTCACGTGGCCGCCAGAGACATTGATGAATACACAGACTCAGTCTGTGGATTTATCAGGAAATGCGTGGAAGATGTCGTCCCATCCAGAACAGTTAAATCCTTCCCAAATCAAAAACCCTGGATTAACGGAGATGTTCGCGCGGCACTGGCGGCACGGAACACCGCCTTTGCCTCCGCGAACACATCGGACTACAAACACGCACATTACCAACTCCGGAAGACGATCAAAGCAGCCAAACGTGAGTACAGGGACAGGGTGGAGCAACAGTTTGACAACCCTCGGAGTATGTGGCAGGGACTAAACACGATCACAGACTTTAGAGGGAAAACCAGCACACCGCAGACCACGGCCTCTCTGTGTGAGGATCTAAACGTATTCTACGCTAGATTCGACACAGCGAACACCACGAGACCGGACAGTGTGCGCACCGCGGATGACGTCAGTGCGCACACTGTGTCTGAGGAGGATGTGCGGAAGTGCTTCAGGAAGGTGAACGCACGCAAAGCTACTGGTGCGGACGGGATTCCCGGCCGCGTCCTCAAGTCATGCGCGGCTCAGCTGGCTGGAGTGTTCACGCACATCTTCAACCTTTCCCTCTCTCTGTCTGTAGTCCCAGCCTGCTTCAAAATGGCCACCATCGTCCCTGTACCCAAATCCTCCACCATCTCCTCATTGAACGACTGGCGACCTGTAGCCCTGACCCCCATCGTAAGCAAATGCTTCGAGAAGCTGGTCAGGGACTTCATCTGCTCTGCACTACCCGACTCACTGGACCCTCTACAGTTTGCATACCGCCACAACAGGTCCACTGATGATGCCATAGCCCTGACACTACACACTGCCCTGTCACACCTGGAGAAGAGAGACACGTATGTGAGGATGCTGTTTGTAGATTACAGCTCAGCATTCAATACCATCGTTCCCTCGAAGCTGGACAGGAAACTGCAGGATCTAGGACTGAGCAGCTCCCTCTGCAGCTGGATCCTTAGCTTCCTGTCTGACAGACGCCAGGTGGTCAGACTGGGCAGCATCACCTCATCCCCCATCACACTGAACACTGGTGCTCCACAGGGGTGTGTACTGAGCCCTCTCCTATACTCACTCTACACCTACGACTGCACGGCCACTAACAGCTCCAACATCATCGTGAAGTTTGCGGACGACACTACAGTGGTGGGTCTTATCACCAACGGTGATGAGACGGCTTACAGGGAGAAGGTCAGCGCCCTGACCCACTGGTGTCAAGACAACCATCTCACCCTCAACGTCGCAAAGACAAAGGAGTTGATAGTGGACTTCCGGAGGTGCAGAGAAGTACACACCCCCATCACCATCAACGGCGCTGCTGTGGAGAGAGTGAGCAGCTTCCGGTTCCTTGGAGTACATCTGGCTGAGGATCTTACGTGGTCAGTACACACAAACAAAACAGTGAAGAAGGCGCAGCAGCACCTCTTCTTTCTCAGGAGACTGAAAAGATTCGGCATGAGCCCCCGCATCCTCAGGACCTTCTATCACTGTGCCATTGAGAGCATCCTCACTGGATGCATCACCACCTGGTATGGCAACAGCACCGCTTACAACTGCAAAGCTCTCCAGCGAGTAGTGCGGTGCTCTGAACGGATAATTGGAGGTGAGCTTCCCTCCCTCCAAGACATCTACAGGAAGCGGTGCCTGAGGAAAGCGGGGAGGATCATCAAGGACTCCAGTCACCCCAGCCATAAACTGTTCAGACTACTTCCATCAGGAAGGAGGTTCTGCAGCATCCGGTCCCGTACCAGCAGACTGAGAGACAGCTTCTTCCACCAGGCCATCAGACTGCTGAACACGTCATAGACACCTCAGCTTCACTACTGGAACTTCAACATTATGCACTCCACACTGTATATAAATGCCACTTGTTTTGCACATATTCAACTCTGTATATTTTATATATTTTATTATTATTATTATTATTATTGTTTTGTTTTTGTTTTTGTTTTTTTACTATTTAATTTGTAAAAATGTGTATACACACACACACACACACACACACACACACACACACACACGAAAATATTTAGTATACACATCCAGAAATGCATACACTATTATATATTGTACATATATTTATTAGTTTCAGATCGGCCATTCTTGTATTTTGCTCGTTTGTGTTGTTGTGTTTGCACATCTCTGTTGCTTGTGGGGCTCGCACACAAGAATTTCACTCGCATGTGCTGTGCCAGTGTGCCTGCACATGTGATGTGACAATAAAAGTGATTTGATTTGATTTGATTTGATATTTTTCACTTTAAGGTACACTATTTACCATATCCTAAAAGAAGCCCTTTAACGGTTTTGCGCCAGTTTCCTGTTTCAAATTAAAAGCATGGATTTCAAAATAAAACCGAAGTACCTTTCAAAGAAACGTAAAAATATTTACCAAATTTAAAGGTCATTTACACTCCCACCAAATCATGAGTGTTTTAACAAAAGGGAGAACCATAACACGAATGATTTTTAAAAACAAATGACCTTAACCACAAGGCCTTTTACATAACGAAAACAAAGAATTATCCATGCATGAGCCTGCAGGTAATGTCCACAAGTCTTCATACAATAAAGGATATAGTTGTTGTCTTAGACAGCCTCTAAAAGCAAGATCAGTTTCTGAATGGGCCGTTCAACAATAGATGGCTTGCCAGAACATTGACCCTCCCTTTTCATTTTCTGGTCTCCAAGACGAATCTTAACTTTCCTCACAAGCCCATCTTTATTAGCGACTGTTTCTTCAACTCTGGCTAATCTCCACTCGTTCCGTGGCAGATCATCCATCCTTTCGATGACTATGTCACCAACTTTCAGATTCCTTCTAGAAATATGCCAACGTTGTCTAGTGGCAATATTAGAGAGATACTCTCTTCTCCAGCGGTTCCAGAATTGCTCTGCTAGATACTGGATATGACGCCATCTCTTACGAGCATACATGTCTTCTCTGATGAACGTCCCAGGAGGTGGTAAGGCTCCAGTGGGTTTCATAGTGAGTAGGTGATTAGGAGTCAGCGGTTCTGGACCATTTGGATCATTCAGGTTATCCACAGTGAGTGGACGGTTGTTCACAATAGACATTGCTTCGTAAAACAATGTCCTCAAACAGGCATCATCTAATCTTCCAGGTGAGAGTGAAAGAGTGGACCGAAGTACATTTCTTACTGTTCTGATCTGTCTCTCCCAGACACCTCTAACATGGCTTGAATGGGGAGCATTCATAATGAAGTTGCACTACCTCTCAGCCAAGAATGAAGTCAGATGATTGACATCCATCTGTTTCAGCGCATTATACATTTCATTCTTAGCTCCAACAAAATTGCTTCCTTGGTCACATCTTATTTGTCGTACTGCTCCTCTTATGGAAACAAAACATCGTCACTCTTTGCTCGCCGAAGAAGTCGCGCAACAGCTTGTTTGACCTTACACCATGAAGAAAACTTTGACAAGCGGTCTGAAAGAGTCACTTGTTCTGCAGACTCCAAATTTAGTGCTTGAACCCTTTTAACTTCAGGGTCCCCAACTGGGATTTCTGGGATTACCTCTACCTCTGGTGATACCTCTTTCTTCCATAAGAACTTGAGTCCAGTAAACCAGTTCGATGTCAGAAGCTTGCTTGCACTAGAACTTCTCGATGCAAGGTCTGCAGGATTCTTGTCAGTAGAAACATATCGCCACTTCTGAGGAGTTGTACTGAGATGTATTTTCTGAATCCTATTTGATACAAATGTGTGGAAGCAACGTGCCTTGTTGTTAATGTACCCCAGTACAACCTTGGAGTCTGTCCAGAAGTATTCATCAATCCCTGAAATTCCCAGTTCTTCCTTTAGAGTATTGCTTCCTGCAACTGATACAACAGCAGCAGTCAGTTCTAACCTGGGGATGGTCACAGCTTTGATTGGAGCAACTCTGGACTTTGCCATAATCAGAGCACAATGAACAGTTTCATTTTCATTCACATGTCTCAAATATGAGCACTGGCCATAACCATACGTGCTTGCATCAGAGAAGTGATGTAGCTCTCTCTTTGTGACCTTTCCAAAGTCAGCTGGTACATAGCATCGGGGTATGGTGATTTTATCCAAATTTGCCAGATCACTCTTCCAGGATCTCCAGACTGGTTGCAGTTTACTGATGAGTGGGTCATCCCAACCTGTACCATGCCTACACATTTCTTGAAGAACCCTTTTCCTAGTTAGCAAGAAAGGAGCAATAAGCCCAAGTGGGTCATAAAGAGAGGCAACAGTGGATAGTATACCACGCCTGGTTCCTGGTTGGTCCTTCAAACGGGTATGGAACCTGAAACTGTCTGACTCAATGTGCCAGTGGATTCCTAAGGCTCTTTCCAGCAATGAATCACTAAAGGCAAGATCAAGAGCCTTTACTTCAGTGGCACGCTCAGATGGTGCTATACTCTCAAGCACCTTTGCATTGTTACACACAAATTTGTGTAGTCGCAGACCATCCATAGCACAGAGCCTTTGGGCTTCTTTTGCAAGCGGAATAGCCTCATCTACATCTGCTATGCTTGTGACACCATCATCCACATAGAAGTCCCTCATGATGAATTGGGAGCCCAGAGGAAACAGGCTCTCGTTCTCCTTAGCGAGATGTTTCAACCCATAGTTGGCACATCCAGGTGAAGATGCAGCACCGAAAAGGTGAACTTTCATACGGAATTCCTGCGGCTCCACACTGAAGTTCTCATCCTTCCACCACAGGAAACGTAGATAGTCTCTATCCACTTCGCGCACATGAAACTGATGAAACATCCTTTTGATGTCGCACATCAGAGCAACATGGTTCTGTCGAAATCTGATAAGAACACCAGTTAGAGTATTTGTCAAATCTGGGCCCAACAGGAGATGATCATTTAGGCAAGTTCCCTTGTACTTAGCCGAGCAATCAAAAACCACTCTTTTTTTGGAATGATAAACTCCGTGGTGTGGAATATACCATGTTTCACCTTCCTTCTCTTCACAAAGAACTTCTTCAGCATCATTGTTTTTAATTACCTCATTCAAAAACATTACGTAGTGAGTCTTGTAGTTCTTGTTGTTCAGCAGCTTTCGTTTGAGATGGTTGTGCCGGATGATAGCTAACTGCTTATTATTTGGAAGGTAGGGTCTCTCTTGAAAAGGGAGAGGCATCTCATAGTGACCATGGGCGTTCATGTAAATGCTTACCTTTAGCATATTCAGGAAGAGGATGTCATCTTGAGACACTGTTCTGCTGTCCTTGCTGATGTCTTTAAAGTCAGACTCAAGTACTTTAATGGCATGGCGTCACTGGAGGAAGCTCTTTGACAGTTACTCTATGGCATATGTTGTCGACAGGAGGAGATTCAAGGTGAGGTGGTGAGCAGCCTATGATGCTCCATCCTAGGTCTGTGCGGACTGCATAAGGTTCATTATCTCTTCCTAGGATGACCTGTCTTGGTACTAGTGCCTGTGAGCAGTTATAGCCTATTAGAAGACCAACTTCACAGTCTAAATGTGGCTGAATATCATCTGCTATTGCTTTGAGATGATTCCAATGCCTCGCCGTTTCACTGGTAGGAATGTGCCTTCGATTCACTGGTATGCAGTCTTTGGTATAGGCAGGAGGGAGATCAATGTGATTTGTGGAGGTATAGCCACGCACTCTGAGACCTGAGACTCTTTCACTGTGTGATACTGTGTCCTTTCCGATCATGGTGGTTAGCTTTAGCCTTACAGGATTGGTCTTGGTTGTCAAGCTACGACTAACATCTTCATCAATAAACACAGTGTCACTCTGGGTGTCAAGCCAGACATAGACGATAGACAAGCCTTTCTATTCCTGGGTTGTTAGAAGAGGAAAATCAAAATCATTGATGTAGTCGTAGATGTGTGCTCAGTCTCTGTATTGAGAGACAATGTCGTAACTGCTTCGTCTGTATTCTGATTAGGGGCTAACACAGGATTCATGTTGGAATATCTGTCGTCATGAAGGCAAGTTGGGTGTCGTCCCTTACAGATATCACATAAGTGTCTGTGGCGGCAGTCTTTAACATTATGGCCTGGTTTCAGACAACCATAGCAGAGTTTGTTTTCCCTTACATACTTTCTTTTCTCTTCCAGAGGCGTTCCTTTAAACTCCGGACAACTATGTAGGCGGTGTTTTTTATCATGAAAGAACATACAAGGGGGCTTTAAGCTTGTCTTGGATGGTACATTCTTCTCATTCTCTGTAAGTGTCTGTGTATGGAGAACAGTAGATTTATTTTTTCTTTCTTTCAGATGATGTTTTTCTGCAGGTAAGTCTGATAAACGTAATGCATGGATGGAAGTTACTGGGTTACAGGCAATCTCTGCTTCTAATGACATGAAGTTGACAAAGTCCTGAAAGGCTGGAAATTCCTGTCTGTCCTTCATAAACTGGGTCACCTTGCGGTTCCACCTTGAAGCTGCCCACTTAGGTAACTTTTGGACCAGCTTTTGGTTCTCTTCACAGTCATTCAGAATGTCCAGCCTTTAATATGAGGCATGGCTTGTTGACGTGCATGTAGGAAGTCGGCGAATGCTCTGAGTTGTCTTGCATCCTTTGAGTGGATCTTTGGCCAGCTAGCTAGTTTTTCTCTCTTGCTTTCTGCAAGACAAATGGTTGACCGTACCTGCTATTAAGGCGATCCCATGCGTCCTTATACGCTTCACCATCCTCCCTGTAAAAGATACCATCAAGTGTCTTTCGTGCAGGACCTCCCACATATCTTCTCAAGTAATGCAGTTTGTCAGCTGAACATATGTTCCTTTTATCTATGAGGGATATGAATGAAGATTTCCATTCAATGAACTGAATTGGGTCGCTGGTGAATACAGGTGGCTCTGGCATTGGAAGTCTGTTCATGGCTATGCTGTCTTGAACTGGTTGAGCTAAGTGGGACACATCTGTCTATGGAGGTGAAGCTGGAAATCTTATGAGATGCTGAACTGGAGCCAGAGACACAGCTTGATGTGGGTGCATATGTTCCTGGTTCCTTAGTTTGCTGTTAGCAGAGCATAAGCTGCCCTCCTGCATTACGTCTTGGTTGTAAATTGACAATCTTGCTCGTGCTGCTCTTATATCCTTTTCAGCTCTTAGTCTTTCTAGTTCATGTTTTTGAGCTTCAAGATCCCTTTCTGTTGCTCTACTAAGAGCTGGATTCTTTCTTTTTGTTTTCCTTCTGCCAATAACAACTCATATTCTGCTTTCTTTGCTGCTAATTCTGCTGCAGCATCTGCTCTTTTTACTGCGACAATGGAGTCTATAGTGTGTTGACTTGGAGGTGAAACTGTGGATCCATATATGGAATGAGCATAGTTTCTGTTAAGGAACTCACGAAGGCGTTCTTTGACTGCTTCACTATCATAGTCTTCGTCTATGCCTGATATTCTTTGATATTCTATGCAATTTTAATAATGTCCTTTGTTACGGCCTCACATGCATCAACACGTCTTGTTTCACTGGATGGTGTGAGGTGATCTCTGATTTGTACATAAATGTCCGTAATATCATTCATGCATTTCTCTAAGATATCAATGAGAGCTGCGATTTCACTCTCTGGAATGTCTAGCTTTAGCTGATTTCTTGCCTTACGTGCCTGGATCTTCCATTGATCATAAAGGCGCATGAGCCGCTTCTCCCTTTTGTGTGTCTCTTTCTCTCTGAAATGCAAGCATCTTTTCCATGGGATTTCTTGGGCGATCAGATCTGCGAAGTTCCTCATCCTTGCTTGCTTGACAGATGTCTTTTATTTGATCTGAGCCTTCTGCTTCTGCAGTTAATATCTGAGATGCTTCCATTTTGAGCGAGTGTCACATTTAGACCATCACAATGAATCCCTCTTCTCTCATCATAGACTTTGGCAGTCAGGTGAAACTCGTGACGCTGAAGCTCTTACTGTAGCATCCCTGGCTGAATGACGGTCTCTTATACTGATGCTTCACAGAGGTTTTATTGGAAAAGTTTTATTGAAACATTCAGTGAAGACACCGTAAGAGCTAGGAGCAAAACAAAACCAGCAATATTAATACCATAACATCAAAGGAAACAAATTTCTCCTGCTCACATATAGCATATACATCAAATTTACATCATTCAATTCATTATATCACCTCACTAACTTACAACTACACATAAAGGTCAAGGTCAAGGTTAACAACACATAAACTCTATTAAACTACATTTTGATTGCACGTAACTTATTCCGTTAAAGCAGGGGTGTCAAACTCAAATACACAGTGGGCCAAAATTCAAAACTGGAACAAACTCGCGGGCTAACGTTAATATTTATTGAAATATATTTATTCCTCCAGATATAAGAACTAATCTTTTCTTATGGACTCAAACACGTTTTGCTGAAAAACTGAATATGGAACACGCAAAGCTTAATACTAAACAATAGATATATATATTAGCTGTATAATACCAGTAGGCCAGCTCTAATAGTAATTCGGTATGACCAAATTTGGCCCGTGGGCCAGAGTTTGACACCTATGCGTTAAAGGAAACATTAACAAACCTTGTGCCACTGTCAGCCAGGTACTAATTGACAAAGGAAACGTACATATTTTTCACTTTAAGGCACACTATTTACCACATATTAAAAGAAACGTTACTAACAAGTAGGGTGGGTTTTTATAATCAATTTATCGATTAAAATCGATTCTGGCTTGGATAACGTGAAATCGATTCATTAAAATCCTGAATCGATTTTTTAATATAAATTTATTTTGCCCGAAATGCCAGAATCTCTGGTGAAACCTCAAAATTTCAACAACCACCAAACAGCTAAGACAGTAAATGAGAGCAGGAACACGGATTCTGCACAAAGACGTAAACACATAGCGTGGATCCGCGGATCAGAATCAGTGAGATGTGACTTTCTCACTTGACTGCACGGACAAGGTCGGGGCCATAGCTGGACTGGCCATCGGGCATACCGGGCATTTGCCCGGTGGTCCGATGGTAATTTTTTGTTTTACGTCTATTGCAGCATAACCAAGGGAGGATTCAGGGTCACCTGGTCCAGCCCTAACTATATGCTTTAGCAAAAAGGAAAGTTTTAAGCCTAATCTTAAAAGTAGAGATAGTGTCTGTCTCCCGAATCCAAACTGGAAGCTGGTTCCACAGAAGAGGGGCCTGAAAACTGAAGGCTCTCCCTCCCATTCTACTTTTAAATACTCTAGGAACAACAAGTAAGCCTGCAGTGCGAGAGTGAAGTGCTCTAATGGGGTGATATGGTACTACAAGGTCATTAAGATAAGATGTGTAAACAGTGAAAGGTGGCGGATTGGACAGATGCTGGCAGACGTGTAAAAATAACTCAATTGTTTGGTAGTGGCTATGATGGAGCTTTCACAGATTCAGTAAAATTAGCAAGTGGTGGAGGCCAGCAGGTGAATGGGGGAAAGGGGAGGCGGAGGTGGAGAGACCCAAGGCGGCTGCCGGTCCGACTGTCAGGTGAAATGAGCTTCAGGTAAGAAGTTATGACCTTCAGTCTATCTGGGTCAGATATAAACCAAGTTTAGGTGTAGTTTATTTTCGTTGTGCTAACTTTTTACAGTCAGTTACAATAACTCGTACTGTGTACTAGCTAGCATGACGGAGTTTGTATACAGTTGGGTGGGTGCTATGATGTTACTGGTTTACTTTATTTTATTCATTTGGTTAGTTAGTAGAGTTGCCTACCGTCCAGTAAAAAACGGAATCCTCTGGTATTCAGAGTTAATATTATGCGTTTCGTATTGAGCTGAAAATAAACGCGATTTGTCCCATACTTCAGCTACAATAAAAAAAAGACAAAAAGCTGGAGTTATTCTGTGTCTTTACGCTGTCAGCTGCCTCTTCTTCTCTCATTCTCCCCCCTCCCTCTCCTGCTGCTACTTCAATCATGAAACTGATCAATGATCAGCTGATCAGCGTTTCTGCCACAAGTCCCGTCTCTCTTGCTTGTTTATCTCCCACTTTGCATCAGAAAGAGGAAACTAGCGGAGGTCGCGTTAAACAGCAGAAGCGCCTTTAAACTTGATAAGCTGTTGTTAGAATTTATTTAATATTACTTTCTAGTATCAGCTGATGTTTGTTGGAGCCACAGCCATAGAAGCTGCTGGTCATGTTATCGGTTTGGTTATCTGGTGAGAGGGAAACATGAAGATGAAACCAGGAGATGTCCTTACTGAATCATCAGAGCTGAACAGGTGATGGAGAAACAGGTTTACCTTTTAGGTGACATGAATGGGTTGAAGGAAAGCTATGAACTGTTTCTGAGAGACAACTTACACCAGGATCCTTTTCTATGTAGCTGACAGCTGGTAACTGTGCAGGGGCAGGTCTAACAAAGTTATGCCATGAAGCCAGGTAGAGCATTAACAGGGAAAGGGGGGCACAAAGAAATACTTTTCTTTCTTATTCTCATTTAAAATTTCTAGCTTTTAACAAATAATTATCCGAATCTTACAACCAAAGTTTTCATCTGATGTCAAATTTATAGAAATCCGTTATTGTACATAGTAAGTTTTTTTCAGGGTCCCAACATAATTTCTTCAGAAGAAAGTACTGTACATGATGCCAGTATTTTCCCACATTTTCTAGATACTGTACTAGTACTTTGTGTAAAATGCCATCAAAAAGTCAGTTAAGTTTTATTCTTTCTCACCTGTCTTTCTGTCTCCTTTCACTTTTAAAAGGTTGCAATGTTAGAAAAAATATTTTACCCTGCCATGCTGTTTATTGATGTGGTAAATAAATAGTTTATGAAAATATCACTAAATATGTCATTTATTATTTTTAATATTCAGTAATGGTCATGTCTCACCTCTAGTCTTCTCTGTCTCAATTTCAGGTTTCCACCATATGTTGTAGATAGTTCAGGACATTAACTCAACCAAGCAGTCTTTGGGTTTTGGCTAAGTACTGTTTAGAATACCAGAAAAGGGAGGATGGTGTAGGTTTAAGTTTATTAGATTGATACATATGTACCAACAAGACAGTGTACATCACTGTCACAACGACATTTGTTTTCATTCAAAGGCTTTATGGTTTTTCCTATAATACCTGGTGGGCCGGTCTCTAGTCAAAATGCCCGAGCTGATTTTTTGTCCCAGTCCAGCCCTGGTTGGGGCTGAAAGCCGACAGCTCGCTGATTCTGATCTGTCGGCGGGTCCGCGCTTTGTGTTTACGCCATTTTTGCGCTGATTCTAAAGCTGTTAGTTTTATCTCTCTCCAAACAATATTGACTGAACCAGCAGCAAAAGAAGAGCCAAACTGCGCTTCACATAAACATCGTCATGAATTCACACTGACTTTTACTGTTTTGCTTCCACCATGATAATATCACACTTCATGCACAGCTCACTCTCTCTCTCTTTCTGTATACTTCAAGAACAGTTTCCCGTCTAAAAATCTGTTTTCTGCATTATTCGCTTGCTTGTTACGCACCAGTCTACCGTTGTTTACAGCGCTCTCGGTCGCTGTTTTTTTTCGTTTTACATACTTCTGAAAAGAAAACCTAATTTCTGCCGTTCAATACTGAACAAATTTAAACTTTCTAAAATTATGCAAAATGCAAAACGCTTAGCTGTGTCTCTAATAAAACCACTGTAACGTCAGAGGTAACGTTTATATGTTGATTAATGGTTTTCTTTTGTTTTTGATGTACTGCAGAATATTTTTATAAAATCCCAGGCCAGGAAAAAAATCTTCATGTTTTTCTGTTTTGTCTTCAGCTACTTTGACACAAAGGCATCTGCTGTGACGCTTACACCTTTGATAAAGTCTTGCGTGTGTCAGCTTCCTTTTTATAGATACAAAAATATGTAAATGTACTGATCTGAATTATAATATTTCTGACTGTCAAAATTTCACAGATTCAAATTGAATTGAATCAAATCGAATCGAATCGAATCGTGGATCGAATCGATTCGGGACCTTGTGAATCGGAATTGAATCAATTCTAGAAATCAGTGATGATACCCAGCCCTACTAACAAGCCCTTTAGCGGTTTTGCGCCAGTTACCTGTTACAAAAAAAAAGCATGTATTTCAAAATAAAACCGAAGTACCTTTTAAACAAACGTAAAAATATTTACCAAATTTAAAGGTCATTTACAATATATGTATGTATTAGGGGTGCAACGATACACAAAATTCACGGTTCGGTTCGGTTCGATACTTTGGTGTCACGGTTCGATATTTTTTCGATACAAAAAAATGTTCATGCTTTTTTAATTTGTCATTTATTAAAATTATAAATATATATTTTAACTCAAAAGTACAGTTTTTAAATTTAATGTTGCTGAAACAACAAAGTAATAAAAAAATAAATCTATCTGATCGAGAAATCACTCATCTTTGGAAAAGAGAGTTTATTACAGAGAAATGGCTCTTTCCAAAATAAAAGCTATACTGTACGCTTCTTCTGGGCTATATTCTCAGCAGCATATTAAACATATCAGGTCCCCATAAGGAGAATCATGTGCTAACGGCTGTCTAAATGACTCGGCTAAAGTTTGTAGCATGCGTTTTTGTTGTTTTTGTCTGCTTCCACTTGTCTTTGCACTAGGATGATGTCGGCGTAAATGTGCAGTCATATTCATTGTGTTCCCACTAGTGCTGTCAGCGTTAATCTGAAATGACGTTAACGCCACGACACGGCAAATCTCCGTTAACGAGCTACCGCGGATCGCCCCTTGCGTGGGGCTGGACGGCGTCAACACGTTAACAAGCAAACTGCGCTAACGCAGTAGTTCCCACCCATGTAATTGAGCATTGCGTGGCACATCCGACATACCGTTTTACATTTGTCCATGACGCACTTACCTTCAGGGTCATACTTCACATGAAGACCAAAATAGTTCCAAACGCCACATCTGAATTAGGGTGGGGGTCGTTCAATTTGCCATGTTGCAACGAGCTTAGCTTCTGTCTTGCTAGCTTGCGCTGAGCTCAGTGGATCTGCGCTCGACAGTGCAGCCTAGGCGGAGTAAGCGAACGCAGATCCACTGATCTCTCAACACAGACAGAATAGTCAGAAGAAAAGTTGATAAAATAAATTAAAAATTTTGTATTGTTTGATACATATGCGTACCGAACCGAAAGCACTGTATCGAGCGGTTCAATATCGATACGAGTATCATTGCACCCCTAATATATATATATATATATATATATATATATATATATATTTAGTGCTATGCGCTATGTGCTATGCTCAATTCAATTTAATTTTATTTAATTCAATTCAACTGAATGGAAAAAGGAAAACATTCAAGGAGATGAAAGAGTCAGGACAGAAAAATCAAAGAACTATGCCTTGAAAAGAGAACATGCACAACAAACAAAAGCAAATGTCTAATGATTGTGACAGCACTGTAGAGAATGGACTGAGTGAAATTTAATTTACATACAGAAAACCCAGACAAAAAGTAGCACTTACACCTGAACAGAAGAACACAAGGCTACACCAGGCTAAAGAGAGGCAATCACAGACAGTGGATGATGCGATGAAAGTGATGCTTAGCAATGAATCACAAATCTGCAATGGTCAGGAACACAATGCTAGAACTTTGTGTGGGGCCATTCCAATGACACTCATTAAGATGACTGCCTGAGGAAAAACAGAAAAACAGTTTTACTGTTAGTTACCTCAAAAGTAAATGCACATTTTGGTTGGTTTGGTGATAAAGTCATTTTTCAGTATCTTGCCACAGAGTGTTTTTTCTTAAGAAAAGTCATATTAATTCAGGGACATGGACAACAAACAGTCCAGATCTTGATATAGCCAAAAGTTTCTGGTGAACATTTAAAAAAATAATAGATCTGTTTAATAAATGTTTCATATAGCTATCATACAACACTTAAGCAATATCTGAGTTTATTCACTGGAGAGTAATCAAAAATGAAAGCTTTTTTGGACTTGCAAGCATCACATCCCATATTCTCTACTATGTGTGCAGGTAATCATTGGGTACCAGCAGTTTATTGATCCACTGCATAAAATACACAACAAATGCTCTTTTCCCCATATTTGTGCCCAGTGTTTCAGAAGTATATTTTTTTACCATTTATAAACTATATTTTATATTTCTATTGAAAAAAAACTGACCAGTCACTGTGTCGTTTGTAAATTTTCAAGCCTTTAATTTTCCTCGGCTAATAATTTAACAGTGACACAGATGAGTTGATAACAAGCATGTACTCTGCCCTTGCACTGGCATGAGGATCGTGGATCGATTCGATCCACGATTACAGCCGAGCATGCCTTTGGGTATAAAAAGGAAATTCTCTCTCTAGGATATCCCTCATGCTAATTCACATATTAGACCACATGCCCAGGCATTGCTCACTGACTGCAGAAGCATTATTTAGATCCTAATTGCATGTGCTCTGTGATTACATACTCTGCCCTTATACTGGTAATGGAAGAAGGTGCCCCAGGCCACTCACACATAATACACAATAATACATAGTAATAATGCTATGGTACGGTGCACATCAGGCTCTCCTTATTAACTATGAAGCCTAGACTGTGTCCATTATTATCTTGTCCATTTTAAATGATTTTCCATTTGTAGTTCAAATTTTGAAATCAGAGATGAAAATGCGCTTCAGGTTCTGTTATTACTGTTAGACGATCTTTTTATGTTCAAGGATAATTGCTCAAAAGCACTGATGTTGTAATGAAAAGCAGGATCATTGAGGTTAGACACAAAGCTGTTTATATTTTTTCTAATGTGATGAATTCATCAAGATATGTGTAAATCATGATTCACTAAATGATTAATATGACCCAGTGATTCAGTAGCTTATAGACCCACCTTTATGAGCAACAACTTGAAGTAATCATTATCTATGACTTCATCACTCGTTCACATCATTGTGGAGGAATTTTGGCCCAGTACTCTTTACAGTGCTGCTTCAGTTTATTGGTGTTTTTGGAAATAAGCTTATGCACAGCTCCCAGCACGGCATTTCATTCTCTTGTTGATTTACTGATGTGCATGACATCACTGTCATGTCGCATTACCTAATTTTGGCCAGACTTTAGCTGTCAGACAGATGGCCTCACATTTGACTCTAAAATGTGGTTGTTTTAGTATTTTTGTGTTAGTAGTAAACAGTAAAACATCATGTTTTATTGTTTAAGTTTACTTTGGTTTCAGTTATTTATAATAACTTTGGTTTCAAACCATCCAAATATATAAACCATGTAACATATTTGTTTAAGTATGTCACTTCATCCATGCTCCCTGAAACAGAATGATTTACTGTTCGATCTTCAATCATACACGCAGGAGGAGCCTGTCAGAGAAAGTCCCTGAGAGCTTTACCAGATGTGTGAAAGACTTTATGCTTGCATTTGTTCCAGGGGATCAGCTAACAGCCACTGAGGGTGAAGTAACAAGGAGCCTGTGTGGCATATCAGTTACCACATGATGTTAGAGCTCAAACCTCTTGGATGAGATAAAGATCCACTGCAGTCATTACGTCTGTTTTTTGAACTTCCCACAGAATGATCAGCAGTAAAATTAAGATGGAGTCTCCCTCTTTTTTCTACTTAAGTGCTACCACAGCTTCCAGCAGATCCCTGACACACTGTTATCACGTGGTCTGTTAATCCTGTTGCTAGAACCAGAAGGTGCACTTTTCTGATTGTGCAAGTCCTAGCAGCACTTGTCTTGATGACAAATAACTCAGGGCACTTTCAGAAATTTAGACACCAGTTAAATGATAAGTCACCTAGAAATATAAAGTACATGACTTCATCAGTGGCATCACCAGCATCCTGTGCAATAAGAGGATCCCCGAACACCTTAAAGCTAAGATCTACAAGACAGTCATACAGCCGGTGGCTCTGTATGGAGCGGAATGTTGGCCAGCCACCAAGAAGCACGTGCAGATCCTCAAAGTCATGTAGGATGATACGCTTAACCTGTCTTGATCATGTGACGAACCAAGATGCCTGAATACGACTCGGAATTGCACTTACATCATGTGCAGTGAGAAAAGCCCTCCAACTCAACAAGGCCACCGACCACAGGGATGAGCAAAGAAGCGGTGGATGGTAGAGTTGGATGTCTCGAGATCGGTCTTGGTCTCGAGACCACTTTTACGTGGTCTTGGTCTTGTCTTGGTCTTGCTGTCTCGGTCTTGCTGTCTCAGATCGACATAGTGGTCGGGAGAGCCATGACACACAACGTAACATTTGATAATGTGTCGTGCACAAAAGCATCAGCTCTAAGAGCCGTGCTTAGAGAGTGCTTTGTAGTGAATCCGAAAATTCGACTCCCATTGAGCGAGAGCCGGCTCCTCACTCAATTTCCTTTCGCTGTTCAGCTCTCACACAGTGGCTCAGCTATGCTCCAATCCCTCCATATTGTGGCCAATCACATGCGAGGATATAGGATAATATCATTATGTGAAAAACAGAGAGGGTGAGTGATGCAACAGTCAAGTTGTCTGTCCTCTCAGTAAGTGAGTGAGACAGTAGACAGCAGTGAAGAGGACTGTGTGAGTGCATCGCAAAAACACATAAATATGCCTGACACCCGTAAACGAAGCAGCATCTGGCTGCAGTTTAAAGACTTTTTTGTCTTGGTCTCGGTCTCGTCTCGACTTTGTCTTGGTCTTGACTCGGTCTGTCTTGGTCTTGGTCTTGGTCTTGTCTGGGTCTCGATACCCTCTGGTCTTGGTATTGTCTTGGTCTTGGTTTAGGGGGTCTTGACTACAAGTCTAGTGGATTGAAGCAATCACCGAAGACATGCGCGCAGTGAATCTCGCCCCAGAGGACGCCCGACCAATTCAAATGAAGAAGACAGAGCCATGCAGCAGACCACATGCTGTGAAGACGCTAGGAAAGAGAGAGATGACCTCATCAGTGGCTCCCAATCTTTTAAGTTTGTGCCCAGTGCCTAATATTACACCCCGTGTTCTCACCCACTGGGGCATGGGCACAGTATGTCTGTCTTCTGTCCATTGGCACAGGTGATTGTTCTAGGGTAGTTGTTGTTTTCTTTCAGCTGCTCCTGAGTAATTCTTGTGGTGGGACAGGATGGCATTGGGCTGCGGGAGCCCACTACTGCGGGAGCCCACTACTGTTGGAACATGTCACACACAGAGTATAGGTCTGAGCAACAGTCTGAGCTGTAGTCAAAATATAAGCTCCAGTCAGAATTTTAAAATAGAATTCATCATACAAAACACTAACATCAAAGGGAAACAGCTATGGTATTTGATGCTTAAAAGTTAAGGAGGAAGACAATCCAGGATCTCTTGCAGAAGGGACAAATCATACAGTTGGACAACAGGGTCAGCTGTGCCACAGGCTTACTATACACTCAGCAGCAAGTCCTGGTCAGCACAAAGAAACAGGAAAACGCAAGTACTTAGCTGAATCTTGGTTGTACAACTCATAAAACCACAAAATATTTTCTTCTATAAAAATACAGTTTTTACCCTGAATCTGTGCTATAAAACTTACCTGCACAAAGATCTAGGAAATGTCAGCAGTGGTTGTAGCATTACAGTTGCTCACAGCAACTGTGAAACACACACACAAAACCACTCCCAAATAAGTGGCAGTTTCCCACAGAAAATATGGAGGTGACTTAGTGTACAGGTGATATCAGTCTACTGTGATAAGGGACCACAGGTTTTCCCAGCACAATGCTGCATTGTAACAAGGTGATCAATGCATTTCACTACAGTCATTTATCAAGTGGTTATAGGTGCAATTGATGATTGAAATGTGGCTGCACACATTCTCATGTGTGTAATTGAAACTTATAGTTAATTAACTTGTCGAGTGTGTGTGATTTTTTCACCCTGAGGTAGACTAGTGTACAGTCAATAACAGTTGGTCTTGTAACATGAAGTCAGGTTGCTCCTCTCCTCCCATAAGTTTTGGCCAGAATTGATTTGTTTTCTCTTCCAAGCAACTGCATACAGCATCTGTGTTGCCAGAACATTTTCTACCATTGCAAGAAAGCTGAAAGCAGAGAGAGAAATAAAAGAGAGATATAGGTGTATGGATTCCCATGCTCCAAAGGTTAACAAAGGTTGATCTGTTTGTGTGTATTATTTATTACAAATAAGAACTTTTTCCAGAACTTTTCTGGTGGAAAAACATTAAGTCACGATAATTAGAAAGATAGTATACCTTGTTATGTTACCATTAACATCAGTAGTTTAAATCTGATATTTAAAAAATACACTAAATGTCTCTGTTTTTATATTAGATTTTTATATATTTTTTGCAGTCTGGGTAGTTACATAAAATGATTGGGACATCATTTTGACAGGAAGATAAACTTGTGTTTTCTTCAGTCTTATTAATTTACACCCATATTGAAGAAGAGGATATAATGCCAAGTACTGTTAGTAGAATGTGTTTCATCATAAGATATTCAGAACATTGTTTGATCTTTATGCTTACTTCTAAAAGCTGAAGACTAAGCATTAGCATTACAACATAGAAAAGCAGTATTTTTAATTCAGTTTTATTAAATACAGCCAAATCACAACAACAGTCACCTGTAAAGACCCCACACTAACACAGAGAGTTACAGTACAGACACCAACCCTTTTGCCTGAACCTTGCAATCTTCATCTCTGATCATCTTATTTTGATGTACATTTTTGAGTAACATTCAGTTGTGTTCCTCCTCCACTTTTTTTTACTCAAGTCAGTTTTGTGGACATCTGTTGGCAGCTGTAGAGCTGCTTCCAACATTTACACAGACTGTCCGCTTCCTTCATGATCAGGATCATGGCCATTGGTTTGCTTTCAGAGAGAGCAATTGTCATAGAAGATGGCTTACTGCCTAGCAAGAGAGCATCTAAATGATTTTTCGCATCTGAGGACATCTAGAGCCTTTGTTTTTAGGTGTCGGCTATAACCATGTTTAACTTACAGAAATATGTTAATTCAGATCAGCTAGTCCAGTTTGAAAGTGACTGTTGAGGTAAGACAAAGTTTGGAGTAAGCACTTTATTTCTGGTCAGTTGTTTCTACTGTATGTATAGTTCCTGAATAGAGATACCCTTTGTGACTCCAGCTAACAATGATACTGAACTCTGTTTGAAAACAGTAACTTATTGACTAGAACCAAATGTATGAAAAAATGGCCTCTTGGACTTATATCAGTGTAAGAAATATATAAGATGGCAGAATGCATCTTTTCAGAAATATTCATATGTGTTAACATTTTAGTTTGACTGCACCCGAAAGTGGAATACAGTATAAATTCCAGGCGGCCCACATTTATATACAGTCTATACATTTTTATGCCAACTCAGTATCATATCGAGTCATTAAATGTATATATTTTAAAAGAAAGTATTTTATAGGTTTGCAAAACTCTCTTTAAACCCTCTATAAATGTTATTTCTAAAAAAGAAAAAGTTACTGTTAATTTTTAATGTGTTTGATTGATTAATTATCAGCATAAATGCCATTAGTTTTCAGTCCATCACATGACATTACTATGATCCATGAATTTGGCCTACCCTCTGAAAGGACAAAATACTGTATGTGCATGTGTTTGCATTGAGCGCCCTCATGTGGTAGAAGTGAATTCAAGGACATTGATGAGTGTGAACAAATTGAGAGACATGGCAGTTCTTTGCATAGAGGGCATCTTAAAACCTTTAATAAGTCAAAATTAAATACAAATATGGAACAAATTTCCTGTAGTACAAAGAGTTTACTAACACGTGACTTACTATCCACAGAATGTAGCAGAGAGAACAACAAGTAAGACTGCAGTTTGATGTCATTGCTACAGATGAAAGCTCGTCATCTTAATCTCAACATGGGCTTCGGATCCACGAAGAGAGAAACAGATATGTAAATAATTTAAACCAACCTGGTTTAGTTTGTCAGCTCTGAAGAGTTATTTGAAGTTCACACATCACATCGACATAGTGTTTATTCTGTTGCAATAACAGTGAGGCAGTGTGGCATTTCCTACAAGTCAGTATCGCTGATACAGCATAACATCAATCGGCTCAAATGTGACTTTGTTCCCCAGCCTGTGAAGGGTTTTTTTTTTTTTTTCCTTTCTTTTTTTCCCCTCTATTAAACAGTTCAAGCTATAAGCTGGACCAAAACTGGACATGTCTATGTATGTCTGCATGTGACATTTAGGAGATGAAACGGAAATGTGAAGCCCTTTTGTTAAGAAGAAATTTGAAGTCCTGGCTCACATCAGGTCGCACATTTTGTAAGATTAAATATGAATGTCCGCATAGTGCTTGCAAGGCTGCATCTATGAGCTCCGATCAGCGCACACTGGAGGGTCACACAAATGTAGCAGCTAATTCATTTGATGCTGCAGTTACACATGCAAAATGTAATCTACATAATGTGCAATAATACCAACGTATTCTAAAGAGAATAACAGAGGAAATATGTTTCTGAAATAACCAGAAAGCAAAAAAAGCTGCTGAGGTCAGACTGCAGCTGCATCTTGTCACCATCAGCTAACGCATGCTTTTAAACTGTCTCAACATATAACTTCTTTAATAAATAAAATCTATGTATTATTAAGATATGGTTAACTCACACACACTTCAAACTTGAGCACAGCATCAAAATTAGATCACACACACTCATATGTTTTATACTATATCAAGAAATCATAAAAAAATAAAATGCTGGTCTACAATATGAACCAGTAATACATGTATTTTTTTCCTACTGACACATCTCATGCACAGAGAGGTATCAGTGTCCTTTGACAGATTTAAAAACATGCCGATGTGTTTAGGTGCAGATGCCAAAAGCTGCGAGTTACAATGCGCTGACCTCGTTTTCCATTAAAGATAACATCTAACATTCACTAGTTTATGTATGTAAAGAGAAACATTCTTAAGTCACTTAAGTTTTATCACATCTAGTAAAGGGGCCTCGTAAAAGAAGGACAATAAAAATGCTGAATTTTAAAAAAATAAATAAATACACCGCACAAATCAAAAGCGTCATATTGTGAGTTTGAACTCACAGAAAAGCACATTCTCATCCTAATGGGATCGTGAAAACAAAACAAAAAAAACACTACAGGTACAGGCACTTCTTTTTTCTGTAAAAAGTAGGTCAGTTCAAACCTGTGAAGAAAGCCAATAATAGGATAATATTACAACAACATCAAAAATTTGCTCGTTTAATATCTCAACTTGGATTCCAACCCAAGATTTTCGTATCTCACTCAGCTCCAGCCTCCACACGCCTGTGTCTGAGAACAAAGGTTACACCCATATGAAAATACAGCAATATTGAAGTTTTCTGCATCTAATAACCTCACAGCATGAAGATTAAATCGTTTAAGCTAAATAATATCAATTAAACGCTACGGTTTGTAACTTAAAGTAGCCTGTAAGACTATGAGACCCTCTGTGACAAAAGAACTAGACGGTGAGACTCGAAGAAACACAAAATGACTACAAGCAGTGTGTCCATGTACTCATTACATCTTAGTGCGTGACTGTTTTATGCATGTCTCTGTACTCTTGTCTCTCTTAGAGGTGTTTTTTTTGTCTCTGTACACATTTTAAATTCCCCTATGGGAATTTTCCATCACTGAAATTATTTTTCATATCACACTGTCGTTGTACTTGCTGATTAAGTTTGTCCTATCTTTTTGACATTGAAAACCATTTCAAAGCAATCTCTTCTGTAGTTATTTTACATCTATTTATGTTTTACATTATTTGTGGAGTCATCTGGTCTTTGTAGTTTTTTTGCATCTCTCTGTGTCTTTGAAGTCATCTGAATCTCATTTTATTCATTCAACATATCTGTTTGTTCTGGGGCTTCTTGTGGGGACAGTTATTTTCTTTTTGTGGACATTTTTTATCTTTAAAATTGCTTTGCATCTCGCTGAAGAGATGGCTCTTTGAAGTTGTTCTGCATCTCTTTGTCTCTCTTTGTAATTATTAGGTCTGTTTTTAGTTATTCTGCGTAGTCATTTTCCTTCTTTTAGATCGTTTTAAATCTTCCTGCAAATATATCTCTCTTGAAATTATGTTGATGATAGGTGATATCATTTTGTAGCCATTGGTCTTCAGGATTTTTTTTTTGTAGGTCTTGTTTTGGAATAGTAATCTATCTCCCTGAATCTGTTTATTCTGCATCATTTTCTCTGCATATCTTTGTAATCCTTTAGTCTTTGTTGTTTGATCTTTGCAGTTATGTACTCTCTTCAAAATAGATTTGCATCTTTCTGTAGTTGTCGCTTTAAATCATTTTTAAATCTCTTTGGTGACATTCTCTTGATTTAGCTACTTATGGTCATTTTCCCCAGCTTGTGGTTTTGAATCACTTTGTACTTATTTTATTAGTCTGTATCATAGTAGTTATTTTCTCACTTTGCATCACTGTATTCATGTTTCAGTGTAGTTTTGTTCTGACTTTGTGTTTCTGTGATCACACTTGATGCACTTTCTGTACTATTAAAGGTACTGTTCATAGAGAAAATCATGTTACCCACTAGCTAGTAGGGGGCACATTTCCTTTCAGTGTCACCAGTTTCAGTGATTTGTCTCATCCCATCTCAGGAGCTTTTGAGAGTTTAACAAGGAAAGTGTCCCAAGTATCACATGGACGAACTGTCACAATATTAAAACCACTGACAGGGGAAGTGGAAAAACATTAATCATTTCTTTACAATGTAATGTTCAGCTAGAAAAAAAAACGTCCCATTGGCTGTGGATGCTATTCTAACATGCACTAACCAACTGAACAACGTTACAAACCAAGCAATCAACTGGATTAGCTAGAACAAATACTTTTTTGAAAAAGCCAGAGATTACTATCAAAAGATACTTATAGATTTTTTTAGAACCTGTATGCAAATATATGTTTATTTTTAATAAAATATGTTGCATTTCCATTTGGGCAAATCAGCTCAACGACCATCTCTGTTACTGTTTCATGGGCAAACAGCACACTGCTGCAAGCTACTGTATCTTCCACAGATCCAACATTAACTAACCCTGCAAATAACAAAAGAAATGGAACAGTGTACACATGAACACAGACACTCACAGACCGAACGTTCGAGTGAAATACTGCATTCAGAATTCATGGAATTCAAGCAATGCCCACCACCACAAATGATTATCAATGAACACAGGAGTCTGAGTTGGAGGCACAGAATGGGGAAAAAAAAAAAAAAGCAAACCAGTTTGAAATTCTACTGCACTACAAACTGTGTGCACAGCTGCGCAATATTCTGTAGGCTACATGGGTGTCACACTGTTACAGTTCCTTTAACAGTGTGACAAACTTGACTGTAAAGAAAAAAAAATACCAGCTTACCAAATGTTAGGCAATAAAGTCAATAAAGAGCCTAGACCTTGCAATGTCTGTAAGCCGTTCAATATACAAAGCTACGGTGTCACTGGTCTAAGGTTCAATATTTTCAGTCATTTAGGACAGGTTTTGGTGTTGCAAATTTAAGCTAAATGCTTAAAATAAGCTAACAAATTAGCATTAGCTTCAACATGAGCACTGTAGTGGACAGTTGGTTTGTTTTTTTCTTTTTATAGCTGCTCTACCAGAATTTTTATATTAATGATTGGCCACAAAACTACATGTCATATAAAACAGTTCGATTACACAGTTTTAATTCAGTCACACCACTCTGATTCAGCCTGTTCCCAACAGCAGGCAGTTGTTTTCACTGCCAAACCTACTGTCTGAAAACAAATTAAGCTAACAAGATAGTTGGTAGCTAGTTTAGCTAGCTAGCTAGCTAACAAGCCACAAAAACCTTTTTAAGAGTTGGTGGAGACAAAAACAGTACTAAGGAGATAAAAATTATTTTTACCACATCACCAAGTTGTCAGACACATGTCTGGAAACTTAAATGAAACATTATCAGCTAAACGAATCTCCTGTTGTTAAATCTTTTAAGGGTTGCCAATAATATTAGATTTTTAAGGCGTTTGTAAAAAAAACTCCTTAAAAAAACGTACACTTCATTTGATGGACTTATAATAAGCATGCTAGCTATTCCCTATTATTTTGTCATTAGGATAGCACAGTTGTTTCAAAACACTGGCCTGAGGGACTTCTTGGGGGAGGGAAAATAACACATTATCAGCCAAATACCAGTATGGATGTTATTTTCACTTTGGTAGGTATTTGCAATTTTTGTCAAACACAAACTCAGTTCAATTGGTAAGATAAGAATGGCTACACAAGTTTTTGGCCAGTGGCAAGTGGCCCAAAAGAACTTGCTCTGGTCTTGCATATTGCCACCAATAAAATCATACCAAATTCAAAAGAACCAAATAAATGTCAAAAGGCAAATCCCAATTTCTCGTGATACAAAATCCTGTTGACTTAAACAGGTTAGTAGCAACAAAAGGCAGAGTTGGATTCATGCCCTCAACTTTTACCTAAAGGCCTGTTAGGTCTACAATGGCTTTGATGAAAATGGTGTCATCACGTATATAGGAGTTTTTAGAGTCCAGCTTTGAGAGCGGACAGAAGAGCGGACAACCACTGGCGATGTTCATGTCGCTGACAGGCCTCTGGAAGGATGAGGATGAAATGTCAGGCCTGAAGGCATCAATTATGTGCTCCCTGTTGTTCTGGTCGAGCAGCATAAGGGTGACCTGTGCAGACGTTAGGAGTGCAGAAGCGTAATTACTCTCACAAGAAAAAACAATGACGTTGTTCAAGTAGATTTATGCATAAAAGCCCACCACTTAATGCCCAATCATTTCTCTGGAAAGCTGCCTTGACCTCAGCCACTGACATTAAGAATGTAGGTTTTAAAGACCTTGTTCCTTTCATTGACATGCGCTAATAAGTTCAAATTCTCAGAATGCAATTTCTGATTAAAGATTTTTAATGTGCGTTTACAGCAAACATGAACCAAAGTTTTGCCTTCTGTAACTCATGCAAATACACTTGCTCTAATGTTTTTGGAAATACTTGGTCACAACAGCCAATGGGAAGACATCCAACAATGTACATTAAGTTACAGCACACATTTTTAGAGCTCTTAATAAAAAGACTAGTTGAATCATACAGCACAAGATGGCGACAATAACCATATCTTGTTTTTGTATGCCAGTGCCATCAGGAACACAGCTTTCATTTCCTTCGTCCGGTGCAAATTTGTCTCTTTGCATCTAATTTGTATTTGCATTTGTATCTGATTTGCTTTTTGCTAGCCGATGTTGCCTCATTCAAAAATGACAATGATCACTTCCACCAGTGCAGAGGCCATGTTTGAACATAAAATTGCAGAAAAAAAATGTTTGGTAACTTTGGACCTCTGCCTCAGATTTCTGGATAAATGTGGAAAAACAATCAACGGATTGTTTCTAATTTAATCTTTGCATTTTCTGCTAATCTTCACAGATACAGAATATTTAATCCTGAAGAAATAAAGTTTAATTACATGATTCATGTTTAAGTACTTATGGGACCTGTGTGAAAATCTGATAATGTTTGACTTCATATTTATGTATAACTATAAAATCTCAACTTTTTCCTGTAACTAATGTTGTATGGAAAACATGCAGGATTTCATACATGCAACATGAATGATAAAGCTCTCACCTTTTGATTAAAAGGCCACTTGAGGAGTGCATCACTGTGTCCTCTCATCACCACAAAGAACAAAGACAGGTGGGTGCCTCGCCCCGTCCCATCACCATTCAGGTAGATCCGCAAGCACATCTTGTAGCCATATTTACTGGTATAAAAGGCTGGAAATTATTAACATCAGTACATTAAATAATAACACTAATAATCAAGTGTCATGTTACTTCCATCAGGAAGTGGAAATCCTTAATCAGGAATTCATCGTGTAATGTGGTTACCAGGAGAGAACATAGCAGGGGCCCGGCCAGCCACAGCATCCTGCCTCTTCTTGGTGAAATCAGAGATCTTCCAGACAAATATGCCGTCATAAGTGGCTGCGGACATTTCTCTCATTTTCCCCTCCATCTCCACGATGGACAGGTCCCTCAGGCTCACTGTTCTCTCCAGCTGACGAACCTGCAGCACAACACAAAAGTGTCACGTTTTTAATTTAGCTCAATATGACACCTTTGAAGAAGTGCCAGCAATGCCAATACTCCGTGAGTGTGTAGGGCAATGTACTTTTTTAGCAAAGATAAGAATTTTACTGTAACACAATAATATAAAACACATCTGAAAGATATTTTGGTAGTGATAAAGTGATCTAAAAAAAAGTTTTCTTTCTGTTACAAAATAGAAAGAAAACGGCAAATGAACCATTTAAGAAGAGATCAACGTAAAACAACATTAAGTATGAGGGAAAAGCAGCAATAAAAAATTTCAAAGCAAATATAAAATAACAAAAAAAAAAAAAAAAAAAAAAAAAAGGAAAATAATCACAACACAGAAATAAATCAAAGTGAAGGCATAAAAAGCCAATCTGATCTTGTCGGGAAGAATGTTTCAAAGAATCGGCAGCCTGATAAAAAAAAAAAAAATTCTGATCTGGTTATGAGTCAAGACTGTGGAATGAGTGGCTGAGTCCTAGCTGAGGACCTCAAGTTAAGACCAAGGCCACACGGTGTCAGGAAATGTTCGATATGCAGTGCAAGCCCAGAGTGGACTTTAAAAGTCAAAAATCATTTGTAAAATGAACAGGAGTTATTCTTCCCTTGACTTGGTTTTGTTTAGTCTGGCTGATGGTGATGAAGGCGTGATGATTTGGGCTTACTTTGAGGCATAAGACCTTGTAGTCATTGAATCAACTGCAAACTACTCGGCATACAAAGGTGCTTCAGAGTCAAATGTGAGCGATTTGTCCAGCAGCTAAAGCTTGGCTGAAACTGGCTCATACAACAATGGTGCCATGCAAATCTACATCAGAATTGGACAAAAATAAAGGAATCAAAGCACTTTAATGCTCAGTCCAAACTCCAATCCAACTGCAGAACCTTAAGAGCTGTAAATAAACAAATAACTGCAAATCTGATTGAACTGAAGCAATTTTCAAAGAGTCATGTGACAGTCACAAAAAGATGACTTCAAGTTTTTGTCACTAAAGGTGGTTCTACAACCTATTAAATAATGGGATGTACTCAAGGCTTTCAAAGGAGTCTACACAGTCTTGTGAGATATATATATATATATATATATATATATATATATATATATATTTATTTATTTATTTATTTTTTATTTTTTTTAAATCACTTGACCCATCAGAAACGACCTGGCCATGGTTTATGAATTGTTTTAAAGTGCTAACTAATGATAACAGGGTACAGGCATTTCAGAGAGACGGAAGACTCATCAATGCGTTTAGCCGCTGAGGCATCCTAATGACTTGTACTGTGGACTGCAAAGGGCAGTAAATAGGCCACAGTGAAAATTTTTACAAAAGATAATGTTTACTCTGTGGTCAAGTCAAGGGATGCATTGAGGATGTTCACAGGTCATGTGTCATTTTAACACCTTGTTATTGAGGATTTCAATCTTGTCCTGATCCAGTCTGTGTTGGCGGTTGTAGGCCTCCATGGTAGTGCAGGAGCGCTCCATCTCGCGGTTGAGGACGCAGACAATGTTTTCGAAAGTGCTCACTTTGAGCTCCAGCTCCTGGCAGCGCCGGCTTAGCTCAGCCACTTTGGTTTTTTCACTCTGTAGCTGCAGTTCCAAAGCGGCACCCATGGCACTGGGCAGCGGGGTGAAGGATGTGGTTAGGGTCGGGGCACATGCTCCATGGACAGGAGCTGCAACACACCCACCCAGCTGGCTCATCTTGAGTTCCAGATCCCTGAGGGACTGGTGGAGCTCCTGCAGCTTCTGGCTGGCCACCTCCAGGCTTTGGGGTTGCAGGCTCTCCAGGCTCACCTTGATGCCCATGATGAAATGCAGAAGCAGGTTAAGGTGTTCATACGAACACTGGCGCTCATGGTCATGGATCTTCTCTTTCTCCACCTTGAAATGAATGGAAGATAAAAGCAGAAACACATTAGGAAACTAAACAAAATCCTTTATTGTGTTTTATGATGATGTGAAACACTGCCACCACAGAAGAAAATAATAATACGAGCACAAAGCAAATAATAGAGAAATTAATGGATATATACACACTATACAAAGTATTCACAGCTGTAACTGTTCAGATTTAAGAGATTGCACAGAAAAACATTTGCAATAGATTAGCTACGTCTAATAAAATGTGCATTTAATCAGGTTAAATACAACTTGTAACATGTAAACTAAGTCCTTTTTTTCACATTCCACATTCCCAAATTAGGCTTAACTTAAAACTAGTACTGAAATCATGTTGAATCATTTTTTCTTTATTGTTTTTAATTGCCTTGTTCAAATGGTTAGACTTAAGATCTGAGACTTTGCTTCAGATTCTTAACGGCAGATCACTGGGTCTGTGAGAAACATGATTTAAGATGCACTAGATCAGCAACCAGTTAGGAACAGGCTGCAAGCTGCAACAAAAATCATCTACTGCCAATGTTTTGTTGGCAGATTCCACAGCTGGTGGTTCAGATAGAATCCAGTTTGGAAGCAGTAGCTAGAATGCCATATAACACATCAAACTCAAGCCTGCAGCCCAAATGTGGCCCGCCAAATCATTTATATGGCCCACAGGAGCTTGTGCATGATTGTCTTAAAATAAGTTTACTATATGCTGCTTAAAAGCGCACATTGACCATAAACTACATCTCCCACAATGCCCCCGGTACTGGGGGCAAGAGTGATGTACTGCCAGATCTGTTATTTAAATATACGTGTGGTATCCACAGAAACTCCGCTAAAAACTCATAAATCCATTTCAACGATCACCAAAAAGCCAAAACAGCACAAGATTAAAGAACAGGTAAACAGATTCTTTACCGTTTACCTGCTTTATCTTTACGTGGCAAACCCATCCATTGCAAAACACTTGTGCAGACCTTCGCCGGATGGTTTAGGTTTAACATTCTGGATATTTTTTTTGTACGTGGGATCCACACTTTGTGGACATGCCCTGTGCAAAAAGCCGACATTTCACAGATTGCGAAACTCCAGATTTCTTCACTCTCCAACCAAAACTCACTCAACCAGCAAGAAGACAAGATCACGATCACGTTTGAAAAACATTGTAATGAATTCTCACTTTCTTTCTTTCCCTCTTTCCCTCACCACCATCTCTCCGTGTGCTTTGAGACTAGTTTCCCATCACAACTCTCTATTTTCTGCCTTACTTGCTTGCTTATTATGCACCTGTCTGCCGTTGTGTACAGTGTTGTCAGCAACTGTTTTTGTTTTCCAAAAAAAAAAAATAACACCTGACAAGAAAGTCTCATTTCTGCTACTCAGTGCCAAATAAATTTCAACGGTCACAATTTATGCCAAACAGCAAACCGCTTAGCTTTGTGTCTAATAAAACCTCTGTAACTTTGTGAAAAACACAAAAGTTTATGTTTTTCACTTTCTACTATTAAAATCTCTGATTTTTATGACTACAGTTAAAAAACAACAACAAAATGGACAATCTGGACAATGAGCTACCAGAACTTGTAATTTTACACACTTTTTTCTTACTATTTAAGCCTGCCATATAACACCAATTGTGACATGGACATTATTAACAACTAGTAATAATAATACCAGTCGTTAACAGCAGTCCAACAACTTTCTTCATTCATCATTTATATTTTCACTCAGTATTTATAATAATTCAATACATTTCTATCAGAGCCTGTCACAAAGAAGGTTATCAACACACTTTTCAGCATAGTTTTTGTTGTGGAAATGAGCCCTGTATCTACTGATGTGAGACTACTGATGTGAAAGGATGAATGCTGCAATCAAAATTTTATTGTGTATAAACCAACTGTCCTTTAGAGAAAGTCTTAAAAACCCAATAGCTGAATACTTCGTATAGGCACTGTGCTAATATACAAACAGGCTTCCTACTCAACATCACAGTATTTGCATACAGGTGGGTAGCAACCAACTCTTCAACTGCTGAATAATATAATACCTTGGCTTTACATTATATGCAAACCACTGCGGAATATTCATACACTTTTTTAATAGAGATTTTACACTGCCCAACCTTTGTCAAATTATGGTTATTTTAGTAAAGAAATAAGGTACTTACATTTTGTTGTTTTAGTTAAAACTGTTGGAAAAATTTAGTCTGCTACATGGAAGATTTAGTTGAATTTTGCCAAGGTATTAAATGATTCAATAGTTATGATGTTAACAGGTGATCAGGTGATACACATACAGCAAATTCTGACAAAAATGTCTACTTACAGACGTATCGCAGCCAACAACATGAAATCTGCATGGAGCTTTAAATTTACTGCAGAACTTAATATGGTCCACATACTGCAAAACAAAAAATATGAAAGAAGCTAATGATCTGTAGAATACGGTGTAGAATTTGATCCCTAGCTAAATGGCAAATGAGATTAATCTAACAGAATTATGAAAAAACTATTAAATCTCTGCAGTACCTTTTCTCTGGGGATCTTTTTCTTCGCACAACCTTCACAAATCATTGGATACTTTGGACAGATCTCATCATGAGCCTGAAAAAAATAAGTAGATCAGAATAAAAGAAAACACTTCTCGTCCAGCTCCTTGCCTTAACTATTTAACTTAACATCAGTTTAACTATATAGATGCCTTAAGGCATGCAGAGGTAGTTCATACTGATATAAGAAAATTACATAAATTAGCCAAATTAGATGTTATTGTTGTAGGTGTACAGATGACTATCACTGAAATACCACAATACGGGTGAAAGCTCATTCAGTGGTTACTGAATTTACTCAATGGTCATTTATGAATAGCTTTAAAGGTAAATATATCTTTGTTTTCCTTTTATTTCACTAAAACTATATTTGTATCATATCTGTGTGCTTGAATATGTCTGAGAAGGGTAAATTTAAACCCAAATGTAATGGCACAAAAACAAGTGTTTACGGGTATGTGGTGACAATGAGTCAGCATTTCAATTCAATTCAGTTTTATTTATACAGCACCAAATCACAACATCAGTCGCCTCAAGGTGCTATATTATTGTAAGGTAGACCCTACAATAATACATACTGAGAAAAACCCAACAGTCATATGACCCCCTATGAGCAAGCACTTTGATGACAGTGAGAAGGAAAAACTCCCTTTTAATAGGAAGAAACATCCGGCAGAACCAGGCTCAGATCATTTCCCATGAAATATTGGATACACTTGCCATATACTTCTACATATCTTATACTTCACTGATGACTAAGTGCTGAGACAAGATGGCCATAAGATAAGGCTGAATACCATGGAAAACGTAATAAGCAAACGTTGAGATTACAATATTTTATCATATGCATTTAATCACATATACTGAATCATAACATAAACGTCAACTAAATTAGCATCATGTTAATGTTTCAGAATGCAATAGCTCTTTTTATGATGCATTACTGTAACAGAGAGAAGCCTGACCTTGATATTCTTTAACAGGAAGGGTTCTTTGCAGTATTTGCAGTTGAGCGTTCTCTCCGGACACTCTCTCTCATTGTGGCGTTCCTGCTCATTGGCTCTCATGAGCTCTTTACAGGAAGGACAGAGGATGATCATGAAGTCACAGTTGCCCTCGTGGCTGGCCTGTAAGTGACCAAAACAACTTTACATATTGTCCAATTACTGTATGATAAAATTGTTTGTACGGTTAACTTGATGACATTACAATGAGCAGATATAGTATTATGTTGTATCTCACATGAGGCCAAGTTAAACCCTTTTGAGGTGAGAATACTGACCAGGTAATAAAATAAAATAAAACATGTACAAAAAGTTGTTAAAACCATTTTAGAAGAACATACTCTAATTTTTCAGTTAGAAGTTGCATGACTGAACCAAGTTCAACACTAGGCAATAGTTCAGTCGACCAGAACAGCCTTAATGAGTAGTCACACTACAGTGGAAAAGCAATCAAGATCCAAGATCTGCCTTACTGCCCCCTGGGAAAATCTCTCTTGTTGCCACATAGAACCCATTCCAGTCACATAAAATGCATCCATCCAAAAAGTGCAAAAGTTCATATGGGTATGGGTAATGATGAAAAAAATATAAGTGTAAGAGTAAACTCCTGCAAATACAGACATATAAATGGTAAATGGCCTGCATTTGTATAGCGCTTTACTCAGTCTAAGGACCCCAAAGCGCTTTACACTACATTCAGTCATTCACCCATTCACACACACATTCACACACTGGCAATGGTGAGCTACGTTGTAGCCACAGCTGCCCTGGGGCACACTGACAGAGGTGAGGCTGCTGGACACTGGCGCCACCGGGCCCTCTGACCACCACCAGTAGGCAAACATATATACATACAATATATATACACATATATAGATATGTCATGGCTCCCAAAACTGGTTATTCCAAATTAACAAATGATACTGGTTCAATGTCATCATTTCAGAATGCATTGGTTCTGCTCGGCTGGTTCCACTCTCCGTTTACATCATTGATTTAAAAAAAATAACCATCTGTTGTCGCCACAGGTATAATTAATTACTTAATTTCTTTCAATTAGAGCTGGGCGATAGAACGATAACGATATGTATTGCGAAATAACTTTTCCTCGATAGAAAAATTAAACTATTGCAATAGGCCTCATCTCACTTGTCCTCTTAAAAAATAAGGATAAGTGTAAGATAATGGGGAATTTCAGTTTTTACTTTATAATTTGTTTAGCGTAAGATTTACAGTTAAATTGTATTTTTTCTTGCCTTATTTAATTTTTACGTACTGTTCCTTTAACACACGGTAACTGTGCACGGGGGGAGTGTTCGCGACGGGCAGTGTGGAGCTACGGGGGCTTTAACTAGCTGTGGAGAAAAACTGTTTCTTACCGTGTTTGCAGTGTACAGGAACATTCAAATGGATCACTGTATTTCAAACTGTGGAAATAAATGTTTGCCTGTTTGTTTTTCGACTACAAGCGGACTTTGTGGATTATGTTCAACTGCACTAAGACACGCGTACGGCCCGACTACCAGCTAGTGCTTCCGCGGTAATAGAAGGTATTTCGGCTATTTCAAGTCTGACAAAAAACAGAGTAGCGCACACTGTTGTGCCGAAAACAAGTCTGGAAATACAATAAAGCGGTGCATGCTCAATCTCTGACTGGAAGCGCTAATTCGTCATTCGGCTTTTGTCAGACTAAAGTAACTGTTAAAACTGTTTGAAAAGCTAAGCTATACAACAAGGAGAGATTGAGAATTTCCTTTTAGTTCTCAGTTTATTTGATATTGACAAAAGTTAGTCAATTTTGTCTGTTCTTCTGTAAAACAAACTAGGATTTATTTTTAGAATTAATATTTTGTTTTTAAGTGGAATTGACAATTTAGTAGTCTGTTTTGTTTGTTGTATTTTGAAACTTAAACGCTTTAGCGGCTGCCTTTTGTGTAGTTTGCAATATTTGCCTTTATTTATCTGAAAAAGTCTCATGTTCCTTAAGTACATCTACCCTGTTGAACTTATTATGGGAAATAAATATTTAAATCAAAACACGCTGCTGATTATTTCACATTTTACTTGTGAGCAACGGCACATGTAAATCTTACAAATATAGTTATTTGGCTTATATCGTGATATATATCGTTATCGCCTGAAATGAAAAAAAAAACATATCGTGATATAAAAAAAAATCTTATATCGCCCAGCTCTACCTTCAATACAAAAATATTTTGTTTGTCATGGCTTACACAAGTAAAATTAACACAGAACTTAAAATGACTATATGAACACACAGGTCATACCATTTTTTGTGTGCCAGATACTCCCCAACATCATAAAGTGGCTCCTGACAATTGACCATAAGGATCCAAGCCACCAACAATTAAAATTTTATATGAACCATGTCAGAATAAACAGTGTATATTACCCAACAGATATTATAAAAACAACACTATAAAGTAGGGGCAGTTTGAAATGCTGATAGAGTGTGTATATATGCTTAGATCTGTCTCAGTAGTTCAGGATTGGATATGTGACTGGTGAGGGTTGACGGGGGCCTGAAATGGTGAGAGTGTGGGTGAGAGCAACACAGGTCAGTACAGTACCATGGGTGGATTTCAGCAAAACCCACAGCGGGGTGAGCCTGATATACGTGTTGACCAAGGAATGGGTGGGTATGTGAACACACAGGTCTCTACAGGTATTCACAGCCAGTAATGAGACACATCTTCCCCTCCTTGAGAGTAACTTGAATCCCAACTCCATGCCCGTTCTGCTGATTTTGAGGGATCTGATGACTTCCTCATTTTCTTCTGTGGCTTTAATCTATTTGCAGCAGGACTGTGTGGGCTCAATTGGCAGGTCATTCACCTGTAGCAGGAGGTTGCGGTACCTCCTGCTACACCTTCTCTCTCTGGGCATAATCTATAGACAGGGTTGTCCCCTATCTGCTCTTTCGCAGTGTAGATGTCCTGTTACCAACAGGGGTCTAAGTTGCATAGGACCTCCTCTTTCAATGAGGTTGTGTACAAGAACTATATCCCCACAATGGAGGGCACTCTTGTCATAAAGTCCTTTACAATAAGAGCTCGTTGCCCATTTGCATTTGCTATTCAGTATACCTGAATCATTCCTGTCCACTTCTTGGCATAACCACTTGGTGTTTCAGCCTCCTGATCTTTACAGTCCAAAAAGGAGGTCAACGGGGCGACATAGATGATGGCCATAAAACAAGTAGTAGGGGAAGAGCCCTGTAGCCTTATGCTTTGTACAGCTGTACACATTAATGATATGTGGTAGGTGGTCTTTCCAGTTCTCCTTTTCTTTTTCTCCCAGAGTCCATAGCATTTACAACACAGTGTGCAATTTAGTCTCTCTGCCAGGTTTCCCCTGGGGCTCTTGAGTGACCAATACCAGATAACTGCCTGAGGGTGATGTTTGGTGGGATATTTGAACCTGGGGATGTAATCATTGAGAGAGAAAAAAAAAAACAAAAAAAAAACACAACAGCGGCTGCCTTGCCAGCTTTGTTTTTGGTTGGGTCGGCCTAGGCACTTATACAGTCCACCCAAGGAGTTATGAAAGCTGTCAAACACCTTAATCGTTCTACTATGAAACCTTAGTGGTAGGTCTGATCCAATATCAAAAACCAGCTGCATGACCATGAGTCAGTGGAGTCCGAGGGAGGGGGTGTCAGTGGCTCACTTTTTTGTTATTCAAAAGCCGATAATCAACAGAGGTGTAGGGAGCTACGGTTGTTCCTCACACATAAGAATGGGGCAGAATAGGGTGAATCGGACTTAAAAATCCATCTTTTTAACAACACTTCTTGAAAATCTTCTTTTACCTCAAGCCTTTGAGCTGTGATTGTTTTGGTTTGTGTGGAAACAGTCTTTTGTGTCTCTGGTGGGCCCATCTTAATAAGGTTGATAACATGCTGAATTGTACCGAGAAGTGTTCTCCTTGGTAGTGTGATCTCATGTTTTGAGTGGTTAGAGATCGGGACCTTGACACAAGGGTGACTGGAGTTCTGGACCTCCAGAAGGCCATTCCCTGAACTCAGCTGTGCTAGGACACTGTCCTCCTCTGTAGGTTATTACAAAACAAGGGGATCGGAGATGTCAAAGTTTGGGGGTACTCTGCACAACACCTGTACCACTCTTCCAGTTGGAATGAGAATATTGTTTGTCCTACTCTTACTGTAGCTGGGTCACAATATTTACTTGCCCAAACTGGGTGAAACAAACAATGGCCATCACCTGTTCTTCCCCCCATCACAAAGGCATTGCATAAGAGGTTGACAACCGTGGCAATGGCATCACCTAGGGCTGCATGATTTTGCATAAAATGAGAATCACCATTTTTTTGCTTAAAATTGAGATCACGATTCTCTCACGATTTTCTTTTCCAGTATAAATATTTATTGCACTTATTAACTGCACATCAACTTCGTAACAGTTGAGACTGAACATAAAAACAATAAATAAACATAAAAACAACAAATGTCTGACATTTTGTCGTTGCCGCAAAATGTTGTACAGCTTGAAATTCCGTCTCCACCGTTGCTCGACACTGCGTGTATAGAGCAGGTAGTGCAACAATAGAAAAATAGTTGCGGGACGGCACTGTGTAGCGTTTGTCTAGGGTGTTGATCATTCTCCTAAATCCCTCGTTTTACTCAGTGTTGATGGGAGCCATATCTTTGGTCAGGTGATAAGTAATAGCCTCCGTAATTTCTTTGTGCCTGCGGGAGTTCGACGGGTATAGGGAAGCGCTGTATAAGGTTCCCGTTATTGATGTTTGGGTGGTTGACCGGGACGGATTTTCTCCTGTCACTTTCTCGTCATCCCTGACGTGCTCTACGTTGTTTTTTCCCTGCCAATTTTAGCAGCCAGCTTCTGTATCACATGGTATAAGGCTCCGCCCTTGTCATTTGTTGAGCAGGAAGAGTGAGCGCTTGTTTTCATGCAGATTACGTCCCGGATCAAAATGCGGTACAATCGTCGTCTTCTTTTTTTTTTTTTTTTCTTTTTTTTTTTTTAAATCGTTGTCATTTGGAAATGAGATCGCACATAAGTATGAATTGAGATCGTGATTTTCTAACAATTAATCGTGCAGCCCTAGCATCACCTTAAAGTTCTTGTCTCTTGATGAGCACATCAGCTCCTAGTAAAGTCTGGGGCAGTGACAGCTGGCTAACCAAGAAGGGGGCTTGAATGGTGAGATTGGGATTGTTTTTCCCTGCCAAGTTGACGGTGAGCTCTACCCAACAATCATAGGAGATGTTTTGGACATTAACTGCATAAAGATCAAGGTCTTCATCAAGAAGTTCCTGACGTGGTCTTACTGTATAATTGAGAATGTGGATGTCGGCTGATATGATTTTAGCTGCTTGGATTCAATGCTTACTGGAAGGCCCTGCTGACAGGCTTCTGGCTTTCGCTTAAAAAAGACTGTCTTGTTTCCCTGAAACTTGGTATGCTTTAAGCATCCCACTGCTTGGTGTCCATGATCTCCACACACAAAACAATGGTTTCATTCCTGCAGGTTTCAGACAATGGGCTGTTTTCCCTCTTCCCCTGCTCTGCCAGCTGTCAAATGGCCTGAAGGTCTCTTTCATATGTTGTGTCTCTTGTTTTGTTATCACCCTGCCAACCTCATGTTTTGTAGCATTGTCGTCTTTTGGCAGGGGAGTTGTCCTAGTCTACGCTGGTGCTCGTTCTCATCACTTATTATATTCATTACTTGACTTAGTATTTCTTCATCAGTGATGTGGCTATTTGAGAGGAGGGGTCTTAATCTCTGTCACAGATCAGCATGCTTAATCCCCAGGCCCTGGCAGATAGTGTGGAGAAAAACTAATAATAGTCTAAGGTGCCATATTTAATATGACTATTTCTGACCCAGCAAAGCCTTCTTAACCCCCTCATCAATTTGTTTACTGATGCTGCTATAACTTGTGTCAGAGCTTTGATCCCCAATTTCAAAGGTGCTGCCATCTGTGGTGTTGCACGTGGCAACGACCAACTTTGTTGGCTTAAAGTAGTGATCAGTGGGTTGGAGGCTGCCTCACATCATCTGAGCCTCTCACCCAGCTCTTCATATAATCTTCTCAAGTCTTCTACTGACTTTTGGGTTGTATGAGCATGTGTATTGGAGTGGGCATGTGGATGCATAGCTGTGCTGATTAAATGAGGGTATGCGGTGTGTGTTCTGGAATCACAGTAGATTGGCTGGTACTGGGTATGACTGACTTGAGAAATAACATCATCCGATGCACTATTGGTAAGCCAACCGAGGGTCGGGTCTTAATATCATCACATGTCACATCATTCAACATCAACTATTTCTCCCTGTTCAGCAGTATGGATCCCTGTTGCAGCAGAGTTTATTTTCACACTTGAGCTCCCTGCTTCCACATCCACTAACTAAGCCACCCTTGGCTGTAGCTGCATGTTGTCACTTTGGCCTTGTGGTTCTATTATCACTGGATCTGCTTCTCTCTTGTTTGTGCAGGGGAAAGATCCTGGACGAGCCCATCAAATAACCGCAAAACTGGTTATTCCACAGTAACAAAGGACACTAGTTCAATGTTGTCGCTTCCCAAATTTCCTCTGAGGGCCAGGGGATGACATGCTGAACTGTTGTCCTCTTATTGACCAATATAAAGAGCACTGGTCTCTGAATGCTATTGACACCCTTTTCTCAACGAGAAGTCTGGGCTCGGGAGAGCCCGAGTGCCCTAGAGGGACTTTCCCTGCCGGATACACGATGGACGGGTGGCAGACATGGAGGATTGTGTGCCTGGCGGGACTGTCGATTGAGGACGCTGAAGATATCTACCTATTCGGAACCATGATAACAGGGTTCTTGCTGATCGGAGCTGGCTTGGCCCTGGCTTATCGGAGAATTAAGAAAGCGGAACCGGCTGTTCAAACCCCCCCAAGGCTGCCCGCTGGGATTGAAACGATGGGACGAGGGGCGGCTTCTCAGAAAGGACTCACTGAATGCAGCATGGTTAAGAGCTTGGAGGCGCTAACGGCTGCAGTGAAGGCTCAGAATAACACCTCTGAGCGTACATTGGATTACATCAGGGAAGAATCCACTCGGAACAACACCTCTGGGCGGAAGCTGGATTACATCGCGGATCAGTTGGCTGCGGTCGTGAGATCTCAGAATCTGCTCTGTGAGCAAAAGACTGAAAAGACCACAGAATTGAAGGTAAATAACATCATGGAGAAACTCGCAGCTATCCAACGGGAGATTGAGAGACCAGTGTCGGTGTCGGAGTGTTAAAAACAGTTTGAAATTCTCATGAGTTGTTTGTAAAAGAAAAATCACCATTATAATGCGGCTACCCCTTCGGCGCCAGCTGTGGGCTCAAGGCCGGAGCCGAACAAACACTCACTGATAACGACTGTTACGATGTTGTGCTGTGGACATTATGTGCTTTTTGTGCAGAGGAGTTCTTTTGTTTCCTGTTCTCATGCTATCCTACCATGGAAGCACAGCATGAGTAGAGGTCTCTTTTTTTCCTCTTGTACTTTCCCCATTGTAGTGTACATTTCAGTGTTTTTTCTGTAACGCTACCAATCTCCGACTTGTATCCCCATGTAATGTCTGTGTTGTGTGTGTGTAAGGTCGGGGGGGGGGGGGGTCCCATTTCACTGCAGGGCAACCTGCATGTGGCGAATAAAGCTTTGATTGATTGATTGAAATCACCTCAAATTCTTTGACAGTTCCAGTCCATGTGCATCCTTCATTGGGACAGACAGCTGCCAAGGCCTCCACTTCTCTGCGGGCTGCATTGTCAGGGAAAGCCTGGGTGGGAAAAAAAGGAGGTTGTTGTCAGTGTTGTTTGGTTTGCATCTTCAGTTCAGATTAAGCCAGGATGCACCAATTTCATTTTTCAGGGAGATTCAGGACATATGGTCAGAGGATAAAATGGCTATAGCTTAGGGCTGCACGATTAATCGTTAGAAAATCGCGATCTCGATTCATACTTATGTGCGATCTCATTTCCAAATGACAACGATTTAAAAGACGACGACGATTGTACCGCATTTTGATCCGGGACGTAATCTGCATGAAAACAAGCGCTCACTCTTCCTGCTCAACAAATGACAAGGGCGGAGCCTTATACCACGTGATACAGAAGCTGTGCCGTGTGATGCTAAAATTGGCAGGGAAAAAACAACGGAGAGCACGTCAGGGATGACGAGAAAGTGACAGGAGAAAATCCGTCCCGGTCAACCACCCAAACACCAATAACGGGAACCTTATACAGCGCTTCCCTATACCCGTCGAACTCCCGCAGGCACAAAGAAATTACGGAGGCTATTACTTATCACCTGACCAAAGATATGGCTCCCATCAACACTGAGTAAAACGAGGGATTTAGGAGAATGATCAACACCCTAGACAAACGCTACACGGTGCCGTCCCGCAACTATTTTTCTATTGTTGCACTACCTGCTCTATACACGCAGTGTCGAGCAACGGTGGAGACAGAATTTCAAGCTGTACAACATTTTGCGGCAACGACAAAATGTCAGACATTTGTTGTTTTTATGTTTATTTATTGTTTTTATGTTCAGTCTCAACTGTTACGAAGTTGATGTGGAGTTAATAAGTGCAATAAATATTTATACTGGAAAAGAAAATCGTGAGAGAATCGTGATCTCAATTCTAAGCCAAAAAAAATCATGATTCTCATTTTATGCAAAATCGTGCAGCCCTACTATAGCTGTTCCATCTATTGTTGTTACTGCTAAGACCTATAGAGCAGTCACAAAGTTTCTGTTGTGTTGGATCTAAACTGCAGGCCATTAGACTTGAACAGAAACAATGACTATGACATTACAGCGCTTTATAAAAATTCCAAACCAGGCCAAACTCTATTAAGAAAACTGCTAAAAATGCTAATAAAGTGTAACTGTAAGAAAATATACTTACACCACCTTGCTTAAGGATCGAGGTGGGTTCCTCAAACAGGTCTTCTTTGATGCATGCACTGCATTTCTGTGGTCCACAACTTCCAAAGAGAAAAAAACCCACATAAATAATAAACACTGTGGCAATGTCAAACTACCATTGAACATTTGGCATACAATGCCTCAGTAAGTATAACATATGACCTTAACTCAACTTTGTCTGAACACTCAAAATACATGCCATGGTCTTCAAGTATGATGGCACAATACAACAACTATAGGTTGAAAAACAACTAAGAGCTGGAAGAGGGTGAAAATCCAATAAGGCCTACATTTTTTCAGATTAGAGCACTATATTTATCTGAAAATAACAGATAATTGAAAATTTCAAGGTCATTTATAAAGGGGAAAAATACAGAAATGTGATACTTTAAAAGGCACCTATTCTGAATTCTCTAATATTTGGTCAAACCCAATTGTAAACTTTTATTAAAAACAGCCTAAACTCTCTTAGGGAATCTTTCTTGTAGTTTTTTAAAACTAGCCTTCAGGACTAGTTCTCCAGGCTTCTTTAAGGGCTTTCTAAAGCTCTTCTTTGGATGTTGGCTGCCATTCATTTTGCTGCCTGTCAAGATGAGTGTTTCTATAATGCTGAGTTCCAAGCTTTGGGGAGGCTAGTCAATGATAGTCTTCCATTGTGTTTTTCTATCCAGACATGCATTTATTACACAGACAGTTTATTTCAAGTCAGTCTAGTACTGCACATTGTATATTTTACTCTTACAATGGTGAATGCCCATGTTAAACATGGTCAAATGATCAAATAGTACCATAAGAATATGTGTAAATCGAAAAGAAAAGCACCTGTGTTACACTTTTTTTGTTGGCTCTGTATAATGTCAGGAGGTGAGGTGTGGTGAGGTACACAGCATTGGAAACAACCACTCTGTGTTTGGAAGGGGCAGCCAATAGGAAGAAACGTGGTTTTAAATGGAGAGGAGATGCAACACATTGCTTTACAGATGAATTGAGGGGCTGGATTAAGGCCCAGGAGTAACACAAATAAGGATCCATTTAAAATACCGCAAAGCTACATTAGTAAAATATTGAGCTTGAAAATAAGCAGAATAGATGCCTTCTTACTTTCAGAAGACTATTTTCTCTTTAATGACTCACACAAACATGATTTGTGTTGAATTTCTTTCATAGGTATATTAATCCAGTTTTATTTTTTATTTTTTTAATTTCTTTTTTACACCTACAAATGCAAAGAAAGACAAACATTTGTGAAAAAGTTAGGGTGTGTGTGGGGGGGTATTGTCCCACCTCCCCCTCTAGGTAAATAAAATGAGCACAATCATTACATCTTAGATTAGATTACACACAATAATTAGTAAAAGTCAGAAGTGAGTGTAGGGCACAGATGGATATCTAACACCTTAGGATCTGTGAAGTTAAATAACTGATTCATTCTTGAGAAACAAGTCATCTAAAACATAAGTGAAACTGAAATTGCTCTCGTGTCATCACACACCTGCGCAGTGTGAGAGAAGAAAACAGGTGAGTCACTACAAAGGTCCACTCACGGTGCTTTAACCCTGTGTTTTTGTTTCTGTACCACTATAAATACAGAAATATATACGTTTAAAAATGCACTCCTTATTACTGCATTTGAAAATATAAAACAATACTAGTAAGAAATACTAAACATATATAAATCTATGAACAGCTGGTCCTTCTTGAAGCCTGAGTCGTTAGGTCACCCGAATTTTACCTTGAAAAAACTGGCAACTTTATTTTGGCACACTAACTAGACAACAGACGCAGGGAGATAATACATTTTAAAGACACTGAGAGGTGCCAGACCTTCTAGTGAATTCGGCACAATACCGACCTGACAGTACAATAAAGCGCTGTCAGGTTCAACTTCTCGAAATGCACACCCCTGGCTGGCTCCTGTGTCCTGCCGACCCCAGCAGAGGTTAGCAGGACGAGACTACGAGGACACCTAGCCAGTCTATCGCACATAGACAAGTTGAGATATTATTTAGATAAGGACGCTATTCATTTATCACCTGTAGGTTCAGTTTAGCTGTATTTTGTTTGTAATTCAACTCTCTTTATGCAGGCATACAGCGTTACACGTGTCAATAAATGTTACATGGAGAGATATTTGAACGAAGGCTGGTGACGGGATCTGAATGCTTATTTTGGGCTACATATATCTAGCTAGCTCACTAGCATCCAGGACTACTCACCTCACAATTTTGTTGAAACAGAACGAACAAAAGCGGTGACCGCATTGGGCTTGCAGGGGCCTTCTCAGGATTTTCTGACACGAGTTGCACAAATGCTTATCCTCCAGGTTGTTAGCCAAAATTTTCTTTGGGAAGCCCGGTTTGTTACCTTCCAGGGAAGATGGTGGAGACGGCTCCTGTGCAGCCATTATTCCCCTTGAACAATATCGGGGTACTCAGCGGGGTGTGTTCAAGATAGCAAACACAGCTGAATATGACTGTAAAAATACCCGCAAGCAACGACTCATTGCTCTTTAGCAATTTATTAAAGCGTGTATACCTGCTTTGTTTATGAACAAATGACGACATCTAACTCCTCATCTGCACTGACAAACACGTCCAGGCGTTTTCATGTGATAAAAGTGACAGCTGAGGATGCTGCGCTTTACTGTAAGTTGCTACGTCTGCCGCTAGGTGCCGCAAGTCCAAAAGAAGAGCATCTGTGTCATCAGGAAGCTGGCTGGGATGAATTGGACGGTCTAGATTCGACCACAACAGCCGCGGCAAGCTAACTGCACTTAATCTCGGAAGTACTATAGTTACGTCTTGAAAATAAAAGCGAAAATCGCCAATCGGTTGTAATGTGAGAAAGTAAAGAAAATGGATCTTGTTCTACCCTAAAGCTGTCTGAAACTGTGCACATCCACGTGGAAAATAGCAAAATCATGAGACTTACCAGGTATTATGTGTTAATTCTCATTAGTATACACAATTCAAGTGAACTATTGCCCAGACTTCAAAAAATAACTAAATTCATAAAATATTCTTTAGTTTGGTTACCGTAATTGTATTTCAACCAAACTCGCTTGCTGGTAAATTAGTATATTAGTATTAGTATCTGTAAATTGATTTATTAGCTCATAAATGACCAACACCAAACTCGTGGATTTTAGTAGTTACAGTTACCTGACATAAACAGTATAAAAGATTAAAGCTGCATTCTATTTCATGGTAAGTAGGGGGCAACTCCTTTGGTTGCAGTAAGACTTTTAGTTCTATAGAAGTCTGTGGGAAAATAACCATCTGTGATGTCAGTAAACACTTTACTGATGACTTTATGGGCTTAGTCACTAGTTTCAGGTAATGCTGAATAAAACATGAGCCCAAATTGATTACTCATTATTGGAGTTCAAGGAAAAAACGAGAATCATCCCTGTGCTCACTGGATAATAATTTATGAGTCACAAGTTGTCAGTCAGTAAGCAGGAGATTTCACATTCAGAGGCAGCCCAATACAATCCAGATTGTATTGGTTTCACAATATGTGGCAATCTGCAAACACAAACAAATAAATATGCAGAAAAAAAATTCGAGGCACAACTTCTTCTGCATTGTTGGAAACCTACTCAGACCTATTGAAATTTAAGTAAGAATATCCACGAGTAAGCTACTTGGAGCATAAGCTCAAATAATGTTTCGATATCGCTAAGCTTGAGCTTTATTTTGAAACCGGATATTCACAAGTTTTGCGTGCTACTTGATGATTGGTCGGCGGTAGCTGTTTTCTTTGCAAAGGAATGTCGCTGCTATATCTCTGTCGGGATGGAGGTCTGACAGATGTTTTGAGGAAAAGATGCTGGGACTGCACGTTCCTATCTTAATATATACCCGTGAGTATTTGCAGCTGACGTTAACCTGAAAAACTCATCCTGACGTGCTGCCGTGTAGTGTCACTGAGCGCAGAAGTGGCAAAGCTAAGCTAATATTGCCTGGATTGCTAGCTAAAGAGAAGCCAAAGGATAACGTTACCCTTTAGCTGGTGTAACGTTAGGTAACAAGCCGGGCTGCCTCATCTCTTTTTGAAATCCGAATTGACCTTTACATACTCTTTCGAATTTTCAGATTTAAGAATGCTTAAACACATTGCTTGATATATTAAGCAAAGCTCACTGTTCTAGCTGAGCGAGCAACACAGTCAGCTAATGCTAGCAGGATAACGGTGAAAGGGAAATTCAACCTGAAAACAGAATTAATTCGCAGCCATTGGTAGATAATTGCTCGGCTCTTTGGATTTGAGCTAGTTAATACTTTTTTAAAATAACTTTTTAATACAAACAGACACAGAGCTTGTACTAATAATGTCAACTGAAGACAAAGCTGATCTTGATAGCGAATAATGTATTTCTTGTAGGGACACTGTGACAGCTCCCATCAGGACACGGAGACGTGTTCTGAAGCTTTCTGTTTTTCAGCTGGTCAGATATTGTTTTAGAGACAGTTTCTAATTCATTTTCATTAAACCTACTGCGAAGAATCATCTGACAACGTCGTCATTATGTCTTGCTTCAGCTTGTGCCTCTCATGTGCTCCCATTACCATTTTGGTAACATAGTCGAGGTTACCTCCCCCGACCCGTCAAAGCCAGTCGTTTATCAAATGATTTAACAGTAAAATTTGGACTGTGTGTGAGAGAGAGAGGGAGAGTGAGTGAGTGAGCTTAACCTTCTAATGTGGGGTAAAGTATAGATTGTGATTTACTGTTAAGTTCTGACCAGTCCTGTCTCTGTGGCAGGAATGATTGACAGTAATGAATATTTAGTCAAGTGCAAAATCCTTATGCTTTCTACCCTGTCATCTTCAGCTGTAATTGAAGCTGTGCTTTAATAAACTAAGCTACTATGACATCACCCCAGATGAGTATCTTTGTGATTGTCTTCCTGGCGTTTTGAAACTGGCAGGAGAGGGATGGATCAAAGTGAAAGTGCAATCTAAAACTATATTTAGAAGTTTCTATGGACGGACAGTTGTTTTAGAACTACTTTTATCTCGTTAACTCTCTAGCTAACTCTCCTTGGATCATCCGATTGTTGTGTTTGTGGTGTTCCAAGCGTGTGCGCAACAGTGAAGTTGTCAAAACGCGGTAAAAAGGTTTTTCCCCCTGTTTCTTTGTTTTTAAAATTTTAATTTATTGGGCGGTATAAATGTAGATAATGATAGATAACATCATTCATCCATTCTCTTCCGGTTATCCTTATCAGGGTTGCACGGATGCTCGAGCCTATCCCCGTTACCATAGGGTGAGAGGCAGGGTACACCTGGGACAGGTTGCCAGTCTGTCGCAGGGCTAACATATTGAGACAGACAATCATTTGCACTCACATTGACAACTATGGGCAATTTAGCATTGCCAGTGAACCTTACTCATCTAACTGCATGCGTTTGGACTGTGGAAGGAAGCTGGAGTACCTGGAGAGAACCCCCACAACAGATGGAGGAGTCAAACTCCAGACTTCTTGCTCTGGAAAGCAGCCTTAAAAGTAGTCAGTCAGTCATTTGTTGAGATTATTTAGCAGAGAAAAAAAAAAAAAGAGTATTGCATCCACAAATATCCATTTATTAATGTTTAATTATGTCTTTTAAGTACATTTTATTTATATAGGTTGCATTTAGCTCTTTTAATTTCTCTAACACAAAGCTGGTTATAAGCCAACTTTATCCCAGGCTTGAATGACGGAAAAATTACTCTTTCTTCTGATAAAATGTTTGATTACATTCTCACATCGTATGAGAGGTTGTTCGATAAGTGTTCAAGGCCAACACTGTTAGATCCACTTCAAAGAAAGTTTCACTAATTCTGGCTAAGCAGCTTACTTACTCATAGACTTGTGTCGGTCTCCTTTTACTTTCTCGGCTGACTAAAACATATCTGTCCCAGCTAGGGCTGGGCCATATCATACCGTTCACGGTAATACCAGTATAATGTCGGGCAACGATAAGAAAATGAAATATCGCGATAGAATATGGGTAAAACACACATGTGCAGTGCCTTTGTTTTCATACGCACATGGCGGAAAAAGCATGGCGGCGACAGAGAATGAGAAGGGCAAAAGCTGATTGTTAAATGAAACGGATGAACCAGAATTGGTTTGTAAATATGCTACAACTTCAGTGGTGTGGCACTGGTTTAGCTTTCGTCCTTCAGATACACAACAAAGCACTATTTTTGGTAGCGCATGCTAGCGGGCCATCGTTATTACCGTGTTTTTTGGAAAATACGGCACACTTAAAATCAATCATTTGATTTTTCTGAAAATCGACAGTGCCCCTTATAATCCCGTGTGCCTTATGTATGAATTCTGGTTGTGTTTACTGACCTCGAAACGATTTTATGTCGTACACGGCGCTGGAAAATCTGTCAAATGTTTTAGTACGACTTTGCTAAGCTAGGAACCCGCACCGCATGATGGACTGTCGGAGCATTACGGCTATCGTAGGCAGGAGCCTCGCGGAGTGATACGTACTGTGCTTCAACATAATATTACCGTATTATGTGTAGAACCTCTTTTTAAGTTTTGTGGATATTATACATGGTTATGCTGAGGATATGTCGGCCAATTTCCACTGGAAATGCCTTTTGGTTAAACTGTCAGCAAGGAATTTGCATTTGCACTGTTAAATTTTTATGTAATTTTAATGCAGATTAAAAAAAAAACAAAAAAAAAACCAGCTGCTTGTTTAAGTGAAAATACATTGATTTTTTATTTTTTTTTTTTTTTGCACGAATAAAGTTGTGGAGTTGTAAAGTATTTTGTCTAGTGTCGATTATATCGTCAGTTACAGTGGGGCAAAAAAGTATTTAGTCAGCCACCGATTGTGCAAGTTCCCCCACCTAAAATGATGACAGAGGTCAGTAATTTGCACCAGAGGTACACTTCAACTGTGAGAGACAGAATGTGAAAAAAAAAAAATCCATGAATTCACATGGTAGGATTTGTAAAGAATTTATTCGTAAATCAGGGTGGAAAATAAGTATTTGGTCAATAACAAAAATACAACTCAATACTTTGTAACATAACCTTTGTTGGCAATAACAGAGGTCAAACATTTACTATAGGTCTTTACCAGGTTTGCACACACAGTAGCTGGTATTTTTGGCCCATTCCTCCATGCAGATCTTCTCGAGAGCAGTGATGTTTTGGGGCTGTCACCGAGCAACACGGACTTTCAACTCCCGCCACAGATTTTCTATGGGGTTGAGGTCTGGAGACTGGCTAGGCCACTCCAGGACTTTCAAATGCTTCTTACGGAGCCACTCCTTTGTTGCCCGGGCGGTGTGTTTTGGATCATTGTCATGTTGGAAGACCCAGCCTCGTTTCATCTTCAAAGTTCTCACTGATGGAAGGAGGTTTTGGCTCAAAATCTCACGATACATGGCCCCATTCATTCTGTCCTTAACACGGATCAGTCGTCCTGTCCCCTTGGCAGAAAAACAGCCCCATAGCATGATGTTTCCACCCCCATGCTTCACAGTAGGTATGGTGTTCTTGGGATGCAACTCAGTATTCTTCTTCCTCCAAACACGACGAGTTGAGTTTATACCAAAAAGTTCTACTTTGGTTTCATCTGACCACATGACATTCTCCCAATCCTCTGCTGTATCATCCATGTGCTCTCTGGCAAACTTCAGATGGGCCTGGACATGCACTGGCTTCAGCAGCGGAACACGTCTGGCACTGCGGGATTTGATTCCCTGCCGTTGTAGTGTGTTACTGATGGTGACCTTTGTTACTTTGGTCCCAGCTCTCTGCAGGTCATTCACCAGGTCCCCCCGTGTGGTTCTGGGATCTTTGCTCACCGTTCTCATGATCATTTTGACCCCACGGGATGAGATCTTGCGTGGAGCCTCAGATCGAGGGAGATTATCAGTGGTCTTGTATGTCTTCCATTTTCTGATGATTGCTCCCACAGTTGATTTTTTTCACACCAAGCTGCTTGCCTATTGTAGATTCACTCTTCCCAGTCTGGTGCAGATCTACAATACTTTTCCTGGTGTCCTTCGAAAGCTCTTTGGTCTTGGCCATGGCAGAGTTTGGAGTCTGACTGTTTGAGGCTGTGGACAGGTGTCTTTTATACAGATGATGAGTTCAAACAGGTGCCATTCATACAGGTAACGAGTGGGGGACAGTAAAGCTTCTTACAGAAGACGTTACAGGTCTGTGAGAGCCAGAGATTTTCCTTGTTTGAGGTGACCAAATACTTATTTTCCACCCTGATTTACGAATAAATTCTTTACAAATCCTACCATGTGAATTCATGGATTTTTTTTTTCACATTCTGTCTCTCACAGTTGAAGTGTACCTCTGGTGCAAATTACTGACCTCTGTCATCATTTTAAGTGGGGGAACTTGCACAATCGGTGGCTGACTAAATACTTTTTTGCCCCACTGTATATCGTTATCACAAATTTTCAAATGTATATCGTGATAAATATTTTTGGTCATATCGCCCTGCTCTAGTCCCAGCTACAGTGGCCCATGTAGGACAAATTTGAATTGGGGCAGGTAAGAAAACATATTTTAGTTGAATACAATCTGCTGATGTCATGTCAGTGAGAGGTTGATCTGATATCCCCGTGTTGGTGTTGTTCCCAGATCATCATACTAAATGTTGTTCCAGGATCAACATTGCAAGTGACCAATCAGAATGTTGTGACGTCATACTTTTGCGACTTCGGGAAAAACCGGCGTAAAACAAAAAACTGTACTAAAGCTGTGAGAAACCGCCTCTGTCCGCCGATCAACGGACCCTGACCCTAACCCTAACCGTAACCCTTTAATAAACAGTAAGCAGAATTGATATTGTCCTTGCAACATTGGAATTTCATAAATGCACGAATGGCTTGGCGCGCAAAAGAATAACGTCACAACAATGTGATTGGTCACTTGCAATGTTGAACCTGGAACAACATTTTCATGATGGTCTGGGAACAACACCAACACGAGGATATCAGATCATCCGTCAGTGAGATTTTCCATACTGTACCTTTAATGCACTTCCACATAAACTGTCTTTTGACTGTCGTGGTCTAATGCCGTTCATACTAGCTGTGCTGTTGTTGTTTTCTTGTTATATTGTGTTTATTTTACTGAGAATGAGTTTCCAGCTGTGACACAGCAGTTTTTCCAACTTTTTGAATAAATAAAGCATATCTTAATTTTTTTAAGTTGAATAACTTACAATTCGCATTCATTTATTTTATTTCCACATAAGAGTGACAAACTCACACAAGAAGCTGGAACTAGTGGATTTGTGGTTTTTCTCATGTTCTAACACTTGAGCATAGTTTGATATAATTTTCATTTTTTGCAAAAAATATCAAGCCTGTCCTTTTCATCACACCTACATGTTAACAGAAGAATTTCATCTAAACAAGAGTCTTTAATCCCCAACCTCTGTCTCTGTGTTTTTCTTTGTTTTTTTCCCCTTAGATGATGCTCAAAACAACATGGTAGTAAATTCTACTTGTGACAGGCAAAGAAAAACATCTGGTCAACTTTAAAAGAGGCACCGCTAAATTCAGTAAACCACTGAAGTTGGTACGAAGTGATTTGGCATCATATTTGCATCTCAGCATAGATCCTTAACTTCCTTGCCCGTGAAGATACGCTGCTACACTTTTACTTGTGTTGTCATTAAGGAGTCATCAGCCAGAGTTCCTCTCTACTGCAGAGTGAAGCTGGTGAAGCTCAGTCAAGATGTTCTCAGCGCTGAAGAAGCTGGTGGGCTCTGAGCCTGGCCAGCTCAAGGAGAAGAACATTCCTGCTGGTCTGCAGTCCATGAACCAGAGCTTGCAGAGACGCTTTGCCAAAGGGGTCCAGTATAACAGTAAGTAATCCAGCCAGCTAAATACATGTTCTGTCTTAGTTTGTTCAGTTTTATGGCATCTCCATCATGTCTCCTACTCCAGTGAAAATAGTGATTCGTGGAGACAGGAACACTGGAAAGAGTACTTTATGGCATCGACTGCAGGGCAAGAAGTTTGTGGAGGAGTATATACCCACTCAGGAGATCCAAGCTACAAGCATCCATTGGAATTACAAAAGTAAGCCAAGATAGCTGTGACCACATGTGATCATCTCACCAGGGCTGGGTGATATATACATTTAAAAAATATATATATATCATTACAGTGTTTTAGAATTAGCCATTTAATTTATATCAATGTAGTCCAATGTTGCGTTACCAACTTATACACTTATTCTGCCACTGCACCTTTAGGTGAAGTAGACTGTGTTGTTCATGTACACACAGACTTTTTTCCTAGTTTGGTCGAAGTCTGCTTGAAGGTTGGATAGTTGCTACTCTATAGTACAGTTCTGTAAATGAGTGCATGTTCACAAAAAAACTGGTGTGCACGTGAACATCTGCACAAAGCCTCGTGCTTACTGTCTGATGATGAAATTTACATTACTTCCACCCTCTTCAAGCACACTGAACTACACAAAACTGACTTAATATGGAACTAACTGCAATTCACTTCCTTTGCAATTCACTTCCTGTCCTGACTGACAGCCCAACTACCTTTAATTAGGACCAATAAAATTAGATGTCTGCTTTAATAAAAGTGTCTGTGACACATCACATGTTGTTTTTGTTAAATATATATACACATACATATTAGTGAATCAGCCAAAAGGAGCTTTTAAATACTGAGAGGATTCTTTTGGTTCATGTCACCCAGCCCTGCTTGTCACCACTGTTTTAGTTATGTTTCTGTTTTGGTTTGACATCTGCTGTTTGTGCCTCATAATTTATTCCAGTGGCACCATATCAAGGTAAAAAGAAAAAGTTTAGCTGTAGTTTGAGCTAACTGATTGTTAGAGGAGGCGTCCTGTATTTGTGTCAATGCTTCCATACTAGTGAGAAAACACTACACTACTTAGCGCGAGTAGATCCACATTAGTCATTTAACAGTCAATAGATTTGAACTCTTCTCTCTGTAGTCTCAGAACATGAATAATGAATGTGTCCTCTGTGCTTGCCTCAGCTACTGATGATGTGGTGAAGGTAGAGGTGTGGGACGTGGTGGACAAAGGTGAGTGGTGACACACATGCCAGTCAAATTTCCTCTGAGGCTGACCTCTTGCATTATATCAACACATCCAATAGAGATGCTTGTTGCTTGTCTGTTCTGTCCTCAGTGTTGATGTTGTCTTTTTTTTTTGGGCACCTCTCTTACACTCATCTCAGGCCAAAAATATCCTCTTCCTGAAGGTGTAGGTGAGCGCTGCTACAGTATGTAGATACTAAACTCTTGTGTGCTGTGGGTTTGCCCTGCCTATCCCCACTCTTATCTGAATGTCAATATTGTCAGAGTATGGCTTAGGGTTGCTGCCTAGCTATGTCTCAGAGTTTGGCTGTTTTGTTTGAGGGTTTTCTTTCCTTTCCTTTTTATTGTTTTGTTTATTTGTTTTTTGTTACTGCTGCACCCAGTTGGAGCGTGAGCATCTGCAGCGTGTATTTAAAGGGCACTGTGTGGTCAAAGTAGGCTGCGAGATGCTTTTCTGTTAGAAAAGCAGTTGTGCTGCTGCTCTGCTTGCTCTATACCTTTATACTAACTTAAAGCAAAAACCAAACTGTAGATCAGGATTTCACTGTGTGTCAGCTTGTCTGATCTTACCATTTGTGACCAATTGTTCTTTCAGGCAAAGGAAAAAGGCGCGGTGACAATTTGAAACTGGAGAATGAGCCCCAAGAGGTGACTATCACATGGCTGTCATGTGTTTTGGAAGAAAGGCTCACTTCTAGTATGTGGGTTGCAGATTTTAATCAGAGAAAGATGTCTTATAAGGAGGAAATTGTAAAGGGGGAAAAAAGGAAAAGAAGCATATGATCTCAGCAGAATATTTTCCTCCAATTGTTCTTAAATATTCATTTGTTTGTGTTATAGTCAGATGAGGTGGCCCTGGATGCAGAATTCCTGGATGTGTACAAGAACTGCAATGGAGTGATCATGATGTTTGACATCACCAAGCAGTGGTAAGAGAGCTTTGTGTGTGTTGTTGTCTCATCAGACAAGTCTATTTCTTTAATATGCATGAGCAGATAAAGTTTCATTGTGTCTGTCTGTGGCTATGAAGCTTCCACTGCTGGATTGTGTTCAGCTCTAGATGCACAATCCTTAAAATACATTCCACTATTGCTATTTTGGGCATCCCAAGGGAGAATATTTTTTTATGTATATATTAGCATGGCAAATGATATAACTGTAGGTTTTTCAGTGGGGTTTCATGTAAAGTAGGATCTGGTGTATCTTATGTCTCTGTGCTGTAGAGCTCTTTTGTTATTCAGCCACAATTAAAAACACATGAGTGAGCCTCACTGTTGTTCTAGGTGCTACAGTGACTAAGCACAGTAAATGATAGGTATGCTTAAGTGTAGCAAAAATTATAATCACGTTTACTTTGGTTAATGCTGTAGTCTAATCTCCATTATTAAATACTGTTTTTCATCATGCATTTAATCATCTTTAACAAGGGGATTTACTCACATTTCAAATATAATTCAAATTCAGATGTAAAGGAAATAAGTAAACTGTTTTAGGTGAAGGTGGCGGTTGGGGACAAAGGGTCCTCTAGAAGAGGCTTAGGCTCAGACTAACTTTCTGACTGTAAAGCCAGTCTTGGTTGGGCAAGACTAGCTAGCTGTCTAGGATCCATATTAGTGTTCCTGTCATGGTGTGACTCCCCAACCGGTTGCAGCAGATGGCTGCCCCTCCCTGAGTCTGGTTCTGCCGGAGGTTTCTTCCTGTTAAGAGGGAGTTTTTCCTTCCCACTGTCGCCAAAGTGCTTGCTCATAGGGGATCATTTGATTGATGGGTTTTTCTCTTTATGTATTATTGCAGGGTGTACCTTACACTATTAAGCGCCTTGAGGCAACTGTTGTTGTGGTTTGCCACTGTATAAATAAAATAAAATTGAATAGAAAATATGCCCTTGCAGGTGTATAATTTTCACAGACACCTCTGTGGGTAGGTCATTATTTTCTGGCTGTCATTAAATTACACAAAAATCAAAAAATGTGTCTATGTTTTAAAACATTTATACATTACTGTTTTGAGTCCCTGCTAAATTCTCTACATTTTGAAGCCAAATACTGAACTTCAGGGTTACCAGTCATAAAAACAGGAGAAAACAAGTATTTTAGAAAACTGTGTACCGTCATTTGTAAGCAGAGTTGGGGAAGCGATATTTGAAGAATAGTCAGTTTCCAGTGAATATTGATACTCCCAGATAAATGTTGTGATCCTATCAATTGCAGGACTTTTAATTACATCCTGAGGGAGCTGCCCAAAGTACCCACCCATGTGCCAGTGTGTGTGTTGGGAAACTACAGGGACATGGGCGAGCATCGTGTCATCCTCCCTGATGATATAAGGGACCTAATTGCTGGATTGAACAGGTAGATATAGATAATAATTGAATGTATACAGTTGAAATAAAAAGTGTGATAATAATAAAAGTTGTTTTCTCTGTAAAAAGTAAATCTTGTTACCTGATATAGCTGTGGAAAATGTTTTCAAATTTGAACATTTCGATGAGCATCGCATTTGCTCAATACTCTGGGATAAGCTACACAGACCTTTTTTGTGTCTACACTCTGAGCTTTTAATAAAGCCATAATGTCATCAAACCTTGCACACACATAGAAGTAAAAAAGTTTTAAAATCTTATTTTTAAGCCAAAAGTTCACCAACGTTTGTCCGTGTACCTCTGTATTTATACAGGGACTGTCTTGTTTTTCCACAACAACTGCATGAGCACATTACCAGGATGGTGCCAAGTTGCAGGACCTGCCTATAGGGACTCAGAATACTGCACCATATGTCACTGTGTTCAGTCACAGATAGCAAAAATACAGGAAACAGTACCAGGAATAAACAGGAAGTGTTGGAAGAAAACGGAACCGGGAACAATATAATTCTCTAAGGACTTTAATTTTTGGTTTTAACTTTAAAAAAATTTACATAATCAGCAACTAGATTAGTGTTCTTTCACTGTGTCTGTGTCTGCAGTCACAAACCAGACATCCAGGGAACTGAGGGCTCAGTGACACAACCAAAACAGGAAGAAGCTTTTTTTTTTTTTTTTTTTTTTTGTTAATTTTGTTTTCTTACCCAAATTTGAGCTTACACCTCACCAGAGGGACTGGCTCTGCAAAACTTAAAACCCCAGTAGTAGATAACAGGTATCACAACAGTGGCCATCAACTTTCTCTAGTGGGCTGTCTGCTTCAGGCTCAATGCACAGTTGTGTAAAAATGGTAATTTTGTGGGTCATCCGACTCTTCTTCCCCACAAAATGATCCCTATGAGTGCCACCACTCCAATCAGAGACGTATGGTACAGCTTAGCATCTTGCACATATAAAACATATTTGCACAAAGCATGCTGCAAGTAAAATAATCTGTGAAAACATGGTACTTCCCGGGGATTTTAAACCGAAACTCCTGCTACCTGCCAGTGTGGAAGTGCCTTAAACCTGAATTCTCTCTAACAGAAAAGATGTCTGATTCTATAAAAGTCTCTGGAAAAAACAATTTTCAGCTCCCTTGATCTTTGACTTCAGGAAACTTTCCTTCCTAGATTTTATTCTTAATAAATACAATATGATTGTTTTGTAAATGATGGTTCCCCAAAGTCAAAAGGGAGGATAAAACTGTATGTGCTCATAATACAAAATGTTTTCATTTACAGTTTGTTATCCATTGAGCACATCAATGTGGCATTAGTTTCAAAAAGCTGAGATGGTCACAGCAAAAACGCTAAACTTGTAGCGTTAAAAGAGAATATCACTAACCAATGAGGGACTTGAAGATTGTTACCTACAATTTTTATATAGACTCTGCGGTGAAAACAGCGGTAGAAACTACGCTGAACAGTAGACCGTGGATAGAAGATAACTCTCATAATAGTGTTCAAAAGTGATGATGATGGATTGGATTTATATAGCGCTTTTCAAGGCACCCAAAGCGCTTTACAATGCCACTATTCATTCACTCTCGCATTCACAAACACTGGTGGAGGCAAGCTACGGTTGTAGCCACAGCTACCCTGGGGAACGTGACTTATATTTATTTGGCTGGTTGGTAACTAACCAGTATAATACAAATGGATATTTTAACACTGAAAGCTGTCTAGTGTTAAAGGGAAGGTGTTATCCACTGTCAGTTTAACAACTTAACAAGCTGATGATGTGTCTGATGTTTTTGTGCCCTTGAGGTGGTAAATGCAGCTACACCTCTTTCCGTTTTTTTATTTTTATTTTTATTAAATAACACTTGGACATCAATGAGGCATGTAAATATAGGGTATATGTTCAGAAACTTGAGTTTACTACTAATGCTTTCCTTTTACAGACCTATGGGATCATCTTACATCCACTATGCCGAGTCCTCTATGAAGAATGGCTTTGGCTTGAAATATCTGCACAAGTTTTTCAACATCCCGTTCCTTCAGCTACAGGTTATTGTTTTGTTTTATGTGCTGAATATTTGATTTATTTTTATTTATAATATCAGGTTTTCAAATGCTATAATTTTTTATTATGATTTATTTATTGTAATGGAAGACAAAGCACACCTATTTCATCTCAGCACGTGCCCAGGTAATCATGCCATGTGTTTGTGTGCAGAGGGAGACCCTCCTGAGGCAGCTGGAGACCAACCAGTTGGACATGGATGCGACACTGGAGGAGCTCTGTGTCCAGCAGGAGACTGAAGATCAGAACTATGAGATGTATGCTCATCTTTATTCTCTCTGACAGCCTGTGCACTGCTGTTACTGAGCCACTAGAGGGACTAGATCAAAAGCTTTATTTCCCAAAATTCTCCCCCACTCTATGTAAAATATTATGTGTCCTCACTTTTTATGTATTAGTTGCTCTCATGTCCACTGTTGGGCTTACACTAGTGAGCTGGGTGCACACTACTACCTCCATCTTCTAGCAGTTGAATTTAACAGATTTGTAAAATGAACTACACATCTGTGTACATTTCCTTCTACTGAGTTTTTCCTTACTCTAGTTTCTAAACTGTATTGATAGCCTCAGATGTTATTCAAAGTCTCTTAAAAGTCCTGTTGTGATATCTGCAGTTTCCTGGAGAACTTGGAGTCTCGCAGTAAGGGCTATGGTTCCCCTGGTCCAGCCAACGGTCAGAGTCCCTCATCAGGCTCTCAGTCCCCCATTGTCCCTCCCAGTGGGGCCTCCACCGGCAGCTCCAGTCCCAGCACTCCACAGCCACCAATCCCTTCCCAGCCACTCCCACAGTCACCATCTGTGTCCACAACCTCTCCTCCGCCTCCCACAGCAGCAGCTGGCGGGGCAGCTTCACCTGCTGCTGAGGTAAAATCATTGGCCCAGTCACCCGAACACCTTCAGTCACCAGCTGCAGGAGCGTCGGGCCCACAGAAACGCAGCTTCATCTCCCGCTGGTTTGGCTCATCCCCAGCCACCGAGGCTTCTGCCTCAGCACCAGGTCAGTCCTACACAGCACTCACACAGCAGAGTGCTCCATGTAGTCTCTACACCAGCCATCTGTGACAATATTTCTGTCTATTCACAGCCATTAGCACATTCGTCCACGTAGCATTACAGTCCAACACTGCAATTTTGCACTCAGGTTAAGTGGACCAACACTCTCAATTATAAACGAATTCAATAACAGTAAATGATGAGTAGCAACCAGAGGTTTGATCCCAGGACATACACACCATGACATGACCATGCACTGCTGCTGGTTGAAGCAAATTGTGGCCATGACAAACCTGCATATGAATCACTCAATGGCTTATGTAGACACAGAGGAACTGCAGGCGTATATAGAGATGCTCATTTTTGGATGCTGTTTACAGGTCAAAAAAATTAATCAGTTTAAATCTGCAGGGTGCTGCTGCAAGCCCCTCTCATCAGCAAATGTGACTTTTCCATGGACAGGAAGAGAACAGCTGGCAGCACAACGTGGGAAGCTTACATGCAAAGATCAGTCTGTCCATTTACAGCTTCTGCTCCACCTCAGCTGGAGTCCCTCTTCTTGAGGGGTTAAAATAAAATAAAAAAACGTGATTAATATTTATATTTCAGGATGAAGTATTTTTGAAAGATTCCATCATTTAAAGTGGAAAAAAATCTTACTTTATAATATTTTTGCAGGAGTTTTTGCAAAGCTGCCACTTTTTTGTCCTTAGGGCATTGAGTGTTTGATTGATTGATTGAATGCTTTATTGGCCATATGCAGGTTGCCCCGCAGAGGAATAGGACACCCCCCCCCCCCCCCCCCCCCCCGACTTACACACACAACAAAGACAGTGTGACAGTTTCTTGGGGTGTTTTTTGTTGCGAAGAGAGGTGACTATGACGCTGCAAAAAAATAAATCGATAATGAAAAACAATGTTGCTGCCAATCAGAGTCTCATTTTAGGGCCTATTGAAAATAATCAAATATTCCTTGAAATGTATTTTATGGAAATTATTGTTGTTCTTCTTTGGGGGTTTTTTTTGTTTTTGTTTTTTTTGATAAAAATCAGTGGAGCTATATAAACATACTGGCCTTCAAATCATTAAAATCCATTAAATATTATTAATATTGGATATTAAAAGTTCAGACCAAAGTAGTTTGAAAAGACTGAGTCACTTAAAGTGAAACAAATATTACTATATAATACTTTTACAGCACTTTTTGAGAAGCTCCACTGTTTTGTCTTTAGAAAGAGTCAAAGACGAGAAGAGTGAGGATTTTAAAGAATCATCTAAGGGTTAAGTAAGCTGTTCAGTCACATCCGTCAAATCTTGATAAACTAGAATGTAGTGAGCTAATGAACACATTCAATGGAGGTTGTTATATCAGTTACTGAATAAAGAGTTCACTTTGAGTTTTCTTTGTCCTCCGGGCACTGAGAGTATCCAGACCAGCTTTAGAATACATTTGTTGACCGTAACTGAAACTGCCAGGTCCATAGTAAGTAGTCACAAGGTTTGAGACTTGGGAGTTGAGAAATGCGGAGCATTTAAAAGGATCAAAAGACTGGCTGGTGTTGGAATGTCATGTGATTTCAGTCTTTCCCTGCAGTTTCTGTATAATTAGCTAAAAGCAAACACACAGTGGTTCTGCTTTGGAGCTTTTGAACTTTAAAGCGTAGATTTTTATTCTGAGTCATTTAGCTCTCAGTCAAAAATTGTCTCAATGTTTTCCTCAGAGGAGCCTCCTGTACTAGTGTGTCCTGCTAAGGTGCAGAGTGTGGATGATTTTGTGCCAGATGAGAGACTGGACAAGAGTTTCTTGGAGGACAGCCTGCCCTCCAAGACCAAGGTGCCCCAACCTGCAGCAGCTCCCACTGTGGACAGTGACAGGTGAAAATTTTCACAAATACTTCTGACTTGGCCTGTTTCTACTTTTAGAAAATACTCTTTGTCAATGTTTTACATTTTACCTTCTTTATTCGACATTTAGAAGAGGTTGAATTAAATTTTTAAATGTTTTACTACATTGTTAGTCACTAAGTGTCTGCTTTCGGTCACCTCTTCAAGCCTCTTTGAACCAACTTTTCGTGTTCTTGCTTCAACCCAGTGATGGTGAGGATAGAGGAAACCCCATGGTGTCCAGTTTCCAGGATGAGCTTGACCCTGATGATACTGAGCCAAGCCTTTCCAACTCTAAGGCCCTCCCCCCCATTAAAGATATCACTCTGAGCAGTGACGAGGAGGAGGGAATACCAACAGCGCTTGTAATCTCACAGGATCAAGACCTGGAAAGTAAACCTGAGCTCAAAGCGTAAGTCAAGAAATTTCATTAGTGACACAAGTGATATACTGCTCAAAAAATTAAAGAAACACTTTTTAATCTGAGTTTAGCATTAAGTCAGTGAAACCTCTGGGATATTGATCTTATCAGTTAAGTAGCACAGGAGGTTGTTAATCAGTTCACTTAAAAAGAGGTGACCTAGAAGGGCAACAATGCGACAACAAAGCAGGAATAGTTTTACAGGTGGAGGCCACTGGCATTTTCTGCCTCCTGATCTTTTCTGACTGTTTTTCTCTAGTTTTATGCATTTGATTAGGGCCAGTGTCACTACTGGTAGCATGAGGTTATATCAGGACCCCGCATAGGTTGCACTGGTAGTCCAACTCCTGCGGAATGGCACATCAATACGCACACTTGCAATAAGGTTTGCTGTGCCTCCCAGCATAGTTTCAGGAACATGGCGGAGAATACAGGAGACAGGCAGTTACTCTGTGAGAGCTGGACAGAGTCACAAAAGGTCCTTCACCCATCGGCAGGTCTAGTATTTGCTCTTTTGTCCCAGAAGGAACAGGGTGAGCTCTGCTAGAGCTACAAAATGACCTCCAGCAGGCCACTGATGTCATTGTCTCTGAACAAATCATCAGAAACAGACTTCATGAGGGTGGCCTGAGGGCTCAACATCCTTTAGTAGGGTCCTGTGTTCACTGCCCAACACCATGTAGCTCGATTGGCATTTGCCATAGAATACCAGAATTGGCACCACTAGCACCCTGTGCTTTTCAGAGACAAGAGCAGGTTCACCCTGAGCACATGTGACAGATGTGAAACAGTCTGAAGAAGCCATGGAGAACGTTATTCTGTCTGTAACATCGTTAAACTTGACTGGTTTGGTAGTGTCAGATGGGGACATATCAATGGAGGGACACACAGACCGCTATAGGGCTAGCCAGCAGCACCCTGAGTGATGCTAGGTATCACGTTGAAATTCCCAGGCCCACTGTCAGACCCTACACTGGTGCAGTGGGTCCTGAGACATCAGCTGTTGTCTCGTTAGGAGCATGCCCCGACGTTGTCACACATGCATACAAGCACATACAAACATACAGCCATACAAACTGAGTACCATTTTTGCAATGAAATTTTGACAAAATGGATTATCCTGCTGCATCACTTCTTCACTTTGAGTTTTGAAGTGTCACTGTAGGTTGATGTGTAAACGATGTGGCATTCCTAACACATGACCCAGTACATATCAGTGTAGATATGCAGCCTATCCCCCCCCTTTCCCCCATTGTGATCTGATATGTTTTTTGTTTTGTTTTTTTACGTGTTCCTTGAATCAGGCCTATGATCACAAAACCAAAGGTGACATCTAAAGCTCCGGATCCCCAGGGCCAAACCACACCACCCATCTCCCTCACTTTAACTCCTGCAGCAGAGCAGCCAGCCCGACACCAAGGCAAGAAGAAGGGAAGCACGCCCAAAGTGGAGGACTCTGACACAGACCCTGAGGCTCCTGTGGCTCAGCAAATGCTCTCGTTTGTGATGGATGACCCTGACTTTGACTCTGAAGCATCAGACACACCTAAAATTGCAAAGGTAAACAAAGATACTTCCACTATGAGGCCAGTTCAGGTCACAGATCTGGAAAGCAAAATCTGCAACAGAAATTAAATAGATGAAAAGTCAATTAAAACTTTTCTGTTCTGCTTCTTTAATGAATATACATTTGCATCCCTTTTGAATGCAGGATACATTTCCAGTCAGGGATGAGCTTCTGTCTGACCTCTCTGATGATGACATGCAGTTAGCCAAGGTGCCAGAACCCCTAAAACCCACTGTGATCACCTTCAAACCCAAGGACGACACTGACCTGTTTGGTCTCGGGATCCAAGAAGAGCCTCCTGCAGCCAAGGAAAGCAGCGAGGATCAGGAAGGCAAGTCCTTAAATACTTGTCGATGTAACTCCACATTTGATTAGCTGATGAGCAGGCAGATTAGGTCAACAGAACCCTTTAGATTCAATTGATATTGCACAGTGACTTCAAGGTGCTTGATATTGTTATGTAAAGACCCCACAATAACAGAGAGAAAACCCCAACAGTCAGACAAAAGATGCACTATGGAAGAGACCCAGAGTTTAATATTAACTAATTGTTAAATGCAGAGAGGTGTGTAAGCACATACTGAGGGAGAAAGGTAACTGAAGAAGAAATACTTAATGCATCATGGGAATCCCCCAGCAGCCTACACCCATTGCAGTATAACTAAGGGAGGATTCAGGGTACATGCTTTAGCAAAAAGGAAAGTTTTAAGTCTAATCTTAAAAGTAGAGATAGTGTCTGTCTCTCAAATCCAAACTGGAAGCTGGTTTCATAGAACAGGGGCCTGAAAACCGAGGGCTCTGCCTCCCAATTCTACTTTTAAATACTCTAGGAACAACAACTAACCCAGCTGTCTGAGAGCAAAGTGCTCTGATGGGGTGGCCTACTTATGCGAGACGTTGTACGTGATGAGAAGGATTTTAAATTTCATTCTGGATTTAAGGGAGCCAAACAAAAGAAGCCAGTATGGGAGAAATATGCTCTTTCTAGTTCCTGTCAGTACTCTTGCTTCAGCATTTTGGATCAACCGAAGGATTTTCAGGGAGTTTTTAGGACATCCTGATAATGAATAATTACAATAATCCAGCCTAGAAGTAATAAATGCATGAACTAGTTTTTCAGAGTCACTCTGAGACAGCAGGTTTTTTAATTTTACAAAGTAAGACAGCCTCACGTATTTATTTAATATGTATATTGAAGGAAATATCTTGGTCAAAAACAACTCCATTACTCACAGTGTTAACTGAGACCAGGGTAATGCCATCCAGAGTATTGGTCTAGACACCATATTCTAAGATTTTTAGGGCTGATTACAGTAACGTCAATTTTATCTGAATTTAGAAGCAAGGATGTAATTGTTTCATGTTATTAAGTGGTTAAAACAATTGTCCTTTTTTGAAATGGTCTGTTCTGCTGGTTTTGTTAAGAAACTGAACTTTAACATAAAACGTATTTAAAATGACTCCATAAGATGTTCACCACTTGTGAGAGTGCTGTATGCATGTGTTCCTCTTTCAGAGAAAGAAAGCAAGCACTCCTCCAAGGAAAAGAAGAAAAAGAAGAAGAAGAGCAAAGAGGTAAACTTTTTGTTGATATTACATACTGTAAGGACTTTGTGTCTAAAGAAGAGAAATAAAACCGTTTTTCTCATTGACCATCGAGTGTATAATATCTATTAGAAATTCAATGCCTGGTACTGAGCTGTGGTGACGGTCGGTGAGCAAGAGGATAGTGTGGAGACATTGCTGCTACAAAGGTGTATGTAAAATGTTAAATGATTATTTGTAAAGAAAGATTTGAATGAAAATTCAAAGACATAATGAGTGGACATTCTTATCTAACACACTCACCAGTGAGGGGTCAGACGCTTCAGACTTCAAACTTGATTTAAGTCTTTAACTGCAAGTCTGCAAACAGCAGGTTTTTTTTTTTTCCTTTATTAAAAGGATTCTGTTGTTTTGCTATGAACGTGAACAGAACAGAAATAGAAAAGTTCAGCTTTTTATGTCGTGAACAGCCTCTGAGGTTCTGCCGGCGAGTCCTACAGTAAACTGTGTGCCGTCACTTACAGGAGGATGAAAAGAGCAAGAAGAAACACAAACACAAGAAAAGGGAAAAGGATGAAGCTGCAGTGCCCGATGAGAAGGAGAAAAAGAAAAAAAAATCCAGGACCAAGAAAACCGAAGTGGACGAGCTGGAGGACTTTCTGGGCGGTGGGGCAGCATCAATCAAAAGAGATGATGGCGATTATGAAGAGCTATAAGAGCTCCTGCAGAAGAGTGCCAGGGCACAGGGTTGTTGGTGGTTTGTATGTGCATAAAGCAGCATATCCAAGCCATACACTGTATACAAGGCTAACAGCACCCAGGTAAAATAAGCCAGGACTCTGCTATGTTTGACCTGTATATTACGTTTGTTACGTTTGTTTTTCCCATCTGCGCCTGTGCTGTCACTTCCGTTCCAACCACTAAGAACAGGCTGGGACACCCACATGTACTGTAGTGAGTGGTAACAGAAATACGATGATCAAGGTGGCCGCAGCTCAGCTCTTTGTACTCTGACGCATTTAAATATGTTGGAATAAGGTTTTATTTGACATCATCCACTCCATGAACCAGCTGCTGTAAATAAAGCTTAACCATTTAGTCTGAATGTTGGTGTGGTTGGTGTAATAACTGAGAGCATGCTCAGAGTGAGAAGTGACTTCTTAAAGAATCCATTGTGTTCTTTCTCTTTGTTTCTTGAGCTTAATGGTTAATGGTAATTTTAGTCTTGTGTCTAAATATGAACACTGGAGGAGAATTTAGATGATTTAAGAAGGCCTTCCTGTTTTTTCACACTCCTAAAGTTCATCATCCTTGCAAAGTTGGCTGAATCTGAAACTGGATATTTTTCTTTCTCATGGCCTTCTGTGTTTAACTCAACATTAGGCTCTTTGTGCTTGTGTTATTATTAAATTATTATTATTAAGCAAGATCATCTCAGTGGGATCTGTTTGGTAGGTTTCTGGTGCCGTCTTGCTTCCAGATTTTTCTTCTGTGAGAGTAAGAACAGCAGCGACTGTTTTCTTGAGCTTCCTTTAACAGCAGCTTTAGCTCCTTCTCCCTGAACAGCAGGAGTAAGTTGATGGTTATTTTGAAAGCAGGACACCTTCTAATCTGTGTTCTTAGCTGTGTGTATTTTAGAAGGAGCTGTTAACAAAGGCCTTCAATAAGCAAATCTCTCAATTCAGCAGCCATCGGATCTGGGGGCTTATTTAAAAACCGCTTTGAGACTGGGGAGAGAGCCGCGACTCTGCTACTACTCACGCCTACAGCATAGCAAAGGAAGCTGTTACTAACCTCTACTGTGTGCATGTGTCAGTGCAACAACATGATTGGCTAAAGTGTTTCTCATTTCAACTGTTGACTGGCTCTTTAGACTTGTAAATCTTGTACACAGTGTACATCTTCTCCTTAGTGATCTCATACGGACAGAAGGTCAAGCAGGGCCAGAGCTGTGGCTATTTTTTTTGGACATGATATTGGACAAGGAGTAGAAAAAATGTCTGAAATGGAGCATTTAAAGCAGTCTGAAGCCTCACTGCCACTTCTGCATACTGATTTGAAACATCCCACTAACTGGAAGCATCCAGAAAAGTATCTGCAAGTGACTGATGTTATCAAGACATCACCACCAAACAGGAACGCAAAGTTTCCGCAGGGTTAAATCTCAATACATTTGAATTACATACGAATCTGCTTTGAGGCGTCCATGACCCTCACAGTCCATGTTTTTTTTGGGTTTTTTTTTTTCTTTTCTTTTTTTTCCCCCCACATAAAAGCAAGCTGTGTGTGATTCCAGTGCTAAATTCTCTTCCTGTTTTCCGATTGCCTTAACGGAGGTTTACTACAAGGGAATGATGTGCAGCTGTCCTCGTGAACCATTTCAAGTGTTCTTACTGTAATCTGTTGGCTAGCTTGGTCAGGTTAAGAATGTTGTCCTAGCCTTTTGTTATAGGTGGATCTGTATCATCTTTAAATTCTGTTTAAAAGATTGCAGTGACTCGGTCGTTTGCTTTGGTGTCACTCTCAGTGGAGTTTTGTTAACATTCCAAGGACTTTTTCTTTATTTATTGCTTCCATTTTGTTGTTTTCTTTGCATGTTTTGTGCCCAGACTTTCCTAAAAACTCATGCAGGTTTTTTTGTTTGTTTGCTTGTTTTAGTTGTTGTTTTTTTCGAGTTACATCTGTTGATATTTGTCATCCATTTCCTGTTATCCATCATGCTGTGGTTTACTGCCAGAGCTTCTTAAGAAACTCTGCGATGGTATGAACTGCTCCACCTTTGTTTATTTCAGCTGCTCTTGATGGACTCGTGATGACATGCATCATCTCCCAATACTGAAATTTTTCAAAGAAGTGAGGCTTCCAAGATACATCGCATGTATTCTTTTGACAGCTTTAATATGGTTTTCCATCACATATACACACAGTTTACAAAAAGGTAATTGTGTTATTCCAAAGTTGAAACTATGCAGCATTGATCCTGAATACTGTATGCTCTTCTTTTTATTGTCTCTCGTCATGTGATTGAGGATAAATGCTGACACCACAGTTTCAAGCAAAGCATGAGACTTAAAATGTACAGCAAGAAAAGAATGTAAAAAGTGTAAAAATAAAAAGATATATTTGAAGAGCTTTGTTCCAAAATGAAATGTACAGCATGTGGGAATAATGTCATCTCCATGAAATAAATACAGCAAAGCTTCATTAGGGGGTTGTTGTGACTAAAGTAATAAGATTTCTGAATGAATGATGTGCTCTTTAAAATACTGTTGTTTTTTGTTTTGTTTTGTTTTTTTTCCTCCTAATGGTTGTACAGCATTTTGGAATGAAACCCTTCATTTGTCACCCCATGACATGGTCCATCTTTACACTATGTGTGAGTTTGCTTATGTTTGGTTTGTCCAATAAATGCAAACTTATTTCTTCATAAAAAAAGATGTGTGTGTCTCGTCATATGAACATATTGAAGCCCCTTGAAGCAATTGCTGTTGTGATTTGGAACTATATAAATAAAATGGAATTGAATTGAACATTCGGTCTAACAATGAGCGGAAACAAACACCATGACTGGGACGGTTATGTACTTTAACATGACATTATAGTACAGCAACTGTGTTCTCACTATGCTGCTTCACATTATAAGGTAGATACCCTACATAGGTTTTTAGCAAAGTTATTATGTAATGTGTGAAGCTGGCTGTTGTTACAAGTATAGGTTAGATGACACTTCTGGGACTAAAGTGTACATTATTAATGCAAAGTGGCTATTGATATTATGGAAGTCTGTTATGCTATGTGTCATCAGAAAAACATTCCTGATGACATTATGGGCTCAGTCATCAGTTTCAGGTCATTTTGAATAAAACATAAAATTTCAGTTTGTAAATTATGGTTATTATTAGAGTACAAGTTGACAAGCAATAAATATGTAATGTCTTTGATAGTATTGTCATATCCATTCCTCATTCGCTATATCCACTTTCAAAATCCAAGGTGATGGTGAAAAAGCTCAGCTCAGGTTTTTATAACATACTGCTTCACAAACCAATGAGTAACATGCATGCCGAAATCTTTTGTAAACAATCTGTGATTGTTCTCCAAAGTTAAAGTGAAAATGTATGAGAAAACTTACAAAAATATTAAAGAAGAGGTCGCTGACACTCTTTGGTCATTCCATCTCAAAACAGGATATTTTTAGAACATTTCTTGCTTAACTACCTCCATTTTCCATTTTAAAAAAACTTCATGGTCCAAGATTTGAGCATATGTAATGACTGCAAACTTCTATCTTCATATATAAAATACTTTTTAAAATATATTACCATCAACATGAATCAGAATCTGTAATTTGGGAGAAAAATGAAGTTTTATTCAGCATGACTCGAAATGAATGGCTGAGTCTACAGACTAATCAGAAAGTGCCAACAGTATATAAGTCCGAGGACCATTTCCCCACAGACCTCCAAAGAATGTCTTTTAACAACCACAGGTATCAACCCCTGGTGGCTTCAAAACAGTGCAAAGGAACTTTATGCTTCACATTAGCCAGCTTGCAGTTGGACATTTTGTGAAAACCATATGTAGGGTCATTGGCTAACAATGTACAGAACTGTGAAGCCACTCCTGCTGTGAATTGTTGCTCTATTTAAAAAAAATGATTTGAATTGAACATTTTCATTGGCAATTGTAATTTAACTGTTGTTTTTTCTCAGTATTTGATTAGAATTTCAGATTGAATAATTAAATTATTCCATTACATGTACAGACTCTGCCAACGCTCCTCGTGCCAGCATTTCACAGCAGAGATTCTGCATTTTCATACTCCTGCTCAGTCACAGCTCTGCCCACGTCGTCATAAAGTCCATCTGCTTTCTGAGGGAAGACCAGAAAAAGATGTAACACCTGTAACTCTTCATGCTGTTGAAATGTTTCAAGATATGGAAAGTTTAAGTTTACCTTAAAAAGGTGTTTTTTTGTTGCTATGAAAGAAAAGTCGGAGAGTTTAGTGAACCCACCATGGTTACATGCTACAACACGATGCAGTGACCATTGTTTATTATTCATGAAATATTAAAACAAGCGCTAAAATTCTTACATTGCAAAATGGTTCATCTCATGCAGCACAAATATCTTCCCTTACCATCATTTATCATCTGAAGGACTCATTAGAAGTGAAGAACATAAATGAATAAATGAAGGCCTGTCTCTACAGCTGATGGTGAAGAACCTGAATCCAGAATGTGCAAACAAAGATTTCATCTGACTAATTTTCATCAAACATGATATTCTTAATTTCATTTTCAGCTGTCATGGTCTCTAGGTCGTTGACCCCAAGTTTTGAATTTGGGAGGTCTTGGGGTTTGTTCTCATTTCTTTTTCCATATCTTTGTATTATAATTCTGTTGTCCTGTTCTATAGGGGATTTTTTTTTTTTGGTTCATCCTAGGTTAAGATGAGATTTGGGTTGGACCTCCATAGTCTTCTTCTTTTCTTTTTTCCTATGCCTCTGAGTTTCATTATCTCTATTTTTGGTTTCTTGTTTGGTTATCTTAGTTTCCCTTTATTTCCACTCTGTGTTCCTTATTAGGTTAGGCAATGTTTAGTTATCATCTTTTGTGTTCCCTTTCTTTCCTCCCTAGTCAGTCCTGTCTTTGTATGTTTATTCTCCTGTTGCTCTGTCAAGTTTGTTATTTCCTGTTTTATTTTGATAGTCTTCTGTTTCATGTGTATTATTTTCAGTTTTGCTTCCCCTGTCTCATCACTCAGATTAGTGACAGCTGTGTTCCCGCCTGTGGCCCGTCTCCCTGGTTATCCTCCTTGGCTGTGTCCCAATTCAGAGACCGCATGCATGGAGTATGCATTTTGAGACCTATTACGGCACCGCGACGCGACGACGGCTGTCCCAATTCGAAGTGCATTCCAAATGTGCCGTCGATTTCCCCAAAAATCAAGCGTCGTCCGGTGCACGCTTCGTGGTCCAATATATCCCACAATTCGTAGCGCAGCGGTGGGTGTGAATAGTTTTGCCGCAAAATACGGCAGACGGCAGAAGCGGAGCGGCCGAAGAGTAAACTTTTAAAAGTACTGAATATCATGTCACTTATTTATGTGCGAATGTTTAATAATGAAGAACATCAAAACATTACTGTTGGCCACATGTTGGCAAAGTTATGTGACATTAGCGATGTTTGTACTTTCAGCGTTAACTTGGTTTAGAGCCTTTACTTTAAAATATACACCGTTCAACAGTTGACCTTAATCCTACAGAGAATGTGATGATTTTATGGATAATTTAAGTCAGTCATATATCCACAAACACAACAAGCTGAAAGTCAGTGATGCTGCTCAGTTTGCAGTCCTGAATCACGGCACAAGCAGGATTCACTGCACTGTTAATGTTAGCTATGTTATATTGCTGCCTCTGTTCGGTGGTATCGAGCCAAACGGACTTTAACGTGTGTTTGAACGAGCTGACGGTTCACTCGTTAAGCTGAAAGAAAGATGCTTTAAACACATGTGTCCACTGTACCATCTGGGAACTCTTCTTGTTTAGCACTCGTAATAACACAAACACTAAATCCTCCTTCTCTTGTGCTGTTTTGTAGCAGTGTATACACCTGAGACTGTCACCCGTCTGTCTGTCCTGCACTCTCTCCCCTTTTCTTTTTCTCTGATTGTGGAATAAAAGTATGAACATGTATTTATAAGTTACACTTGTGTTTGAATCCTGCAGCTTATCACACATTTGATTTCCATGTGTGACGACTGCAAGTGTCCAGAGTGAGGACAGACTGAAGGACCCACTGCTGCACATCAGCTGTGAGGCTTTGCACCCCTGATGATCCACCAGGACAAACTCAGCAGTGTGTGAGGAAGAAGAGGAGGAAAAGCCAGCACCAGCTGACAGATAGACAGACTGTTCTCTGTTTGTGAAGGACTGCTAGAAAAGTTTAAAATAACTAATTGTCTGTCCTGAATCAGTCTTATTAGGTAATGTTCAAATAATTTTATCATTCCAGTGTTTTCAGTGTGGGAGAAAGTACTCAGGGCCTTCAGGTTGAACACTATGAAAGGCAGCAACAAGTTTAATATTCAGAAACCTAAAGTATGTATCAGCAGCAGAATGGACCTAAAAATAAATGTTTGTTTCAGTTCTATGAAGCTTTGAGTATTTTGGATCAGTAGCACTGCTGTGTTTGTTGCATCATATTGCTGTAATTGTTTATATGCTTTATATATTCTGAGGTAAGTTGATCTATAGTGTTACATGATATTCTATAAGGATGTTATGTGTTTGGATACTTTCTGCCCAGTTTGACCCGTTTAGCAGAAATCAGCCTGTTTAAGGCTCTGATATCTATTCTGTATGACTTAAAGCAGTTATGACATGGTATGATTTTCTCACCCAATAAAGGGATATTTAATAGAATGAAGTCTATTCTTCATTCTATCAGAAACAGTTATCACAGCTCGTACATTTTCTTTTTACACATATATGTAAGCATTGAGCCAAATGTAATAATGCCAACATATTAAACGAACAATATTTGTCTCTTATATATAATACATCTATATATACACTGTAAGAGATACTTGTCTTTGAGTGAAGATTTAAGGTGATAGGACATAAATAACTGCAACTTGAATCTTTGACACAGAGTTCAAGCTCACTGCTGTAATATTTCCTGTAATATATATATATCATAATAATCTGACAATAAATATAATATTGGCCATATTATATTTACATTACCACAGTGAGATGATTTTAGTCTCATGCACAACATTAGCTAATTGTTATTTACTAACTAATCTTGAAATGACTGTTTAGTACAGAAATGAAGCCCAACAATCAGGTTTTACAGTCCTGTGGTCTCAGCCTCAGATACTCAACTGATCAAAGTGATGTCATGAAAAAAATTAATGACCAAAAGAACATTTTTTCTCCTTCATTTCTGTCAAACAATGCTGTATGAAACGTTTCTCGCGGTTAGTATCATGGTTGCGAGGCAACCTGAGCAGCATGACGAAGGCTAGACCGTACCATTTCACAAGCCTCTCACTTCCGCACTTCCCGTACTTATAGTACGCACCGTACGTAGTATGCATACTGCACGTACTCCAAGCATGCGGTCTCTTAATTGGGACACAGCCCTTGTGTATATATTCCCTGTGTTCTCCTTCGTTCCACGTTGTGCTGGCTGTCTCCATTCTCCAGATTAATGTCTACTGTAATTCCAGCAATAAAGCTGTGTTTCTGAGTTTAGTTCCACCTGGGAGTGCTGCATTTTGGGTCCTACCTGCTTCAGACAGCATTTTAATGACATCAACCAAACATAAGAAGACCACCACCAGAAACAGATGTTTGTGCTGAACATTATCAGTGTAACTGCTGGTTCTTACATGGCGTTTCTCTACTTGAGCACTTTATATTAACACGCACTTTTTTTCTATAACTTTAACATTCATACACTGGAAAGTAACTTGTGGTTTAGTGTCTTGCCCAAGGATGCTTTGGCATGCAGACTGTCCAGAGAACCACGAACCTTCCTTCTGACTTACATCCACTCCATCCATCCATTCGCTTCCGCTTATCCTTTTCAGGGTCGCGGGGGTGCTGGAGCCTATCCCAGCCCCGTTTAGGCATTTAAGAAACATTTGCATCTTTTAAAAGCTCTCATCCCACATAATCTTTAGAGGTGCCAAAATTAAAGTGATTCTTAAAAATATGATGTATACATGAATGATAATATTGTAAAACTGTTCTTTTTGTTTTCTTTGTTTTTAATATATCAACAGCTCTAAGCTCCACTAAAAGTTAACATGTATAAATCTTTTAACTCTCAAAATCTAATAAATTGCTGTGTTGTTGTTGTGCTCTTGATTTCCTTCCCTCTTCCCAACTGGTCAAGGCAGATGCCCGCCCCTCCCTGAGCCCGATTCTGCTGCAGGTTTCTTCCTGTTAAAGGCGACTTTTTTCCTTCCTGCAGTCGCCAAAGTGCTTGCTCATAGGGGGTCATGTGATTGTTGGGTTTTTCTCTGTATGTATTATTGTAGGGTCTATCTTACAATATAAAGCACATTGAAGCCAATGTTGTTGTGATTTGGTGCTGAATAAATAAAATTGAATTATAATCTGAAAGGAATGAGAACAGGATGGATGGATAGATAGATGTTTTCTAAGTTTTATACTTCATGTAGTTGTGTCACACAGCACAATTTTTCTAACTTTAGCTTCAGTGCAATAACTGTGTGTCTGTTGTGGTGAGGTATAAAAATATCTTACTTTTCAGGTACATGCGGGTAAATGTGGTCACTATGGGCAGCAGAGGGAGCAGAATCCAGCGAATTAAACTCCAGATATATGAAGCAGTAGCTGCAGGGGGTTTCAGAAAAAGCATGTGGTTTGTATACATGTTGTGAAGCCCATGAGCACTATAATGACATTTACTTGCTTATCCACATTTTTGACACTAGAACAGGGAAACTACTGACTTGTCAGTGTTTTAATATCTGTTTGCACATCCAGCTGACACACTGCAACACAAACACTATGTTACTAACTCCACTTTGGTCTCCACCATCTCCAGAGATTAATATATGGCTAGTTATGTTTACCACCTGGCCTATTATTAATTTATGCTAATCTAACCAACCAAAATTTGTGGTGTGCAAAATCAGGAACTAATCCCAGAAATCCTAGTTAACACAAAGTGCTGAGCAGCAGTCCCAAATCTTAACTGGGCTTACAATCATAGAAAACTATGACTCCCATAAATACTCATATTAGAACATCACCTTTTGTAATTTTTAAAATTATGAAAGCTTAACATGCACATAACATTGAAATATCATCTTATGCTTACAGTTGTGGATGTAGCCTTCAGCCAGCTTGATGATGGTGCCATTCCTGCTCAGCAAACCACACCAGTACACTCCTTGTTTGTGGTTTGGCTCCAACACTTCCACAGTGAAGGAGCTCACATCCTGGGTCACCTTCAGTTTCCCTCCATCCACCAAGCGTTCACTGTGACTGAAGGTGAGGCCGGTGCAGCACTCGGCAGAGTTCTGCTGACACCAAACCCTCAGAAGGCTCTTGTACTTCACTTCATAAGGACATGTCAGCTTCTGCCAAAACAATGCTTCACAGGTACCTGCACAGTGACATTGTTTAGGTGTGGAAATAATTTTTAAATGCTTTCTGGGGGTCTACTAAAGTTTTCCTCTTGATGTTGGTTGTTTTTCACTCAGTTTCATTCCAGTACTTGTAGATATTAATTTGAATAGGAATGGGTTTTTTTTTTTGTTAAGCCATACTGTTTCATACTGACCTGTTAATACTCATGTACTAAGATATATTAGTAATAGCCAGCACTAAGTAATACAATAACAATACTCTAAAAGCCCACATAAACAGATTACAAGATAAAGTACAAGTTGATAGTTTATGTTTATTCTTTCTCACAGTTTTAAATAATAATAATATCACTAAATGTAATTATGCAAAAGAAATTGTGTACCTCTAAATGATAGAAGATAATTTTCCTTCATGATATACCGAATGGCACTGATGCATAGTTTAATCTACTTCCGTTAGTGGTTCAGACAGGCACTATAATAATCTACAAAAACAAATATTTAAGATCTAAGATATGATTTCAAGTTCTCTGTAATGATGATGTGTACGCTTACCTGTTGCCAAAAGAAATACTGAAATCAGAATATGCATGATCCAAACACCGAATCTGATTATACTCAAGTCTAATTTATTAAACAGGAAGAGGTGCTTTTAAAGGCAACTGACAGGAAATATTTGGCCACAGAGATGTTGCCTGCCTTTCATGGTGAGGGGATGATTTACTTGATACTTGAAATGTGCAATTCACTTGTATTTTTATTTTTATTCCTATTTATTCTATTTATCCCCTTCGTATATTTTATTTATATATGTCTCTGTATTTATATGTGTGTGTGTGTGTGTGTGTGTGTGTGTGTGTGTGTGTGTGTGTGTGTGTGTGTGTGTGTGTATAATATTCTGTAACTCTGTAACTCTGTAACTTCTGTCTGTGCTGTGCTTTTGGAAACCGAATTTCCCAGAGGAACCCACCCGAGGGATTAATAAAGTTTTATCTTATCTTATCTTTAATCCTCAAGGGAAAAACTTCGTTCTAACTACAACCTGGTGGATTTATGTTTATTTATGTTAAGTTTGTCGGTAAAAAAAAGAAAGAAAGAAAGAAAGAAAGAAAGAAAGAAAGAAAGAAAGAAAGAGAAAGAAGAAAAATAATTATTTGGCTTTTAATTTGAAAAATGAGTCAGTACAGTACAGTACAGTACAAGTCAGTATCGACGTTTGCCATTGGTCCTTCTTTCAGCCAATGGCGCAAACTCTTGTAGGCTCGTCTCTCTCCGTGTCCATGTGAGTAGCGTGGGTTAGCTACTAGCAATAAACACATCATGGTAAGTAAAAAAATTGTAAGGTTTGTGCGAGCGTTAATTTGTGTTTTAGTTTGATACCAAAAGGAGATTGTAGAGGTCGAAGCTGACACAGAAGCCAGGCTCAAGGCGGATGTACCGAGCGCATTTCCCCACCCGAGTGTTAGCACGCATTCACATAGAGCCATAGAGCACAGCAGTAAAGTTCTGTAACTGGTAATGTTGAAATACTAGAGTACTGTTTACCGTAAACGCTTTATTTCGTTCCAACTGCGTTTTCTGTATCGTCACAGACTGGTGTATAACTGGGAAAAATAAACCCACGAAGCCTATGTAATGAGTGAAAAAAAATTGCTCGTTGGTCAAGAAGCGTGAGTTTTCTAATCAAAACAAAGATAGCAGCTCTCAGAAATATGACATTTTGTGCTCACTTTAGGAGTGTCAGAAAGAAATAATTGAGAATTATGTGTAACCTTTAGTGAATTCTCACAAATGTGTCATTAAAATGTGACTGATGAAGATACAATCTTGATTGCCAGACACAGAACATTGAAGGGAGAACCCCTGTAGGTTATTAAATGTGAATTAACGGGACACTGTATGTGCTTTTTTTTTTTTTTTTTGTAACTGAACTTTTATGTCTGTGTACCTTGAAAATAGAATATAGATAAAGTGGGGTTTATGTTCAAATGCCAGGGTTTTTGAGAATTGTTTAATCATTTATGTCACAGAGTTTAATGAAATAAATCCACAGACTCTTCTGTTCTTCTCAGTTTAAGGAGTCTGTTCATCAGTGTGATTTGAAGTCATTTGTATAAATAAATTACTGGGTAAGTCTACGGAGAAAGGGACTGGATTGAATGTTAAAATTACAACAGTAACAATCACAATGCACTTTTACTCGTTGTAAAATCAGCATCTGTTTTTGTTTTGTTTTTTAATTCCAAAAAGAGTGTCTTGGGTTTAACTCCCAACTCCAGGGGGTTATATGAAGTTGCTGCTATTATTGCGCTACTTTTCATTCCTTTTAATCCAGGTTAATGAGCTGAGTGAATTGTTAGTGGCTTCCTCATTTTAAAATTTCTCCAAGTTAGAGTAACTGCTTTTACATTCTAAATTATATGGGGTGGCTGTGGCTCAGGAAGTAGAGCAGGTCTTCTACAAATCAGAAGGTTGCTGGTTTGATCCCTGGCTGCTCCAGTCCAGACAACGTATCCTTGGGCAAGATGCTGAAGCTCGAGTTATGAAACATTAGGTGCTCAAGTTAATTAGTGTTATATAAGAACCAGTCCAAAGTGACCTTAATTCAATTTAAATTATCTTTTTTTACTTAAGTAAAATTTTTACTGTAGGAAGATTTAAGCATAGACCTGTTCAGATATGTTCAGTCTTTCTACTTATGTGTCTGCCATTATGTATTAAGTTTTTACGATTATAAGTTATTTCTAATTTCGTCTTGTTTTCTCACTAACTTTCGACAAAGTCCCTTACCCATGTTTCCTAAGTTGTGTGAGATGTGTAGACATGTTCAGATATTGTGGCAAATGTCATTTTGCAAGGTAATGTCATTATGTTAAGAGGCCTGTCTTTGGAGTAATTTGGTGTAATGTTTGCGTAGCTGCGTCGAGAGGTGAGACTGAGGCGGGAGTACCTGTACAGGAAGGCACAGGAGGACAGGCTCCGAACAATAGAGGAGAAAAAGCAGAAGCTGAAGGGTGCCCTCGACGGTAGGTTGGCGTGATCATTAAGATCCTTTTTCCAACTACATTTTGCTTGACCAGAGTTGGCACCAAAATGCTCTGACCACACAGAAGTAAAACATCTTTTACTTCTCTGCAGAAAATCATCTCCTTCCCACTGAGATACGCAAAGAAGCTCTTGAGCTACAGAAACTAGTGGAGTATGACGACGAAGGGGCAGAAGGCAAGTGTCGTGAATTCTTACTATCAGCAGCATTTTGTCAGTTTTCCTCACATTTTGTTCACTCATAAATTTTGGTGTTTTCTTGTGTGTGCAGGTGTCAGCTCTCATGTGGATGATGAGTATAAATGGGCTGGAGTAGAAGATCCTAAAGTCATGGTCACTACATCCAGAGACCCAAGCTCCAGGCTCAAAATGTTTGCCAAGGTTAGATCACTTTCTGAGCACAAGCACGTAGAGGCATCTAAAACCTCAATGACAGAATTAACACAAAACATTTACTACAGCACATATTTAATGGCATGTGCAGTTATTTCAACCCTGGTTCTTCATAGTTTTCAGAGATGTTTCTGTATATTACAGATGAAAAATGAAAACGCATGAAAAATTGAAAGAGACGTTTTATAATTTCCAAATATAGAACAACGTCTACAGGGCTCGCAAAATCGCTAGCTCGACGTCCCGGGGCTAGCGATCTTGCCAGTCGGGCTACCAAAATCTATCTCTGCCCTGCCCGTCGGGCTATCATAGAAAGGAAAAATATATGTCAATGCTTTTGCATTCTTTCGGAAATGTAGCTGGGTAATTATGTCATTGGCATCGGTGAGCCACTGTCAATATGTGACATATTGAAATCGCGTTTGAATTTGCGCTTGTTTTTTGCTTTCACTTTGCAATCGCGCGAACTGTGTATAGAGAGCGACAGTACTGATTGGTGAGTGATGATAATTTGCGCACCAATTCCTCTGACATCGTCTTATCAATCGTTAGCTTACTATGCAAACATGACAAGTGAACTCTCCTGCAGCTTAAACATGTGAGAGGTTGATCGTGCAGAGAATCGCTGAGCATTATGTGAGTGCGTGTGTAAAAGCAGCAGGATATATATTTTAGTTCTGCTGAGCCAAATAAAACAGGTCAGGGTGAAGAAGTGACAGCCAAAGAAAAGCTTACCACAAAACGGAAAAGTTATGACAAATCAGACTATAAGGCAAAAAGAAAGTGCAGCTTTATGGTTTCATGGAAAAAATAATTTCTGTGGCTGCAATATGACGAGCTATATAACCAGGGCTGCACATAAGTGGTCCGCAGGTGCGCATTCGCTGTCAAAATAAAAAACGCGCACAAGATAAGAAGTTGCAACGCGTGTTTGCGTACATAGGATTTTCTGGAGGAGGACAGACATTTGTTTAGAACTCTTAAAGATGTCGAAGAAACAAAATCCTTTAAGCAATTACTTTGGTGTTCCTCCACCTCCAAACAAATGTCAGAAGGAGTCCGAACCGCAAAAGAAGCGCGTATTCTCGGAAAAGTGGTTGCAGGAGGTGAGCTGGCTTCAAACAAATGATGAACGCACAGAGATGTGGTGCAGAATGTGCCGTGAAAATCCCACTCTAGCGGACAAAAACAGTGCCTTTTATATGGACGCAAACGCGCATTGCAACTTCTAATCTGGTGCGCGTCTTTTATTTTGACAGCGAATGCACACATGCGGACCACTTATGTGCACCCGTGTAAATAACATAATGTTCTGCCGGGTGTGTCGTTGGTTTTCCCTCGATTTCTGAGTCGACAAGTGCCTTTGTTACTGGGACCAGTTTTTCCAGTGGAAATTTCAAATTCAGGATCTGACACAGACTAATTCATGTCCTACACAGTTCTTACAAGTTCATAGAAATTTCTGTTCAATTAGAACCAAGTATTTGAGTTGATGATTGTAATTTTTATACAATGTTGTAATTTGTGTTTCAACAATTTTTTGATTAATGTTTTGTTTCCTTTACAATATTATACTTTAATGTATAATATTGTAAAGGAAACAAAACAGGAAACAAAACATCAATCAAAAAAATTGCTCTCTTTTTTATTCGGGCTACTTAAATTTATTTTGGGCTAAAACTGAAGAGTCCCTGCCCGAAGGGCTACCAGGGATTTTGAAATTTTGCAAGCCCTGGTCTAAAACCAAGGGAGGTCCAGTATTAAAGAATTTAAATGGAGTTCTGTGAATGAAAAGATAAATAGCACAAATAGTGCTAACTTAGAAATATGGTGTTACATGATGCTTTCGTTGATATTTGCATTAAAATGTAAAAAATACTGATATGCAGGCTTATTGACAGGCTTCAAAACTCTTTGAAGGATACAACTAATTTTTAATCCAACAATTCTCTAGCCCCTCCTTGAGCCTGGTCCTGCCAGAGGTTTCTTCTTGTATAAAGGAAGTTTTTCCTTCCCACTTTCGCCAAGTTTTTGCTCATAAGGGATTATTTGATTGTTTTGGATTTCTCTGTATTATTGTAGGAGCTATATTTACCTTACAGTAATATATATAAAAATTGATTGAAATTAAATTGAATATCTGCCCCCTTCTGAAATGATTGTCTGTGTAGGGAGCAGCTACACTCAAAAAGAGAAAAAAGGATGAAGGGTGCTTCTGTCTGTCGGCTTGATTTGAACGTGTGTGTGTGTGTTTCCATTAGTCTGTTGTTTGTTTGAGTGAAAAGGAGAGACAAGTGAGCCATTTAACATGTGAAAACGTGTGGTAAAACTAGGCCTTAACCTCCTAGGACCTGGCGTCCACATATGTGGACATCACATTTTGGGTTAGACCACAATACAAAATTTTGCTCTTTCAAATTAGCCATACAGTGGCACAGTTGTTGTTTCTCATTTTGTTTTTGTACTCAAGAAAAATGCTGCTGTGTTCAGACACCAAATAAAGAGTTTTGCACATCATTACTTAATTGTGACTCACAATAGCAAAGAGAAAAAATGCATGCCATGAAAGAGTTCGGGTCTTAGGAGGTTAAGGAAAAAAGGTGGATTGTTCAGATTAATAGGTTCTTGTTGACCACAGTATCATATGCAGATATTGTAGAAATAGCAAAAACATATTGTAATGGCACCTAGATATAATACAATAAGTAAAAAGTAATAGATGGCATGAAACAGCAAGTGTGATATATTAATAAAATTGAAATGACAGCTGCCTCCTGTAAGTGGCTACATTGTGCTAGTTGGACTCATAAGCCCCGTTCCCATTAGCACCTACTCGGATCAACTCGCCACGACTCGACTTGGATTGACTGGTTTTCCATTACATTCGGATAGTACCTGTTATGCATGGCTGTCGTCATAGCAAAGCATCCAAGCGTCCCACAAAGTAATTACTATGTGACACGGACGCTACAGCAAAGGTATACACCGAGGCAAGAACATACCCGCTGCTCGGTCTGTGACTTTTCGCCAGTCTCAGGGGACCACAGTGTTGTTTTTTGTAGTTATTTCCCTTGTTACCGGGATTCCAAAGTGGCGGTTCTGATGTTCGTGAATGAGATACTGTCATGACTCATCAAGTGACACTACTGACCAGCCAATCGGTGGCATGCAGCCTGACGACATCACATTTTAGTACCTGCTCAGATCGTTTGGAACCCAGGGCAAACAGATACTAAAAAAGTACCTGCTGCCAGGTACTGTGACCTAAATGGAAAACCTTGAAAACTGTGGCGAGCCATGCTAAGTAGATTCTAATGGAAAAGGGGCTTTAGTTCTGACAGATTTGGGTAGTTTGTCAGACCCCATAGTGATTTGTATTATGTGCTTTAGGCCATGTCCGCACTAATACATTTTCGTTTGAAAACGCATCTTTTTCTCTCCGTTTTGGCCGTCCATCCACAGATGGCGTTTTTGGTCAAGGAAAACTGAGCTTTTTGAAAATGCTCTCCAAAGCGACACATTTTAGTCATATGATGAAGAATTAAACTAAAATAGCGGTGGCCTATCTTAATTATACAGCAGTTGTTTTGTTTGCTCTCAATTTTGACAGCCCTATTAAAGATTAATATCAGTTTGTACATGCTTCAGATAGCTTTTCTTCAAATTCTTTAATTCTCACTCGCTTTTGCAACTTTGTACTCTCGTGTTACTCACAGCAACAACTCCACCTCATTGTCAGTCCATTTAAAAAAACTTGGTGCTTTTCCTCGACATTTTGCCACAATGTTTCAAAGGGCTGGAAAGTAAATAAATGGCAGACAGAAATGACACAGGTCGAATCATCTTACTTTACACACATGCGCAGTACTGGAATGTAAGCATTTTAGGTTGTTTCAGTGTGGATAAGCAACTCTGTGAAAACCATAGTGTGGATGCGGAGCGTTTTTAGACGAAAACACAGTTTTCAAATTCATCCGGTGTAGACGTAGCCTTAGTGAGTTTGTGATCTGTGCAGATGTGTGACTTTTTACACTTTGTCACTGCTCCCTGACATGCACACACCTCTTCTGCGCTGCTTTTCCTAATTTGGCCACATATTGCATGCCTTGCTGTAGTTCTGAGTTTTTCTTGAGGCTTGTGGTCGGTGGTAAACTCTTCTGTCTTCTGAAGTTTTTGCTCTCTTTTAGCTGCACAAATACAGACAGTGATGCTGTATAAGGCGCTGCCCCAGCTATTGATAACAAACTGGGGTTCGGGTTTTATATATTTAAAAAAAAAAAAGCAATGTAGACCATGACCATTAAAAATTGAGTTGACAATAATACACGAATCCCATCTTGTATGTGATTCCAGGAGGTAAAGTTGATGTTCCCTGGGGCCCAGCGAATGAACAGAGGAAATCATGAGATCCCTGCATTGGTACAAGCCTGCAAAGCTAACAGTGTTACCGACCTCGTCATCGTGCATGAGACAAGAGGACAGCCAGGTATACTTGCTTTATTCACTTATTCATTTTGCTGCAAAGTCCACCCTCATTAACCCCACACTCAGTCATTTTGCTCTACAGGCAGGCTCAAATATGACAGAAACATTCAGTTCAGAAGAGCTTTAATGGTTACTCCCACTCAGCTTTCATAGGGTATAGAGTTAAAAGACTACATAGTTTTGTGTTCTGTATGCACAACATCCACCAACAGTGCTAAAACTGGTTGGTGGTTTCAGACCACATTGTACAGCTTGTTCATACATCCATTGCACATGTGCATTGCTGTTTTTTGTTTTTTGTTTTCCATTCTAGCTGCCCTATAGTCTTCACATTAGGTCAACACTAGAGAAACAAACACAGTTTCTTTACCAATATGAAAACTCTGCACTTTTAAAATTTATAATGGAGTGTTTTGGGTTTTTGTTTAACTCTCAGTATTGACCATAATATTTGTTATTTTGCTTAGTTTTGTTTGTTCTTATATATTTACAGATGGCCTGGTGGTGTGCCATTTGCCATTTGGCCCAACAGCTTATTTCACTCTTTACAACGTGGTAATGAGGCACGATGTTCCCGACATAGGCACCATGTCTGAGGCCTACCCCCACCTCATTTTTCACAACTTCACCTCACGGCTCGGCAAGAGGGTGAGTGAGTGAGTGCTGGACAGCACATGCCTTGGATATTCTTTCTCACCGCTTGTTTGTGCGTAGAACTAATTAATTCTACTCACGCAGGTATCCAATATCCTCAAGTATCTTTTTCCAGTGCCAAAGGAGGACAGCAGGCGTGTGATCACATTCGCCAACCAAGAAGACTTCATCTCTTTCAGGTGAGCATCAAAAGTGAAAATTCATATAAACAAAATGCTATTTGGGTTAAAGAGTAAGATATGATGCATTTATTTTTAACAGACATCACACCTATAAGAAAACAGACCACAAGAACATACAGCTGACGGAAGTAGGGCCCAGGTTTGAAATGAAATGTAAGTATGGAAAGTTACCGCTCTTCAGAGACTGAATTAACCATTGTTGACGTGGTTACATCTTCTCTGGAAATTCTTTGTTTTTCCATCTGTCACTACTTGATCCATAGCAGAAATCTGATTTGTTTTATACATAGGAGAAAGACGTTTTTTCCTGTCTTTACCTTTCACAATAAAAACCCTAGACAATGCATGGCTGCTGTCCTTACAGTAGTAGAGGGATTTCTTGTGATCAATGAAAGGTTTACAAAATTACATCAAAGCAATTTACACCCGATTTAAGGATTAAAACAACATGGTGTGTTTTAGTCCAATTTAGTCTGGTGGAAATTGTTTCAAATTGTGATTAGTTTGACTATGATTTCTGAAAGCATTGCCGAGCATGTGCAGTCATATTCATGAGAATCATGCCGCATAATGCAGTGCAGCCTCCGGGCCCGAACATCACAGCCATCCATGGCAGACACAGAGTTGTTCTGATTGGTTAACCTCTGCCCATTTGTACTTTTGAGAAACTCTTTTTATACCCATTCATATTACTGAGCTGTTGCCAATTCATACGGTTACCACTTTCTTTCCACCTCCCAAGTTTTTGAGGTATGTTGGTGCCATTGCTGCTTTAGTATTTTTCATGAAATTTACATTCTACAGTTTTTATGTACATGTAGTCTAAACTTTTTTGGAAGTTTAAAAATGTATAGTAAAAATATGTAGCTTCAATTTTTAATATAAATCAGTGTATTGTGTGTTGTGTAATGTATTGTATACTAATGTGCAACACCAGGGAGAAAAAAGATATTTTGAACTGATTGGAAGTAAGAGCATCAGGGGAAACTCCAGTTGTAGAAAAAATGAATTACTATCCTCTGCTCTGTACAAATTTTCTTTGGGCTCGTTAAATATTAACACCACGTCCTCTTTCTATTTAGTGTATATGATCAAACTGGGAACCCTGGAGAACGAGGTCACCGCAGATGTGGAGTGGCGTCACCACGCATATACACACACAGCGAAGAAAAGAAGATTCCTTAGCATTGAATAGGAACTGAGTCATCATCTGGAATTATAAAATAATATGTGATTTTTGTTAAAGGAGCATAACAAGGGATGACAAGTCCAAGTGTAGTCAACAGCTATGGATGTCTACAGTGATGAGGAATAGGACAGCTGAGCTCAAGTAGATTGAGCCCTGTTTTTTATGACAACCCTATTTGTAGGGTTATATATACAGTATAAAGCATTGCATTCTATATGGTTATTCTAACTTTTTTATGCTGTTTTATAATAAAGAGTTTACTTGATCTGCAATGAGTCTCTTTTTAAAAAAAAATAAATATATATATATATATATATTTACACCAATCTGCCTTCGGGTCTTTGCCTTCTGCTCCTGGCTGACATTCTTTGTCCAACATATCTGCCGTCACTCTGTAAATGTCCAAACCATCTCAGCCTTGCTTCTCTAACTTGGTCTTCCAACCGCTCAGCCTGAGCTGCCCCTCTGATGTACTCCTTTCTAATCCTATCCACTCTGATCATTCCAGTGAAAACCTTCGCATCCTCGACTTCGCATCTGCCACCTCCAGCTGGACCTGCTGTCTGTCTTGCCTCTGCCTTTGCTCACTTCCTCTTTTTGATGTCCGAAGTCGTTCTGCAGACTGCTACCTTAACTACATTCTCCCCTGCCACTAGTCTCCTGTCTCTTTCAGATTAAACCATAACATGTATTCCACCTGTGTGTGCTTTTTTCCTCTCTTTTGTCACCCTTTGTGTCTCTCTCCCCTTAAAGTTATATTTCACCACAGAGATTTTCATCCTTTTTTCAGTACCAATTTGCCAAAATGACACATCCGCAAATATGTGTCAAGTGTCTGAACAGTGCACTAGTATGCATTTATACTTGTGTCAGTAACCCTAGTACAATCTTGTAACAGTTTTTTAAATTAATTAATTTACTCGTGATCAAAATATAATTACAAAACAGATTAACATTTGTCATTTCCACCGGTTTTAACGCTGAACAATAATCACAGGTGTCTACTCTTGCTGTAGTATACATGTGTGTCGTTACACAGCAGCTCCCACCGTTTGGATTGCAGCTTCTGTCCAATGAAAGAACGCGCCTACAGAAGTTGACCAATGAGCACAGAGCATTTATGGAGTTTTTCCGCTTTCCCCTGAAGTTCTTGACAGATTTGCCTCCAGATTGCGAGAATTCAAGATGGCCGTTACAGGTACGAGTTTAACTTTTTATTTATCCCAACTGTTTCAGAACACTGAGACGAAAGGAGATGTTACTGTCACCGTAAGCACTGCATAGCACAATCTGGACCGTCCTGTGTTGAGCATGTCAAGGAAATTATTCGCTGCATATCTGAAAAGAGACTCTTAAGTAGGCACCAGCCTGACGCCGTGGTAAAACCCCTAAGTTTGCTAACCTTAGCAGGCTGGGACTCGCGTTAAAGCTTTTAACTGTAAACTGCGCTAGTGACTGAAGCAGCCACATAATCTCTCCCGTTCCAACTAATGCTAATGCTTAGCTATGCTAGTTTGCTAGCTGGTTGAGCGAAGAGGAATTTCCGAAAACTCTGATTACTTTGCTTTGTAGGAATTATGTTTTTATTATATCGCTTCGCACCTCCTTACTACAAATTACCTTGAAAGGCAGTCAGCTAGTTAGCCGGAGACAATTAACTCGCGCTCCAAGAGGAACATGGCTTCCCCAAACTCGAAATGTCATTTTACAAGGCAGTCGAATCCCATGCTAGGCTACCGGGCTAATATGAGCTAGCGTTAGCATCTTTCGGCTGTTAACCAAATGTGCAACTTTGTTTGTCAGCGGTTTGTTTCAGTGTTAATTCCAAGCTCGCCCGGTCTCAAATATGAGCTACACCGTTTAGAAAAAGTTAGTTCTTGCTCCTGTAGGCCACTTTGCGAACACCTTAGTTGTTGGTGCCACTGGATTACAAGCTAACCGGTATATGGGACAATTCAAAACTCAGGAAAAAGCTTTCGCGAGGTTTCAGTGTTTGGGTTAATCAAACAACTATTATTTTCAACAACACTTTAAAGTATGTGATTTTTAAACTTTAAAGTTTTTACTAGCGTGTTGTACAGTAGTTGAGACAGAAAATAGCACTCCCTCTTACTAATTTAATTGATTTTTATCCAAAAGAAATGGTAAAAGAGGGGGAAGACGAGTGCCAGGGGAGATTCGTGACAGAAGGACAGGAGCAAGATTGAAAGGTGTTTACAAGATGGTAGTGAGAGCTGCTATGATGTATAGTTTGGAGACGTTAACATTTTCATTAGGAGTGACTATGATGGACAAAATTAGAAATGAGTGCATCCAAGAGACACCTCAGGTTGAGCGGTTTGAAGACAAAGTTGGCCAAGGCTGAGTTGATTTGGATATGTGCAGAGGAGTGATGGTGAACACAGGATGTTGAAGACTGATCTTCTAGACAAGGAGGAAAAGAGGAAGGTTTGGGGATGTTGTGAAGGAGAGGGGTACAGAGGGTTCGTGTGATAGATGGGGATGCTAGGGAAGGGTTATCGGAGGTAGATTTTCTGCTGTACAACCCCTAAAGAGAGCAACCAAAAACTTATTTATAGTATTCTTCTAACATTAATTACCTATTAATGTTTATACAAGTAGTTAAAGTCTGTGCGTTATCAATTTTATCATACCTATGTGCACTTTTTCATATTCTTTTTGTGTTTGTGTAGGTTCTAGGTAAAGGGCAAAACTCCTCTGGACCCCACTGTGCATGAAGCTCTCCTGAGGCTTTGGTGTCCAAGTACTGTGTCTTCCCTTCCCCCCCTGCCCTCCCCCAATTCCCTCCTGCCTCTCACCATGTCCTCCACCTCCTCCTCCTACTCCTCCTCAGGGGAGACCAGTCCAGAGGATCCACCCCGAGGTGGAGGAACCATCCGAGTCTACCTCCCCAACAAACAGAGGACAGTGGTGAGATACTTTTCTCCATGTTTGTCTTGACCAGTGACATTTTTTATATTAAACATTGTAACTATAAAAAGTGCCTTGTTTGATAGAAAACAATTGACATTTAACACTTCTGTAGGAGGGAGAAAAAATCTTCCATCACTGTTGGTTGTAACTGTAATTGCACCAAGTTTGACATCTTTCAGAATGTGCTAATGAGTAAGCTAGTTGGACAGTTGGTATCAGGTTTCTCAGATGGTGCCTGCCACCATCGTGCTTTAATTTGACTTGTAATTCCTGTTAGATGTCAAGTTTTCATACACTGAAGCGTAGCTGTTGCATAGTCCTGTCACTATGTCAGTGTTAAATTTAGTGATATGAGTGGCAGTGTAGAGGACACTGTGTTCATGGCATTATCCAACATGAATCTCTGGGATTCATGTAGGAGCATTCTCCTTTTAAATCCTCAGTGTTTACAGGTGAGTTTTACTAGCTGTACAGATCCTTCCAAAGCACATCAAACTGAGCTTTTCCCTTCTCTGCTGGACCTTTTTTGTACAAAGAATGAGCACATGTGCTAAATCTGTGTAGTATTAGCAGTAGGTAGGTAGGGCTGCCACAAACGATTATTTTGATAGTCAACTAGTCACCGATTATTTTTGCGATTAGTCGACTAATCAGATCATGCATCCATTGGATGTAAAACGTACAGCTTATTGCACCAGCATGCATCTGCTCTGATATAACTATCATTAGATTACAGCTTTAAGTGTTTAAGTTATGTGCTAACTAAAAATAAAGACAAGATGTTAGTTTATAAAATTTTAATTAAATTTGCAGATTGTTTCGGTGGAGTTTAATAAACTCAACCGTCTGCTCCTTGCTATCTAAAATATAACAGGACACCGGAGTATATTCTCGAGGATCTCACACTTCTGATAAGCAGTTGTCTGCTTGACGTTTATTTTGCTGTGTAAAAACTATAACTTTAATCTCAGCCAAACCAATTTACTCAGGAACAAATAAAATACTGAAAAAAGCCAAACACAGTGGGTTTGAAAACGATTTTCTGGGAGTTTGGTGTTCTCACCGGCTCTAGTGAGCCTTGAACCCCGGCTAGCTATCGAGCTGGTGGGTAACAGACATATCCGAAAACTAAGGGTGCAACGATACACAAAATTCGCCCAAAATAAATTTAAGTAGCCCGAATAAAAAAGAGAGCAATTTTTTTTTGATTGATGTTTTGTTTCCTGTTTTGTTTCCTTTACAATATTATACATTAAAGTATAATATTGTAAAGGAAACAAAACATTAATCAAAAAATTGTTGAAACACAAATTACAACATTGTATAAAAATTACAATCATCAACTCAAATACTTGGTTCTAATTGAACAGAAATTTCTATGAACTTGTAAGAACTGTGTAGGACATGAATCAGTCTGTGTCAGATCCTGAATTTGAAATTTCTACTGAAGTCACGGGTAAGAGGCAAGTGGAACCAGGTTCTAGGCCTTTTGCTTTTTGAAGTTTGCAAAGACTGCTAAATTGTGCCAGTGGTAGTTCACTCTTTGCAACATAGTACGCTGTTCTAAACAGATTTTTCAGGTTTATTTTTAGTTTGCAATTGGTGTTTGTTCTGGGAAAGATATTGCAGACTGAGCAATAATGCATTTCTCATGGGTTCTAATGGGGGCCTTTCTTAAAATGACTGGTCCCAGTAACAAAGGCACTTGTCGACTCAGAAATCGAGGGAAAACCAACGACACACCCGGCAGAACATTGTTATTTACACGGGTGCACATAAGTGGTCCGCATGTGCGCATTCGCTGTCAAAATAAAAGACGCGCACCAGATTAGAAGTTGCAACGCGCGTTTGCGTCCATATAAAAGGCACTGTTTTTGTCCGCTAGAGTGGGATTTTCACGGCACATTCTGCACCACATCTCTGTGCGTTCATCATTTGTTTGAAGCCAGCTCACCTCCTGCAACCACTTTTCCGAGAATACGTGCTTCTTTTGCGGTTCGGACTCCTTCTGACATTTGTTTGGAGGTGGAGGAACACCAAAGTAATTGCTTAATGGATTTTGCTTCTTCAACATCTTTAAGAGTTCTAAACAAATGTCTGTCCTCCTCCAGAAAATCCTATGTACGCAAACACGCGTTGCAACTTCATATCTTGTGCGCGTTTTTTATTTTGACAGCGAATGCGCACCTGCGGACCACTTATGTGCAGCCCCGGTTATATAGCTTGTTATATTGCAGCCACAGAAATTATTTTTTCCATGAAACCATAAAGCTGCACTTTCTTTTTGCCTTATAGTCTGATTTGTCATAACTTTTCCGTTTTGCGGTAAGCTTTTCTTTGGCTGTCACTTCTTCACCCTGACCTGTCTTATTTGGCTCAGCAGAACTAAAATATATATCCTGCTGCTTTTACACACACTCACATAACGCTCAGCGATTCTCTGCGGGATCAACCTCTCACATGTTTAAGCTTGCTGCGGGAGATTTCACTTGTCATGTTTGCATAGTAAGCTAACAATTGATAAGACGATGTCAGAGGAATTGGTGCACAAATTATCATCACTCACAGATCAGTGCTGTCGCTCTCTATACACAGTTCGCACGATTGCAAAGTGAAAGCAAAAAACAAGCGCAAATTCAAACGCGATTTCAATATGTCACATATTGACAGTGGCTCACAGATGCCAATGACATAATTACCCAGCTACATTTCTGAAAGAATGCAAAAGCATTGACATATATTTTTCCTTCCTACAATAGCCCGACGGGCAGGGCAGAGATAGATTTTGGTAGCCCGACTGGCAAGATCGCTAGCCCCGGGACGTCGGGCTAGCGATTTTGCGAGCCCTGTATCTGATTGAGGAATCACTCATCTTTGGAAAAGAGAGTTTATTACAGAGAAATGGCTCTTTCCAAAATAAAAGCTATACTATACGCTTCTTCTGGGCTATATTCTCTGCAGCATATTAAACATATCAGGTCCCCATAAGGAGAATCATGGCTGTCTAAATGACTCGGGTAAAGTTTGTAGCATGCGTGCTTGTTGTTTTTGTCTGCTTCCACTTGTCTTTGCACTAGGATGATGTCGGCGTAAATGTGCAGTCATATTCGTTGTGTTCCCACTAGTGCTGTCAGCGTTAATCTCGTTGAAATGACGTTAACGCCACAACACCGCAAATCTCCGTTAACGAGCTACCGCGGATCGCCCCGTGCGTGGGGCTGGACGGCCAACACGTTAACGAGCTAACTGCGCTAACACACTAGTTCCCACCCATGTAATTGAGCATTGTGTGGCACATCCAACATACTGTTTTACTTTAGTCCATGACTCGCTTACCTTCAGGGTCATACTTCACATGAAAACCAAAATATTTCCAAACGCCACATCTGAATGAGGGTGGGGGAGGTTCAGTTTGCCATGTTGCAAGGAGAGCTTAACTTCTGTCTGGCTAGCTTGCCCTGCGCTCAGTGAATCTGCGTTTGACTACTCCGCCTAGGCTGCACTGTCGAGCCCAGATCCACTGAGCGCTCAACACAGACAGCATCGTCAGAAGGAAAGTTGATAAAATAAATTAAAAATTTTGTATTGTTCGATACATATGCGTACCGAACCAAAAGCACTGTATCGAACGGTTCAATATCGATACGAGTATCATTGCACCCCTACCGAAAATGTCAGAGCGCTTTTGAAAATATGTGGTGTCTTGATAAACTGAGCAGATATTTGAAGTTTACACAGCTACATTCTTGCCGGGAAAATATGTTAAACGTTTATTTTGTGACCCAGAAAGAATAATAAGAGTAATATTAAAACTAACTAGCTGCCGCTATTGTTGGAAACTGAGCAGGGCCGTGCTATGAATTCTGGGATGGGTTGGGCCACAAAGTATACACCCGACCCATCCTTCAAATTTGGGGAAATGAAGGGCGTATTTGTCAGCTGCATTTGTCGGAGTCTTCGAATTTGGACAGTCTTCGTCGTGTCACTGTAACGTAATCGGCCTACAAATGCGGGCACAGGAGGATGCGGTTTCTGAATTTGGACGCAGCTGCTATACCGGACACTGCTTCTTCTTTGAGGTTTAACGGCAGCTGGCATCCTTGTACATGCAGTGCTGCCATCTTCCGTTTCAGTCCGTTATTACACTCTTAAATCCTACTACTTATTCCTGCATCTTTTGGAATCTTACAAAGCTTCAAATGACGCATCGACTATTAAATTAGTCGTCGACGTAATCGTGACTAGTCAACATTATAAGGGAGAGACATGACACTCAGTCCCGAATAGAAATGTAGGGAAGAACTGAGTAACTGTGAAGAGGTTGGTTATTGAGTCCCTGCCTCCAAACCAGCCACAAAATGAGAGAACCTATTGGCCAATTGTGATGTGCTATAACATAAGCACACAGCTGACGTTTGACAGTTCCACATGTGTGGTGGCAAGGGTATGTCACTACATATTATTGTAGCAGACAAGTAGGAAGGTGCTTTCTTACTTTTTGAGATAATATGAAGTGCTGTGTTGTTATTTTTTATTTTATTTTATTTTTAAATGTAATTGGTTTTTCTTCATTGGGATAACCAAAGGTGTTGATTGTGTTGGCTCTGTCGACCAAGCAATTAATGCCATAATTAGGGCTGCTCGATTATGGCAAAAATGATAATCACGATTATTTTCACTGAAATTGAGATCTCGATTATTTGACGATATTTATTTAACCCTTACGACCTATTATAGAACCAAGTCCGCCAGAGCTTATATTATTTTTTTTATATGTTGTAGTGCCATTTGCATTTCAAGTTGCTATGCAACTGTTATAGCCCATATTTTAATAATATGTATGCATTAAGTCCATAGTAATTACATTAATTGCAAAAAAGTGCAATAAACTACAAAAAAATTGAAAATCGTTTTTGGTTTTTTTACATATATTTCTACTTGGAGAAATTTAAGAGGTTTATCCCTCAACTTTAAATACAAAAAAGTTGCAAAAAATAGTTTACAACAACAGGAAATCTATTTTGAGTGTCTTCATAGTTTTATTTTGGAGATACACCAATTTTTATACACTGCAGGGAAAAACGAAAAAACAATCCTATGATGCAAATTTGCAAAGAAAACAGCATGTGCATCAAAATAAACTATTTCCAGCAATGCAATTCGAGTTGCAAGCATCCCAGAAACTATTCAGAAAAGTCAAACATGACTTATAAAAACACTAGTATAGGCTTTTAAGGCCAACAAGTAAAAAACTACATTTTCCGCGAAAATTATGTCACTTCTGGTTTTGGGCAGGAAATGGCGGACATGCGATAGTTCGCGCTGACGTCTGTTTCAATGTGGGAAGTGTTACGAATAGCTGATCGGATCGGCAAAGCGTGTTTCTGGAATATTATGTTTTTGTTTCTGCAAGCCCTTTTTATGCAACTTTTGCAAAGCTATATGTTGAAGGAAACCGTGACCGAGGACAAGCTGATGGCATAAGATGTAAGTATAACTCCTCTGGTTTCTTATGCAAAAAAAAAAATATTGCCCTAGCTTACACGGTTCAGGTTCTACAGGGATTTAAAAATAGTTACACAAAACAGAGCATGCTGCTCTGACCGGCTTTAAAGGGTTAACAATAACAATGTATTGAATAATGACTTTAAATAATAATATAAAATAGTGTACAACACCACTGAAGGTTTTTTTTTGGTTTTTTTTTTTTTTTTTTTTTTGGTTTTTTTTTTAACCTCTCTTTTCAACCAACAGCAGTCACTCTCCTCTCCAAATAACTTCTGCTTAGCTTTTCGAGCTTCCCTCGGGTCCTCTTAATCAGCGGTCTCCAACCTTTTTTGCGCTAAGGGCCGGTTTATGCCTGACAATATTTTCACGGACCGGCCTTTAAGGTGTGGGAGGGGCTAATAATCGGCTCAGTCATTTTTAATGATCGTTGAAAGCCCAGATCGTAATCGTGATTAAAATTCGATTAATTGAGCAGCCCTAGCCATAATGATGTGTAAATTGAAGTTATATTTATTTTTTTAAATGACATTTGGCTGGTGATTCAGTAGATATTTTTTTTATTTTTTATTTTCAGGTGACTATTGAAATAAAAGGTTTTATGGAGAGGTTCATTTAGATGGGGTCTCAGCCTAAGTTAGCGCCCAGATGTGTAAGCGGTAGTCGGGGATGTAGTTCAGTTCGTTTCATTTTGAAAAAGGTTAGTTCAGAATCGTGTTTATTGGCCAAGTATATGTGCAGACACATACAGGGAATTTGGTTCTGGTAGATGGTGGCTCTCAAGCACAGCAATGTAAATCTCACACACACACACGTCTATATACACACATTACACATACATACACAAAGCTGTGTAAACAACTATAAATAACGAATCTAAACTTGTATACATAAAATACAGAAATGAAATGAGGTGGAATGAATACTACAGAATGTACATAAGGTGCAGTTGCAGTCTGGCAGTGGGAGCAGTGCGACAGGTCAACTGTTAAGAAGGGAGATGGCGAGGGGAAAGAAACTGTTCCTATGTTGGGTGGTCCTGGTCTGCAGGCTTCTGTACCGTCTGCCAGAGGACAGCAGATCAAAAAGTCTGTGTCCAGGGTGTGAGGGGTCTGTGATGATTTTCCCTGCCCGTTTCCTGATTCTTGAGAGGTACAGATCCTTCTAGTTCTGCTCAATCCACCCACTATTACTCTAAACCTTTCGGTGTGTGGTACAGAAAGAACGGTTGATTTGCTCATGGTATTTCCTCCCATCTGCAGCTCTTCAGACAAGAGACATGATGTCCCTTTTTGTCTTTCTTGTTTGTTCTCCTGTGTGCACCTCTAACTAGGGAAGGGGAGATGAGGGAGATGGCGACAGAGACTGAGGAATTCATTTCCCACTTACAGCATGAAGAATAAGCTGGAAAGCAAAGAATCATATTCAGCCACATTTACATGTAGCTTTACGTTCCACATTCCTAAACACATAATGGGAACAGTAACCTGCATCATCTAATGTAATGTTTGTTTCTTGTATGGTCAAAATTGATGCTCTTTGTTACTGCCATTTTACCCAAGTATGCCTCTGTGTTACCTGTGTGATCAGAGAATGTCATGTCAAAGTCACACTTATTCAAATATGGCATTCTGTTTTCAGGTGAATGTCCGCCAAGGACAGACTGTGCATGAGATTCTAGATAAAGCGCTCAAAGTGAGAGGCCTGAGCCAAGAGTGCTGTGCTGTATTTCGCCTTCTAGGAGGGTAAGATTGCACTGCTGTTTGTGCCACGTCCTCTCACATCATATTGGGAAAATGACTTTGCATTCCTTTTAGCCCACATGAAACTCTGAGAGGCAACAGTGAAAAGCTGTCACAAGACTACATGTTAGACAAACACATGTATATAAAAGAGGCTGAAGATGTAATGTGAAGTTGATTCAAAGGCTGAAACGGTAGAAAAGTCAATATGCATTGATAAACAACTAATATACAATTAATTATTCATTGTGTATTTTTTTCCTTTTTTTGTTTTGTTTTTTGTTACCGTAATGCATTTGAAGGGTTTCCTGTGTAACGATGGGTAACATTCCTATGCTTCATTAAATATTAAAACAGTCTAACAAAGGGAAAGAATCACTGACCTTCTGTTCAAACTTTAGCTACGCTAGTAGAATCTCAGGATAAAAGTTGGAAATGACCATGAAAGATCCACTTTAAAGAGAAAGATGAATGAAAGTAAAAATTTTACTCTACTCTGTGAACATTCAACAGCTTAAAGGTAGAATTTGTAATTTAGCAGTTTTGATGCTTCAACATAGTTGTAAACTGTTTTCTCGCACCATAAACAGTTGTTGACATTTCTGAGAAACTCATTGATATACAAATTAAGTGCATTGGCCAATTAGGATAATGAAGACCTCTCCGTTGTTATTTTTTTGTTATCTTAGCCATTTTAAACCTTGAAAGGGGTTTCAATATTGGTGATATGTACAAAGAGTGTTTAAATTGCTTCTAAATGTTCCTTTTTTTGCCCCTCTAGTCGAAAAAGACTGACAGACTGGGACACAGACATAACTCCTCTAGTTGGAGAGGAGCTTTTAGTTGAGGTCCTGGATGATATTCCCCTGACCATGCACAACTTTGTAAGTATCTCACATACCTGTGTATAAAATGTTCATAGCTTATGTGAAATGCCTTTTGTTCATACGTTTTTGGCCTGTGATACTCTAATTGAATTGCTGCTGTTTTTAGCCTTGATGGTCTTAAATGTTATTACTGCAAAGTAAATTTCATGAACTCTATCTGTATAGGTACGCAAAACTTTCTTCAAGCTGGCTTACTGTGATTTTTGCCACAAGTTCCTTTTCAATGGCTTCAGATGTCAGACATGTGGCTACAAGTTTCACCAACACTGCAGTAGCAAGGTCCCCACAGTGTGTGTGGACATGGATACTATAAGAGAGCGGTGAGTTGGAGTAGTGTTTATCGTTGGCTGTACCAGATGCTTTGCTGGTAATATTTCACCAAGAGAAGGTGGCTAGTTGGAAAATAAGTCCTATTTTTAAGGAGGGCCACAATTCTATGGATTCAGACGATATTTTCCAGACTTTGCAACATGATGTCGACATACAGGCCATACAGTTTTTTGTTTTTTTTTTATTTGTTAGTTGTTGTGTTTTTTATAGCTGCCATGTTGCCCTGTAATTTTGATTACAGTGGCTGATATGAACATTGTATTCTGGTTAATCATGTTTTATGTAGAGACATACATAGTAAGCCTTTTGTGATCTTTAAAGGCTTACATAGTAAGCCTTTAAAGATCACAAAAGGCTTTTAAATGCTCTTTCCTCATTTCCACCTCATCCTCTTCACCTCAAGCCTCATCTCCTGAACTGCAGTCAAGGCTCTAGCACACAAAAACATGCTTCTTTATTCCCAATATTATTGCAATTACTTATTGTAATTAGACTCCAGACAACTGACTGCCAACTAAACGGCTGGTTATAAGAGTTGGCCAGCTAACGTTAGACTGGAGTGTCCTAAAAATCACACTTTCCTTCTGATAAACAGTTTGAGTGCATTCTCCTTGTGTATAGGAGTTTGTCCACTAAATGTTTAAGTTCAACAATGTTGGATCCACTTCAAAGAGAGTTTCTCTAATGCTAACAGCAGCGTTTACAAAAGAAAAGGTCAGGATATGTGTGTGAAGGTTCTTGATCATCCTGGTCATTGTCGTCTAAGGAGCTGTGAATTGAAGAAGTTTCTCGGATCAGAGGTGAAACGTCTTCCAAGAAACTCAAAGTTCAGACGTTTTTCTTTCCGAGCTCCTTAGTTCAGGATATCCTCAACAACTCACTCAACTCATATTGGCCCCTTTCACTGTCTTAGCTGACTAACACGTTTCTCCTAGAACAGCCAACGTAACTAGGATTATGAACTTGGATTGGGAGGGTTAAAAAAAACAACAACAACATTTAGTTGACTGCAATCTGCCATCTACTAAAATCTAGTGATTTTTACACACTGTAATTTTCCTTCTGCACTCTTAAAATAGTCTTTTACTTTAGTCTTTGTAAATAACTTTATTGGGACTGATTGATTAGAGCAGGGCGATATGACCAAAAATATTTATCACAATATACATTTGAAAATTTGCGATAACGATATAATTGACACTAGACAAAATACTTTACAACTCCACAACTTTGATGGGGTTTTTTTGCTCTAATAATTTATTTTCACTTAAAAAAACAAAAACAAAACAGCTGCTTGTTTATGTGTGTTAATGTTAAAGGCATTTTTCAGTAGAAATTGGCCGACATATCCTCAGCATAACCATGTATAATATCCACAAAACTTAGAAAGAGGTTATACACACACAATACGGTAATATTATGTTGACGCACAGTACGTATCACTCCGCGAGGCTCCTACCTACGATAGCCATAATGCTCCAACAATCCATCAAGTGGTGCGGGTTCGTAGCTTAGCAAAGTCGTACTAAAACATTTGACAGATTTTTCCAGCGCCGTGCACATAAAATCGTTTCGAGGTCAGTAAACACAACCAGAATTCATACATAAGGCACACGGGATTATAAGGGGCACTGTTGATTTTCAGAAAAATCAAAGGATTGATTTTAAGTGTGTAGTATTTTCCAAAAAACACAGTAATAACGACTGCCCGCTAGCATGCTCTACCAAAAATAGTGCTTTGTCGTGTATCTGACAGACAAAAGCTAAACCAGTGCCACACCACTGAAGTTGCAGCATTTTTACAAACCAATTCTGGTTCACCCGTTTTATTCAACGATCCACTTTCGCCCTTCTCATTCTCCGTCGCCGCCATGCTTTTTCCACCATGTGCGTATGAAAACAAAGGCACTGCGCGTTTTACCCATATTCTATCGCGATATTTCATTTTCTTATCGTTGCCGAACGTTATACCAGTGTTACCGTGAACGGTATGATATGGCCCAGCCCTAATGATGAAAAACAATTAAAACACCTGAAGTTCTTAAAATTCAGAACAGTTTCAGGGAAAAATGGAGATATACGGACCATCTTTTTGTGATGTGCCTAGATGATCAGATTCAGACTTGACATTAAAAAAACAGTGCAAATATGCACTTACTACTTAATTATTTAGTACTAAATAACATAAATTTTGCACATAATTGGAGCCTGAATAGTATGAAACTTCTGTGATAATGTTTAATTGTTTTCTTTCAATCCTATGTCCAGTTCTGATCCCAGTCCTTGCCCAGATGGATACCCACAGATAATACTGCCAGAAAATTCCCCCACGCAGAGCAACCCAGCCTTAACCCCAGAGCCTTCTGGGTAAGCTGGGCAGATGGCGTTCTATCAAAATTGCAGCATTGCTTTATTTTGTGAAATGTATATTTTAATCAAAATTTTGGCCTTCTTTCTTTTTGCTCAGAATGGGCCACCTGTCCCCATCCCCGTCCTCAACCTTTCACTTCCCCATGTCAGGCGGAGATGGTCAGTCTCTACAGAGGCATCGCTCCACATCTACTCCCAATGTTCATATGGTCAGCACATTGGACCCTGCTTCTGCCATGATTATAGAGGTCGGTGTTGGCTGCTTGTTTGCTTTTGCTTGAAGGATTGTCACCTCCACTGTGTATTCATCAAAATAACTTTGTTGCATATCTCTTCTTAGGAAGCACTAAAGTTCAACAACACAATAGGTATGCTTTCCATTTTTTCCCCTCTCTTCTGTTTTAGAATACATTTGTTATTCTATGCATGACACTTATGTTGTGCTGTCTCTTGTTGCTGCAGGTCCTGAACCCTCACCTAAGCCCTCCACCAGCCCGCCCTCTTCTTTTGGCTCTCCAGGGAAGAAGCCACCAAAGTCCCCTTCGGAACCCAGGGAGCGCAAGCCCTCGTCCTCTGATGACAAAAAGAAAGTGGTAGGGTGTCTTTAACATTGTTCACAGGCCACTGGTCACTTTACATATTCACAAGGGCAACCTTTGAATGCATTGAGCTGCTATCTCTTTTTAACAAATTTAACAGTCAATCTGTTGTTTCAGCACCGAGGAGGCAACAGAGATTCAAGTTACTACTGGGAGGTCCACTCTCGAGAAGTCAACATCCAGAAGAGAATAGGTTCTGGCTCCTTTGGAACTGTCTTCAAGGGAAAGTGGCATGGAGATGTGGCAATCAAGATCCTCAAAGTCAAAGAGCCAACGCCTGAGCAGTTACAAGCCTTTAAAAATGAAATGCAGGTGTTGCGGTGAGCAGTGGTTTACATGACTTTAACTTGGTTTTATTTGCACAAATCTTTCCACAACTGCTGCTGCTGGTGGAGTTATTAATAATGGTAATGATATTAGTATTATTAACGCTGCATAAACTGGTTTTATTAACACCAGTTCACATTGTTATAGCACTTTAATTTAACTCTTAACAATGTGGTGACTGTAACTTTCTGACTGCGGATGAGGTAATGGAATTTGTAAGTTTCACTATTTCTGTTCTCTACAGGAAGACCCGCCACGTCAACATCCTGCTGTTCATGGGCTTCATGACTAAGCCCAACTTTGCCATCATCACACAATGGTGTGAAGGCAGCAGCCTGTACCGCCATCTGCATGTCTTAGAGAGCAAGTTTGACACTGTGCGTCGCATTGATGTGGCCAGACAGACAGCACAGGGCATGGAGTAAGACTTGCTGCAATATTCCATTTCACCATCATCACTTAGTCAGGCCAAGTAGCAGACATCAAGTCTTTTTGTAGTGCAAGAAGTTCATTCTGTATACAAATGTTTGGCACCCATGAATTTAATTTACTAGTTTTCAAATTGTTTTTTTTGCTTTTTCTTTCAGTTATCTTCATGCAAAGAACATAATTCATCGAGATCTAAAATCAAACAGTATCCTTCTCTTGTGCATGGTGTACATAAGTGCAGTCATTGTGTGTTTCTGAGTTTAGATAGCTGTACCTTTTTAACCCGTAATCACACGTGCTAATTTGAGCCTCATGCTCTGCAGTTATTAAAGGTTTAACAACACACAAAAAGCATTTCCTTTTAATAGACAGTGATATACAGAGCAGCCAAACCATTAAAACTGTGATGTGTCAGTACTCTTAACGCAAGAAAAGAAACAAACTCTATGCTGACTCTTACCTTGAAGACACATCTCCCTTGTTTTCATGAAGAGGCCAATTTAAGATGATACGGTGCATCGCTGCTGTCAGGGACAAAAATTTGAATTTGAAACTGAGGTATTAAATTTGAGTTTGTCGAGTCATTCCACACTGTCAGGTGGACATTTCTTTGTTTCCCATTGTTTACTTTGGGTAGTTTCCTCTGTCAGTCTCACTTCTTATAACTTCTTTCTTGTGAAATGTTTATGTAGTAACTGATACTATGAAAACGTCCAGCAGCTGTCTGTTGTATTTTTCTGAGATTTGCTGCCAGATATTTTTCTCCATGAGGGCTGGACTGTTAAAATCGGTGACTTTGGCTTGGCTACAGTGAAGGCTCGATGGACTGGCTCTCAGCAGGTAGAACAACCCAGCGGATCCATTCTCTGGATGGTAAGGATACTTAACATGTTTATTGTAGAGCTCAGAGTCTATATGACATTTTAAGGCCAGTAGGGGGAGCAGTTTTTGAAAAGATTTTGGGTTTTATAGAACACTAGAGCAAAATGAGCCTCTGCTCCTTTGTATGAGTACTCAATTCTGTTTCAGATGAGTTCTTGGGCTAAATTGCTAGTTTCAAGTCCTATTAAATTTGAAAATTTCAGTTTGTAAGTTCAGCATACAGAATCTCTTGTTTTGCCAGTCGGATCCACCTGTCCTCGTGACATTGATTTTAAAAATCCAACATGGCAGCAGCTAGAACATTTAACTTGACTCTTGATTACATGGTAAATGGACTGATTCTTATATAGCGCTTTTCTACTCTCCGGAGTACTCAAAGCGCTGTATACAACATGCCTCATTCACCCGTTCACATAAGCACTTCTAAACACAAGTGCAAACTAATCTACATTCACACTCCGATGAACGCATCGGAGGGCAACTTGGGATTAGTATCTTGCCAAAGGATATTTGACATATAGATTGGGGAAGCCAAGGATCGAAGCACCAACCTTCCAATCAGTTGCTGATCTGCTCTACCACCTGAGCCACAGCCACCCGTACATGAACTGTGGCTGTCTTCTTTCACCTTCAGTCTGACATTGCCCTTACTTAAATTGTTTTCTACGAGGGAGCTTTTTTCCCCTCCTAACTAGTTACTAAAGACCAGTGGCTCTGTCTGAAATCTAATGTGTTTAAGTCCCCACTGATACGTCGCTATGCCGACAGACATAACAAACTGCAGTGTCGGTCATTAGTGTTATTACTCCTCGGTTCTAGCTTGGCAACAGTGTTGATCCTGCCCGTGGCCACAATTGGCTGATTATCCAGCTTCCCACAGCACTCATTGGGCAGGTTCCTTTTTCTATTGGGACTGTTGTGTCATGTCACAGTGCCACATGTCAGTCAAGTTGGTGGAGTTGACTGAAATCATAGAATAGAATAGAATAGAATTCAACTTTATTGTCATTGCACATGCACAGGTACAGGGCAACGAAATGCAGTTTGCATCCATCCAGAAGTGCTTTAGTGATATAGATATATTACAATATATATTAGCAATAATATAGATATGTGAGTATATTACAGAAATGGGTCTATTATGGAATGTTATAATGTACACGGTATGAAGTATGTTGTGAATATTCTATAACTAAGTATGTACAGGCTGTAGTGAGTACAAGCTATGAACAGGATATAAATATGAAAAACTATACAGAATATGAAATAAGTAACTTTACAGAATCTGAGATATACAGCTATACAGAAATGGGAACTATGCAAGTTGTAAACAGTTGTAGGATTAAAGATTATCGAATGTACAGAATGATTATTTACACAGAGCTATACAGTAGTGCAGTTAAGATAAGTGAGGGTGTAGATAGTTTCTACAGAGGCTATATAAAGTGCTGGTGGTTGTGAGTGGTGGTTCAGTCCATGTTATTATTGTGTGTTTGAGGGTACAGTTGTCCATTGTGTGTATGTTCAGTCCATGAGTTTAACGTGGGTCAGATGTCAGGAGGCAGAGTTCAGGAGTCTGACAGCTGTGGGGAAGAAGCTGTTCCGGTACCTGGTGGTCTTAGTCCGTAGGCTCCTGTGGCGCCTCCCAGAGGGCAGGAGGGTGAAGAGTCCATGTGATGGGTGACTGGGGTCTTTGATGATTTTCCCAGCCCTTTTCAGACACCGCTTCCTGTAGATGTCTTTTATGGCAGGAAGTGGTGCTCCGGCGATGCGCTGGGCAGTTTTCACGACCCTCTGCAACGCCTTCCGGTCCGAGGCAGAGCAGTTCCCGTACCAGACTGTTATACAGTTGGTCAGGATGCTCTCAATGGTGCAGCGATAGAAGTTCACCAGGATGTCTGAGGACAGGTGGTTCTTCCTCAGAGTCCTCAAGAAGAAGAGGCGCTGGTGAGCCTTCTTGACCAGCTTGGAGCAGTTGGTCGTCCAGGTGAGATCCTCGGAGATGTGGACTCCCAGGAACTTGAAGCTGCTCACACGCTCCACAGCCGTCCCCTTAATGTGGATGGGTGGATGTGGGTCAGCATTCCTCCTGTAGTCCACGATGAGCTCCTTGGTCTTCTCGGTGTTAAGCAGCAGGTTGTTTCTGTCGCACCACTCAGCCAGACGATCCACCTCCTCCCTGTAGGCGGCCTCGTCGTTGTCACTGATGAGGCCAATCACCGTGGTGTCATCTGCAAACTTAATGATGGTGTTGGAACCATCAGCAGGTCTGCAGTCGTGGGTGAAGAGGGAATAGAGGAAAGGGCTCATCACACAGCCTTGTGGTACACCGGTGTTCATTGTGATGGTAGATGAGCAGTGGTTATCCAGCCGGACATGTTGGGGGCGGTTGGTCAGGAAGTCCAGTAACCATTTGCAGATGAGGGAACTGATGCCCAGGTCTGTCAGTTTCCTGATGAGTTGTGAGGGGTGGATTGTATTGAATGCTGAACTGAAGTCTATAAACAGCATTCTGGCGTAGGTGTTGTTGTTGTCCAGGTGTGAGAGGACAGAGTGCATTGCGATGGAGACTGCATCCTCTGTGCTCCTGTTCTGGCGGTATGCGAATTGGTGGGGGTCCACGGTGGGGGGGAGACAGGATTTGAAGTGTGCTAGGACCAGTCGCTCTAAGCACTTAGTGATGATGGGGGTGAGTGCTACTGGGCGGTAATCATTGAGGCAAGATGGGTTGGAGTTTTTGGGTATCGGGACGATGGAGGTGGATTTGAAGCAGGCCGGTACCGCAGCGTGGGCCAAGGACAGATTGAATATGTCTGTGAGCACTCCTGCAAGCTCCCCAGAACACGCTCTGAGAACACGCCCGGGGATGCCATCAGGGCCTGCAGCCTTGTGGACATTGATCCTGCTCAGCACCGCTCCTACATCGGTGGGGGAGAGAGTCAGAGGTTGGTGGTCTGGCGTCATGTCTGCTTTGGTTGTGGTTGTGGGGTTCCCTCGCTCAAAACGAGCATAAAAGTTGTTGAGCTCGTTGAGGAAGGAGACATCAGAGGATGCGGGGGAGGGTTTGGTGGTCCTGTAGTCTGTGATGGTCTGGAGTCCTTGCCACATGCGTCGGGGGTTGGAGTTGGAGAAGTGTTCTTCTACCTTCTTTTTGTAATGGTGTTTGGCTTTTTTGATGCCCTTCTTTAGATTAGCCCTGGCTGTACTGTAGGGGTGTGCATCTCCTGACCTAAAGGCAGTGTTGCGGGCCTTCAGGAGGAGACGAACATCCCGGTTCATCCAAGGCTTCTGGTTGGGGTACATGGTGATCCGTTTCTGGGTGGTGACACTGTCTGTGGTTTTGGAGATGTAATCCAGTACAGATGAGGCGTACTGGTCCAGGTCTGTGTGGGTGAACATATTCCAGTCTGTGTTTTTAAATCTGTCCTGGAGCACTGCGTCTGTCCCCTCTGGCCACACTTAAATTGTCCTCACAGCAGGTTTCACACGTTGGATGAGTGGTGAATACCGAGGTGTGAGGAACAGGGAGAGATGGTCCGATTGTCCAATGTGGGGGAGGGGTGTGGCTTTGTAGGCTCCAGCCAGGTTGGAATACACATGGTCTAAAGTCTTGTCTCCTCTGGTGTGGCAGGAGACATGTTGGTGGAATCTGGGGAGGACTGTCTTTAAGTTGGTGTGGTTGAAGTCACCAGCAACAATAAAAGCAGCCTCGGGGTGTTTATTCTGGTGTTTGTTAATGGCTGCAGAAAGTTCTTTCATGGCCAACCTAGCATTAGCGTCGGGGGGTATATACACGGCAGTGAGTATGATAGAAGTGAGTTCTCTGGGGAGATAATAAGGTCTGCATTTGACCATTAAAAACTCCGCATTAGGTGAGCAGTGACTCTCAGTAGTAGTGGAGTTCATGCACCAAGCATTGTTAATATAAATGCACAAACCTCCACCTCTGGTCTTGCCGGAGTCATCTGCTAGCCTGTCGGCTCGGTGTGTGTGGCGTCCTGCTAACTCGATAGCATTGTCCGGGCAGCTGTTGTTCAGCCATGTTTCGGTGAAAAACATGACATTTGAGTCCATAATCCGTCTGTTGTTAGTGATGGAGAGCCGTATCTCATCCATTTTGTTTGCCAGAGAACGGACATTGGCGAGAAAAATACTGGGTAAAGGCAGCCGGTGTGGTGTTAGCTTTAGCTTAGCCCGTAGCCCTCCGCGCCTACCTCGCCTTTGTTTACGATCTCGGCGCCGTCTGCGTGCACTTCCGCCCGGCCGGGGAGAGTGGGCAGCCTCCGGTGTTCTGGAGATCTCTGGGATGAGTCGGAGATCGGCGATAAAACTGTTGGAGTTGTGAGTCCAGATGTCCAGAAGCTCTTGTCTGCTGTAGGTCAGCAACGCACAGCAATTCTGGACGAATAATCCGGTTAAAAGTAGATAAAAAACCGCTAAATAGCAGATTCTGGAGAGACACTGAGCCTCGCGTTGTTCACGCGGCGCCATCTTGGATGGCGGCGCCAAAGAGATGTCAGGTTCTGACTGTGCTGGGTGCCACACACCACAAAAAAACAGTTTTGGTAAAGAAATTGTTGATCTTTAGTAATACTTTTACATCATGTCATTCTTCAGCTGCTGATACTTGCAAAATGAGCGGCTGATGCATACTATTACCGATGCATGTTAATGTTGTCCTTTATAACCTGTGTACATCTTGAGTCTTGACAGGTTAAGTTATATTGTTCGTTTGAACACTTTTCTTGAAAAGTGATTACTGTTGATACCATAAATAACATCAAGTCACATCTGTATCATTAACTGTAAAGCAGAATAATAGAAATATGATGGTTTTCCATTGTATATTGGAACCCTGGAAGTTTTCCATCCACTTGTTTAAACACAGTAAAGGTCACACGCACATTATTTGATAGACCCTATATCCATACATGCAGTTTTTATGTACAAGGGTTTGTAGTGTATTTGCTTCTATTATGGTTGAGTCACAACATCTTTACAAAAAGCTAAATTAGTGTAATCGGTAGTGTTAAAGTACCTCTTTGTCAGTTTTTAATTCATTTTTTCCTCTCTCCTCTCATTAGGCTCCTGAGGTGATCCGCATGCAGGACACAAACCCATACACGTTCCAGTCAGACGTATATGGCTACGGAGTAGTTCTGTTTGAGCTGATGTCAGGAACCCTGCCTTACTCCAATATCAACAACAGAGACCAGGTTCCATTACCCAGTTTATTCTAGTTTATGTTAACACACAACACTGAGTCAGTATAAAATATCTGACTGACTCTTTCTGAAGATTTTGTTAATTACTATTAACATCAAAAATATAGCCATAGAGTAAGTCACAGTTCCAATAAACTAACAAATATTAGTAGAGTTCAGTAGATAAACTGTTAAATGTAACTCTGAATTAAATAATTCATCTGGAACACATGAAGCAAATTTTGTGTGACTTGACTTGTGGCCCAGTTTCTTAAGCTGTCTTCAGACCTTTGATGTAATACTTACGTTTGTTCTGTAGCTCACCTTGTTCGGTCCTCTTTTTCTTTGTCAGATAATCTTCATGGTTGGACGTGGTTACCTGTCTCCAGACCTCAGTAAGCTGTATAGTACCTCACCCAAAGCAATGAAGAGGCTGATCGTCGACTGCCTGAAGTTTAAACGTGATGAAAGGCCCCTTTTTCCACAGGTCAGTCTTGTATGGTTTATTGTTTATCACTTTAATAAAAAATATCCTGCAATGTTAAAATGTCCTGTGACTCGACATTCTAAGGGCTTTCTTTAAATTTAACTTGAAACTTTTACTTTATCCAAAACTTTTGGCGACAACTAGGTTCTGTCAGAAAGATGATCATTTATTGTAGGGATCGAACCACCAACCTTCCGATTAGTAGTTGACCTACTGTACTGCCTGAGCCACAGCCACTCCTCTGTATCAATCTAAAGAGGATTTGTTTTTGGAAGATTTTAGGTGAACATAAAGACCTGGAGAAATTTTTGGTGTAAAGCAAGATACAGCAGGACTGTAGGCCACCAGTGAGGAATCTTGCTCAGGATGCTTTAATGAAAGTTCTGGAAAAGCAAATCGGAGTGCTCAATACAAATAATTTGCAAGACATGGACGTGTCATTGTAGTTGCCTGTAAATTCATACTATCCTTTAAATCAGGTGACTGCCAAACCATATGCAATGTAGTTGCGTAATGTTGACAAAACTATAGTCTGTAATTTTCCTAATATTTCTGTCCTTCCTCAGATTCTGGTGTCCATTGAGCAGGTGCAAGATTTGCTGCCGAAAATCGAGCGGAGTCGCTCCGAGCCGTCGCTCCATCGAGCTGTCCATGCTGAGGACCTGAACCCCCTCCTGTTCCACACCACCAGGCTCATGCCCCTCTAAGCTCTCCACAGCACACAGCAAAGAGGCCGCCAACCTGTCAAGGACCACAGCATTCCAGTGCCTCAAAGAGGCCACAGCTGGCTGCTCTCCACCATTGTGGAGCTGCAGCTCTCAGCAGCAAAACTCAGTAACAGACTGTAGAAGTAACCTTAGTCTGACAGTGAATTTTTTTTTTTTTTTTTTTTTTTCCTTCAACAAATGACACGCACATGCCCATCAGGTGAAAGAAAGACCTTCTGTTTGTAGACATATGTGTAAAATGTCTGCTCTTGCCAGCTGAGAAAGTCAATCGACATCTCGACTTGTATTTGGCTCTTAGACCTGCTTTGGAGTTTCAGTTGTTCTAAAGAAACTCACATGGTTGCACATACAGTGCAAAAGAGTCTAATTCAGATCTTTGAGGACTTAAATCAGTCATAGAGCTGGAGCTGCTGGTTCAAGTCACATGATCCACTTACATACTCCATGCTCAGCGGGCATGTGCCCCTTTCGCTGTAACACAGCATAAATGGAATGGGGACCTGAGATGTAACGCCACTCATTTGAAAGCAACTCTTTTTGAATACGTGCCTGACGTGATATGTTTTGTAAAAGGTTAGATGTTTGCCCCCAGTGTGGACTTTCAGCATTTACTGGTCTTGTAAATATCTATACAAGACCTGGCAACTTAGAACACTGAACTATGCAAAGAAGTTTAGGGAAAAAAATGTATACCAGTTGCTCATTTAACCTGTTATAGTCTTTTGCTGTACATGAAGCAAAGCAGTGAAAGGCCTGGAGGTAGATATTTTCTTTCACTAACATAAAACATAAATGTATCTTGTCAGGTAGATATTCTTCAAATAGGAACTTTGAAATTCACTAAATTCATCTGAGGATCAAGTTTCCATTGATGCTGTTTGTGGGGGGATGGAAAGTCAGTGAGAAGGGCCTGGCAGAACTGGCTGCATGTCCAAATTTAAACATTACAAATTACAGTTTGAGGGTTTGAAAGTTATCCCATTCCTTAAATCCTGTGTTTAGTCTTAAGAATGTGCTGTTTCAAACAAACTTTTAGTAAAAGCAGTTGCCCACCCCTCTACCCTTTTCAAGTCCTGAAACATCACCTAACTTGTGTCACTTACCAGGCAACACTGTGATACTTTCAATGTTCCAAGTCCACTGAACACGGGGACTAAATGGTTAGGATCAATACTTCAGCAGTGGATGTTATTCATTTCTAAACCAAAATGTTTTCCAAAGTGAAATGTTAGTCAGGTCATCAGAGGACATTGTTGTTAGAAATGTACAGATGTAGTTTCAAGGGCTCAACAGATGGCTCATTTCAATTCCAGGTGTAAACTGAGGTTTCCATGTTGAGGCACGCACCTTACAGCTCTCACACTGCAGGAACAGCAGAGTGCCAGCCTCTGCACCACAGGTCTGCACCACGTGGGCTTAAGTGGTTTGTTGTATTGCTGCTACATATTGTGAGTGTTTTGTACACCTTAAAGATTGAATTGCTTGGTACACAGCTTCAGCAGTGTTGGCTAGTTTTTCCACACTCCAGAGGTCCATTCTCCAATGCTGCAGTCCCTCGTGCATAGTTCACTCACACATGTCCGCATATTTTCAAAATATTTCTATAGCTGTGGGGCATGCCTTAAAACTGTGAGAACCTTGGTTGATTAGTTGTTCTAATTTAGGCTTGAAGAGGTGTGTACATTTTTCACAAAAGTGAGATCACATCTAAAGGCAAATGTGCAAACTCTGTTGTGATGGCCACAAATCTACTCTGAAGAAATAGCTGAATTATTAAAATCTGTAGTATTCAGAGAACAGAACAAATGTCAGGGTTGTCTAGTTTGCTCGTCCAGCCGTTTGTATGTTACCCACCAGGAGATTGCTTTAAGCTTGTATCCAGTTGATTTTTCTTTGGTGGGATGCTCACTTGTTATGAATGAAAGCCCTGCATTTTATTTTCCTGAGATTGAATTAGTTGCTGCACAGCAAGAAGGTCCTGAGTTCAATTCCACCATCAGGCCGTGTGGAGTTTGCATGTTCTCCCCGTGTTTGCGTGGGTTCACTCCGGGTACTCCGGCTTCCTCCCACCGTCCAAAGACATGCAGCTTGTGGGGATAGGTTAATTGGATAATCTAAATTGCCACTAGGTTTGAATGTGAGTGCGACTGGTTGTCTGTCCCTGTGTGTTGGCCCTGTGACAGACTGGTAACCTGTCCAGGGTGTACCCCGCCTCTCGCCCTATGACAGCTGGGATAGGCTCCAGCGCCCCCCGCGACCCTGAAAATGATAAGCGGAAGCGAATGGATGGATGGATGAATTAGTTGAATATTTACTCGCCTCTGTGCTTGTAACACACCGAGGCGGCTCGGTCCTGCTTCATGATATCTTTCAAAGAAATACGCATGTGCTCAGGGTTCAGCTGGGCTGGTTTAAAAGCTAGTAGCCTTAGCTGTTGATCAGTGATAGTGTGTGGCCTTGTTTTGGGGGTTTGTGGAGAGAGAGAGATAGATAGATAGATATATCTAGATAGATATCTAATTTGTTTTTTTCTTTTTGCCCCTCTTTCAGCCCCTCATTTTTGCTCATTGTAATACTGGTGGGAAATATTGTCTTAAAAAGCCTTTACTCATCTTTACTTAAAGCTTATCAGCCACAACAATTTCATTGCCATCAACAAAAAGCAGGATACTGAAGATCAGCCACTGCTCTTCTTCAGTGTAATCCTTTGTAGATTTGTAGTACTGACTAATGAAAGAAATGGAAGCGATAGTCATATCTACAGAACCTTTTAGTTTCTCCTTCAGCTGGACTGTTAGCATCTTCGGGCTAGTGCTCGCAGGTTGACCTGACAATGCAGTCACTCAAAGCAGATTTAATCCATAGTAAATTAAGGGCACAGACGCAACCCTCTCTGTGGTGATTTTGGTGACTTAACAGTAGGGGATCAGGAGCCATGCCTCCTGGTCTGTCCTAACAGTGCTGTATTCTGAGGCATTGACTCTTGCTGGTCGTGTCTCGCCCAAGTGAAGGCAGTAGGTGTGAGGTGATGTTTCAGGCTTCTGTGAATCCTGCAGGTGATGTGACAGACATGAAGCAAAACTCCTGTTGATGCAGATGTCTGTCACTAATGAACTGCTAATTTAATATTCTCATGTTAATCTAGGGGCTGGGTACCCTGACTGATGCTCATTCCAGTTATGTGGTGGGTGTGGGAGAGGTTTTGTGGTGGGCTTTTTTTGTTTTGCTTTCTTATTTATTGATGTTATCGCAGATGTTAATCTGCAAGTACAGCACTCTGAAATGGATCAGATGTTTACTGGGAATGTTTATCTTTGAAATGTTCATCAGCACCAGGCGCTCTCTCGCTTTCTTTTTCTCTCCCAAACATTCTCAACATGAATGTATGTTTCGGCGCGGTACTGTTGGCTCCTCTGTTCACTCGGACTCTGTCAAATGCAGGGGCATTTCTAGCAACTTTGCTTTCACACATCCTGAGCACAAATGGGTGTCAACTTTTTTTTTCTTTTTTTTTTTTTTTTTTCTTCTCTAAGCAAGATGTTGTCCATAGGGTTTCACTACAATAGCAACACTTAGGGAACTGTAACTAACGGGTATTTGAATGGCCTGAAGCTGCTGAATGAAATCTTTGTTTTTCTTTTTTTCTAAATGAGCTGCTTTTTATAAACATTCAGAAAAAGCAAAACTTTTTTTTTTTTTTTAAACCACAATATAAGATCAGGAGTGCTTTGGTATAACGTCAGCAGACCAGGTTTTCTGTGCATCTGTAAAAAGTAGAGTGGGTTTGGAGAGCTTATTGAACCATTTTGTGCTCAGTTTCACATTGAGGGGATGCCTCCCGAACGTCTTCATCTGGGGGATGAGGGAACAGGTGCCACATCTCTGTTCAAGTGGACCTGAACAGCTTCAGGAAACACGAGATTCTCATCTGGAGACTCAAAGGGGCACCATAATATGGGGGAAGAGAGGCACTGCGACTGTTTCAGAGGATGAGAGCTGTGTCAGAGTAGTTTCTTATTTTATTTTATTGTCTTTTCATATCTGTAGGTGAGTTGGAGTACTTGTCTATAGTTTCTGAGGTGTCAGGGGTGTTAATTTGCAATAAATAGTGTTTTCTGCTGTGTACAGTCTGTTTCTTTTTTGTTTTCTTGTTACTGTTTTTGTGATTTCAAAGAGAACAATTATTTTAACATGTAAATCATTTTTTTTTCTTAAGGGTTGTGTGTGTGTGTGTGTGTGTGTGTGTTGTGATCAGTAATGATGCAGGATTTATTCTTTAAATAAATGAATTCATCTGTAACTTGTTGTTTTTAGCTTTCAGTACAATCAGTGGAATCCATTAGTGGAATCTTGTTTGTCTGTTTTGGGACACAGTTCGTTTCATCAGCTTACCAAGTGAAACATTTAACTGGTTTTTAAACGACGACCTCTCGACCCGCTTAAGCTTAAAACTAAATCTTGTTCAGGGAAACTCGCTGAACAGGGTCAAAAGAGGAAGTGGTTATTTTTAAGGCTCCACCACAGATCAGTAAACGGCAAGCTATAAACAGGAAGTCATCTGACAGCAAGATTGTTCAGAAGTCTACAGAACACTGTTTATGCTCTTTATTTTTATAAAGTTAATTGATCTCCAAACGTTGATTCTGTTCATCTGGACGTAGCGTTTTGTGGGAGAAACGTTTCGTCACTCATCCAAGTGACTTCTTCAGTCTCAGCTGACTGCAGGTTAATTGGATGTTTCCAAATTTGCTGTCAGTAAGTAGTTTATTAAAGACTAGTACAAAGGTAATATTTTACAGAAACTGTTTTAAAAAGTTGACAGACCTTAAGATAAACTTGGCACCAAGCAAGTTCTGTACAAAACTGAACTCAGCACACAGCTTCACCTGAAATGGAGTAGTGCACTGAAGGTCAAAGGTGCCAGAATTTACAGTTATACTTTATATTCAGGTACATAAACAGGTTTAAGCTTTAAGCAAGAGCTTAGAAAAATAGTTTTCTCATTTTAAGTAAGTTTTTCCAGAAACTTTCCCTCTAGTTCCTAAAGAACTTTACAGTGATATTTACTGTAAAATGGGAAGATAATGTTTGAAGGTATTCAGAACTTGTAGCCCAGTCCAGATCTGCTAATGTGGCAGAACAGTGTCATGGCGAAGCACATTCCCAAAACCTGTAAACAGAAATATAGAAATTAAACTGGAAAAGGACATAAAATGCAATGTTGTACTGTTTTATAAAAAAAAAAGTTATTCTGAGCTTCTCAAGCTGACTGCAATTTCATTGGGTTTATGCTTGTTTATATGAAGTATTTTTATTCCTTTTGCAATCTAAAGAGTGGTCTTTTCTTCCCCGATCCATTCTAGAGCTGTGTTTTTGGGTGTGGCAGTGGACATTGTCCAGCTGGAGCCCCAGTTTAGTAAGTGGGAGGGGAGCAGGTCTTGGGCTGTATCCCAATTCAGGGTCTGCAGCCTTAAAGTACGCAGCCTCAACGATCCTCAAGGGCCGCGTACTTAAAGACCGCTAAGGCCGGAAGTGCGAGGCTTGTGAAATGGGACGGTCTAGCCTCCGTTGCGCTGCCCAGGTTGCCTAGCAACCATGATACTAACAGCTAGAAACGTTTCATACAGCTTTGTTTGACAGAAATGAAGGAAAAAATCGTTTGTTCATTTGTTTGTTTGTTTCTACATGAGCTTTGATCATTCTCTGTAAGCTATTGAACGGCGTAAATTTTAAAGTAAAGGCTTTAAAACCAAGTTAGTACAAACGTCACTAATGTCACATAACTTTGCCGACATGTGGCCAACAGTAATGTTTTAATGTTCTTCGTTATTAAACATTTGCACATAAATAAGTGACATAATATTCAGCACTTAGTTTACTAAGTTACTCTTCGGGCGCCCCTCATCCGCCTTTTTTCTTTCGCCAAAATTATCCACACCCACCACCGCGCTATGCATTCTGGGATATGTTGGGCCACGAAGTCTATACCGCCACGTCCTTAAAATTCAGGGAAATGAAGGACGCATTTGAGGGACGCATTTCGAGCAGCCTTCGAATTGGGACAGTCTTCGTCGCGTCGCTATGACGTAATCAGCCTTAAAATGCGGCCTTTAAGGCTGCAGACCCTGAATTGGGATATAGCCTTGGTCTGCGGCAATCATAGACTGTATATGAAGGATGGCTGTAGCGGCTTTAACGTCACACATTATTTTGCCATTGCCAGATAGCGAATGTGACTGATATACAGGGATGCTGGACAGTCATTGGTTAAAGACGTGTAAACCACTTTTATAACTTTAGTGGGGACTAGTCTTAACAGTAAGATGTGAAACTGGCAAAGTATAAAGTCATCAGAAAAATGTTTAGCATGAAGTGAACTGAAAGTTAATTTTTCTTACATTTCTGTACATCCTAACTTCTATTCCAAAGCAGGAGTTGGCCATTAGGACAGAAGAATGTAGGTTAAAAGTACTTGACCATTAGCTTTTTATTATTTTATTTTCAAGAGCTGCAAGCTACATTCATCTTTTATTTCCTTTTTTCTCTTCACTCCCAACCAGTTTTATCAGATGGCTCTCTGCCACTGTCACTGGCTCTTCTGGCTCTAGTAGATGTAACATGGGCTGCAAGATGGTTTCCACCAATGTGGAATTGCCAAAAATAGAGAGGGCATAGCCTAACATATGAAACAGGAAAAGACTGCTGTGTAATCCATTTATTTCAACAAAGTAACTATTCGGAATACCATGTATTCAGTTACTCCCGCACACTGTCTGGAGATCTCTTCCTGTCAAAAAGTTCTTTCTCCCCACCATTGCCTGGTACTTGCTCATAATGGGTTATCTGATCATCAGAGTTCTCTCCATCTAATATTGAAGGATCTTTATAGTATAAAACGCACTGAGGCCATGGTTGTTAACTGCTAGAAATGAAACCATACAGTCAAAGGCAACAAAGTTTAGGTATATTTTAACAGGAAGATGCCACATTTCTGAGCAGAACATTGTATTAACCAATTCATTCACTTTATAATCCAGTTGTCTTTTATACAGAAGTGAAGATGGTAATTTCTGAGACATGGTACATCTGCAGGTTCATAGATTAACTTTGCAACACCTGCGTAAAATAGTATGTTAACAGCTTACCTCAATCATACAGAGGACAATGACAGAGACCCCAATGGTTAGGAAATTCTTCTCAAAAAAATTTGTCACCTTTGACAAACAACCCTGCACACAAAACATTTTGAAATTACCTGGAGCAGTAACAATGTGACCTTTGACCTCTATGGTACATTAAAGCAAGTATGAATCTGAAAGGATCAGTGATTAGTATGAGCCTACCGTTTGCCTGTATTTATGACTTTTACAAGAGGGGTCCTCAGGAATACAGCAGGATTCTGGCACGTTGTTTCCCCAATCTGTTACATTATTGATTCCACAGCAGTCAAGCTAAAACAAATGAATTTGACAGACAAAAAAAATAAACAAATTTCTAAAGTCATTTGTGTCACAACATGACATCTCCACTCTGACACACTTACTTTTTCTTGAATATTATCCCAGTCACTTTGTTTTGAATGTGTTGAATTTCCTTTTGCATCATTCAAGCCCTTTATCAGATCGGTCTTCACTCTTTCAGTAATCTGAACAGTAACGGAGGATTTGGTGATTACATACAATGTATACATTTGCTTTAAAAACAGAACATATTGTGTATAGCATATGTGTCACACACTTCTCCCTCGTATACAAGTAGCAGACATGCTGCTGTCAGTTCCAAGAGCATCATGAGGAAGAGCATCAGGAAAAACTGTAAAAAATAAATAAAAAGGTTTATGTGAATGTTACTCTGAAACACTTTACATACACATATGAAACGGTACTGTATAGTGAAGTTATTTTCGGCTGCTAGTTCACAGCATGTAGCTCAACATGTCTGATTTCGAGAACGTTTTAAACTTGAATGCGCATAAATGCCCAAAGATGGGCATTTATGCGCATTCAAGTTTAAAACGTTCACAAAGATGTGTTTCCTCCTAGAAAACTAGAAAAACTAGTCCTGATTAACATCTAAATGACCTTTTTCCCAGAAAAGCTGACTCTTTAGATATTTCCGTTTGTTACATAAATGCTATTTTTGTAGCATTCAAAAATTGGAGTACACAACAGTGAAGAGGCAGTGTTAGAGAGCCCACCCCCCTTATCAAAATTATACAGGCTTAAAAAAACAAACAAATTATACCCTTTGGGGGTACCAAAACTAGAGTGTTAATTACCTAAAAATATGAAGTAATCAGAGGGAGCAGAAAACCACATAATCTGTGCTCTGCTTTGAGTATTTGTGTGTGTGTTACCGATAGGAGGAGACAGCGGTTCTCCTTGAGTGCGCCGAGAAATCCCAGGAAGGACACGCAGGTGATGATGATGCCGGTGATCAGGAGGATGTTGGCTATGTTGAAGCTGGCCAGTGAGGGGGTGAGAGCAGCATAATTTGAACTCACCATCATGATGACGCCGAAGGCCAAAACGGCCACACCGCAGATCTGACAGAAGAGAAGACAGACTGAAGCCAAGTCCACAATACACACTACACAGAGTACAGTGAGCTGCACCGGGCCCTGGTCTGCTTCAGAGCTTGCCTACAGGCAGCAGTGTCAGGCAGTACATTTTCTCAAGTGCTTCTGCTTTTTATTTATTTGTTATGCAACAGACTTCTGGCAAATGTTGACTTTTCCTTTTCTTTTGTATCCACCAAGTCTGTGGAACAAAATTAATGAAATGAAATTGAATTAAAAAATATATTATATAATATAAATATATTATATAATATAATGGCGCGATATGGCAGCCTCGCTTCTGTCAGTCTGCCCCAGGGCAGCTGTGGCTACAACTGTAGCTGCCTCCACCAGTGTATGAATGTGAGAGTGAATGAATAGTGGTATTGTAAAGCGCTTTGGGTGCCTTGAAAAGCGCTATATAAATCCAATCCATTATTATTATTATTATTATTATTATTATTATTATATTAAATATATTAACACTCTTTCTCTTCATGGCCCCTGTGAGTCAGGCATATCTATCTATCTATATTCTCACATATTAGCAGACATTGGCTTTCTAAAATTGAACAAGCAAAATTAACTGCCTCCACTCTAATTGGCTCACGTAATCGTCATAGTAATAATACAATTACACAGAGTAAACAAAACTGTCAGAGCCTTTTTTGTGTTTTTTTTGTGTGAACTTTTGGTAAATCCTTTTAACTGATTCATTTTTAAGAATCTGACCATCTGGTAGAATATTTGAAACCCAAAGTAGACACCTGAAGCATTTATAAATACTAACTAATTTTCACACACTCATACGTCTGTCACACCTGACAGTTTAGGTTTGAAAAGTGAGTGGATGAATGTGACAGGATGTTTCACAGTGATGTGTGATGTAATGCTGGATGACTGAGACATACGTACAAAACAAAGCAAGTTGGCGACACACATGGTGTACTTTAAACACTTGAGGCAGCTGTGAGCCATCTTGCAACTCCTCTGATCAGACCTGCAACAAGAAAAGGCCGTTATTTTTTATTGAATATAAATATCGGAAGCAGGGCTGGATGTGGTCAAGGTTTAATGCAGCATCTCTTATTTATGTCTTGCGTTTGTGTGTGGGTGTGTAAGTGCTAAAACAGACAAAACGTCACGGTCACAAAGCGGGGAAGTGATGCTCACACATCTCACTTCCTGTGTTTCCTCTCAGTTTACAAGCAAAACCAAAGTTCTTCTTCTGTACAACACGATATGAGTGCATTATACTTTGGGAGGGTTTAAAATTACATCATGAGAGGGCAGGCAGTTTAATTGTGGAAATACCAAAACTTCCTCAAAATACAAGGTGACCCGTTCTAAGTAAAAATCTTCTGTATTTGTGTTATAAATATGCGCAAAACATCAAAATTTTGCCCTCTTTCTAACTGATCTTTGTTCTGAGAATAGAAACGAGACTTCTTCTTCTTCTTCGGCCATTTAAAACTACTAAAGTACAGCTCTTATATTTTGTTTTCCACTTAAGTCAGTATGTACACATGACAGACACTTTCAGTTAGATGACTGCCTATTTTGGTCTAAATTTGAAAGATTTTTGTTCACTTTTTCATCTTCGTGGGGTTTTCTTTTCTCACTTACAAGTTTTTTTTTTTTTAGAGATTTGACATCAACACGTTTCTGACCGATAAAGAAACATCTTCACAATATTCTGAAGATTTAAAGAGATCTCTAGAGCTTCAAGACAAAATAAAGTTTAACTCTTACCTATTTGGAGAAAATGATATCTGCTATCGTCTCTGTTTTCAGGCGTGTGCTTGTCGAGCTCGTCTGCTGTTCGTACTTCCCCTTCTCATAGCTCTGTGAAGCTTGCAGAGTACATCATGGGGCTTTCAGCAGCCCTTCTCACTTCCTCTTCCTAAAGTCTAGCAACATGGAAAGAAACTGATGACTGAGAAAGTGCAGTAGGGACAACCAATAGCGCTGCAGAGACGTCAGGTGCATGTCTGTGACACACTGCTTATATTTAGATACAAGCTGAAACTGTGGTCAGCAGCTGCAGAGGTCAAAACCCCTCACTGATGTGAAATCGATTGTTAATATTCTTATTGCACAACTAGAGATAATAAAGCCCGTATGTTCGTCACAGAGGAACACAAACTGGTTAAAACATCTAACTGGTGTCATTTCTCACCTTCTCAATGTGTCACGTGCCAAGGTAGTTGTCGGCATAAGCAGTCCTGGTTTCATTTAGTCATGTTGCAGAGTGTTACTTTCTTTATCAAAGGCCGCTACTCTGCATTTAACCATTAGCTACTATTTCTCAGATGGCTGCCCTTCCCTGAGCCTGTTTCTGATGGCCATTTCTTCCTGTTTAAAAGGAGTTTTTCTTTGCCACAGTTGCCAAAGTGCTTGCCTACATGGAGTTGTCTGATGATTGAGGTTTTCTCTTTCTTCCCCACCTTCCAAACATTTACCATTTATAATAAATGCCTGCCCCCTCCTGAGCCTGATTTTGTTGGAAAATCCCTCCATGTTTAAAGGAACCCCTGCCTCCCTACCAAAGTTTTGCTCGTAGGGAATATTTACATTCATGGGTATTTCCAAGTAAAAAAAATCAAATGTGAAACAGTTCTCACCTGATCCCTCAGAATCAGTTCATTCTGTTGTTATTTTATATACTCAAAATTTCATTTAAACGGTCTCCTGATACCAGGCTCCTCTTCTAGCCTTTGTTTCATTCCTAATGTTATATATAACCTGACAACTAGCCTCCCCTGACATTACGCCCTGAACCCGCTGTTCCACCCCTCCCCTGCAGCTGCGCCACAGACCACACCCTGCCACACAGTCACTTTTAACACCTGAGATTGTTGCTTGTTATGGCAACAACAGGAATGGAGAAAGAACAAAGAACATTTTCTGTATAATAGGTGACACAAAAACACTGAAAATGTTTTTAAAATTCTTAAAATCTGAGCCCACGGCAGGATGTCCAGATGTTCTCAGGACTACTGTCAGCTAATGAAAAACCTCGACACATCAGAGGCAAGCATTCAGTTTCTTCAACACTTGTTTTAGTAGTATCGTCATTTCCTGACTCACAATCAGATCATCCATTTTTATTTCATCTTATTACCAGTGTGCCAGGGTTGAAATAAAGACAGTTTTAATCTCTATCTCTGCTGCACATACAGCCAGTGTGCCACAGATCAATACGCACGAGCAAACTGAAGCATAGTACAAACAGAGTAAGGCTGACTGAGCACTAGTTCACTTTCAGGGTGAAACTAAACCAAACCTTCCCGGTGGCCTACTGGGCAAATCCCTCAATTAGGGCAGCTGTAGACTAAAATACAGCGATGCATTAATGATATAGGCCAAAGTATATGACCGCTTAGTCATTCAAAGTTTACCTTATCATTACTTGGAAGCCTGTGATGAACTTCACAGCATTGTTGTGTGGGAGCAGGAACAGTGACATTCAGGAGGGGGAGCTTAGCCATCACCATTAAGAGGAACTGTGCAACCACAAATGGGGATTTAACAGTAAAACAACTAATGTACTTTAAAAAAGGGCCTCTTAATGCACCTGGTTTGTAGATTTTAGCTATAGTAAAACCAAGACACCGTTTTTGTTTAGACTGAAATGCCTTTGATCCTTTTGCTTCTCTTCAGGCACCAGCGAGGGTCTCTTCAGTAGTGCTTAGTTTTTCATTTTGAACTCCGTTGGATGAATTGTCATTCAGGTTCAGACCCCCTTTGTTCACTTCAAAATGAATTTTTCTCCACTTCTAGCAGCAGTTACTTTTGGAATAAGACTACTAATTCAATTCAGTTCAGTTTTTATATCACCAAATCACAACAGCATTCAGCTCAAAGCACTTAATATTGTAAAGTAAAGACCAACACCCTACCAAACAAGTATTTGGCGGCCTTCAGTGGAAAGGGACAGTTTTAGACCACCAGATTTCATGTTCCAGTTACCTTCTTACTCAGATAAATAACATTTTAACCTTTGTTAAAATTTGTTTTGTGTGTAGAGTGGGCTGGAGTGGGAATTAACGCCCTCATAAAAATCCAATTATAGCTATAACAATAGTGAGCATTCCTTTAGCATTAGTAAACAAAAACCAAATACTGTATTTAACTCGATCAACTGTTTAGGAATTATTTACGTTGAGTCATCCCTCAGACAAAATAACAGAATTTTAAATATAAAAACTCTTTTTAATTCTTGAAAATTGCACCCAGTGTCTGTCTGAAGTCTAGGACTGATGCACATCACCAAATGCTTCATTTCCTCCGACGAGGAAATGAAGCATTTACTGCAGCTGCTTTCAGTTGTTTCTTGTTTGTGGGTTTGTGGGTCTATTTTCACTTACTGAAAAGCGGCTCTGCCGAGTTGAGATGACAACTGACTTGGCCAATAAAGAATAAACTGAGAAATTAAGAATTGTTTTTGCAGCATGCTTCGGGAGGTTGTCGACTTGCACTCTGTTATAATGTGGTTTGTTTTGGATTATAAGCTGCTTCTTCCTGTCGCCACACTTTTCCCTGGGCAAGTTCAAGTTGCACCTTGTTTAAACTCTCTGTACCTCCATTCATCAATGCATCTCTTGATTGTATACATGAAAGTCTGAAAGTCTTTTTGATTTGGTTAAATATTGTGAAGCTATTTTTCTGAACCATGGACATAATCCTGTTTTCATGCATGTATCAGATTGTTGCTGATAGATGTATTTTAGTTGTTCAACTTAACAACAGCCGCCTTCACTTCCACTGCATCTCTTTTATTCTTATATTTAAGATTACAGTGAAAAGCTATAACATACAAATTCAACACTTTGAATCAGCTGCAGATATTAGATAGCAGATATGTGACAGAGGCTTCATTGGTAATGAAGTAACAAGGGAACAGGCCTCACCTGGCCATGAAACATCTCGTCACTCAATTGTCTAATTACTTTGGAGCCTCTGAGGTTCTAAATCATTTCCAGCTAAAATCGCTTTGTAAAATCACTTGAATTAAAGCTGAAGTCTGCAGTTCTATCATATCTTGATGGTTTGTTGGTGGTACGTTCAACAAATTATGGATTCAGCTGTAGCTAGCTGCTTTCAGCACTTTAATTTAAACCACATTAACCTTTGATTCCTGTTCACTCTTTTCCAAGTTTCTAACGAGGTATATTAGTATTCTTTCACAAAACAGTTTCACTTCTGAGTTTGCAAGCTGCTTGTTTTATTACTTACATCACTGCTTCCACAGGAATTTACATGTTTACCGTTCTCAGTTCCGCTGACTTATCATCTTAGATCCAAACACAGCATGCAGCCTACCTATCATTCTGTGCAGGATGAAATGTTCTGGCTGGTGTCCTGTGTGTCCATTTATACTGTATTGTGTTGGAGAAGCAATCCAATTTTTTCTTACAAGTCTACCTTCTCAAACTCATAAAATCAGGATAAAATGAGCTTAAAACAACATTTTTGCTCTTGGATGATATCTCCATAACACCTTTGGATACACTCAAGAGAAACATATTAAAATCAAATAACAGAAAACAAGCGAGGCACTCAGTCTCTGATAAAAGTTGAAGTTAGCATTAAAAAAAGACAACTGTGTATCAACTCTGTCTTCATCAGGGTTAGGCAGAATGAAATATCAGCCGTGGGCCTTCTACCAGCACCCGAGTCAAGGTATACAACCCATAAGGAGACCTAAAATAAAACATAAACCCCAAATATGTCAAAAAGTCATAATGCACTACATAACACGAAGCTAAATTTTACATTTTCTACCTGCCTCAGTGAAGAGCATCAGAGCCATGCAGTGCTTCCATCTGTTTTTGTGACATTATTCAGATTATTAGCAAGAAATTGCCTGACATTTGTATGTTTCTCTGTGGTTGTGTTTTGCTTAGATTCCAACACAACAAACAAGTTTTTTTTCCTGATGATTTTTCTTCCTTTTGTTTTGTAGTTGAGTTCATGACTGAAAACAATGGTCAGTGCAAGCACCAGGAAGTGAGCCACTTTGTCACATCTACAAACAAGTTTAGAGCTGTTGGCGAGGCATCTTCTGCTGAAGATGCAAATCATTCACACTCCCACTTCCCTTCCCCTCTAAAGCTGAATAATCACATGGTAACTTTAGGATTTCTATATGCCCCCGTCAGCAGATTTATAGATGAGAATCTTTTCTTGCTCTTGCCAATCTTGTTGCAACTCCCATTTCTCAGTCACACTCCCCAGGCATGGAAACTTTGACATCTATTTATAGCTTCCCCTTATCTGCAGACATTAGTTAGATCCTCAGTTTGGTGCATAAAGTGTGCTCAATGCCTACTACAAAGTTTGAAGAGTTTGTGACTTTACATGATAATATCCACTTACATTCATCTATTAAGCTATATGATGACTTTAGGATATAGGTGGATGATCTTTTTTTTTCTTCTACAGCTAAATTTGGGCAAAACTGAGTTTTTGTAGTTGGCCCAAAAAGTCTAAATAAATTGGCGTGTAACAGGATACTTACTCTAATCCAAAACACCACTGTGAGAATAGCAACAGAGACTAGACATAAAAATGTCTCTCTCATATTGGCTTCTCTTCATAGGTTCCCTGTTGAATCCAGAAATGCTTTTAAAAGCCTGTTCCTCACAAAAAAGGTTTTGAATAATCAGGCCCCATCATATCCTATACAATATCTGAGATAAATAAAAAACTGAACCGAGTTGAAACAAATTTTTCAGCTCTCTGATATGATGAAACTCTGCAAGTTGAAGGCCTACACAATTCTATAGTTTATAAGTTTGTCGTGTGAACCAATAACCATCTGAAAAAAGCATATATTTCCAGTTTTATTTTGGAGATAGTAACAACATTTTATCTGCAGACTTATGCAGCATCGCATCATTTTGGCGTTCAGACAGGCCATGGATTAAAGAAATAAACACACACAGTGTATTGACGATTTAACATTCAAAATCACTCTCCATAATTCTGTTTAAGGATGAAACATCACAACAAATGGAAAACAAAGATTTCAGTTATTCACATGCAATGTCATGGTAACTATTCCCTCTATGGAACTTTAACTTTTGTTTTCTTGTAAAACTTGGACAGTCAGTTGATATGAAATATTAATACACCACATAATAAACCACAGTGATTAAAAAACTTGGCTTTAAACTGCATAATGATCCATTATAGTGCAGAGCTAATGTTAGGTACTCATTTCCCAGACAGGGCAAGTAGTGCTGCTTGCAACTGCATGACAAACTACATAGTAAAACTCATTTACTCCAGGCCTTAAAATTGAAGTTTGGTTGGTGTAAAGACAGGAGGCATAAAAAAGGTAAGGCCCTTTAATGGCACAGTTGCATTGACCTGCACAGTCATACTGAAGAACACCTGTTCTGAATAGCATCAATGTTCTCTTCATCCCATTTAACTCGGCTGTCTCATGGTCACTGTTAGTGATATTAGCTACATCTGTGTTTTCCCTGCCACAACAAGGTAAATGGTGTGCTGGTGTACTTGGTGTACTTGGTTAGAAAAATTAGATTCTTGTTTTTAAGATTTAGATCATTTTACCATTAGTATTTTAGTAATATTTATGTATTATGAAGCATGCAGCAGTTAGCTTGTCAGTGATGGTCAAGCTGAAATGGTCATTTCTGATAGGTGCACAATGCGCTACTTTCAATTTGAGACAATGTTAATTCTTAAAAAAAAGAAAAAAAATCACACACTATGCAAATAAAAACACAGTATGTATCAGCATGCATAATAAAATGTTCTCCAATGAATTGTACTAACAGAATATGAGACATAGTGCTTCTTTAAGACACCATTCTGAAATGGAAAGCACAGGAGGAATAATAATGATCCATTAGGCATGGTTGGTGCTAGACTGGATCAGCCATGGGCATGTTCTCTTCTGCTGTGATTCAGGAACTGATGACACTCTGCAGAGTTACAAATGTTGCACCATAATTACCCAACATAAACGTGGGTGAGTTTCATACTGTCACAATGGCTGATGTTCATATTAGGCATGTCCAAAGTTCAAATGGTTTACTGTATGTACAAGTAATTCCTAAGCCAAAAGCTCAGGATTCAGACTGCTCCAAATGCAAGCGAGAGGGGCAGCCAATCAGAAGAAAGGTGCCTAAAAGGAGGAGGAAGTAAACTAAGTTGTTTCACAGAACCAGTGCTTTCACAGCACTGATTGAACAAACAAATCTCAGTGTCTGTGCCCATCAAAAAAGAGATGGATTAATAAAACTCTGAATATAGTCTCAGAGCTCACAGTCACCACCCTCAATATATTTGCTTTTTCTAACAGATACCCGAAAGCTTTCAAAACTGCAACAGTTTTTATAAAAATAAGAAAGAATGAAAGTAATGACCTTATGCTGTCAGATAAATATCAAAAATATAGTTTTGTTACAAAAAAGTTTTTTTAAGTAATTAAAAAGTGCAGTGTTTCTCTGAAATGTGGTGGGATGGCTTTAAAAAAAAAACTGGAATAGTCAAACACATGTTTGGTTGGCACACTAAGGGGGTTCTTTTTGAAAACTGGAACTGATAATAAACTTGATGAGAGACACACTATGTGAGAGAGTATAAAAAAATTCCATGTGCATATACAGTGGGAAGTTGTGATGTGAGGATTTTTCTCAATAGGATTTTACAAGCAGTGACAGTGTTACTTTGTAGTCTGTCGTACACCCGTGTCACACCAGGGCTTTCTCAAGACAGCCACTCCTCCAATTTGTGCCCTCCATGTTAACTTGCATGGAGTGTGACACAAGTACATGTGTCTATCCGTCCTTGGGCATGTCTATGGGCGACACGTGTGTAGTGTAAATGTAATCAACAACGTACTTTATCAGTGATGGCAGAGCAGAGCAGCCCACAGCCTTATCCCACCTAGCACCAACCAGGGGATTCCTGTGACAGTGAATCTGTGAAAGCACCTCCCTTAAGTAGAATACAGTCATCATTAATACTTCCAACTTTAATGCCATGACATGTGAGGATATTGTTGATCAGAACCATCTATAGCTACATTAATGATATATTCAATCATCAGCTACTTTGAATTATGCATTCAAGTTAGACAGAAACTGGAACACAAGCTGAAAGGAGACATACACATTTGTAATCCTTCATGTAAAAAAACATACATTCAACATGTGATTGATGCACACACTGTCTGAAAGAGCTTATTACAGTCACTGTTAAGAGTGCATTTGGCACATGTGTGTGTGTGCGGACTGTTCTTAAAGAGGAGAAATCCCTTTATTATTGGATGGAAACGAGGGTAACACTGTACTTGAAGTGTTCTGTAACGACATAACAGTTTTTAACTTGAATGTGTATAAAACAGAATACTGTATAGGACTGTATGGATCAGAACATCACGGCCGGAAGCAGCAAGGCGAAAGAGAACTGTCCCAGAAAGGGCTCGGTGTTTATCAAGTATTAGGTTTTACACTGTCAGAGTCTGTGACGATAAAACAAGCTAAAACAAAACACACTGTTTCTTGTTTTTTTAAGATGTATTCATTTCATTATTAAAACTTCTATTCTGCCAAACTGCCTAAGTTTACAGGTGCTCCGACAGTAGGAGAGCATCGCATCAGCCCGAAGGAGACCACAACGGCAACTTGTGACTGTCTGAAGGCAGCATCGACTGTACCTTACTGAAGTGTTCAGTGAGCGTGTTATGTCGCTGCTCACTGGACCACAGCCAACACTGCACTGGAGAGTGAGCACTGTGCTCCAGTCATAGCACACCTGACAAGAAATCACAGAGGAGCACTTTGCAGGGGGTTCTTAAATCGGCGCCGAACTCTGACTGGAATGTCTTCATCCTGTTAAAAGATTTTTTTACATGTAACTTTTTATTTTTCTAATTTTTGAGTGTTTTGGAGGTCCAAACAAGCCAAATATTGACAAAGTTCATGTAAAGCTTGGTTTAATACACACAGTTTCAGCAGTATCTGCCGTCTCTTCCTCCTCCTCCTCCTCCTCCTCCTCCTCCTCCTCCTCTGTGTGCTCACTACCGGGGGTGAACGCCTCATAGTCAGACAGTGCACTTTCCACCGCCTCTTCATCGTAGTCTGTCTGGTACTCATCAGAGAGTTCCTCTAGGCGGACAAAATCAGAGACGGCAGGAGAACCTTTCATTGATCAGGCTTTTAAATGAAGAGCAGATAAAAAGAAGCTAAAATAATAAATTATAGTATGGATTGTAATATGCGTTGTTCATGTAAGAAATCAGATTTCTAGTTTAGATTTTACTAACCCTCGATTAAAGCATTCTTGACGGGTTCAATTCTCGACACAATCTCTGCCAGGTCAGTGAAGGAGGCATTTGGACATGTGACCACCTGAAAGACAGAGCTCATCATTCCAGCGAAGACTTTAAGACCACCTTCACTGGATTCATACTGTCTGTGACTGCAGACTATAGTACTCGACAGCCAAACACCAAAACAAATAATATAAGCAAATAAACATTCACTTTAGTCTATAGATACACTAAAATGTAATTATGAGCAATTTAAAAATAAATGCATATGTAAATAAATATTCACAAATAGAAAATTAAATAGTAATGCTGAATAAAACACTATAAATAATTAATGAGCTATGAACAGTGAATAAAATAATGCAGTAGAACAATATAACAACTCAGATCCAGAGTTTTAAAGATGACACGCAGCTCAGGGCTTAAAGGATTAAAGACCTTTAAAGTTTTTTATTTTGTCCCTCTGCTGGAGCCAAACAACAAAGTGCTTCAAAAAGTGCTCAAACTGAGTTTCTAAAAGTTTCTGAAAGAGAGAAACTGTTTTACTTTAGCCGCATGATTTGGTGATTAACAAGTAGCTTGAGTGACTGAAGGTTTGAATGTCAACATGAATGGTTGCCTCTCTCCAACGATGGACTATTGACCTGTTAGTCCAACGCAGGCTTTTTACCCTGTGACAGCTGTGACAGGCTCCAGCCCCACTCGTGACTATGAATTGGATAAAGAGTTAAAAAAATGGATGGATGAAGGGAAAAGGATCACCATTAAACCTCTGATATCATAGGTAGGGTTTAACCGTCTCTGAAAACATACGATTAAAATTGCTTTACAGGAGAAAACATTTAACGTCTGTAAATCTGTATGCAGTTAGTTATGATGGACTATTAAACGTTACAGTCATAAATGTGGTGAGCTGCTGTTTTATAGTAGAGGGCCCTGGTTAGGTTACCTGTGTATCTGACACAAACTTATATAACAAGAGTAAGAACAAGAGTCAAACTTGATCGCAGATGAACAATCTATTTGTATTGTTATTTACACTCACGTGACCAGTTTTGGTCTTGTGAAACTCCTCCTGATGTCGGTCCTTAAGCATACTGTCCACCACACCGCTGCGCTGCCACACATCAAACAGTGTCTTCCCATGCTGGTACCCCACCTCCTGCAGATAGTGAACCTCTCAGTGAGTTTGTGGGCCAGCAGATTAAATAGAATTAAATAAAACATGGAGGAAGAGAGGAGAAGCTCACAGCAATCTCATCGAACTTGCCAAACTCCAGTGTGCCGTAGCGGTCGATAGGCGGTCGGATGTACTCGCAGTAGTCGCTGTCTTTGACCAGCTCCAGCTGCCGCACGCAGCAGACGTAAGCAAGCCGTGTTTGGATCTCTGCCATGTTCAGGACCTGGAGGGAAAGTTTGTTCAGTCTGACAGGGCTATGATGGCAGAACAAAGAGTGTTTAGTGGCCGTCATTCTGCCCACAGTTGACGTCAGGCTGTGGTAAAATCAAAGCACCTTGACTTTCTCAGCCAGTGGATTGAACCTCTTCCACAGCAACCACCAGCCATTCAGATAATCACCGTAGTTGGTCAGATTGGTCTCATCTCGACTTCCAACATCGATTGCGATCACAACCTTGGCACCCATGGAGCGAGCCACGTCAGCTAGATATCATGAGAGACACATTCTGATAACCAGTTTCCTCTTTCAGCTAATAAATATAGTCAAAAATGTTTGTTTCTATTCTTCTTTGTGTATCTGCCAATCATATACGCCCACTGATAAGCTAATATTACTTTCTTTGGCTTTGCACATCTCTGCAGTTTGCAGATAAGCATGCTGTCTCACGACACTCCACTTTCGTCTTCTTAATATCTGTTGTTAAACGGTGGTCTGCATCTGCTTGCATCATAGCCATATTTTAATGACTGCTTATATATTCTGAATGACCATCCTCACTATGAAATAAGCACTTTTAGCTCTTCTCTCTCGAAGTCAGCTTTCTTCCAATCAGCTGTTGTTCATAAAAGGAAGACAGAAACATCAAGTGGGAGGGGCTTCTGCGCTCACAAACAGGGCTGTGTGTTTCAGATGTTAAGGCTGTCTGTGCTCAGAGGCATCATACAGATCTAACAATATGATAAACATGTTTACAGAAATCATATGCTGATCTTATTATTAGAAAGTTTGGTCATGTTTACTATGAATGTAAATTAAGTCATTCAAGATGTTGTTTTTTGGGGAGGGGGGGTTTGATAAAGCTCATAGTTAAGGGTAGATCAGGTGACCTTTAATCCTTCCTTATGGATTCAAGGTTATGCTGCAACAGGTTTAGGCTGCTAGGGGCTTCCCATGATGCACAGAGGGCTTCTTCTTCTCTCACTGTTTTTCCCCTCACTATGTGTTTACACACCACTTTTCATTTAATTGTTAGTTATTAATAATCTCTGTCTCTCCCCCACAGAGTGTCTTTTGTCCTGTCTCCCTCCTCTCACCCCCAACTGGTCTGATTGATGCCCGCCCCTCCCTGAGCCTAATGTTCTGATGTGAGGTTTCTTCCTGTTAAAAAGGGAGTTTTTCCTTCCCACTGTCACCAAGTGCTTGCTCATAGAGACTGTCTGGCTTTAAGGGTTTTCTCTGTTATTATTAGTGTGGATCCTTTACCTTACAAATACAGAGGACCTTGACATAACTATTCTTGTGAGTCAAACCGCGATCACCCCAGTTTACTTCAACTCGTACACAGCGCGAGTAGAAAAGCTTACTACCCTCTCAGTGTTTCTCACCAGGTAGGTTGTTGATGTAACCTCCATCCATGAGCAGATGTCCATCTTTGGGATCACAAAGCGGTGGCAGGTAACCTGACAGAGACATGCTGGCCCGGACATACCGCCACAACGAACCTAATCATGTAGGACAATCGTACAGTCACAAGTATGAAGTGTGTGAAAACACTGTCCACAAATTAATGATTAGGTTAAGTACAAAACATCTCACAATTAAATTTATATTTTCCCTTCTTTTTCCTCAGCTCCTTCTTAAAGAGCTGAGGAAAGAGTGGAGCTCCTTAAATGGTCAGAGTGCTTCTAGTACTAGAGGAAAAACGAGGTTTCCCATACCGTCAGTATGAACTCTCATAGCGGAAGCTGTGATATCTGTTGTAATGTTGAAATACGGTAACCACAGGTCCTGGCAGTGGAGAGGTTGGAAACAGAAAAAAAACATAACACAGAAAGGCACGTGAGCTGTGACTTTGCAAGAAATGTGTTACATGCACATGATGCAAGCTGCTGGTGTTTGAAACGCTCCTCTCCTTACCTCTATCTGTTTGTTCTTGAAGACTGAGCTAATGCTGGAGTTGAAGGAGGCTCCAGAAAACATGGAGGTAACTGGGTATGTCAGATCCAAGATCTTCTTAAAGTATGAAGTCATACCCTGAAGAAGAAAGTTTTAAAAAAGGGAAGTGAAGAAAAACACACCATGGTTGATAAAGAACAATTCAGCTTTTCACTTGGGTCTAAAGAAATCTGGAAGTGAAACTAGTGAAACTTCAGGGAGGTGAAACTCTTTAAAAATATCAGTGCAGGTGTCAGCAGAGTGTGTCATCCACACACCATGGCCCACTCGTGTGCCCGGACCCTCATTCGACTGATGCTCTTCTCCTCAGCATACAGTGCTCCCATGAACGAGCCAATGGAGGTGCCACCCACCATGTCCACAGGGATCCCCGCCTCGTTGAGTGCCCGCAGGATGCCCACCTGAGAGCAGCCTCTGAAACACATTCATTTAGACGATTTCTTTTCCTTTTCAGACATATACCAATATGTGCACAAGGAGTTCTACCCAAGTCCTGCACGCAGTGACTGAATGTAAAGTCCAAGGAGACAGTGCAGCCTTAAACAATCATATTGCATTTAACAAAATTTATATTTAATTGGTGATGATGGGAGACTTGAGGCAGGATGTATTATGTGTCACTGCACAATTACATTATCATGTGGATTTTTTTTACTTACTGGTTTAAATGTATCTGCAAATACAGCTTTATTATAAAAAATATTAATGAAACATTAATTGTTAGCTTCTTCTTGGCTAAAGCTAGAATAAAGAAAGTGCTAGGAAACACAATCTACTAATAAAATGTACCATAAATATTTATAATATCTTGCTCAAATAGATATTTTATTTAGTTTCATATTTAGACTTTATATAAAAATATTTACACTAATAGGCACAAAATATCGAGTTTTAGCTAATAAAGCAGAAACTGCCTATTCATGTTGGTGAAGCTACCAAAATAGGGCACAGCTGGCAATTTACTGGGCATGTTTAAGTGCTGATATAAAAATATTTCAGATTATTTTAAATGGAGCCAGAAAGATAGCAGTGCTCATCAGTTTTGGCAGGAAGCAACTTGGATAGCTCATTTTTATGTAAGCAAATGTGTTACTTTCAGGCCTTTTTCTTTCATCTCGCATCAGCATCAAGACTGTGTGATTATATATCACAAATGCTTGTTGGTTGTGTCCTACAAATGCTGTTCTCACAACAACTGCTATGCTTATGTTGAATTAATTTCAATATACAACATATTTTTGTCAGGGTGTTAGCAATACACCGGTGCAAGAATTTGCAAATCATTTCGGAAGAAAAAATAGTTCCCAGGGTTCAGTTGAAATGCCAGTACTGATGTAGTAAAAGTACCAAATGTAACCACAAGTGCTTACATAGATGACACACAGCAAATACCTGGCTAAGACTGGATCTACAGATTCAATAATAGGTCACATGCAAAAGCATTACTGCTGTAGTCATGTGATCATCGGGTGTCTTAGGTCCCTACCTTGCCAGAGCTCCAGGATAAGCCAGAGCGGTGAAAAAAGAAACAGATTCATCAAGAAAAAAAAACAGTCATTACACAACAAGAAAAACACACAAAAAAAGAACTGTTCTGCTGATCTAATATTTCAGTAAGAATAAGTCAGGCGTCAGACGTATTCAAATCCTAATGTAGCAGTAACAGTAAGGTGTACCCAAAACTCTGGCGCAGATATTCCCAACCTGAGGAAGGCTCATATGGTAATCAACAAAATATCAATATGGTCTTATGTCCACCTGTAAAAACGTATCAGCACCTTGCTAACCAAATGTCTATATTTTCATTTACTTATCAGATGAGTTAGGGCAAAAACAATCAAACTAAGAAAGAAAAACTGAGCAAACTAAATAAATAAATCCACACGTTCGGTATACTGTGATTTTTTTCCCTCACTACCTTTCTGTATTCGCCTCTTCTGCTACATCAAACAAACATTTTGGCAGTGTGGACATATGCCATGTGTCCTTCCATGTAGCAGGTGAATTTGTGAGTGAGTGGGGTTTTCTTGTTGAAGTAAGGAGAGTGGGTAGGGGTTGTAAGCAAGAGGTTGAGACCAGCGGCTGGCACTAATTTAGACATTTATATTTTCACGGATCTAAGCGCAAAAGTGCAAAACTTCAGTTAGCTGAACAAAGCCTTTTTAAGTGGTTAATCAATAAATATGTTCCCAAGCAGCAGAACTACCTTGCGCCCCCTCCACCTAGCACCAGGGCGATACTGTTTCCGGTCAAGATCCTGGCCAGGCGGGAGAAGTCGGAATGACGATCTGGACATTTTTCAAACACACGCTGGTATAACTCCCTCTGAAAAAAGCATTCACAGACACAGAAAAGAGATGTAGGCATTTGCTAACCAGGTCAGTGGTTAGTGAAGACTCTGTAGTCTGTACCAGCTTGGGTAAACTCCTCCTGGAGAACACCCTGCGGGGGCAACACAGATGATGGTGTCTGGAGATCCAGCTTCGCATGTTGAGCCACTCTGCCGTCCCTCTGGGCGGTGGGCCGTCCTCTCTGTGAAGCAGCACGAGTTGCTTCTGGGCTCGGACTGCACTACTCTCCAACATTCGCTCCAACTACACATGCAGAACATGAGCAGAGAGCTTTCACTCAGGTCGTTATGAATGCAATAAACACCTTTAACGCAGACTTGTATTTAAGTGTCACAAACAGATGTGGTTTCTACAACTTCTATATGGTATCTATGTATCCAGGAGATGTTTCCTAAATAAAGAATTTCCCTCTGATTTCTCTTGAAATTCAACACGAGCATTATATAAGGAGCTTGGAAAGAAAAGCGAATGAAAAGCTGTTGTAATTGGCTGGCTGTGGAATAGTAACATCTCCTGCAGCTTTAAGTCACATTCTTCTCAAACTCTACAAAATAAGGTAATATTTACACTGACCTCGCCCACTGTGGGCTCCTGCTCACCCAGTCCCACAATGATGATGCAGTCAGCCTGGCGGATGCAGCGCTGGGTCCATGGTGTGAGGCTGGGATCAGACTGGTAGAGGACGATGCGATGGATGTCTTCCTGCTGGCCAAGCCAACTGGACAGGCGGTACTCATGGACACTTGAGGTAGAGATGAGGTAGAAGCATGTCACTGCATTAAAGTTAGATCAACCTATGAAAAACTGCAGAAGTCAATTTCAACTACAGCTGTATTTATTTCCGTGATCTACCTGTCCAGAGCAGCAGAACCCAGGCGCTGTTTTATGTTGTCACTGGTCAGGAGTAAAGTGGGACCTGTAGAAAGACTTGCATTAAGTTGTTTAAACTTAACAGTATGCCCCCCTTTTTAATAGCTAATAGCTAATAGTATCCCATATCAGTAATACTGGAATAATCAGTATTACTCCCTTCATCTGTTTTAATGGTGTGTGTGTGTGTGTGTGTGTGTGTGTGTGTGTGTGTGTGTGTGTGTGTGTGTGTGTACCAATGCCACAGAGCGCATGCTGTAGCTCCAGAGTGAATGCAGTGAGTGGAACCTCCTCGGACACAGGCAGGATGGCCACAGTGGACAGGTTGGAGACTGGGTTCCCAGCATCCCACTTGCTGGTAGGCGTGTGGAGACCTAAACTACGAGCTGAAGAGTTTCTGCCATTAGATATTTCACATATGCAATATAATCTTCTGTACATTGTTCATAGTGTTTCCAATATGAATTCCAGGGTTTCAAACGCTCATGCTTCTAGCATGTGACACAGGCTAGCACAATTCTCAGACACACTCACACACTATGCAAACTGATGCCACAGCAAAGAAATTTAATGGTCAAAGCCAATATTCTCCAAAAATTTATCTAAAAATTTATAATCAAGACTTAAAACTCCACCCACGACCACCTACACCACAAATTTCTGATGTTTGATAGTTGAAAGTCAAAGAGGAGAAACTACAGAAACAGTAAAAAGATCGATCAGTTCACCTCAGCACTGATTCCTTTGTAACTCTACTGTTTCACCTCTGTAGAATAAAAGGATCAGTCAGGACAACTTTGTACTGTTTTATAGTGAACCTTGTCTAAGTGGACCTAAACCACAAAACACACAAAGTAAAAACAGTAAAAGATTACCAGCCAGGGGTCCAGTGACCTGTTGCATGTTGCCCAGAATCTTCTGCCCCAGCAGATGAATCAGCCTAGTGACAACCTGGGGATATCTCCTCTTGATCGAGTTCAGAGCTCCTTCAGGGAGCTTGGCCAGCTCTGAGTCCCTAACAGCATGGACTGTGGTGGCTCGGTTCATGTGGGTCAGGGCCTCAACCTGTTCAATCATGAAAGAGATGTTATGGTACAAAATATTGTTTTTCCACGTCTTTCGTTTTTTCTAAAACTTTCTCTCAAACTTAAACAGGAGGTCACAATTCTAACAACTCACCACACCAATTAGATCTCCGCGGCCATACTCCCCGGCAAGCTCTTTTTTCCCATCATCCTTTGCAATGACAGAGCGCAGTCGGCCACTGAGGACGATGAAGGTGCTGTCTGACTTGTCTCCCTGTCTAAAAGCAAACAGGCAATCATGTAAGAAAAAAAGTCCATCAATATAAATCACACATTTATAAGCTGTGATCATAAAGTTCCCACTTAAAGTTCCCACTTCATAGTCATCTGCTTTTAGTTCTGCTGCTATTCTCGGAGCTGTTATGACACCTTGCATGTGAGAACATCATGGAAATTCATGCTCTATTTCTCAAAATGAAATTCAACTTCATTGGCTGCTTTGTTTACACTGGATGACATTTAGCGCACACTGCAGATGGACAAGTGCAAGTGGACTGAATGGGAATGTGAAGGCAAATTTTTAGGTGTTTTGACTCCATCACAATTAATAATTAAACTTAAAAGTGTTTCCATAGATTAAGGAAGTTTTTTGAATCGAAAGTAATTGCAGTTTATGTTGCCTGCACATTAACAGTTTTAGTAAAAGTACCTGTAGACAGCACGCCCAGCCTCCACAGCCATCCAGTCCAGGGCAAAGTCGATCTGTCTAACAAATGGCGACATCCTCTTCACCACAGTGTGAGCCACATTCAGCACCACCCTGGGCTCCTCGCGCATAATCCTGCAAAATTTAAAATTAAGATGTATTTGAAGCCTGGCTGTGACACTGAGGCAAGCAAACAGCTGACTGCTTGTGCATGTGCTCGGTCATACTCATAGAAATGGGCCTTGGAAATGGAGAGGTAGGTGCAGTCTCGGTGCGCTCGCACTGTGAAGATGAGGGGTTCCCCTGTGAGGACAGCCAGGTGACCCACCAACTCCCCGGGGTGAGTAACAAAAAGCAGGGTCTCCTCTTCGCGGTCTATCATACGCTGATAGACATGGAGCAGCCCTGAGATGACAAAGGCCACACTCACGTCCTGAAAAACATGTAGAGAAGAAAATGAGGTCTTGTGACTTTTCACCAGTCAGTGGCATGAAACCAAAAAGGTGATAGTGCTGGATTTTCCTGCAGTTTCAGCAGCCTGATGCTCATTTGTTTCTGCTGACTCTCCCATGGTTTAAAACATATCCTCTTTAAAACTGAGCAACACATTCTTAAATCAGTATCAGCTGATGTGTTTGATCAGCCCAGTTTTTAATATCCACAAGTACCCTGATTAAACGAGGAACAGTAAACGTCAAGAAAAGAAAGAAAACAGATGTGACAGAGAACCTTTAAGACCTGCATTTGTTTTATTAAACTGAGCTACTGAGACTAATAGCCAATTAAATGTAAGAATATTACTTTGCTCCAATTACAATAAGCATTGGTAATCCAAAGCAAGCAGAAGAAGAAGAAACCGAAGGAGGCGAAGGAGAAGAAGCACAAGGAGGAGCAAGAGGAGGATGAGGATTCTTGTCCGTTGTCATTAAACTGACCTGGTCTCCCTGGTGGCCTACAACAGATCCAGCTTTGACCTGGCGAAGATTCACCCTCCCATCCAGCAGACTGGGGTCCTGACATGTGCAAAAAAAACACACAGAGGACAGTCTCTAGTAGTAGTAGCCAGGACTCAAATATACAACCACTGTGGGATTAATAAAGTTTATATTTTTGAACTTTACTGTTGCTAAAAACACGATCTCCTCATTTGTTTTCAGTTGACCTTTGGTGTAGTAATGTATCCTTTTCATAGTAAGCTACCTGTAATTGGATGACCTGCAGCAAATCCTTTTTAGCAGCTTGGAAAATGGCATTGACTTTATTATGGTAGACACTTCCTCCTCCTGCATCACTGTAATGGTACACAGCAGATGGAGTTTGCTGCACTGTCACACTCTTCTTTAGAATAGACTGAGGAGGTAAAGACAAAAAAACACGATGTGTGTGAGATCCACACTCATTCTAGTAACTGTGTATGTGCATATATGGTGTGATGGGTGCACAGTTAGATGCCCTGTATGCCCAATGTTCAACATAAACCAGCAATTCCCTGAAAGTGTAACAAAGATAGTTTCTATGCAGAGACCTTGACAGGACTATGAGGCACCGTCTCCTCTTTGGCACCTGGAACGTATGTACTGTTGAAGTCAGGTGACATTTCCCCTGCAAAACACAAATTGTTTAAAATTTCGATAGAACAGTAGCAGTATAATGTCTTCGTAAGTGGATATCAGGCCCTTGTAGAGCAAGAGTATTTTAGTCTAAATAACCCAAACTGTGATGTCCACATATGTGAAGGTCCTACGAGGTTAAGCCACAAGTTTGAACAGAGACTGGTTTAAACCCAAACTGACCGAAACCCAAATTAAGGAGAGCCACATTGATACACATGTGGTAAATGCAGACTACAGATACCATGGCAGTGCCAGGATTGTGAGTGATTGCTGAAAATGTTGAATTGTTTGTACTCACTCACTTTTTATTATTATTTGTAAATATGTGTACAAATGGTTGGTTTTTTGTACTGTTTTTATCAATAAATCTTAGCAACAAAGGACATATACCCATGTGTGTTGATTTCTCCCTAAGATGGCAAACTTAGATGGCCCTCAATCACACACCCCCACTCCCCTCCCTCCAGAATTCCCAGATAACGACCCAATTTACATATGAATGACTAGACAATTTAGCTTCCACTTGGCTGAAGCTAAAGCTTAGCTAAAAGCCATTTAAGTATTCTCCTGACTGTATCCTCAGTTAAAGTCAGCAGCACAGTATATCATCATTTTGTATTTACCTGTATTTGTATTATCTATCTATCGATCAATCGATAGATATGTCTAATATTAACATTTGTTTGATGACCTGAAATGTTTAAATTTGACAAATATGCAAAACAATAAACGCTTATCATGGCACTGTCAAAAAAGCCAACAATTCCCTTACTTTTTTATAAGTATACATATATGTGTGTGTACAGTGACACTGCATGTATGTATACCTGTAACAGTAATCGGGTTGGAGAGGGAGCGGGATCTCTTGGTTTTTGATGTGGACATGGAAGAGAGGCTGGACTTTTCTGCTACATCAAAAAACAGATAACATCAGCAGTTTTACTTGATGCACATCGCTTACGTCTCATAGTGAACATATTGAGAAAATGCTGTTATTTCTGACCCGTGTCAGCTTTTTCAGAGCCCAGATCATCAGAGTGAGACTGCTGCCTGCGGAAACCTTTGTGTGGATGAGTCTCACACAGAACGTTTGCCACAGACACCAAGGAGATCGCTTGGCTCTCCTGATAAACACAAGTTAATCAACAAAGTCACCTTTTAATACAAGAATTTTCTTAAATGATCTGAAATTTTAAATCAATATTAGTAAGAATCAAACTTAAACTCTGACTTTGAGAAAAAACTTTTCAAAAGCCCAAAACCATGTTTCTAATACTACAGATTTAATGGTTAGGCTACCTCTAGGAGTCTGCAGCTGACCAACCAACCTTAAAACCACCCCTATGTTTTGGATAAAGACATAGGTCTTGGGTAAAAATTTTTTTTTTAAAAAGTCAAAATTCAGATATTCTGATAGTATTCCCAAAATCTAAACTCTAGGTCGGTAACTTAGCAGCCTCGAAGAAAAATCAGGGGTCTCTTGAGATTATGGAGAACAATTGTTATATGCTGAAATCATTAGGGTACTTGTCACTATCAATGATAACTCACACCTTGCAGGACAACTAAATATGTGCTCTGAAGAAAACACTTTGAAAAAACAAACATAAAAAGCTTTTGCAACAGAAAAGAATGGCAGAAACAAAGATAAGGCTCACATGACAAGAGCAGAAAGCACAAAGTACTTCTGTTAGCAAGATTACTTGGTTAAATGTGTCCTGTGGACTTTTGTCTTTACCAATGGTAGTACTGTACAGTACCAGTCCTACCAAACGACCTGTTTGCGGATCACCAGACAGAATTTACTCAGTGTCTTTATATATGTATATGTAAAGCACTACTCTCTGTTTTGAGACAGTGTTTCATAACTGGAAAAAATGATGAGTTAATAAAAGAAGGCAACAACACAAGAGTGCGAGGAGAAATTATCCAATCAAAAACAGTTTTGCACTATTCATGTCACTGGTTACAGTCTGGAGTACTGGTAAATGAAAGAGCACTACCGGGTTGAAGAGCTCAGTGGTAAGGCCAAGGTAGTTGTGTAAGGCAAGAAATGTCACTCTCTGAAGCCGCACCATTATGATCTACAGGACAAGAAGGAAAGGTGACAGAGAAAATGTGTTTGTTTTTTTTAGCTGTACAGGGTGGATTCAGTTTAATCATCGCCCTGTGCTTTGCTGAATGCTATTTACTCGTGGAGAGCATACATACAGTATTTGCAGCCCAGCTAATAAATAATATGATTCATTTTTTTCTGTGGACACTTTACCTGGATGACACGAACCAGAGTTTCTGGATACTTCTCAAACACTGACTGAAAAGCTGCAGCTGGAAGACGCAGGACAGCTGAGGGAACTGCAGCTCTCGCAGATACTGTCTTATAAGGTGCTGGGTAACCCTGAAAATTAAATGATGCAGATCAGAGGAGATGTTTCGCAGTAAAATGCTTTATGAAACCAAGAAATCGCTAATACAGAAAATGCAAAAAGAATTCCTCAATTAGCAGTGCAGAGAGAGATATATGAAGAGAGAGAGGGACCGCACACATACAGTGATGATGTCCAGGATGCTGAGCAAACTGTGAACACTGTCTCCAGGTAACACCTCCTTCACTACGGCATCGGTGCCATCCTGCAGTAATAAACACAGTGAGAACAGAACATCAGAACAGAAAAACAGCACACAAGAACCGAGCCAGTCACATAGATCAAGACATCCTGGTGAAGCTGAGCAACAGAATGGGGAAGGAAGGTGATTTAAATAACTTTGAACATGGCATGGTTGTTGGTGATAGATGGGCTGGTCTGACGATTTCAGAAACTGCTGATCTACTGGTACTTTCCAGCACAACCATCTCTAGGCTTTACAAAGAGAGAAAGAAAATATTCCATTCAATTGAATTCCTTTTTTTCAAGCTGGCATGATCAATCATTTTGACCTAACAGAAAGAAGCACTGGTACTCATCTGGAGTGTTAATAATCAAAAAGAATGTGCCCCCCCCCGAATCAATACTAGCCCTTTATATTCAGCTCATTTAACTGTATGAAGCTGCACGGGTGCTTACATTCTCGTGGACGCACAGCTCCAGGCGGCCATCTTGAACCACGTAAATGCTGTCATCAGTGTCACCGGGTCGGAAGAGTCCCTCTCCTTGGTGCAGCTGGATCAGCACCATGTGACGACACAGCTCCAAAAACAGAGGTTTCTCGAAGTGCCCGAGCACCCTGTGTGCGCACGGCATAGTTCTGTTACTGCTAGCTGGGATAATCATGCTACATATCAAAGAATGAATATCCCTAATACTGATTGCGAAACCACAGATGAATCCTTACAATGACCTAGTCATTCTTTTCTGGTTTACAGATAACACTAAGTTGCATTTGAAGGTCCCCAAGACGGAATTGCATGGACACCAGGCTCACCCATTGAAATATAAATATAAAAATTGAGTGAATTATTCAAATTATTAATTTGACATTAACACTCATTAGCACTCTGTGAATCACTTTACTTTCTGAGTTTGGTGCTGAATGAGGACCGTTATGTATCAAGAGTACTGACCTGACATTTTTCAGCATGTACAGCACTTCAGAGGGTAAATGGGAGTTCTGCACGTCAAACTCAGTGAGGTCAGCCTCCAGCAGGCAGGGAGGAGGCTCCTTGGGCTGCAGGGTCGGGGGCTCCCTACGAATGCGCAGGATCCTAAAACAGACACACTTATCACACTTTGTTGCTGTTTTGCTTTTGTTTTTACACTATGTTTCTTCTTCTGTTTATACGGGGCTCACTTGCGAGCTATAGAAAGAACTTTAGTCCTCTTCCTCACTCGCTGCCGCACGGCTGAGTTTGAGTTGGAAGCAGGCACCGAGGAAAGTGTCTGAACCTGCAGCAGCAAGAAAGAGAAACATGATGCTACACAGAAGGCATTCTGATGATAATACACGTGCCAGTATAGATAGATATAGATACTGTAAGGTATATGATTCTCTCTAGCAGCCATGCCTAATGACAAGGCTGTTAGCACCAGCTAAATTCCAGCACACTAATGTCTTTGTGATTTGTCATCACTAATCTGTCTGGACAGCATTCAGTTAAGATGACTATACACTGCAGTCACAAAGGAAAAATCAACGACCATATCTTCCAGGTGGTATCGTGTAACCACTAACCATCCCTTTGTTATAACCTCCTATGATGCAATGTTAAAAAATTTGGCTAAAAATACTCAAGTTAGAAGGTTGTTAGAAAAAAAATTTAAAGGTTTTGCCAATGAACTGGAAGTGCAAAAAACCCGGAGTGTCTCGATTTACCTTCCACCTCCCTTTTTTCAGCATTTATAAGCCATTATTGCTTGTCACTGACTTTTGTCTTCTCTCTCTTGTAGTTTGTGTTTGCTTCTCTTTTCTCCCTCCTTCTTCCCTCTCATCCCCCAACGGGATTGTAGGAAACTGGAATTTTTCCTAGCAAGGTTTTGCCAAAGTGGCAACTTCCAAGCTAAAGAAATAAATAAAACTGATGCAAAAGTGCCAAAAACTACAGTTCCTAAACTAAGGCCACCTTCAAAAGAAATTAATTCCCATGGACAGTTTAAAAGATGTACACAGCTTCCAGGTGTGAAAAGTAAAGCTTTAAGACTGCATTATTTTCAAAGGCCTCAGTAATTGTGGCTGCAAAAACACTTCTGGTCCTAAAGAAAGATGCGGAAAAATGCCTCTTTTTCCAACCGCGTTTATGGTGTCAGTGACTCATTTTGGGTCACAATGAGTGAAACATCAAGTAAACTCAGTGCCAGAAGGATAGTTATCCAGGAAATGCTCAGGACAAGTCATTATCAAATGAGTGGGTGGATCCACAGTCAGATCTGCCACTCACTCATTACATTAACCCTATAAGACCTACCATAGAACCAAGTCCACCAGAGCTTATCTTTATATTTTTACATGCTGTAGTGCCATTTTTGGAAGCATTTCAAGTTGCTATACATCAATACAACCGTTATAGCCCAAATTGTTAATAATATGTATGCATTAAGTCCATAGTAACTACATAAATTGCAAAAAAGTGCAATAAAGTACAAAAAGATTGAAAATCGTTTTTGTTTTTCCCCCCATATATTTCTAGTTAGAGAAATTTAAGAGGTTTATCCCTCAAAACTGTAAATACAAAAAAGTTACACAAAATAGTTTCCCATCACAGGAAATTTATTTTGAGTGTCTTCATAGTTTTATTTTTGAGATACACCAATTTTTATATACTGTAAAGTATATTTTACAAAGCTATATGTGGAAGGAAACCGTGACCTAGGGCAAGCTGATGGCATAAGATGTAAGTACAACTACTACAGTTTCATATGCCAAAAAAATCATTGTGCTAACTTACGTGGTTCCGGTTCTATGTGGATTTAAAAATAGTTACGCAAAACGATGCGGTCCGACCGGTTTTAAAGGGTTAAATTTCAAGACAGCAAGATGGTGACAGCAAAAACTCTTACTCCCAGGATTCAAAACTGAATATGACAAACCAATGGATGATTGGTTGACTATACTGTCTGTTCTCCTGTCAATGACTATTCCCCATAAACCCTTGTGTTAAAATGCTTTAGTAACTAGCAGAGCCTGAGTCACTAAACTGAACATCTTGACTCTGTTTGTCCTGTTGGTGCCTACAGACGACTCAGCAAGTTTGTGCTTCAGTTTTAGTGGGTGAACTTTGGGTATTTTTGGAATACACATGTTAGCTGATAAGTTAGTGCTCCACACTCTTGTACAATTACAGTCACTTTTAGCTCTGAAAAGCCTCACACTATGGTGGCCAAAACACTAATGGTGAGGCCTTGAAATACCTTGAAATGCAGAGTCCTGAATTGGGTAAGTAACATAATGGTGGCTATGTCCATCTTTTATATACAGTTTATGGTTTTGCCCAAGGTCTCTTCTGTTTCACTAAATGATTGCTTATAAGAGATTGAGGTTCTCTGTAACTTGTACAGCATATACATGACGTTGCAGACCTGCATTGAGGTTTTGTTTTTCTCTGTAAAATTTTCAGTTTTTTTAAGTATCATCAATTACTCAAAAAATGGTCAGTGCAACCTCAGCTAACATTTGTCACTCAGTAAAGACTTCTGCAAACTATTAGTGATCATGCAGTGAAGTATACAAAAATAGCATTCAAATGAGTCATCAAGATTCCTGAATAAGTTTGTTCCTTGCCATCATCTTTAGCTTGATTAATAAAAGGAAAACAAAATATGATAACAGACAACAAAGACTGTGGACACATGGTTTATAAAACACACACAACAGAAGGGCGCCTGCTGGGGGTGATGGTCCCCTCAAAGTGTGCATCAAGAAATAACTTACCTTTCTCATGATCTTTCGGCCGTAGAACATCACTTTGTCTCGCTTCCTAAAACGGTAGTGGGGGACCCCAGCCTCCTCCTCTAAAAGAACCACAAAACCTCTGTAAGATCTGTCTGTGCTCAGCACAGAGCAGGAAATCTAACTCTGCAATGTAACTGTTGATTTATAAAACACTGCTCCTTGAATAAACACTGTCCAATAGTCTCAGGCTATCTGCTAAAGGTCACCTTACTGTCACATTTTTACAGCAACTCTGTTTAATTAAGTTATTTATGTATTTTAAATCAGGGCTGAAGACATACCATCATTGACTTGAATTACATTAACTTATGGACAGTTTGTCCACCTCTTTGTTTCAGTTGCACAAACATCAGCTAAAACAGTCATATCAATGGTAGACTAGAAAACTCTTATACTTAAACTATAAGGTTTATGACTCTGAGCTCTGCAACTTGTTCATCACTGAATATTTTTAGATACACTGAAACAGCATGGGTTTGGGGTGTGCAGCCTGCAGAGAACTGACTTGATAGTTTGTATCGTCTGTAAAGGAGGAACACAACAACTCCAACGACAGACATCACCATCACTGCTCCGATCAGTACAGCTGTCCACTGGAAGAAATTAAAAAAAAAAACAGCATACCCAACATCAAAACACTTTCACTTGCACATTTGTGTACCTAAAAAAGTAAAAGCTAAAACACATTTTAAAAGTACTCCTTGTATATTCAAACCTTCAACTAAGGCTGTCAACAGAGTATTTAAAAAGCTTGCCTGTGTTGTAATGAGAAAATAAACAGCTTAAATTAAAATAGGACCAAACCATACTTTCATGCAAGACCAACTTTTACCACAAGATGGTGCTGCTCCTTGTCAAACCCCACTGTGCCAGCGCCTGCTAGTCTGTCCTGAACTGGAAGTCCCACAGGACCTTAGCTCCACTGTTCTCAACCACCTTTAGTGGTGTCTCCCATCTGGACTTGGGGACTTCTTGTCCATATGTGGTACAGATGTTCCAGATTCTAGCCAACTGGTTGTGCCTCGGTGTTTGCGGTCTCAGCTTGCACCTTGCATCCTGCTGCTCTGTGTTGATCAGTTCCATGGCACCTTTGCAGTCTAGAACCTGTCAGCTGTAATAGAGTCCTGCCTCTATTGATCTGATGCTTAGTGCCTGTTCTTGTGCTGACATGATAAAAAACCTCTATCCTTTTCTTTAGTCCGCCCATTTCTGGCCACTGGTAGGATTTCTTGATGTCTGCCACTTCCTCTCTCTGTCAATGGAACATCCCATGCAGAGGGATGTATTCGCAGATGCTCCGTGTTTCATCTTGGATTGTGGCTCTGACACTCCTTAACCCTCACCCTCCCTCTTTCTGTTGCTCATAGCCTTAGGGTGCTAGAATACATGTGAAGCCCTCGGTGGCATCTATCTCCTCCTGTGACCAGCTTATTATTCCAGCTGGGTATCTCTAATGACCGACAGGGTGAATGCATTGGTTTGGATCTTTTTCTACCATTCAGCTGGCTTCTTATCACCTGATAGTTATAGATCTCTCTATCAACAGATCACTACATCAATCTACAGATGTATATATCTATGTATTGAAGGATCAATAGGTTGTAGCTTTTGTCTGTTAAACAGAATATTTGTCAGGCTAAATACTGCCTTTTCTTATTACATGGGTGGACAATTTCCACTAGCAGGAGTGGTCTTTTACCAGAAAGTAAAACACCACCCCTGCTGGTGGAAATTCTTCTAAATTTAACTTATTCTGAATACAATGAGTACCTTTAAAGGAATATAAATAATATTTAAACATACAGTAATAACAGAAAGCATTCACACTTAGTCACTATTTGCATGAATTTACTTAATTCTTTCTTTTGTTTCCTTTCAGTTTTTTGTTATATATCGTTTAGTATATAAAGGCACACAAGCCAACTTCCACTGTTTACCATATAGGCTTCTGTCCGTTCCTCCACAAAAAGTTCCATCGTGGCCTTAAGCCTATCCAGCGGAACCAGCTTATGAAACATCAGAGACAACACAAAGGAAATGAAATGACTCACAGCTGAAGGTGAGCCAGGGTGTGCATTCAGAAAAGAATCAGGGTTGGGAACAGTCAAGACAAGATTAAAATACAGTCTGTTTTCACACAAAAGATCTAACAGTCTGATAAAGCATTGCACAATATTCTATAATATATTAGTTGTAATTGAGAGCCACAGTGGAAAATATCTGTTAATTTCCAGCTCCGTGTTTTTATTCCTGGGGTCTATTAGACTTATTTTATGTACTCAAAGTTATAATTACCTCCCTGTTCATATTCGTACTGCCGAGTCTATTCAGTCTTTTAAATCACGTCTTAAAACTTATCTTTTTACTTTGGCCTTTGATTCTAACTAGTTGGCTGTTCTAGCTTATTGTGTTGTTACCTATTGTTTGTCGTCCTGTTTTATTGTTTGTTTTAATTGTCTCATGTTTTTACTGACTGTGAAGCACTATGGTCAACACTGTTGTTTTAATATGTGCTATATAAATAAATATTGATTTGAATTCTTAATTGCTCTATGCTGATCCTTTGTACAGCCCTACAGTTCAACCTCTAAAACAAATTGTTTTAAGTCATCCCCCATTAACTTTCTTCAGACTGAAATTATTTTTTTATTTGCTTTCTTGTTTCCATGTGACAACCCCTTAACTTCTTACTCAATGAAAGCAGACTAGGAGTAAGCCTTGAAGCTCTTTTCTGTCATATTTCAGGCCTTCTTATAGAACAAAATGACTTGGTGTGCATCAGATGTTAGTGAGGGTGATCTTTGACTATGTAGTTGCCCTTGGAAAAACTCATAAACTAACATACTGGTAGTCATCAAACCAGAACTTTATTTATATATACTGAGGTGTCAAAACTCTGTCATTAATGTTGTCTTTATGGGGGGAAAAGACATAAACGATTTCTTTTACTGATTACATGTTCTACTACTAGAGCATGTTTGCATGAATCACGGCTCAAAATCATCCTCACCTTATGGTACATCTAATATTTTCTCTTATCTTATGCCCCTTAGTTCTTTTTATCTTCTGACTCAAGTAAGCCATTTGAACACGATGCACCACAGAATGCCAAATCATTCCTATCTGTGGAAATTAAACTCTTTATGGGTCTATCTGTGGGTTTAATCTTTACAACTCCTCCGGGATTATATTCACTTGTAATATCTTGTTTACAATATCTTGTTTACTTCTTTCTTGTACATGCATCACTTACTTTGTAATATTTTATTCAACATTGCTCTTTGAGGGCCTTATTATTTATATAGAAGATTTACATGCTCCATCTTTCATATTTGTATTTTAATTGAGCATCTATAACAAAACTATTTTCTCCTGGGGTTAATAAAGTATTCTGATCTGACTGAGGTGAACAGCTACATTAAGTCTTTATACAGGGAGTGCAGAATTATTAGGCAAATGAGTATTTTGTCCACATCATCCTCTTCATGCATGTTGTCTTACTCCAAGCTGTATAGGCTCGAAAGCCTACTACCAATTAAGCATATTAGGTGATGTGCATCTCTGTAATGAGAAGGGGTGTGGTCTAATGACATCAACACCCTATATCAGGTGTGCATAATTATTAGGCAACGTCCTTTCCTTTGGCAAAATGGGTCAAAAGAAGGACTTGACAGGCTCAGAAAAGTCAAAAACAGTGAGATATCTTGTAGAGGGATGCAGCAGTCTCAAAATTGCAAAGCTTCTGAAGCATGATCATCGAACAATCAAGCGTTTCATTCACAATAGTCAAAAGGGTCGCAAGAAGCGTGTGGAAAAACCAAGGCGCAAAATAACTGCCCATGAACTGAGAAAAGTCAAGCGTGCAGCTGCCAAGATGCCACTTGCCACCAGTTTGGCCATATTTCAGAGCTGCAACATCACTGGAGTGCCCAAAAGCACAAGGTGTGCAATACTCAGAGACATGGCCAAGGTAAGAAAGGCTGAAAGACGACCACCACTGAACAAGACACACAAGCTGAAACGTCAAGACTGGGCCAAGAAATATCTCAAGGCTGATTTTTCTAAGGTTTTATGGACTGATGAAATGAGAGTGAGTCTTGATGGGCCAGATGGATGGGCCCGTGGCTGGATTGGTAAAGGGCAGAGAGCTCCAGTCCGACTCAGACGCCAGCAAGGTGGAGGTGGAGTACTGGTTTGGGCTGGTATCATCAAAGATGAGCTTGTGGGGCCTTTTCGGGTTGAGGATGGAGTCAAGCTCAACTCCCAGTCCTACTGCCAGTTTCTGGAAGACACCTTCTTCAAGCAGTGGTACAGGAAGAAGTCTGCATCCTTCAAGAAAAACATGATTTTCATGCAGGACAATGCTCCATCACACGCGTCCAAGTACTCCACAGCGTGGCTGGCAAGAAAGGGTATAAAAGAAGAAAAACTAATGACATGGCCTCCTTGTTCACCTGATCTGAACCCCATTCAGAACCTGTGGTCCATCATCAAATGTGAGATTTACAAGGAGGGAAAACAGTACACCTCTCTGAACAGTGTCTGGGAGGCTGTGGTTGCTGCTGCACACAATGTTGATGGTGAAAAGATCAAAACACTGACAGAATCTATGGATGGCAGGCTTTTGAGTGTCCTTGCAAAGAAAGGTGGCTATATTGGTCGCTGATTTGTTTTTGTTTTGTTTTTGAATGTCAGAAATGTATATTTGTGAATGTGGAGATGTTATATTGGTTTCACTGGTAAAAATAAATAATTGAAATGGGTATATATTTGTTTTTTGTTAAGTTGCCTAATAATTATGCACAGTAATAGTCACCTGCACACACAGATATCCCCCTAAAATAGCTAAAATTAAAAACAAACTAAAAACTACTTCCAAAAACATTCAGCTTTGATATTAATGAGTTTTTTGGGTTCATTGAGAACATGGTTGTTGTTCAATAATAAAATTATTCCTCAAAAATACAACTTGCCTAATAATTCTGCACTCCCTGTAATGAGGTGCTGCAACTCTGCAGTGTAAATTATCATTCAATTAGCAGAGGGAATTTTTTTACGTAGCTTTAAGGACATAAGACTTAGACACTGAAGTTTAACAAATGACTTACTGGATTACTGGACTTATTGCAGAGCTCCTCTTCATCATTGTCTTCCATGCCTATTTTAAAAAGAAAGAAAGAAAAGGCCACCCTAAAACAATGTTTGAAAACTTTGCAAAGCCTAACCTTTCATGTGACTCTTTACTCATTAAATCTTTGTTCTCGCCAGCTGATCGAAACAAGGTCACAGAGCAGAAATCTGGGTTAAAGATCACCTCCAGCTCTCACTGACTGTTGGTAACCAGACACTCCCTCCCGCGCTGACACACTGCAACCCTGCCGCATGCGTATCTATATCTGAATTAGTACAAAGCTCGACATGGGGAAAGACAACGTTTTCACTTTGTTTACTAAACTTACTTCTCGCTTATTTGCTTGTCATCATATAAAAGATCCAAATACAACACGGATCATAACGAGGCTGATCCTGGTTGACGGGATTCCAACGTAATATGGAAACAGCGTCTACCTACAGCTCCAACCTTACCTTTAATATCACATTTAACTTTAACTGTAAAGTTGTAATTCTCATTTTTGCATGTGTGTAGCTCTGTTCCGTTACCCAAGAGGACAATGGAGTGGAAAAGAAACACTAAACTAGTAGGTCTGCGGTGACAGAGTCCCTCGGTGATAAACCGCAAGATACAATCTCTAGCTTACCTTTTTAGACTAAAGTCAAGCAAAGAATGTTGCCATGTACCTTTCTTATGCCAAAGTTTTTACGTTTACGTGCTTTCCAGTTCTTTGGAAAAAGCAATCTAAATGTCCTGTCATACCTATCAAAATAAAACCTCTCTTAACAAAAGGCTACAGCAACACCGAATAGAATATACGATTTTTTTAAAAGATGTCGAATGAAAAACAATAGCTTTTATAATAGAAATTATACCCATAGTTCATTTGAACACGGACAAATTTTTTTTAATCTTTTTATATGCTAACATGTTTATGAAATATTTAGCTGTGTGGGTTGCATCCTTCGAAGCATGCAGCCCTTGAGCACACAGCTTTTATTTTGAAGGGCTGTTTCTCCACTCATGGGCTCTGCGTAGTTGTCTTAAATGACGTACCTCCAATCACTGGCAGCGAAACAAGCATCTCGTATTTTGATTGGTAGATGGTGCCTAATGTCGTCCAATCACCAAACAGTTTGTTAGATAGTGAAGCAGCTCGATAGCGTTCGGCTGACGGTGTGGTGAAGGTGAGTGAAGTCGAATATTTTATAGATATATAAATATGAATGTAACAATTTCTGAATCTGTAGTTCATCGAAAATTCAAATAATATCCAGAATTTTATCTGAAATTAATGAGCTCGAAAGCAGCATTACATTTAGCTATCATTTAAGTTGTTTGCTAGTTAGCAAGCTAACCAGTGAACAAGTTACAGAAATAAGCACTTAAGGTTTCTTACTAAACTGTAATGTAACGCATGTTGACCCTAATCCTAACCCAGAGTGCAGTCTGAACAGTAAAGAATCACTGTTACCTGACTACCAAGTGAAAAATGAAAGTAATTTTTGTGTATTGATCGTCAATATTCTAACAGGATTTTGTCCATCTTCCCTGGCAGTGTATTTGGCTGTTTCATGAGGTGGTGTATACCCACTCTTTATTAAAATCAACGCTTTTGTTTTTACTCTCTTCTGTCCTGTAGGAAGGCTGTGCCAGCATGGGTGTGTTATCCACGCTGATGAGGGGGCTGGTGCGAGGTGCTGACAGGATGTCTGAGTTCACGAGCAAGCGTGGATCAAGGACTCATAATAAAGGCAGGGGCGCCAGGCCCGCTGGACGGAATCTCCCCAGCTCCAAGTTTCTAGCCATTCGGGCCATGATTCCGGAGTTTGTGGTGCCTCCTTTGGAGGGATTCAAACTCAGACCATATGTCTCATACCGTGCCCCGAAAGGAACAGAACCTCCACTCACAGCACAGAGTCTGTTCGATGAGGTTGTGGCTCCTCAGATCAAACAGGACTTGGAAGCAGGCACTTTCAGCAAAGACCAGCTAGTGAAGTATGGATTTGAGCCCACACAGGAGGGGAAGCTCTTCAAGCTCTATCCAAAGAATTATGTACGTTAATGATGGATTTCCAAAGACTCGCTGATTCACTAGGGACTGAAAGCTGCAGATCAACTGATGAGAGCCCCTTCTAGAAAATCAACTACTACATAAACTGTTCAGGAAAAAGACCTTGTCTTACAGGTTTTGTTATTTGATGACCTGGAAAAATAAAACAAAAAGCATGACTAATACTGCACAACTGTCAGATATTCATTATAATGGTTTGAGCTCCTGTTTTTTTTTTTAAGTTATGAGTCTTCACTGAGGGACTGGTGATCTTGTTCAAGGGTATATGCAGACTAGCTACATGTGACATATTTCAAAGTTAAACACAGTGGTAATTATTCAGTTACCACATAATAGTTTTCTTTATTTTTCAGGCCATTAAGTACCTAAAATTGCACTTACCTGTACTCTAATGCCCACTTGAGACTGGCTAAAAGTGAATCAATCCTCAGACTCATATTACAATAAACAACATTAAAAAGCATAATTATAGTCTGGTACAAATAGTTTTGTTCTGTAGGTAGGTTCATTATATCTCTACATCGAGATGAGTAACTTCTAAGGGTGGCCGCTTTAGTTCAGATGTGTACAGATGAAGGCAGCTGTAGCCGATTGCAGTGGGTTAGGGCTCACATGTGCTAACTGGAGTCACTAAACTGAACCGAACCTCTTAAACAGGTTTGTGCAGTATTTTATTTTTGTGTTCTCACTTAATATAAAATTATTACTGATTGTCACGTAGGCATGTGGTGTGATCTTAACCTGAATATCACCAAAATTAAATCAACTTGATTTAAACCACCAAAATGATATCTTGAAAACTGGATGCTACACTGCTAAGTGCTAACAAACAGAATTCTCCCTTCAAGGGGAGAGTCACCTGACAAACAACATGGCCTGTTATAATTTTTACGGGTGCATTTCTGATATTTTGTCCTGCTCCTTAACATTAACAATTAGCTGCTATGTTTTTTGATTCAACTTTAGGGATGCAGCTTGCCAAGTGGGCATCTTGACCCTATTTTAGCCCCACAACAACCACCTCACACGACCCTGCAGCTGGTCTGGGCTAAAGAAGAAAAAAACCAAACAAAGAACATGTGTAGGTGAATGGTTGTATTGCGCTTGTAGCTACAGTACACAAGAGTATGAGGATTATAAACTTTTTTTTTTTTTTGCTTAAATACAAGTTTATATTAAAAAAAAAAAAATCAGTGTCACTATGAAAATAGAGGGTCTTGCTAATTGCATATAATGTGATAAGTCATTCCAAAGTATAGGAATCTTCATGATAAAAACAGTGACTGGAATAACAGCATGACATGCTCTTGCTGTAGTCAGGCTATACATTTAGATTTCAATAGCGTCAACATTGCTATGACTCCTGTAAAGCCTGGTCTGGCATCCAGTCCCAGCGCCACACGTGGAGCATGTGGTCATAGAATGAGCAGCTGGCCAGCAGGCAGGACAGTGAGGGAGCATCCTCATCAGGGTTGAGGGTGGGAACTGGAGCAGGGGAGGTCTGAGGTGCTGCAATTCCCTCTGGGATGTATCGACCAGCATCGTCCTCCAGGGAAGTGTCAAAGCTGGCAGTGGGAGATTCATACTGAATCCTTAAGTGTCCTCGGTTCTCTGCGGGGCTTTCCTTTGGTTCTGTGGCAGGCGGGGAACAGGGAGTATGGTCCTCCAGTGACAGCCTGGACCAGTCTGCTCCATATGCCAAGGAACTGTGGAGGATGTATGAGGTTACAATGGGGCATGGTCCTGCACGGCCCTCTGTAAGTAAACAAACAGTAAGTTATTAAAAAACCCCACAGATTTCTCCTGGTAAAAACAACCATTTGTACAATATGTGAGGTCTACTGATGTTTCAGGTAGAGAAGGAAGCCTTTCACCATTCAAAGCTATTTACACTGCCAGCACCATTCACAGAATCTTTCCTATCAAACACAAACACCATTTTGGCGTGTTTGGCATCCATCTGTTTCAGACAGGTTTTTTTTGTGTTACACACCCCTTGGCAAACATGGACATGTGTCCATGTTTGATTTGAGAAATTGAGGACACAGAGAATGTCATCAGGAAAGCATTTCGTGAGGCAACAGATTTATAGAGCAGTATGCTCATTTTCCCATACATTATTATAGAGTCAGACTTCTTTTCACGACAAGGAGTGGCTCCCTGCTGGCCATTAGAAAGAATGCAGGTTTAAAATGCTACATGGTTTGCCTTTTCAGGCCTGGACTCTAGTCTATCGTTTTTAAAGAGCCTATAAAAAAAAGCAAAAAGGTATATGCTCTGTTGCTTAATTTCTTCAAATTGTGCAGTATCTATAAATAGTAATGATGAGTTCATTAAGCTACCTTTCCGCTCTGAGAAGCTAAAAAGATGGCTAAGATCAATTATAATTAGACAATTGTCAAACAATTCTCATATTTAAGAAGCTGAAACTAGACCATTCTCTGGAGTTCAAACCAGCTAAACTAGGCAAGAGGCTACAGCCCACGCAGGCTGTCAGTCCAATGGGAGAGACAGAATCACCACATAAAGTGTGAGGTGAAAACTGTGTTTTCACAGGCCTAAAGCTGGTCTAATTCAGAGCGACCATTTTATTGTTTATCACTTATTCAAACACACCTAGAGCCTGCTGACAGTGAAGGATGTGGAAGTCATTATGCATGCAGGCTGCCAGCAGCAGGTGCTGATGGCTGGGATGCCACTTCAGTCTCCACACTCCACCCCCCAATGGAGTCTCACTCAGGGGCTGCCGCATGTTTCGGCCATCCCACAGCAAAACCTGCTCATCGTAACTGTGGAAGGAGAAGTGCGTGAGAGGAGCAACAAGTATACAACTCTTACACAACAACAGCTCAACATCAGGATATTTACCTGCCTGTAGCCAGAATGTGCTCCCGATGAGGGTTGCTGTGAATACTGCACACACCCATCGAGTGCCTTTGAAAGAAAACAACATAAATTTGTGTCTGCACACTGTCAAAATGGAATATATACATGAAAACTGATACACTATCAGCCTCACCTTTTACTTATGAAAGTGGGGCTGGAGGGACCGATCCTTAAATCCCAACCTTTCAGTTTACAGTCATCACCACCTGGTGAGAAAACAACACATGACACAGCACAGGAGAATATTTAGATGGCCGATTTAGAGGCAGCATCAATGTGAGCTCACAAACTACCCGTGTAAGGCACACAAATTGGTGGCACATATGTATGATTTACAGTCATGATAAAAAAATAAAGTACACCATATCTGAAATCTAAGGTTTTATATACAAGGACAAAAAATATCATCTGCTTCTTAGGAGAGGTTACAATTAGGTAAGTACAACATCAGATAAACAACACATGGCATATTACACTGTGTCATTTATTTAACAATAAACCAAAATGCAGAAGGGATGTGTGAAAAACCAAGGACAATATGCTTGCACGGGAATTAACAGCCTGAGTAGCAGCCAATTAATTATCAGCAATCATCAGCCCGGAGCCGATAATCAAATACTGATTATCAGCTTGACAGTTTTCTGGTCCAGGAGCACTCATGTGTGTTAGCACAAGGCCCAGCAGGAAAGCCGTAAACAATGAACTTAGAGGAGCAATTGTTGCTATTGATTAAACTTGGAAGGGTTATAAGGCCATTTCCAAACAATTTCAAATCCATCACTCTACAGTGAGAATAATTAGTCACAAGTGGAAAACACTGAAGACAAATACGAATCTTCCAAACAGTGGCGATCCCAGCAAATTGACCCCAAAGTCAGACTGTGCAATGCCGAGTGAAACTCCGAAAATCGCTACATTTCACAATATGTAGGCTTCACTTAGCATGTTAAATGTTAAACTTCTTGACAGTACAATCAGACTGAACAACATTGTCTCATTTGAAAGGGCAAAGAAAACCAAAAACAAATACACACCGCAATATAGCTTAGGTTTATGAAGTTGCATCTGAGGAAACCACAACACTTCAGGAACAATGACCTTTGGACATACAAGACCAAATTGGAGAGATTTTGCTATAATGCACAGTGCCATATTTGGTGAAGACCAAACATTGCATAGTAGTACAAATACCATCTCATACTGAAGCAGCTTAATACCCTTTTTGTCAAGGTGAAACACCAACTCATACCATCTGTCATGGAGCTGTGGTGGTGGAGGGATGATGATTTGAGATTATTTTGCAGGCACATAACCTGGGAACCTTGACCATGAACTCCTCTGTATACCAAAGAACACAGAGGAGTCAAACAGCTAAAACTCTGGACCAAATGCTGTCATACAACAGACGTTGCAATTACCCAAAGAACCTCAACCCAAAGAAACCTGGACTTTAAGACAGCTGTACCCACAAACGTCAATAAACTGCAGTAAAGCTGTAAAGCAGAATGAGGGCAAGATGCATCCACAATAATGTCAGAGACTAATGAAGTCACACAGAAAATTATTACTTCAAGCTACAGTTGCTAAAATTGGTTCTACAATCTTCTGAATCATGAGGTGCACTTAAGGTTTTACTCACTGCTTCTGGATTTTGGCTTAGTTTCAAATACATAAATAATGGCATGTGTTGCTCATCTGAGGTAGTAATTTTATCATATTAGAAGCTGAAAAGGATTCATATGTGAAACCTCAGAACTGAAATAGGATGTACTTACTTTATTTTTCACATGACTGTTGTATATCAGTTTTACTGACTGATTTCAGCAAATAAGATGCCACTCACCAATTATTAATTAAATCCTAATTAGTATTTAACCGTTATTTTGTTTGCAGAAAAAGATGGACTAAACAAAAAATGTTTTAGATCAAAGAATATTTTATTTTTTAATCACAGAGCCAATCCAAGTAAATACAAAACAGAGTTTTTAAAACGAAAAAAGCTATTCAAACCTACCTGATATGATGGGTTTCCTGTTCTTACTGAAAAATCCAGTTATTTGGATTTATGCAAATGATACGCAAGATTCTAGAATACGCTTTTCTTTGTTTGCAACAATTAACACATTAATTTTTTAAGAGTGACAGGATATATGTTACCAGAGTACACAAGCTGTGTGTCCCAATAAGAGAAGGCAGAGATCCAGGCCTCAAAGTCATGGGCTTTCCACTGAGACAGTGTTGTTAAAGCACCTTCAGCCAGAGAGAGCACACTGATGCAGCCTGCAGAGTCACTGCACACAATCCGCACGTCACTGCTGCTGACACGACAGGGTGAGGTATTAACATGAATGATATTTGCACAACATGTGACATTGGCTCTTTTATGGAGGTAGTAGCGTCTCCAATAAGCTGACCTGTCCAGTCTTCCAGTGGACCAGTCTAATGACAGAGCCAGCCGCTCTGCTCCAACCTCCAGACTACTGAGAGACTGCAGACTGTGGCTACCCTCCTACTGGATACACACATTCATGAGTGCACACCACAACATCAACACAAAACAACAAATGAATGCACAGTTAGAGGTGAGGCATAAAAACAGCAGCCTTCCTGTAGCCTGAATCTAAAATAGCTGCTGCGCTCATGCACTGCAGCTCGAGCTGTCTGTCCGTTACACGGCAATCAAGGCCTTAATGCGTATTTTAGTGTGCTAAACTTAGTAACTGTTAAATACAGGCAAATTTAATGAAACACCAAAATCATAGACTCGACTGATCTTGGGGCCAATAAATCAGCTGATATTAACCATAAATAATGCCATATCTACATTTATAAAAGTCAATAAATATGTAAAAAATAAAGAAAAGTTATACTTTACTCTTCTCCAGTGCACTAATCAATGTGATTGGACAGATTTTGCTGCCCCTTTCATGTTTCTGTCGTTAGATCAGGAAAGCCTCGGTTACCTTAGTGAGCTGACAACCAGTTTTGTGTAACTTTTTATCCTGACTACCAATGATGGGGTTAAGTGAATCCAGATAATGGAAAAATGTTCTGGGTATGCTGAGATGTCTTCATAATACAGGCCCCACATGCCACTGTCTAAATCTTTTGATGCCACATTTCTCACCTGACTGCGAGACAGTGTGTACAGCTGCAGCTCCCCGGTAGCTGTTGCCATCCCCAGCACTGCTCTGTCTGACACAGGCACGTGGCACCTATGAACACGCGTAACAATGAATATGAGGGAAATAACAACAGAAGCCACACTGACCAAATCTGGTTTGATGTAAATAAGTTATCATTAAATATAAAGAAAACAAAATTGATTATTTTTGGCACTAGACAAATGAAAAATGTATCTAAAATAAGGGTTAATGGAATTGAAATTGAAAGAGTGTACGAAAATAAATTTCTTGGAGTGATAATTGATGATAAGCTGAGTTGGAAGTCTCATATAAACCATGTGAAAACAAAAATGTCAAAAACCATTGCTATTCTCTATAAAACAAAGCATGTCCTGAACAAAAAAATCATTATACACACTTTATTGTACTCTGTTGCTTCCATATATGACTTACTGTCTGGAGATATGGGGTAATGCATATAAAACGAACACTCTTCCTATTTTCAAGTTACAAAAAAGAGCTATAAGAATTATAAACCAATCAAACTATATAGAACCAACTAACATTTTGTTTATTAATCTGAATACCCTGAAATTTTATGATTTAGTTGAATATAAAATGGCACAGATAATGTTATAAAGCACAAAATAACTTGCTTTGCCCCAGTACTCAGAAGCTGTTCAAAGTCAGAGAGAGTCAATATGACTTAAGGGGAACAGATTTCTTTAAAAAAAACAAAAAACAAGATAAGGACAAATATAAAGCAGAGATGTGTTTCTGTTAGAGGAGTTAACCTGTGGAATAGTTATGACAGTGATTTAAAAAGGTGTAGTTCATTTTCCTTGTTTAAAAATATGTTTAAAAATAGAGTATTAGAAAAATATATATATATCAAGAATGAAAAGAGCAAAAAATAAATAAATAAATAAATAAAAAAAAAACAAACCCCCAAAAAAAACCTCTTCATTCTTTTGCTTTGATGTAGTTACTTATCTAAGGTGGAAATTTTTTTTTCTTTTTCTTGTTTGTTTGTTTTGTTTTTGCTTTGTTTTATTATTTGCTTCGAGCCCTGTGTACAGGAGCTGTATGCAAAAAGATATTTTGTTAAAAGGGTTGGCGTAATAAGCAAATGCTTCAGCCAATACCTTTTGATTAGCCTTGTCTCATGCTTTCTTGCTTTGTGGTAGATCTTTGTTCTGTCTTCACTGAGATATTTGAATGCTAATCAATAAAATAAAACAAAATCAAATCAAATCTGTTTTCTTACCATTTCAAATCTAAAATGGCTGCGGTGTCCATGCGCTGCAGCTCTGTAAGAGGGGGGCACATCGGTCCCTCGTGCCGAAATTCAAAAAGGTAGAGACGACCGATCCTGCTCGGGGTGGCATCTTCTTCCCCTCCCTGCAACATGAGAGCAGAAGTCACACAGAGCAGACATCAAGGTGGGTCCTCATTAACTCCACTGGTTGCTTCATTCGGCTACCAAGTCTTTATTAATAAAATGTATGCAGCACTCTGGGGCAGCAGTGTAATTTTTTTTTTAAGTTAGATGACATAAATGTAATCAAAAATGATTTCCAGGGAGAGTTTAAATTAGCTGCTGTGATCTGGGCCAGAGTGCCTGTATAACAAAGTTAAGTCCGTGCGCTGGTAATGCCATACGCCTATACAGCATTTGTAAGCAAACCGAGCGGCTTCTGAGTGCGTCTGCTTTAATTACCAGCTAGCACTAGAGCAAGAGGAGGAAACCAACTTAAAAAAAAAAAAAAAAAAAAAAGAGTTAGCAGGCAATAGAGGAATAGCTTGCATTACAATCCTTCTCCTTACATACTAACTAATAAGGCCCTGTCATATTTAAATACGACCCCGCCCCTCACCTTTGGAACCAGTTCCCAGTTTGGATTCAGGAGACAGACACCCTCTGCTCTAAAAACTGAACATAAAACTTTCCGTTTTGATAAAGCATATCAGGTAGGGCTGGATCGGGGGGGAGCTTCCTGTGATACTCTGAGGATTTCTTCTCAACTCACTTCTTTTCACCCTGCACACGTTTTATATACCACTGCCACATGTCATTAAATTGTATCTTCTCTCTCCCACAGTCTGCCCTCATCTTTCCTTTTTCTCTTCTGCTTCCTTTCACAGCTGCCTCTCCCTGAGGCTGCTTCTGTCAGAGGTTTCTTCCTGTTAAAAAGGTTTTTTTCTTTGCCACCATCATATAGTGCTTACTTATAGGGGGATTGTTCTAGGGGGTTTTCTCTCCAATACTGTAGGGTTTTTACCTAAATTGAATAGATGTGATGTCACATGAAAACTATGAAAAAGTTGTCTGACGTAATATGAAAGCGTTTTAATTTCTTAGAGTACATGCTTAAGGTAATTAGGAAAGACTGCAACAAACATTTTATTTAAGGGGAGCAAGGGCCAATCTATTAATACCGGATTTTTTATAAATATCAATATCTCCTAGTTTGGAGTAAGGTTTACTGTTAGCATGTACTAACCCTTTATTCTGCTCATATTTATCTTATACTGGACGATGGTGCAGTTTAGCCCCAGTCTGAAATAAGTTCCTTAACGCCTCTGCCTTTAAAACCATCCTGTTTTTAAGCTTACTTTCACACAATTCTTCTGCACTCACAGTCAGAGCTATAGCTTACAGAGCCATGACTGGAAAAAGAAAACTGACTCAAACCAAGTCCCAGTCTGAAGACTAGGATTACTTGTACATACACTGACCTCATTATTTAAAATGTTGTCCATGTTTAATATGAGAACCAAATACTGGAACTGTATACATATACAAAAAATGTAAAGAATTTAGGTCCATGTAAGTGAACAACTGGAACTTCTGCCCAGACACTGGGTAAATCTATTACCCCACCATTTAAAAAATAAATAAATCACAGCCCACATTAATATCTATTCCTGACTTGACTTAAATGGTAAAATATACTAACTAATTATGATTCAAAGTAAAACACTGAAGCTTTATATATTATACTTGTCAGCTGACATCAATTGTACAAGCCATCACTTTTTTTGTTTTTTAACAAACCAATTAACATTTCTCAGGCTTCTTTACTTATTACTAATCTGGTCTAAATGCTTACAGCCAGCGCTGGAGGTAAGCATTTTAGCCACAAACCTCTTTTAGCAATCCAATCCGGTGATCCAAACACCGCCAAAACAGGTGGACAATGTACACGGGACCAAATTCTCATAATTTTAAGCGAAGGAAGGGTGTAAAGACATTTGTATACAATTCTATTCCCATGACAGGTAATGGGATGTAATCTCACCCCTTTCTGTAGCTGATACGTGCCGCAGGCCAGGATGCTGTGGTTGGGTGAAACAGGACACCACTCCACCCCGTCAGGGCTCAACTCCGTGTCGAACACCTGTAGACTGCGGGTCTTCGACTTCCAAGCCATGAATACCTGATGTGCATACCGTTATCCCACGGGTTGCTACAAATTCCAAAATATATCCTGTTACGACTCAGTTGTTAAAAGACAGTAAACTAGTGCACGACATCTTAAGCATTTTTAGTTAAATTTAATTAACGTAACAAAATGTTTTGGTCGCTAGCTAGCAAGCTATGAATAACTGGCTGCAGCCTCACAAGAGCCAAAATGTCACCAGTCAGAGATTTATAGCATATTCGTATACCGTATTCCTAACGTTCATATACACATTCTTTGTATATGAACATTTAAAGTCACTTTTAGTTTAGTTTAATGCCGAATAACCGCAGAGAAACACGTAACAAACAAAACTCACATGTGTGCCAGCCCTGAGACTCGACGCTTTTAGCGTCCTTACGTCATCTCTGAGCGTCACGGTGTATTTAGGTGCCAAAGTGGGGAATTGCTATTTAAGAACAAAAGATAGTTTATTTATCCTGTATTTGGATACATTCTTTTGTTAAAGGAGTTCAATCAATAATAAAGGTATTGTAAAGAGTTAATATATTTTTTAAAAAAGTATAAGACAGAGTTATTTCATATGGTATGAAAACTGTATATGTCCTTTACACCAAAATGTGGAACAGAGGCAAGTAAATTAATGCCAGAGTCAGAGGAATGCAGACACATGCCGAGGCATTTTTCTTTCTTAATTTTGTTGTGAGGTTTTAGCCTTCGTTTAGAAGACTGTTCCTTGGTTCAGCGTCATTTTTGCGGCATTGTCAACAATAAAAATGGCGACATCTGCTGGTATGAAAGCTTATACCACTGGCTATGGTCAATTTCTATATCGCAGTCGTACTGAAATTTAAGATCTGATTACGATCAGATTTCAAGTTACTGTTGCTGTCTTGCCATGTTGTATTGTTGTTAAATTATAAAAATGTCATACTGCTATAATCTAATGCTTTTCCCATTTCCGTAAAATGATGCGTCTGACGTAAAGTAAGGTCACGTGACTTTGGCGTGTGCCACAACATCTAGTGGATAGTGTTAGAGAGCTCTCCCTCGAGTGTTTTAAATCATAAATAAACGAAATGGATTTCAGCGTGAAGAAATTAGCCTCTGGTGCTGGACTGTTTTTGACACGGGCTGTCCAGGTAATAAAGCGCTCGTGAGTGCCGCGAGCGGAAAAGTGTTGTGGCTTTTGCTGTCGCATCCTTTCACTTTGGCAGTCAGTTGTTACTAGCGTTAATAACAATTTGGTACAGTCGTTTATGACTTTGCGGTATATCGCTATGTCTAACGTGACGCTGCATATCAGCATCTAAAGCAGGTGAAATTGATAAGATATTCAGCTGTGCCTTGCTCGTAGTTTGGGCCAGCGGCGCAGTTCAACATAGGACTGACTGAGTGCTATCTCTGGCAAGCTAGCGTAGCTAATATTAATTATTTCTCAAGTTAAAAGAGGCACAAATATAGTACAAATATAAACGTTTTTTTTTTTCCATTTGGATTAAGGGTGACAGGGGGACGGAAGTGACAACGATTAAGCACGAGCAGATCATTAACCGGACTCCTTCGTGACGTCACTTTTCTTAATATTACTGTTTTGTTTTATTTTTTTATTCGCATGTATGTGTGTAACAACTGATTCCATCTCAGAGCAGACAGACGCAGATGTGTTCGAGTACCGTCGTTCACCTGTGAGATGTGTGTTGTTTGCGCTCTGACGCCTCAGTTCACAGAGGAGAAGTTGGGCCAAGCAGAGAAGACCGAGTTGGACGCTCAGTTTGAGAACCTGATCAGCCGGGCAGACTGCACCAAACACTGGACCGAGAAAATCTACAGACAGACTGAGGTCCTGCTTCAGCCCAACCCAAGTATGACATCAACATAGAAGTCTCGTTATTATAGGTATTATAGGTGGAAAGAATAATCAATAATCATATTACTTAATAAGGAAATTAAATTATACACTCACTGTCAATTTTATTAGGCACACATACTCATTTTAAAGCAGTTAAACATGACAAATCTTGTCTATAATAATAATAATAATAATAATAATAATAATAATAATATACGTATATGTAAGGAACCATATTAATTGATGTGTTATGTAAAGCATGGTGGCACAGTGGTTAGCACTGCTGCTTCACAGTGAGATGGCAGATTTGACCCCCACCTGGCTGGGGCCTTTCTGTATGGAGTTTGCATTGGTGATTCTAAATTGTCTATATGTGTGAATATGAATGTGAATGGTTCTATAAGTGTTGTTGGCCCTGTGACAGACTAGCAACCTGTCCAGGGTGTACCTCGCCTCCCATCCTGTAACAGCGGGGTATCTCGACCCCCCATCTCTAGTGTTGTTAACGGAGGCACCCAAAGCCACCCAAAAGGTACTTGCAGTGTGTCAAATGCACTGTAAGTAATGTTTATTTATATAGCACTTTTCAAGTTGGTGCCACTCACCAGAACAAAGTCATGTGTTTCTGCATGTGAATTTTAATGTGTAGACATTAAACGAGTGCCCACATTGGGATGGCTTTCTGCTTGGAAGTGTTAGCTGCCTGATAATATTGATGAATTGCACTTATCTAGCAAAACAGTATGTTATATAGATTACATCAGTTTAGACATCCAAACTCCCAAGACTGGTTTGACTGAGAAATGTCTAGCTTCATGTTAATTAATGTTAAGAAATAACCAACACCAGGTTTTATACAGTGTACCTAACTTACAACTAACTAGCTAGCCTTACCTTGCTAACTTGATTTATGTGCTCTGAGAGCATATATTGCTTGAGAGAACAATGTTTTGTGGATGCTTTTTGACCATGCATGAATGTGCTTTAAGTGGATTGTGTTATAATGTTCATATTGCCATATTTAGTAAGTATTTCATAAGAACAATAGCCCACCCCAGGCTAGTGGTATGCTATGATTATATTAAACGTAAGGGGACTGTCTAAGCCAAGAATCTTAACTGTGATCTAATTACAACATCCTGAGCTATTGATTAAATATATGAAAACAGGGGCTCTAACTTGTCACCGTTTTATTCTGCATGCCACAGTTGATCATACTGGTGAGTATTTCGCCTGCCTACTCTAGTGACCTGCTTTAGAAACCTATCATGTCTCTGAATTATTAGTAGAAAACGAATAATTCCTTAACAGGAATCAGTGTGAAACACAGTCAGTGTTTTGCAGTGCAGATTATCCTGGCAAGTATAGCAACTTTTAAATGCAAAATTTGAGGCATTTATAAGATTTGTATTGATCACTAGCTTTTACAGATTGTATTCAATTATATTGAGCCATCCACTGGATGTAGATGTATGTCTGTATGTACCCTAACAAGAATTAATGTATCACAAACCATCAAAACCTTGTTAGAGGCAGAGAGATAAATGCTAAAAGTATTTCTTCTGTTAAATTAGTTCTCTAATAGAACAGTTTGTACTTCAGACAGAACATCACATCTGTGATGAGGATGATAATGACTTTAACCTCTTAAGAGAGAATGACAAAAGAAACTCCACAGAAGATGATACTGGTGGTTGAGAGCTAGTGGAGATAATGCTAAATTTAGAGATGGCAGGGACATTTTAGATTTTAGAAAACATTTGGCTACCCTTTTTCACTGACACCCAGTTCTCCCTCATAGTAGCTATCCATACACTGGACTCCTCTAGTAACTTTTTAGCAGTTTACAATTACCTTCATTTCTACAGCTTATTTTACATTCTTTCATAGTGTGTAGTGGTGTGTGTATTTAAGGAAGATGTAAAGTCAAATTTGTGTACATACATTACCAGTCAAAAGTTTGGACACACCTTCTCATTTAATGTTTTTCTTTATTTTCATGACTATGTACATTGTAGATTCTCACTCAAGGCATCAAAACTATGAGTGAACCCATATGGAATTATCTGGGAATGCTTTGCACACTCTTGGCATTCTGTCGACGATCTTCATGTGGTAGTCACCTGAAATGGCTTTCCAACAGACCTAAACAAATCTCTTCTGCTTGCTACTTTTCCTTAGTAGTGGTTTCTTAGCAGCTATTTGACCATAAAGGTTGATTCACACAGTCTCCTCTGAACAGTTGACGTAGAGATGTATCTGCTGCTGGAGCTCTGTGTGGCATTTATCTGGACTCTGATCTGAGGTGCTGTTAAGTTGTGATTTCTGAGGCTGGTGACTCAGATGTACTTATCCTCACCAGCAGAGGTGACTGTTGGTCGTCCTTTCCTGGGGCGTTCCTCATATGAACCAGTTTCATCTGAGTGCCTGATGGTTTTTGCGACTGCACTTGGGCACACGTTTAAAGTTTTAGCAATTTTCCAGACTGACTGACCTTCAGTTCTTAAAGTAATGATGGACTGTCGTTTCTCTTTAATTGCTGATTGGTTATTGCCATAGTATGAATTCTAACAGTTGTCAAATAGGGCTGTACCAACCTGACTTCTGCACAACATAAACTGATGGTCCCAACCCCACAAAGAGGGCAAGAAATTCCACAACTGAACCCTGACAAGGCACAAATGTGAAGTGAAAACCATTTAAGGTGACTACATGATGAAGCTCATTGAGAGAAGGCAAAGGGTTTGCAGCACTGTCAACAAAGCAAAGGGTGGTTATGTTCAGAAATCTAAAATATAAGACATATTTAGAGTTAATTATCCGTATCTGTATTCTTTTTTGCTACGTAATTCCATATATCGTGCTTCATATATTTACTGTCTTCAGTATGTATCTACAATGTAGAAAGTAGTAAAAATAAAGAAAAACCATCCTTCAACAGTTCAAACTGTTGACTGATGGTTCAAATAGACGTTTTCTTTATTTGATTTACAGTTTTCCACAAGTAATAAAAAATACATGAAAAAAACTGAGCTAATAAGCAATTCAAGAAAGCTATGATCACTAACAAATGAATGAAAAAAGCCACACACAACATCAATAGGAGCAAGCTACAACTTTTTTGGTCATGTTTTTCTCTCTGAGAGCTTCAGTACTTTTTCTTATTTGTACTTGTGGAAAACATGTTTACTTTAGGTATGGCCAAGTCATCCACTGGGCTTTATTTTTCCATAATATTCTATGTAACATTAGACTTTTAATAATTGTTACTGTATCGTTAATTCAAACACTGTATTTTCAGTATTTGAATTGAATTTGTTCTAAAACTGCGATTCATTTAATTTATGTTTCTGTTTGACGCAAGCCAAAGGAGCCAGAACACACATTTGGTCCCTGCTGTGCGTAGATCACAACCTGCTGTTCTGACTTTTAATTCAATTTAATTCAAGTCACTTTTATTCACATATTCACCAATTTACAAGAGTCGCCTCAGTTTACTTTAGATACCTGGCTTCGGGAGGATCAGAAATACGCTGCGAATGGTTGGGTTTAAGGGGAACAGGTTTAAGGACAAAAGACAAACTATAGAAGTTATGAAGAGCTGAATAACTCTTCGTCTGAAGTTAGTTTGAAGCCTTAAACTTAAGTAGTGAGCGTGCTAAGTCCAAACTGGTAGCTAGTTCAATAGTAGAGCGGCCCAGGGGACTACAGTGGGACTTCAAGCTTTCAATTAGAAAGTATCTAGTGCCGTTAACTCTTTGTTAATGTTATGGTGACGTGCTAATGTAAGTGATGCACTGCTAATGCTGCTAATGTTTTTTTCAGGTGTACATGCTACAGTGCAACAGTAGACTTTGACTCACTTGTAAATGTTGTGCTTCATGTAGCAAACCAAAGAGGAAATGACAAATGAAGACGAATGGCTTTTTAAGTTCTGTATTTATGTCGAAAGAATGAGTCAGCATTCAGTAGTGTGCAAAACAGTTGAGCCAACCCTACTTTATTTCTATTTTGCTAGAAAAATGGGGAACGTGTATCACAGTTTATTATAACATATGCAACCATGTATGGAGTTACAGTATATAAGGCAAAAACAAAGCTTGAAACTCAGTATTTGGCATGACCACCCTTAATTCTACAACACAACCTAAACTGCTTAGCCAAACCTTTCCCATCCTTTTTGACAAGATTCCCAACACCCCAGGATGCAATGCAGTGCCTTAAAAACCAAAATGGCACACTCTGAGAATGATAAGTTATGAGGATGGGACTGAAAATGAGTGAAAAAGCAGTGAATTTCTAAAGAAAAACTCTAAAATACCCAGAGAAAAGCTGGAAAAAAGCCAATAAAAAACCAATAAAAAGTGTCCTAAATCACTCAGTCACTAGTTTCAGGTCTAACTGAATAAAACAAATTATTTGAGTGAAAAAGGAGGATAAAGCCGGTTTTGCTTTGCCGTGTCATCCACAAGCCACCTGGTTTTTCAGTCGGATCCAGATTGTTTGATTCCAAAGCGCCATAATGGTGAGGGCTAAAGTCCTCAGCTTGAGGCTTCATAGCGAGACCTCACTTTCTAATAGGTGATGCTGCTATGTCCTACTGCTATGTCCATCTTTTATATTTAGTTTATGTGCACAACAGTCTGTTGGTAAAGGTTGTTAGTTTCTCTTTGGCTTTGGTTATGTAGAGCTGAGCAGCAGAATTTTAGATTGTATGAAATGGCTGTGTGCAGCAGTTTATGAGAATCAGTGACTCAAACATATCATCGTACTGTAAGAAGAAAACAACATTTTGCTTTGGGTCCTCACAGTGTCTGAGCTTTTGTACATTAATTCAGCAGTTTGGCTCCATATTTAGAGTTTCAAGCATAATAGACTACATTCAGGTAATTAAAGGCTTACATGAACTAAAATGTTTGTTCTGAGGAGCTTCTGATGTTGGGCTTGTGTCAAACAATTTCATTCTACGCTATAAGGCTGCAGTAAGTGGGTTTTATGTACTGACTACATTGCGGTGGACAAAATAACAGAAAACTTAGAATTCATTGTCAATTCAGTGACCCTTATCTGGTATGTTTTGGAGGTTATTTTGTTTTTTTACCATAGTGAAAATGTGAGTAGCATCCATTCAACCTTTTCCTGTTGCAAAGTATTCATTCTATTTTGTCTCCCTGCGTTTTCCATGTGTTTCTTTTCATTTACAGTTGCTGCAGCCAGACATAGAAACATCTCATATAGAAATTAAATGAAATTAAATGAAGACTACACCCAGAAATGCTTTGTATTGTCTTGCCACACTGTGTTACCTGCAGTGCCTCATAGGGGAAACTTTCCCTGCATGCCAAGTGATGCACACTTGCACCAAAGTTTGAAGGGTTTTTCCTTCACCTATGCACCACCTCGCTACCAGATTCCATGATATTCAGAGATGTAGTTTCACATTATTTTGAACAACAGCAGCACTTGCTTTGACAAACGAAATGTATTATATATATGGCTGAATACATCTTACTTAAGTACTGTTCTAAAATGAAATTATCACTATTATCACTCTTTGCATTTCATGCAACTTTAAAATTTTACCCTACTATGTTTCAAATAGAATTTGTTTTTAGCCACAAGGAGGCTGAGAAGTGTCAAAATGGATATTTACCAATGAGGTTACAGGTTATTAAACAGTAATAGTGGTGGCTGTTTATTTTGCTGAAAGCTGTCCACCCTTTAATTCGGTCTGTCTGTTGTGCTGAGCAGTCTGAAGGGTTTGACCACACAGGGTCATTATTTCTGAATATAGTTTTCATTTAATCAGCATGTGGGTAAGAATTTCAACTGGTTCTTTATTTCTCAGTTGTGCCATGAATAAACTCTTCTTTATTTTTCACTGCAGGTGCCAGAATCGAGGAGTTTCTTTTTGAAAAACTGGACTGGAAGGTGCCGTCCAGGGTTACTAATGCAGAGCTGCTGGGTCAGTATATGCAGGATGCAGCAAAAGAGTTTGATCTTGGAATGCCATATGGTGAGTATAAAAACTCCCAACAAACAAAGTCTTAGGAGTTAATAAAAAAAAAATGAGTGAGTTAATTATTGATTTAATTCTGTATCAGGAAAAACAACTGGAGGTGGCCCAGAGTTCTAATGATAAATAAATCTATTTGTCATATTTCTCCCATACTGGCTTTTCTTTATTGGCTTCCTGTTAAATCCAGAATTAAATTTGAAATTCTTCTACTCGCAAACAAAGTCTTGAATAAGCAGGTCCAGTCATATGTGAAAGACATTATAATACCGATAGAGCATTTTAGAGCTCTATTTGTACAAGCTACAGACTTGTGGTTGCTAGAGTTTTTAAAAGTGGAATGGGGGGCAGAACTTTGAGGTATGAAAAACCTGGCTTTCCTGTGGAACCAGGCCAGGTCTCCGTGTTTTGGAGACAAACACCCTCTCTAATTTTGAGATTAGACTTTAAACTTTACCTTTTGATAACTCCAAAAAGGTTGATTCTGTTCACTAGTAACGTAGTGTTTTCAGTGGGAGAAAGGTTTCGTCACTCATCCAAGTGACTTCTACAGTCTCAGCTGACTGCAGGTTTCCCCAACCTTATAAACAGTACATTTGCACAATGACTGAAACTAGCAGCACTGAATGAACAATGGGCTGTGAGGTCAGTTTGATCATTAATATGCAAATTCTCATGACCATTGATCAACAACTACTGATCAAAGCCCACTGATCAATGGCCTTGAGTACCATTCACAGAGAGTTGGGGAATGGCTGCAATCACAGCATTGTGAGATGGCGATAGATGTACCCTTAGGCCCCCTCGTCGATTCAGAGATAGTCTTTCCTTGACTTGTGTACATCCTCATCATTGAAAGAGTGTCAACTGGCCTGTAGGTGTAAATAGGCTGCAGAGTCCTGGCCTGACAAGGTGAATCTTGTGTGTTGTGCCATCCGCTTTACCAGAGGTTGTTTGGTTTCCCCACTGTATAAATCCTAGCAATCCTCCTGGCACTTAACAGCGTACACTACATAACTCTGTTTGTGTCGGGGGAACAGATCCTTGGGGTGGACCAATTTTTGGCGCAGCAATTTTTAAAGTTTAAAAGCCACAGAGACGCGGTGTTAAGAAAAAATGCGTCTCAACTGTTCCGATACTCCTGACACATACGGGATCACTACGGGTTTTTCATTTAGGCAGCAGTTGTCCTTCTCTCCTTGATTGGCTGGAGCTTTCTTTAGGCGCCTGCCCAGCTTTCACAGCCCATTGTTCAGTGGGCTAGTTTCAGTCCACTGAAACTAGTTTCAGTCATTGTGCAAATGTTCTCTTTATAAGGTTGGGGAAACCTGCAGTCAGCTGAGACTGAAGAAGTCACTCGGATGAGTGATGGAACCTTTCCCCCCTTTAAAACGCTACATCCAGATGAACAGAATCAACCTTTTGGGATTTCCTTACCTGGGTGATTGAGCATGAAGACACCTTTTGATAACATTTATCAAGATGTTGGGTCAGGTGACTCTGAACCTTCTGTTAGTTATGACACTGAATAGAATAGAATAGAATTCAACTTTATTGTCATTGCACATGCACAGGTACAGGGCAATGAAATGCAGTTTGCATCCATCCAGAAGTGCTTTAGTGATATAGATATATTACAATATATATTAGCAATAATATAGATATGTGAGTATATTACAGAAATGGGTCTATTATGGTATGTTATAATGTACACGGTATGAAGTATGTTGTGAATATTCTATAACTATAAGTATGTACAGGCTGTAGTGAGTACAAGCTATGTACAGGCTATGAACAGGATATAAATATGAAAAACTATACAGAATATGAAATAAATAACTTTACAGAATCTGAGATATACAGCTATACAGAAATGGGAACTATGCAAGTTGTAAACAGTTGTAGGATTAAAGATTATCGAATGTACAGAATGATTATTTACACAGAGCTATACAGTAGTGCAGTTAAGATAAGTGAGGGTGTAGATAGTTTCTACAGAGGCTATATAAAGTGCTAGTGGTTGTGAGTGGTGGTTCAGTCCATGTTATTATTGTGTGTTTGAGGGTACAGTTGTCCATTGTGATTGTGTGTATGTTCAGTCCATGAGTTTAACGTGGGTCAGATGTCAGGAGGCAGAGTTCAGGAGTCTGACAGCTGTGACACTGTAAACTCAAGCTGTCCCCATGATGCACTGTATGTTTTCTTCTGCTTGTTTTACATTTTGTCTTGCCTCTCCCATAGTGTGTGTTCTATCCTGTCTCATTATGCTCTCTTATTGGTTTTCTCTTTCCCCTCACCCCCAACCTGTCGGGGCAGATGGCTGCCCTGCAAACCTGGTTCTGCCTTCCTGTTAAAAGCGAGTTATAACTTCCTTCTCCTGCATGGCTGGAGAAGGAAGTTTCATTTGGTTCACGTTTGGTTCACGTTTCATTTGGTTTCATTTGGTTCACGTTTTCAGAATACTGTAGAGTCTTTACCTTACAAGTGCATTGAAGCGACTTTTGTTATTTGTATATGTTGGTATTAGCTTACATGGATATAGCCAACATTCTGCCAAAATGGCAAATATGCATCGGGAAGAGTTGAAGCAAGTAATTCTTGCAAGCATGATGTAACTAGAATAATTCAATACTGAGAGAGTAAGAATATAGTGCTCTGAAAAAAGTGAAACCAATAAGGAGATTACTTTATCCGTTCTCTTGCTAACAAAAATTTGTTAATTTCCAGAAGTTTCTGTTCTGCTGGAGGTAGTTTTTTCTGAGTTGTCTTTCTATGTATAGAAAGACATAGAAAGAAAATACATATTTGTCTTGCATAACTCTCTGTTCTGTCACCATGTAGGTCACTCTGCTGCATAATACAGGCATATGTGTCAGATCATGATCCCTGTGATCATGTCCCTGTGTGGAAATCTAAGAATCAATACTGCTTTGAATGAGCTAGTCTGTGCACCTCATTCTGTTGCTGCATCAATAGTCAGGGCCAAATGTGACCAGTGTCACAGAGGAGGAATTCCAGGTCTCAAAAAAATCAATAGGAGAATGAGATTTATGCAGGAGCACTTAACTTATCATTTAGATCTCCTTCCCAGACATTTAGAGTGAAACTCCCAAGAAGTTATTTGTTGTATCCCCTGGACAGAGCAAAGAAGACAAGGGACTTGGTATTGGAATGAAGAAGTACAGGACAGTATTAAAAGGAAGAAGTCAGCAAACAAGTGGCATGAAAATAGACAGGAATATTTGGAGGCTAGGTGTAAAGCCAAAAAAGGGCTTATAGTAAACTGTATGTGACGAAGGACAAAGGACTTGTATCGATTGGATAGCCAGAGAGATAAAGCACAGAGATGGAAATGTATCAAGGAGTAAAGCGTGTGTTGAGAAGATGGAACATGGAAAATGAGAGAAGGAAAGTTTGTGAATCAGGAAGCGTAAAGAATTAGTAAGAAGGGCAAGGCAGCTATTTAAATGTTGAAGCGTGGAAAGGCGATTGGTCCAGTGACATACATGTGGGGGTATGGAGATGTCTAGGAGAGAAGACAGTGGGCAGCCTAAGAAATAGAGAAGTGTACCGATTTTCAAAAACAAGGGTGATGTGAAGAGCTATTGTAATGTCAAAGGGATAAAGCTGCGTCATCTATATAATTGGGGTATGGGGAAGAGTTGTTGAAGCTAGATTAAGAAGACAGGTGATGATCAGTGAGCAGCAGTATGGCTTCATGCCAAGAAAGAGCGCTACAGATGCAATGTTGCCTTTGAGAGTTTTGATGGAGAACTACAGAGAAGGTCAGAAGGCGTTGCACTGTGTCTATATGCAGATCAGGCAGGAGTCTCTGTGAACTATTATGTTTGCAGGACTATGACGTTTGTTTGTGATCTGTAGTGAGAGTTGGAGCAGGTGGAGGTATGAGGACAATCAGTAGAATCAGTACAGAATACATGTGTATGAATGAGAGGGAGGCAGGGGTAACAGTGAAGCTGCAAGAAGCACATGATGAATGTAGATGAGTTTAAATGCTGTCCGAAGCAATGGACAGTGTACATGAAAGGTGAAGAAGACAGTGCGGGTAGAGTGGATGGACATACATGTCAGGGCTGATCCGTGACAGAAAGATGGCAAGAGTGAAAAAGAAGGTTTAGAAGATGGTTTGATTGGATTTCCGGATTTCATGAGCTTTAACATGAAAAGTTTCCAAAATGTATACTGTAGGTAGAACAGCACAACATGTTTTTCACATTGTGTGATGTCTCATATATATGTGTTAAGGGAAAATTGTACTTAGTAGTCAGTATAAGCTTTTAATGATATAAGTTTACATGTGATAGAATACTGCATGATGACCTTTTCCCTGCTTAGAACTGATTGTTCTTTATGAAACGTGTTCTGATATTTGTATCTGAATCTTCCCACAGCGTCAGTAAGAAGTCAAACAAGCAGATCTGACCTCACACACACACACACACACACACACACACACACACACACACACACACACACAGTGGCTTGCAAAAGTATTCGGCCCCCTTGAACTTTCCCACATTTTGTCACATTACAGCCACAAACATGAATCAATTTTATTGGAATTCCACGTGAAAGACCAATATCACATACGCACATGCTCACGTCACTGAACAAATGTATTCATTTTTCTTGTGTATAAATAAAGACAATTGCAAGAACAGAGCGCGCATTTCACAGGGCCCCCACTCTGATTTGAGCGCTCTGCGAAACGCCCTTGCAAGTTAAAATTGCAGCGTCTGTGTGTGTTTTCTCCTCTTAGACTCTCAGCTGAAGAAGTGTCATTTAGAATAAATCTCTTGACAATATGAAATGGATTCTTGTATATAATATTTTTTCTGCTAAAGTTGTTAAATCAACAGATACCTTGATATATCACATAAATCTATAAAACAAATACATAAAAAACAACTACAAAATTATGCCAAGCTAAATGAAGGATGCTACTTCCGAACTCATGTAACTGCATAATGGAATATCTGATTGGTCCCAAATTGGATATGACAGTTGACACTGGCTTTAGCTGTGTGTCTGAAAAAACTTCTGCAAATAAATATAATCATCACTACCCATTTGAGCATTACAGTGTACTGTAGGTAGGTCTGGCTGTGGTTTGTCCACGTGGTGTTGCTGCAGCACAGAAAAAGCTGCTGCTGCTGCGAGGGCATAATCAATGCCAAACACCATGCTGCCTCATTAATTTCAAATGGATTAAAGCAGACAAACAGAACAGAAGTATAGTAGTTAGGATTCATGAATGTTTTCCTTGAGCTGTTAACAGCACACTTATAAAATCATCGCAATAATACACACTGAAGGAAAGGCATGAAAAGGTAACGTAAATGCCATCACCTCATTTTTTACTGGAACTGTAATTGTGGAAACAATAATTTCTTTGTTCTAAACTTAAATTTTATAGTTTAATCCATTTTATTCTGCTGCAACCAGATGCAAGTGTGCAAAGGCTACACTAGCATGTGCACATGGGCATGCCATGACATTCATTCAAAAAAGTTTCAATTCTCTCTTCTTTACCAATGCTATGGTGTGCTTACAGCATGGTGGGAGTCTTTTTGGTGAGTAGATCTAATGTGTTTCTTCCAGGGAACACTTTGGAGAAGGTGGGGGAGTGTGAGAAAAGATTAGGAGAAGCAGAGAAGGAGTTCCTCCAGACGTCAGCCATCAGCTTTCTTACGCCTCTCAGGAACTTTCTGGAAGGAGACTGGAGAACTATTTCAGTGAGTCTGGAATATCACATCTATTCCAATGTTGTTTGAGTCATACTTCCAATATACACAATATACCACACACTGTATCACGACAAAGTGATTCTGTGATACGCAGTATGTTGCAAGACAATAATGTACAATACATCTTGATATCAGTATAACTGAAAAAAGAAAAATCTCTATGAACATGTCAAAAAACATTATGTATGCCATTGGTGTGTGTATCTGTGTATTAACTTTATTATTCAATTTATTAGCTCTTCAATGTACTTTACTTATTGTCTGCTGTGTCAGCTATGTTCACATCTGCGAGTTCTTTATTTTTCTTGATAGTGAGCTTTTGTTCATTTGTCCCCTCACTGAGTAAGAAGGAATCATGAAGAAATTATATTTATCCAGTGAATCACTAACCTATTGCAAAAGAGAGCAAAATGATATAGACCGTATATAAAAGATGGACGAACTTCCTGAAGCCAACATGGAAGTTCCAGAAGGGATGAACTCCTCTGGGGGGAAAAGACATTTCATCTCACCTGATGGGATTATGGTCTCAATCGCTAGTTTCAAGTCTTATTGAAAACATCAGTGTTTGTTTGTTTTTTTGGTAAATTGTGGTACTAATTCCTGTGGCGAATTTCCGTAAAGAAATGTTATGTTTTCAGAATGAGTTGGTGAAAGCTGAGTCATTAAGCAGACCTCATGTCCACTACTTCAGAAGTGCTGCTGCACACCTGAGCTGTGGGTTAGAGAGATGTCAGGAGGATCTGCAAACTGAGGCCACTTGCATCACAGAATATTGCACAATCATCATGACCTTGGAACGTTACTTGATTCAAAATGCAAGCTTTCTTGCCACTGTCTGTAAATGAATATGACCTTGAATGTGACTTAAAGAAAGGTGACAAAAACAGGATGAATGTCTGATGAGCTTGCCACTCCTGCTTCTCACCAGCGACTTGTTGGAAGGCTCCTGTACATCAGAGCTGCTAGATACCATGCGGGGTCTGCTTATGATGCTTGTATTTTCTCCACTTGATATTGCTTAAGATTAGAAACAATGAAGACAAAATTAGGAAGGCTAATTAACCTCAAGTAGTATTTTACCTTGCCAAAAACCAAAGTCATGTCACTGCATAGAGACAGTTTAGCTTTAAAAGATACTTTTAAACATACATCAGCCAGTATGTTTAAATACTGTTTTTCACTGTTTACAAACCGCCAGTGAGCAATCGAGTGTTTTCCTTGTAACATATGAGCAAACCAGCAGAGGTCAGCATTGTTGTTGTTTCTATGTTGTCTGACACCACAGCATGTATTAAATGTTACATGTCCCAGTAAGTTAGTAGCCTTATAACCTGCTTGAACTATAAACGTTGCTTTTTTTGTTAACTTTTGTGATTAGGACTAAATCAGATGAATCCCTTAGCTTTGCTGCTACAGGCTGCTGGAAGACTTCCCATGATGCATTCAGCATTTCTCATTCACTCCCTGCTTTTACTATGCATGTATTTAAATGCTACTTCTGCATGTCATTAATGTTTGCCTGCTGCTTAGTTTGTGTTTTGTCCTTGTTACGGTATAGAAAGAACGTCGCCTTCTGGAGAATCTTCGCCTGGACCTTGATGCCTGTAAAACACGAGTGAAGAAGGCAAAGGTGGCTGAAGCAAAGGCCGCGGTGAGTTCATAAGCGGCTCACAATCAAATTCCCACACGCATTACCTCAATAATTCAGATGATTAATCTTTGGCGATGCTTGGATTAACCATAACTAACTGTTTATGCATTCTTTGCAGTGCGAAGGGGAAGTGAGTATTGAGGACATGTCTTTTAAACTCTTGGATGCACGTCTTGGGTTGTTTTTCTTGTCATTCTTGCTTTGGCTCGATTTAATTTTCTGCTGTTACTGCAGGTTTTACTGTTAATAAGTGAAGTTTTCACAGACAAGGCTTGACTATTACATTACGACGAAATGTGGCGATTAGTCAAATTTGGCAAACTGTGTTAATTGAAAGCAACTCACACAGTGTCATTTACCATTTAGTATCTCACCTGGGGGGCCCTCTGCATGGATTCTATATGTGTAGTTTTTATGATTTGGTCGTTGATATCTTGGTTTTTCACAGCAGATATATGATTGGCTGTCAAGGCAAGCTACTTGGGAGCAGATTTATTTAACATAAACAAGACTTAATGACTGTCTTAAACTCACTGTTGACCATGACACAATTCAGGAACTGAGAACATTGCACAGTCCCTCTTTAGCATTCCCTGACTCAGTTATTGCAACCTATTAGGCAGGAAATACAGAAGGCACACCACAAGACCACAAAAACAGTGGGAATGTTCAATGAGCTGACTTTGCCGGAAATAAAGTCAGCACTCCTGCTTCCTGGCAGCGTGGAAGGAATGCTCGCTTCCGCGATGAACAATGTATTCAGTTCATAAAGGGTAAATGTGAGGTTTTTTTTCAATTCAGCCTGCATCCCTTTTTTAAAAGAACATTAGTTGCCCTCTTTTGTATAAACTAACAAATCAGCTAAATAAATAAATAACATACCTGAATTTCTTTGTATTTTCCTTTAGTTGTTGTTCTAATGTCCTTAGTGTGCTGCTTCTTTGATCATTAAGTGAATCAGTATTATCAGGATTACACGATCCTGGATCATCAAGGGACCTTGGCTTTCTTAAGCAGAGTATGGAGAATGCATCCCTGGTTAATATTGCAGTGACTTTTCTTTACAAATATCTTAACTTAGTGCTCATTTTCACTGAAGATTGAGAATATTTTCATGGACACACAGATAGATACTGTGTATTGATGGAGATCTCTATTTTGTCCCTACGGCCTCTAGGACTGTGTTCAATTTCCTAGCCAAGCATCCATACAGTACATATATATATATATATATATATGTACAGGGAGATGTAGGATCTGTCTCTGTCACTGCCACCTTTCTCAGCACTGGGGTCTGAGCCCTATTTATGTGCCTGTGTGTATAGACCTCTGATGCCACAAACACATGCCTTTGGATGCCCAGCACTTGCTGAACAATATGGCAGCCACAGTGATTCATAGTTCAAATGAACAACAGTAACCGGTACAGCATCTGTGTATATGTCTGTCAATAGGCATCAGAAAATGTACTTGGATATTCATGAAGTCCTTACAAGCATGTGTTCTTAACGAGCTGATTATATATTACTGCAAAGATAGGCATGTTCTTACTGTAAAACTGTAACCTTTGTGGCACACAGAGCCACTCTGCAAAAGGAATCAGGCTGCATCCAGATGCCTCACTAAATGCCACTACTGCTCTCAGTTAAACCTAATTAATGATATGAAACAAGTACAAAAACATCTTCTGCTACTTTCCCCTTCATAGTTAGTGGCAGACCCTTGTAGTTGATAACCTCTCTTGAAGCTTGTTTTTGTTTTTCACTGTTAAACAGGACTTTTGTTGCACTTTTATCCTTCATTTTCAGTAACTTTTGCAACCAGAATGCATGTTAGCATGCGTATGAATAAATAAAAAATATGTCAGTGTTCCGTTTAAAGAAATGTTGACAAATGTTAATCACCAGCAAACTGTCACACTTCTGCAATTATTATGAGTGCTGTGCTTTTCTGATTGTAATTTGGAGGAATTCTTTTTAGTAGCAGTGCCTTGTTTACACTGAGTAAGCAACAACAGCAAAAAAAACAACTGTACTGTTTCTGTAGACAGCTCCAGATTTTCAGGAAACCAGACCTCGCAACTATGTGCTTTCTGCAAGTGCCTCTGCGGTAAGAAGACAATCTTGCTTTATTAAATACTGATGAGAAAAATAACACAAACCTATGTCATTATGCGATACTTTTTCATCTTCTGTTTGTCAAGTTGATCTTTCACTCTTATGACCAATGCATAGTTCACTGACTTTTTATGCTTCATAATTAAACTTAAGGCAATTCAGAAATCGATATACTTTGTCATGCTGGCAAGTAGTTCAGGTAGCTGTGAACCTATGCTTCATTAATGTTTGACTGGAGGTGTGTCAGTCCGGTAAGAATGTTTATTACCCGTAATCATTACTGGTGGCAGTTTGCATAGCATCCTTATGTGTCATATCACTGTATTATGTATTGTGAATGATTGTTGTCATACCATTGATAACAAACGTCCCACATCCTAGAGTGATGTTGTTCATTGGTTTAAATCTAGCAGTCTGTCACTGCCTTTACTTTTGAGCAATGCCAAACCACACCTGCTGGGTGTGACTAAAAGTGTGTGTGTGTATGTGTGTGTGTGTGTGTGTGTGTGTGTGTGTGTGTGTGTGTGTGTGTGTGTGTGTGTGTGTACCGGTTTTTCCCATCTGGTGGGGACCAAAATCCAGGTCACCATGGGGTTGAAGGCAAGGCATTTTTCACGCTCAAAATGTGGTTTTAGTGTCAGGGTTACAATTGGGTTATCGTTAGGTTTAGGGTAAGGGTCAGGGGTACACATTAATTTTTGATGATAGAATTAGGCTAAGCGGCTAGGGAAAGCATGTCAATGAGATGTCCCGACGAGGATAGCAACACCAGACGTGTGTGTGTGTGTGTGTGTGTGTGTGTGTGTGTGTGTGTGTTATATCAGTTTCAAAATTCATAAATATGAATATTTATTCAGTGTCAAGATTTCAGAGTTTAAAAACATCTAATACAGATAATTCAGGTAACATTTTGACAATATGCACAGAATTAAATGTCTTTTTTAATATTAAAATATTTAAACTAAGATCATAGATGTGTTTTTAGTATCAGAGTGAGAATGAGTATCAGAATTTAGAATGAGATTTAGTTCTAAAAAAGCAATAACTAGAAATATTGTTTCAACATTTCTTGGTTTATTTTTTTTTACTACTTTTCAATTAAATGTAGAGTTAACATTGTGTAGTTTACATTTTAAACAGTGTGTTAACCTTTGTAAAAACAGGGTGGTAGGTTTTATTTAGTAACGACCTCAGGTGCTGGTTCTAGGTGACCATGGTGAAGTTATTCTAGGATTTTCATGTTATAACTAAATTTTCTCTTCTTATGCCACATGTTTTTGGCCCATCAGCTCTGGACCGAGGAAGTGGAGAAAGTAAGTATGATTGTGTGTGAGTTGTGTACTTTGTCGATTGTCTGTCTGGTCGTTAGATTGAGATACCTGTGCCTTGAGATATTGTGCCTTAAACAAACGTGCTTGTTTTCAACGGGCCACGATTTAAGGTGACTCTTAAACTTAATTACCATAGACCTCCTACCAGCTTTTACTCTTCTCAGAGCACATAGTGTCAAACGCTGTACATCCCAGCAATGCAAAAGAATTAATGTCATTTGGGTGAATGAAGCTGGAGCGTTTGTCTTCTGAGGACTGTAGGATATGAAAAGTAGGGGTGGGTTTTGATTATTGATTTATCAATTAAAATCGATTCTAGCTTGGATAACGTGATATCAACTCATTAAAATCCTGAATCGATTTTTTAATGTAAATTTATTTTGCCCGAAACACCAGAATCTCAGGTGAAACCTCTCAAAAACAACCACCAAACAGCTAAAACAGTAAATGAGAGCAGGTACACGGATTCTGCACAAAGACGCAAACACAAAGCGCGGATCCGCCGACGGATCAGAACCAGTGAGACGTCGCCTTTCTCACCTGACGGCATGGACACGGTCGGGGTTGAAAGCCAACAGCTCACTGATTCTGATGTTTTGCCGGGTCCGTGCTTTGTGTTTACTCCCTTTTTGCGCTAGATTCTGAGCTGTAGGTTTTTATCTCTCTCCAAACAATATTGACTGAACCAGCAGCAAAAGAAGATCCAAACTATGCTTCACATAAACATCGTCATGGATTCCCTCTTACTTTTGCTGTTTTGCTTCCACCATGATAAAATCACACTTCATGCACAGCTCTCCCTCTCTCTCTCTCAGTATACTTCAAGAACAGTTTCCCGTCTAAAAATCTGTTTTCTGCATTATTCACTTGCGCACAAGTCTACCGTTGTTTACAGTGCTGTCGGACGCTGTTTTTTTCCTTTTACTTACTTCTGAAAAGAAAACCTCATTTCTGCTGTTGAATAGTCTACCGAACAAATTTAAACTTTTTAAAATTATGCAAAATTGCAAAACGTTTAGCCTGGTCTCTAATAAAACTTCTGTAACTTTGCTCTGCTTCACTTCAGCAGCATCAGGTAATGTTCATATGTTGATTAATTGTTTTCTTTCGTTTTTGAGCTACTGCAAAATATTTTTATAAAATCTCTGCCCAGGAAAATCACCTTCATGTTTTTCTGTGTTTCTCAGCTACTTTGACACAAAGGCATCTGTTGTGATGCTTACACCTTTGATAAAGTCTCACAAGTGTTAGCTTTCTTTTTATAGATATAAATATATGGAAATGTACTGATGCATGATCTGAATTATAATATTTCTGACTGTCTGAGGCAAAATTTCCCCGATTCGAATCGAATCGTGGATCGAATCGATTCAGAACCTTGTGAATCGGAATCGAATCGATTCTAGAAATCGGTGACGATACCCAGCCCTAATGAAAAGGTTTAAGACTCTTGACTTACTTAATAATTATAGAATAATCACTGTATAACTATTGTTTTTATTATTTCAGGCTGAACATGAGCTCCGAATAGCCCAAACAGAGTTTGATCGCCAAGCAGAGGTCACACGATTGCTTTTGGAGGGCATCAGTAGTACGCATGTATGTGAGTCACACCCACAGCCTCGACTTCTATCAGCTCCAGCCACACACAACCTTGACATTGAACTTTCAAAAGAAAAAGTAACTTTGTGTAACCATAGATGGCAATAGTCAAACACTTCACTGAGCTCTTCTCTGTAAACATTAAATATTAATTACAAAGTAAATACAGTACAGGTTTTTTTTTCTCTCGCCTAAGATTAGAGAATAGCTTTGCTCAGACTACATATAGATATATAGTACACACACTACCAGTCAAAAGTTTGGACACACAATCTCAATTAATGGTTTTTCAATTTTAGATTTTAGATTCTTCCAAATAGCCACCCTTTGCCTTGATTGCTGCTTTGCAAACTCTTGGCATTGTCTTAATGAGCTTCATAAGGTAGTCATCTGAAATGGTTTTCCAACGGTTCCCAGACATGCTGAGCACTTGTTTGCCTTTCACTGTGCCTTCACTCTGCGGTCTATCTCATACCAAACCATCTTGACTGGGTTTAGGTCAGGTGACTGTGGAGGCCATCTGGTGCAGCACTCCATCACTCTCCTTCTTGGTCAGATAGCCCTTACACAGCCTGGAGGTGTGTTTGGGGTCATTGTGCTGTTGAAAAATAAATGATAATCTAACGAAACACAAACAGGATGGGGTGGCTCTCATCCTCTCAGTCCTGCAGGAAGTGCAGCGGAGGCGCCGCCCAGAGGGGAGCCATTGAAATGCGGGGTGAAGAATATGAGAGGGGTCATTGATGATTTTGGCTGCCTGTCTTATGGACCTGTTGGCTGAAAACCTGTGCAAGAGTTCTGACTTGCAGGCCAATGATTTTAGAGCACACTGATGCAGTGTGCTGCGGTCTGTTCCTGTTCTGAAAGCTGACGGAGTGGAACCAGCAGGTAATGGAGATGGTCATGATGCTTTGCAGGAAGGCATAGTAAAACATCATCACGATGGGTGTGCTGACTCCAAAGGAGTTGAGTTTCCTAAGGAGGTATAACCGTTGGTGGCACCTCCTGAGAATCTCCTCTGTGTTGGCAGAGAATTTCAGGAGGTTGTCAAAGATGGTTCCCAGGTATTTGTACTCCTCAACTTCCTCCACTGGCTTCCCATGGATGGTGGTGGTGACTGAAGCAGCCAGATCCCTCTGCCTACTGGAGAAGGTCACCACCATCTCTTTGGTTTTGCTCACGTTCAGTTCAAGTTTGGAGCTGTCACACCACTCTAAAAACTCCTGAAGACCGGGCCCATGGTGTTGTGAGGGGCCGGATGGGATGGCACGTCGCTGCAGGATGCTGTGGTAGCCATGCTGGTTCAGTGTACCTTCGGTTTTGAATAAATCCCCATTAGTGTCACCAGCAAAGCACCCCCACACCATCACACCTCCTCCTTCATGCTTCAAGGTGGGAACCATGCTTGTGGAGTCCATCAGTTCACTTTTTCTGCGTCGCACAACGACACAGCGGGTGGATCCAAAATCTTAAATTTAGACTCATCAGACCAAAGCACAGATTTCCACTGGTCTGTTGTCCATTCCTTGTGTTTCTTGGCTCAAACAAATCTCTTTTGTTTGTTGCTTTTCCTTAGTACTGGTTTCTTAGCAGCTATTTGACCATAAAGGCTGATTCACACAGTCTCCTCTGAACAGTTGATGTAGAGATGTGTCTGCTTCTGGAACTCTGTGTGACATTTATATACAGGGAGTGCAGAATTATTAGGCAAGTTGTATTTTTGAGGAATAATTTTATTATTGAACAACAACCATGTTCTCAATGAACCCAAAAAACTCATTAATATCAAAGCTGAATGTTTTTGGAAGTAGTTTTTAGTTTGTTTTTAGTTTTAGCTATTTTAGGGGGATATCTGTGTGTGCAGGTGACTATTACTGTGCATAATTATTAGGCAACTTAACAAAAAACAAATATATACCCATTTCAATTATTTATTTTTACCAGTGACACCAATATAACATCTCCACATTCACAAATATACATTTCTGACATTCAAAAACAAAACAAAAACAAATCAGCGACCAATATAGCCACCTTTCTTTGCAAGGACACTCAAAAGCCTGCCATCCATGGATTCTGTCAGTGTTTTGATCTGTTCACCATCAACATTGTGTGCAGCAGCAACCACAGCCTCCCAGACACTGTTCAGAGAGATGTACTGTTTTCCCTCCTTGTAAATCTCACATTTGATGATGGACCACAGGCTCTCAATGCGGTTCAGATCAGGTGAAGAAGGAGGCCATGTCATTAGTTTTTCTTCTTTTATACCCTTTCTTGCCAGCCACGCTGTGGAGTACTTGGACGCGTGTGATGGAGCATTGTCCTGCATGAAAATCATGTTTTTCTTGAAGGATGCAGACTTCTTCCTGTACCACTGCTTGAAGAAGGTGTCTTCCAGAAACTGGCAGTAGGACTGGGAGTTGAGCTTGACTCCATCCTCAACCCAAAAAGGCCCCACAAGCTCATCTTTGATGATACCAGCCCAAACCAGTACTCTGATGTGCTCAGTCACCAAAGAGAAGGGTGGCTCAGGAACCATAGATAGATGGATAATTGTATATTAAATATTGTTTTCACACATTGTGGTAGAGGTTTTATCAGTGTAAAAAAATCCAATCACATCGTTGTGGTCCTTTAAGAATGACTGCTGATTCTTATTTTCAGGTGAATCATTTGCGCTGCCTGCATGAATTTGTGGAGGCCCAAGCAGCTTATTACAAGCAGTGTCACCTCCACATGCAGGAGCTACAGAAAGAGCTGGGAAGGTGAGAGTAAAATGGGGGGTGATGTGGGTGGATGGTTTGATTCATTCAGCTTCGTGCTTGGTGAGAATTGATAGCCTGTATCCTTTATACCCCAAGCCTGAAGTTGTAATGCCAAACACTTCGGTTAACACAATGACACAACGATCTACTCATAACTGATTAAAAACAGATAACAATATAGTTCTTAAAATATATAAACTAATAACTAATACAATTACACTGTAGCAGTTTCTACGAACCATGTCCAACATAGGACAACTAGGCAACTGGTATAACCCTTATCAAGCCTTATCATGCTTTTTCCCGTGGCGTTGGAGAAGCACTTTTTATTTAACTTCACTAGTATACTAAGAACCTTTATCCTGCTGCTCTTCACCTAACCACCGGACTGCAGTAGCTCTTTATCTTGTCATTCTTCCCTGCAATATTCTGTGTTACTCAAAATGGTAAAGATTGGCATCCTCTATGTAACATTTTATGATCCACATTTTATGATTTACAACAATGGATAAAGTAAAATTAAGAATAAAAAGTCTAAATGCAATCATAGAATGGCATAATTAATCATATTTTTTTTCACCTTTCACCCTTTTGTTGCTTTGTGTTCATGTTAGACGACTCTGCAACACCATGATGATTTCTCTTGGAGTAGTTTCTGCATTCCATTGTGCATTTCTATTTTGGCTGAAAATCTACAAAAAGCTACTTATTTGGCACTGCTGAGTGCCAAAAGCCATAATTAAAAAATATTATACATTTTTCAACATGCATACAAATATTGTATTTTTTTTCACTTTGCATGCATATAATATATTGTATGCATTGCTTCAAGTTATAGCAGTGTAGATGCAGAAAAAGCTGTTTATTTAGTTTTTTAAACAAAGTTTTGCCCATTTTTTATTATTTTAGTTTATTAGTGTTCTACATGTTCTGGATATTCAGACCATCACATCTACCTCTCCCCCCCAGGCTTCCTAATGCTTTCGCACTGAACTCAACAAACGCCATTGCTACTCCCAGTATGGTGACAGAAGGCAGCAGCAGCCCAGTGGAAACTGACACCCTTAAGATCGAAGAAGTTCAAGCACCAGCTACAGGAACCCGCAAAGCCAGAGTCCTTTATGATTACGATGCAGCGGATTCCAGTGAGCTCTCCCTTCTGGCTGACGAGGTGAGGTTTCATCATCAGCCTGGAACTAGGCAGCCAGTATATGGCTGTTGGTCTCTGGCCAGAAATCTCTCCAGGGCTTGGTCTAAACAATAGGCTCTGTCATGTGGCATTTGCTGGTTGTAATTATGTAATGCACTTACACTTTCCCGGATCTTTAATCTTTTGTTTGTGTGTATTTTCTTTTCTGATGATGGAAACAAGTACAACAATCTTGCTGTTCACATGCAGAGACATATACAAATGTACACCCGTTAAAAGTATAAAGATTAAAAAGAAAATCAGCATTCCACTGTAACATTAGTCATGGACATGCCCTATGTGTAAAAGTAATTCCCACCACTCTCCCACGATGCTTTTTTTGGAAAGCTGAGTTCAGTTTCACTAGACACAATCAGGCCTGATTACTGCTGGACCTTAAGAGTCAAGTAATCTGTTACATGGAACCTGTGTGACAGTGTGAAGTTACAAAACCCTAAGGCTCTTGGACTCCAACGAACCACAGTGCGAGCCATCACTCACAACTGAAGAAACCTTGAATCTTCCTGAGAGTGACTGGCCACCAAAATTACTCCAATGTGGCAAAAGCTGTGCAGTCCACATAGAGTGTACTAATGAGTACGGGTAACTGGAAAAACAGGCAGCTGATACAGCCTAAGCAGTTGTATGTAATAAAATAAATTCAAGTAAAAAATAAATTGTGGGGTCTTTTATAGCCAACAACAGAAATATTCATGATTTATAGAACTTTGCATCACAACCTCTGTTGTCCCCTGATGAAAAGCTTTTCTCATAATTGTTTGAAAATTAAATTTAAAGGATGGGAAACATGTATTGGACCTTAATAAGGTACAGCTTATCAGTGATGTTAAGTGATCCATGTAAAAACCACATATTTTAGGTTCCTGTTTTAATTTTGATTTCTAAAACAGATAAAATATGTTCGCAGATATTGTGTTTCAAATGTAGTTTCAAGCTTCATGCAAATTAAAAAGGAGCTAGTGACAAAATCAACAAGAGATGACTTTGATCAACATTGGATAGTTTATAGATTAATTGTAAACAAATTAGGAGTTCAGTTAAAGATGCAGAAAATTTAAACTGAACTCCTGGCATGATGTTGCTATGCTTTTATCCAGATACACTTTGTTCTTTGGAAAGACTGTGCATGACCTTTTTAGTAAACGTTTGCTGAGTTACTAGCATATTTTCATTTCTCAATATCATCATGTCATTCACAGATGATTTAAAAAATAATGCAATCAAATGTCTATCTGAGAAAGCATCCATGTGTTCATTCCAACTCTACAGTGTCAGCAGACACGTAGATACACACAGCATTTAGATTTCAGTCATAACTCTGAGTCAGACAGAGCTGCGCTTTTTAATCACACTCACATATTGAAAGTTTGATCATCTAAAAAAACTGAAACAATTTATGAACACCACAAAGGGGTTTGAGAAATCTCGCCCTGCTGTGGTTTGTATGTCAGCTGTGTCCAGTGTCTCTTTTATATGCTGAATTTAAAACACTTCCTCAACTGATACGCTTGTGCGTCATCAGTTGGTTTCTCCAGTAAGGTTCCTTTTTTCCTCTTCCTTCCTGCTTCTTTCCCCTTGATAAATTTTAGGAACTGAGACATTCATTATATTGTGAGCAGATCTGGATGACCTGTGTAACAAGAATCAGAATCAGAAAGACTTTATTTATCCCCAAGGGGCAATTAACATACAACAGAGCAGCATGACATTGAAGCTAAGGACAGGGCATAAACAGGCAATAAGAGATAGTAAATACACAGAGTATACAGTATATACATAAATAACACAAATATACACAAATGACACAGTTTTGAAATTAAAGTGGCTGAAAGGTGAATAAATGACTGTAAGTGAGGTGGCGGCAGTGTGAAAAGAGTGTAGTTTATGTTTATGGGTTTGGGAAATGGTCTTATTGGCTGAAGTTGAAAAGCAGGGTGGCTTTGGGGACATAGGTGACAAAAGAGACAAAGTAGACAAATTAGAAAAGCTTAACATACCCTGGGTTTGAGTTTCGGAGTAATTATATAAAAGAAATGAAGCCAGGAGAGCATCATGAGTAACTCTGCCTTTGTCCTCACCGGTGGGCAATTAGGAGTTAAGCCCCTTGTGAATAACAAGGGAACTGAAATGGTGTGACTTTTGTTCAATTCAGTTCAATTAAATTTTATTCATATAGAGCCAATAATAATAACCGCCACCGCAAGGCGCTTTATATTGTGAACTTGCATGTGAACAAGCATTTGGTGACCGTGGGAAGGAAAAACTCCCTTTGAACAGGAAGAAGCCTCTGGCAGAACCAGGCTCAGAGAGTAGCACCCAGCTGCCGCAACCAGTTGGTGGGGGGTGAGCAGATTGTCATTGTCCCTGGATCTGGGACCCAGGATTTTGAGTTTTAGGGAAGTTTTTTTTAGTTTCACTCATCACTTCATGGCTCTATATTCTTTGTTGTTGGTGTTTAGCTTTCTGTTATTTCTCAGGGTAGGCTTGATACAACATTTCCTGCCTTTAGTTCTGAGGTTGTCTTTCAACAATCTTTATGTTTATTCTGTGTTTATGCAGGTTTATGGTCCCCTTTTGGTTTTAAGATGGAATTTATATTCAAGTGCAATAGCCTTCTGTTTATGATGTTGTGTTTTATATTCCAGATGAACTCCGAGTCCACAATCATGTGTTGTAGATTGATGGAACGGTCCTTCTTATTGACTCTTGCTAGACTAGGAGAAGCCTCTTCATTACTTGCAGATCTAAACAGTGAAGTTAGGGTTCACCTGCAACACCTGAGCATGAATAAGATCCTGGAAAGCAGCTAAATCATTTCAAGGATTGAAATACAAGCATGTGTGAGAAACATTGCTACTCAGTTACATGTGTAGAGTTACAGAAGAATGTAATCCCCGTATGATGACACCATTTACCCCAGTGTTTTCCTGTTTTCTGTTGAATAAAATATGGATAATATGGTTAATATACTATACTATAAAATGCTGATTATTTACATTTGCCTCTGTTTTGCACATTTTGAATGCTCGCCTTCTTTCTGCGTTACAGCTCATCACAGTTTACACAGTGCCTGGAATGGACTCTGACTGGCTGATTGGAGAGAAAGGAAACCATAAAGGAAAAGTGCCAGTCACATACCTGGAGCTTCTCAGTTAGACAGCGCACACACGTATGCATGTGCATGTGTGTGATTGGACACATAGTGAAGCCACAAAGAATTTCTCATTCTTATACTAACTCTAATCCTCAATAACACTTCTCCCAAATACACAAAATGCTTCTCAGACAGCAGTGAAAATAGAAACACTCTTATAGTGACTCAAGGAAAATCCTCATTGGGGATGGTTAACATTTCTTTCAGTTTTCTGTTTGTGATGTTTTTGTGTTATGTGCATCCCAAAGTCCCAATGCGTCCCAATGCTTGAATGAAATTATATTGGTGCGTTTGATGTCTTTGCTATATTTTAAAACTGCTTTCTTTGCTAAACTCTGATGAAGAATTTAATTGTAAAAGTCTAAATTATTCTCTCACAGAGATTAGAAGTGTAAGCTTTCACTGAACTGGGTCTAAACGACGAAATTCCTCAGTTTTTCTTCAAAAGGCAGCGGGGCGCGTGAAACAATTTCCTGTTCTTAATTCTTTGGGTTAAAGTGGTGATATTAGGCGACTAAAGAAGAAGTGAAAACAAACGGGACTTCTTTATGTTGTATTATTTTCCAGTCCCACTTCATATGTGAGGAGCAGGGAAACCATTGAGGCCACTTTTGGTTTGTTTGAAAGATGTGACAGTTTCCTTCTTTTACTGCAAATGTGTTTGCCCCTTTCCTTTTTTTCCTCACAGTGACTCTTGTGATTACGTTAACTTATTGGTGATGAAACTGTCATATATGATGATTTCCATAGTTTACAGTTTACACTGTAGAATTGTAAACCACGGAAACTGTTTGTGAGGATTGTTTGGGGGAAAATATTTGCCTTAAGTGCTAGCTGAAGCGAATGCAATACCTATGTTATTTAAAGCAAGAATAGTCATTTGGACTTATTCTTTTTTTGTTTTTTGCTTCTCGCATTTTTCCACACCAATGCGGCTGCTCCTACGAACAATATGAACACTCTACACCTCTTTTCTAACTGCCTTAAGAGGACGGGTGGGGACTGCTGACAATGTGCTCTTCAAATATTGTACAAATGTCCTCTGATTTAAAGTTCACCACAGCCAGCATGCAACACTGACACTCCCCTGCAATTACACAACTGCCTGTGTGCTTTGGCCGTGAGTGGTTTTTTGTTTTTTTGTTTTTTTTTTGTATTTCCAGTGTTTGTCATTAAATTAAAGGATTTTCAGTCTTAGTGCTGCATGTGCTACAGCCGGTAGCCCGTCCTGTTGGACACTTATGTGTGTGTACATGAATGTAGACAAGTCTGTTTGTGTGAGATCTAAATCTATTGTGCTCCCTTATGTCCTGCATGTGTACATGCATGCACTGCCTTTATTTATTTATTTATTTTTTAAGACAGCCTGCTGATACGTTCACGTGAAATGAGCGTGTTACCTGCAGGTTGTGTCACATGATAAGAATTCTTGGTACTCGTGTGCGTTTTTGTCCTGCTCTCTTCTCTTCTGCTCATTTCACAAATTTGAAGTAACTTTCTGTTATCTGTCTGTTCCTTGCTGAATGAATGAAATGTGTCCATTAATAAAACTGATTGATTTGAATTCCTCGTTTTCAGTTATTTTCAGTTTGACTCATAAGAACCCCAACTACACTTTTTGGGGGTTTTGTTTTTGTTTGTTTGTTTTTTTAAAATTTTTGCCTCTGATTTAAAATGTACAATCGCCCAAGTTGTGACGTGAAGTGCAGATTTTCACTTTTAATTCAAGGTATGTAACGGTCACGGTGCCTGGGTCATTGACCCTGAGTTAAGCATTTTGGGCTTTTCAAGTTCTCTTTATTAGTTATTGTCGGTCTGTTTCTTAGTTGGCATTGTGTTTTTCTGCGTCCTTTTTTCCAGTTACTGTTATGCTTATGATATTCCTTCTTTCAGTTTACCTTGCCTTACTACTAGTGTTCCCTGTGTATTGTCTCCATCTATGATGTCCCCGTTTAGTTATTTCCTCTTTCATTTTTGTAACCTTCGTCTTGTGCGTTTAGAGTTTTTCACTTTCCCTGGTCTCATTTCCCCATGTAGTTCTAGCTGTGTTCCTTTGCATTTCACATCTCACTAATAACCTTACATCATCCCGTCAACCTTACAAGCCTGCTGCCTGTTCCCTGCCTACATGCATCCTAGCCATTAAGTTTATTTGTAGTTTCTTAGCTCCCAGTCTGAGGAGCTTGGAAAGAAAAGCATCTGGACTTCTTTAAGTTGCTTGAAGATGTTTCACCTCTCATCTGAGAAGCTTTTTCAGTTGGTGGAAAGTCTCAGATTTTAAGCCCTATGGGAGTGTCCCACCAAGAAGGTCATGGACCCCCTATTGATCCTCTACCTAATCACATGAGCCAAGGTTTGAAAATGAGTGTGGGTCACAATCAGCCAAGGTTTCAGGTGAAGGGTTACTTTGGGGCAGATTGGTGGAGTAGGTAGAGGATCAATAGAGGGTCCATGACTCTCTTGGGGGACACCCCATAGGGCTTGCTTAAAATATGGGTCGCTTTCAATAAAGAGCTGTTTCCATTTAATCCCTGCCTGCCTATGAGCCTGCACCTGAGATCTTCACTCTACAAACTTTACAACATTGCCAAAAGTATTTTATTAACTGTTTGGGGATTACAACAATTTTTGTACTTTTTCGGGGTCTCAAAAGCAGAGAATATGAGTAGATGTTATGAAGATGTTTGTATTAACCAAGGAACAAAGTATGCAATCATACAGTGGCTGTCTATGCTCTTCCAGGCCTTTGGAAGTTGGTGAGCTGGGCAGTGCATTCCTTTCCTTCGATTTCATCTTGAATGATCAAATGATAAGCTATCAAATGCTTGAAAATCACTCCAGATCTTGTATTTCCTTAATTTGTTGTGGAATAGTAGACCCCACCTAGTTATGAACTGGGTATCAGTCAATTAGCTAGTTATGTTTGAGTCTCTAGAAAGGCACTCTGCAAATAGTTGTGGCAAAATGATGCAAGGAATGCTCAGACCTTTACATTGGAGAGACCAAATAGCCACTTTATAAACGCATGGCACAACACAGAAGAGCCACCTCGACAGGACGAGACTCAGCAGTCCATCTGCATCTAAAGGAAAAAGGTCACTCCTTCGAGGATGCCAATGTTCACATTTTGGACAGAGAAGACAGATGGTTTGAAAGAGGAGTGAAAGAAGCCATCTATGTCCACTGTGAATGACCATCTTTGAACAGAGGCGGTGATTTACGACACCAACTGTCTGCCATCCAGTCATGAGATCCCTTTCCAGATGCCTTAACGCCTACTCACATCCGGGGCCATTTGACCTCAGGAAATCACATGATAGGGTGGGGCTAGAAAAACTCCCTTTTAACAGGAAGAAACCTCTGAGAACCAGGCTTAGTGAGTGCAGCCATCTATCATCACCAGTTGAGTGTGAGGGGAGGAAGACCCGAACCCAGATTTTAAGCAAGCCCTATGGGAGTGTCCCCCAAGAGGGTCATGGACCCCCTATTGATCCTCCACCTAATCCACTAATCTGCCCCAAAGTAACCTTTCACTCGAAACCTTGGCTGATTGTGACCGTAGAACTGAAAAAGTTTCTCAGATGAGAGGTGAAACGTCTTCAAGCAACTTAAAGAAGTCTAGATCCTTTGCTTTCCAAGCTCCTTAGATGTGTGAAAGAATTGTTACTCCTAAATGTGGGTGTTGTACTGTAATAAGATGCTGTCAATGCAAAAAGTTTGTTTATGAAATGTATTCCTTCCTAGACATCGTCCTATCAACTAAAAGTAGAAGTAGTTTGGAACAACAACAGTGTTCCTGAGTCAGGTCTCTTCTGACTCAGGCATTTGGAACCAAAAGCTCAAATTGATATTTTCTAGACTTCTTAAAAAAATATTAATTATTTATTTTAACCAGGAAGATCCCATTGAGATTAAAAACCTCTTTTTCAGGGGAGACCTGGCCAAAATAGGCAGCAGCAAGTATAAGATAAGATAAGCCTTTATTATTCCCACATGTGGGAAATTTGTTGTGTCACCGCAAAAATGTGGACAGTGCAAAGTTAAGCAGCAAAAATTAAGAAAAACAGTGGAATAGGATAAAATAAAAAAGAATAAAATACAATATACAATGGAATAAAATACTTTATGCAAAAGGATAAAATACTGCATTGTCAAAAAAAAAAGTATCTCACAGTTTGACTGTATTGTGGAGTCCTACAACTCTTCAAAAATGGTTCTCTTATCTGCTTGGCTTGATAATAATCAAACTCACTGTGATCACTCTTCCAAGTTAAAATAAACACTTTAGATATTTTGCTCTCCTTTGTTGGTTCTCCTTTTTCTGCTCTTAAAATCGAATTATATTTGAGGGTGTTTAGCGAACATTATACAAAATTCTATTCTTTTGTGGTTCATGTAGACTTTGGATTGTTCCAAGTTGGACAGACAATTGTATGTCTGTGAAAAGAGAGTCAGAACTCTGGTTTTCCCTATTCAATTCTAATATGTTCTATTCTGCTCTATCTATATAGTTCCAAATCACAACAACGCCTCAAGTTGCTTTATATTTTATATATATAGACCCTAAAATTATAGAGGAAACGAAGAAAACCCCATCAATTGGATGACCCCCTTTGAGAAAGCACTTTGGCAACAGTAGGAAGGAAAAATTCTCTTTTAACACGAATGAACCTCCAGCAGAACCAGGCTGAGCAAGTGCAGCCATCTATCATGACCAGTTGAGGGTGAGGGGAGGAAAACGGGACAAAAGGCACACTGTAATTAGAAGACAATAAATTCATGGATCTACAATAACTTTATACCACAGTGGAGTGAATGTAGTTAAATCTTTAAATCTACATTTATGAGTAAAACATTAAAAGATTAGTGTTAGCAAGGCTTAACTGGCTTCTGGAAATATTTTAGGCTTGTATTACCATACTCAAGCATTCTCCTGTTGTTTAATAATTTTTTGTGTTTTAGGTGTGTTTTTTAAAACATTATTTGCCAATGAGTAATCAGTAGCAATCAGTACTTATTGTTATATTTTGATGTGTCAGTTTGGCCAGCGGTAGCTTCAGACAAACAAATATTTGGACTATATCTTACTAGCTCAGCAATCAATAATTCTACAGCTGTTTCACTTTCTGTTTTGTAACTTCACTTTAATCAATCAGAATTGTGATGTAGTGGTGTCCTTTTTACAAAGGTTAGTGATTTTACGAGACAGATGAGGTCATACGGACAATGTATGACTTGTTTTTCATGAAAATATCAAGGATGATGGGATTTACTCATTTTTCCACAGGATTCCATAGAGAACAACTTTTTCACAAGTAATTTCTTCACTTTCTTTTCTTTACAAAATGAACAACAGTTGGTAGTGCAATTCATGTGGCTTTGCTGGCTGTGGTGTGCTGTGCACCCATCTTTTCCTACTGTTTAATTACACTATAGTCATTTTATTTCGCGATATATCAGCACACACAAGAACCTTGGGGGGCAGGGCTACTGAGAGCTGTGTAAATGGTAAATGGTAAATGGACCGATTCTTATATCACGCTTTTCTACTCTACCGGAGTACTCAAAGCGCTCTATACATTCACGCAATCACACCCATACTCACAAGCACTGACACTAAACCGAGTGCTTTTTTGCTAACTACATTCACACACATTCACACTCCGATGGATGCATCGGAGAGCAACTTCGGGTTAGTATCTTGCCCAAGGTATCCTTGGGCATGCAGACTGGAGTAGCCAGGGATCGAACCACCAACCTTCCGATCAGTAGGTGACCTGAGCTACAGCCAGGAGTGTGTGTGTGTGTGTGTACATGCACGCTTCCATGAAATTGCATCCATGACAATTTAACAAATCACAAATGGCATAGCTAATTTTGAACTCTCTAAGCATTAGCCAATTTATAAGGGAGTAGGAGGGTTTAGTTCCCATTACCCTTTTAGCTTGCACTGCACTATGTTAAAATGAACTTCTCCCAACGAGATGACATACAGGCAGCTTGTGCAATCATGTCTATGCACAAGCCCTACTGGTGGTTTGCCCTTTAATATGTCAAACTTGCATAATTCACAGCATTTGGCACCTACTCAAATTAACAGAAGTCTTCTAACAGACTTTTATAGGGAATACATACTCATCTAATTCTATAAAAATAAACAATCATAAAAAAAAATTGTAAGTGGATAACTGGTAGCTGTATCTGCTGCACAAAGTTACATTTGCTGAAAAATCTGCACAAACAGCCTTACCCTTTCCAAACTGTCTGTTAGATCAAGTCCAGGCAATGTGTAAGTAGCAGGGAAAGTAACAAGAGACAGAAGACTCATCACTATATTATCCAATGAGGATTTCCAAAGAACATTTAACAGGTAATAGAAACTCAGGCACAGGTTTGGTGTCTACAGTGCCTTGAAAAAGTATTCATACCCCTTGAACTTTTACGTATTTTGTCACCTTACAACTGCAAACTTAAATGTTTTTTATTGAGATTTTCTGTGATAGACCAACACAAAGTAGCACATAATTGTGAAGTGGTATGAAAATAATACGTGGTTATCAAAATCTTAAGCAAATAAAAATTTGAAAAGCAAGGCATGCATTTGTATTCAGCCCTCCTGCTACCTTATGCTGCAATTACAGCTGCAAATCTTTTGGGGTATGTTTCTACCAGATTTGCACATTTAGAGACTGAAATTTTTGCCCATTCCTCATTGCAAAAAACCCCAGATTGGATGGAGAGCGTCTGTGAACAGCAATTTGTAAACCTATACCCAATGGGATTTAGGTCTGGACTTTGACTGGGCCATTCTAACACATGAATACTCTTTGATTTAAACCATTCCATTGCAGCTTTTGCTGTAGGTTTAGGATCATTATCTTGCTGGAAGGTGAATCTCCTTCCCAGTTCTTTGTAGCCTCCAACAGGTTTTCTTCCAGGCCTGCCCTGTATTTGCCTCCATCCATCTTCCCATCAACTCTGACCAGCTTCTCTGTCCCTGCTAAAGAAAAGCACCCCAAGAGCATGATGATGCCACCACCACCACCAATTGCTTTGCATTTATGCCCAAAGGTTTAACTTTTGTGCCCATTTTTGCCATGTTCCCTACATGGCAAACGTCAACCTTTACGTCATTCTATACAAATGCTCGCATGTAAAAAACAAAAAACAAAAAAACATGCATTCTTTTCTTACCACTGTGTTGGTCTTTTAAGTTTGTGGTTGTAAGGTGACAAAATGTATAAAGGTTCAAGGGTACGAATACTTTTTCAAGGCACTGTACCTAGGTTTTGTTAATGTAAACAGGGTATTCATCCTGTACTTAAGAATAACCCTGGAATGACTCATGTCAGGACACTTTGTTCTTCATAGGACACAATAAGTTATGAAAGACAAAGTGCTCATAAACAGACAGATTAATGGAAGATTGCATCATGGTGTAACCTTTCGGTCACATAAATGCCACAGATTTGGCGTAGGTGGCAGTGAAAGTAATAATAGAAATCAGAAGAGCCTCAGGATTACATCATCAAAGACGACCATGGCATGTTTTCAGAGTAGATAGAAACTCACAGACACATTTCAGGTTTTGTTTTTTGGGGTTTTTTGCTTCTCTTCCAGTTTGACGTTTGATGAGATAAGCAGGCTGCTGAACCTGTATTTATGCTTTGTCAGGGCATTGTAAGGAATTTTTTAATCACCTAAATGTATTTCTTGCAATACAAGCTTCTGCAAATTAACAGGCCTTTATTGTTAAAATTGAACTTAACCATTACAAATGTGTATTGGAAAGCAAGAATCTGAGAGTGGATTTTCAGTTCAGACTAACAATTTTAGAACACGTATGTGATGGCCAATTCAGCCTCAAAATCCCTTTGGTTTAAAACAAGAAAATAAGAGCACATTTTTCTTATTAACTTTCATTGAACTTAAACTTCGTAAAGTATGTGTACTGTACACAGTGCATGCCTTTGTGTGGATGCCTCAGCCCACACACAAAGGCACGCACTGTACATATTTGAAATTACACAGCCAGACTAACAAGATAAAATGTGCCAAGTGAAACCTATTCATCAGGCTCAGGAATAGGATTTGTTTTGTCTATGACAGTGGTTCTTAACCTTGTTGGAGGTACCGAACCCCACCAGTTTCATATGTGCAGTCACTGAACCCCTCTTTAGTGAAAAATAAAATATGTTTTTCAAATTCAAGACATAGATATGTTTTTTACTGGTGCACAAAATGAGCCGTGCATGTCACGGCGGAGGCTCTGCCGAACCCCTGAGATCGACTCACCGAACCCCTAGGGTTCGATCGAACCCAGGTTAAGAACCACTGGTCTATGAAAAGGTGATCTTGCCCATACAATGGTAAGTCTTTTTTTTTTTTTTAGATGTGCCAGCTGGTTTATCCAAGTTAAATATTTACTGTTAAAGTAAAACTGGTACCGTGATGTAATATTTCAACTCCAGAATGTTGTCAAGTGAGTTTCATTCTCTACATACTCCACTTTTATTTATTTATTCATGCAATTTATTTAAACAAAACAAAAATAATGATGAATAAAGCTATTCGCTATTAACTTTGAGGTATAAGGTGAATAATAGTTTAAGAGTTCATTCCTGCTCGAGGAACAAACCCGTACGTAGTGACTAATGTTGTGATCTTGTCTTTGTTTTTCTGCTGACATTCGGGGGCTGGGCCCTCAACAGCCAGAAACTGATTTGATTTGACAAGTTGTTGTAGTGGACCACATCGTAGGTCTGCCAAAACTCACCTGAAAGTAAAATAATGGTTTAGTCCTTAACAGCTGAGAGTATTTAAGGCTGCCAGTGGTCATTAGACAGGAGAGTGATTTTTTTGTGCTGTGAGAAGGCTCAGCAATCATGCCAGTGATTGTCTGCCATGGCCAATTGTTGGCATCATCACTGATGGGGACTACAGGGAGTACAGAGAACTGACCCAAGGCTTTGTGGACTGGTGGTAACAGAACTACCTCCTGATTAACACTAGAAAAACCAAGGAGCTGGACTTCTGCAGGCACAAACATCCTCCACTGCAACCACTGAACATCCAAGGTATGGACCTTGAGGCTGTGGATAGCTACAGGTACCTTGGTGTTCATCTAAACAATAAACTGGACTGCACTCACAATCCAGATGGCTTCTACAGAAAAGGACAGAGCAGGCTGTACCTGCTGCAGAGGCTCAGGCCTTTTGGAGTGAAGGACCCACTCGGAAGACCTTGTATGACTCTGCGGTGGCCTCAGCCATCTTTTATGGTGTGGTCTGCTGGGGACAGGAAGAGACTGAACAGGCTGACCCGGAGGGCCACCTCTGTTCTAGGTTGCCCTCTGGATCCAGTGGAGGTAGTAAGTGACAGGAGAAAGGTGGCTAAGCCGTCATCCTTGTTGGACAACATTTCCCACCATGCAGGAGACTCTGACAGCACTGAGCAGCTCCTTCAGTGGCAGGCCCACGATGTGGGCCGGAGAGATTTCGCAGGTCTTTCCTTCCAACTGCTATCAGACTCTACAACATGATCTCTGCAGATCACCACACACGTGCAGACAGACACACACACACATCCAATAAACAATGGTAACCCACTTTCGCCCTATCTCCCTGATATGCAATATTATCTAGTGCAATTTTCCTAATATAACAAAGTATTTTATTCTATTTTGTATAGTACTTTATTCTATTGTATATAGTATTTTATTCTATTTTATCTTATCCTGTTCTATTGCTTCATTTTCTTAATTTTTTACTGCTCTTAACTTGTACTTTCTGCCATGAACAAAAACATTCCCACATGTGGGACTAATAAAGGTTTATTTTATCTTATCTTATGTTATCTTATTGGCAGGGCAAACAAACACTTCTTGCTTACACCATACTGTGTCTCAGTCTTCCTCACTGTAAATCGAGCTGCAAAACGCTGCCTTGTCACAGTGCACATACACTAGATGGCCATTTGGTTTCACACACATATGAACTTGAGTAATAGCCCATTCTTAATCCGTAAAGTTTAATATGATGTCAAACCACCCTTTGCAACTATAACAGCTTTGACTCTTCTGTGAAGGCTTTCCACAAGGTTTAGGAATGTGTTTATGGAAAGTTTTGATGAGAAGAACTTTTCCTGGTTTTCAAAGATATATTAAAGACATATTTACCTCTAGTTCTAAAACTGTGCTAGGAAGTACATATATATAGATTGTACTGTAGAGAAGGAAACAGATTTTTATAGCACCCTTATTCCTGAGAATGCATCGATTGCTTTAATTTTTGGTTTTTGGTTTGAAGACATTCTCTGGAAATCGATACTATTTGGTAATCAAAAGCATGTGATTTTCTAAAAATAGCCAATTACATTTTACATCCATTATCTAACAAAAAAATATGTACAAAAACAGCAATCATGCCCTTTGCATATTGAATGTGAACATTTAACTGCACATGAATTTTCTTGTTAATATGTCTTTTTGCAATAATCTACAAAGATGACGTTAATCAATTTTCATTGTCGCAACAACAACAAAAAAAGTTTGTTTGCAGTTCAGTTAATGGGCCAAGAAACTGAATTGTATTTCCAAGAAAGAGTCACATGAAAAAAATTGTAATTTGCTAACCACAGGTCTGATTAATGACGTCAAAGTCATAAGACGTATGTTTTTGATTGCGGTGTGACATAGATGTTCCACTTCCACTTTTTCTGATGAGTGCTGTGACTATTTTCTTAGCTCGGCAGTTTCTGTTTTTTTTTTTTTTTTTTTTACAGCTGCAAACATGTATTTCTCAATAATAAAAATGCCCCTCAAACCTTATTGCAAATTCACTAAACACTACATGGAAAACTCTGAAGAAGCCAACATCTGTAAGATGCATCTCTGCATGCATTTGACAGCCAAGCAGAGCAGCTTTGTCAGGTGTCTCCCGCATCTCTGAGTCACTATAACTAATGAACTGATGACTGATGGCTAGATGTTTTCCTTAGATGTCCATGTCATAAACTTAAAAAAACAAACAAAAAAAAACTAGTGTATACTACTGTTAACAAAGTACCTTTGTACTCATTATGTCTTTTTTATACAGGTTAGTGTTAAAGCATTTCCTTAGGAACCCTAGCCTGTAACTCCCTGAGCAATGGGAATTTAAGGTTTTGGTAGCTACTAAGTGTGTGTTTGTTGTGTTAATGCTATGTTTGATTCTAAGATTCTATGATTCACGCATTCACTTCCATTCATAGAAGCAGGGTTTTTTTTAATGCTTTTTTTTTTTTTGTCAAAGTGCTTTCAAACATTGACACACATTCACACTGATGGATCCATCTGGGGCAGCAGAGAAGCCAAGACCTCCCTCTCCCCAGCCACCTCCTCCAGCTTGTCTGTGGAAAAACCAAGGCCATCCTGTTAAATCCAGAATTGAATTCAAAATCCTGCTCCTCACATACAAGGTCTTAAATAATCAGGCCCCATCTTATCTTAATGACCTTGTAGTACCATATCACCCTATTAGAGCACTTCGCTCTCGCTCTGCAGGACTACTTGTTGTTCCTAGAGTATTTAAAAGTAGAATGGGAGGGAGAGCCTTACGTTTTTAGGCCCCTCTTCTGTGGAACCAGCTTCCAGTTTGGATTCGGGAGACAGACACTATCTCTACTTTCAAGATTAGGCTTAAAACTTTCCTTTTTGCTAAAGCATATAGTTAGGGCTGGACCAGGTGACCCTGAATCCTCCCTTAGTTATGCTGCAATAGACGTAGGCTGCCTGGGGATTCCCATGATGCATTGAGTTTTTCCTTTCCAGTCACCTTTCTCACTCACTATGTGTTAATAGACCTCTCTGCATTGAATCATATCTGTTATTAACCTCTGTCTCTCTTCCACAGCATGTCTTTATCCTGTCTTCCTTCTCTCACCCCAACCGGTCGCAGCAGATGGCCGCCCCTCCCTGAGCCTGGTTCTGCCGGAGGTTTCTTCCTGTTAAAAGGGAGTTTTTCTCCTCCACCCCAGAGAGAAGGGTTACATCTCATGGGTCTAGGTGCGGCTTGCCCCTCTGGGGGCGGGGGTACCTGGACCTGGGATATAGAGTATGTTTGGGGAGTGTGACTGTCTGTGCAGTGTCTATTTGTGTCTGTCCACACATTGGGTGAGTGCCGAGTATTTGGTTGTGTATATGGGGTGGGAATGTACGTTTGTGTCCGTGTGCGCCTGTTTGTCTGTGTCTATATGTCAGGTTGGGTCTTAGACTCAACCTCTCTGGGTACATCTCAGGCCCTCCAAAGTACGGAGGCCTATCTCCCCTCACCACACTCCCTGCCGGTGGCTGATGCCCTCAGACATTGGTGTGTTGGTGGTCCTTGTCGACTGGGGCTGGGCGCTCATGTATGTACCGGCTCACTCCTGGTGGCCGATTGGTGGGGCCTGGCGGCTGTGGTCCGGCTGGGCCCCCTCCGGGGGGTGGGGTGCCCTCAGGCCTCTGGGCCTGAAGCTTGGTCCTCTCTGGCACAACTGGCTGCCGGCAGAGCCCGCGGGCACGCCACTGCAACCCCCTCTGGCCTCTGCTCCGTAGCTGCTGGGTGACCTCTCGTTTGGGGCTCTACTCAGCTCTTCCCAGGAGGGTGGCACGGTTACCCCCCTTTTGGTGGTCCTCCTCGGGTCCTCGTACTCTGGGGCCTGGATCTCCTCCATACCTGCTTCATGCCCTGGGGGACAGGGCTATGGCTCCCCACACTCCCTAGAAGATCATTACATGGAGAAACCTTTGGAATACAAGCATGCTGATCCACACAGGTATGCACACAGGTGTACACACGGGTGTCCACAGACGCGGACTACACCTTTCTTGGCTGCTGCCTCAAAGCACATTGTGCGCTGTCTATCTTGCGTGCTGCACAATATCGTTTAATATTTAGTATCTACTGTTATCTACTGCTAGCTAGTTTATTGTGATGGTTCTGTTTTTTTATTATGTTGTTCTTTTTTTGTTTGCTTTCTCTTCTGTTTTTTTTTCTCCATACAGGTGATCCAGGTGATTTGTTTGTTTTTCTTTCTTTCTTCCCCCCTTTCTCACTGTCTCTTCTCCCCTCTGGTTTTCTTTCTCTCCCTCTCTTTCTTTCATTCTTTCTCCCTGTCCTATCCCCCAGTCATGTCTGTCCCGTTTGTAGCAACCGAAAATAAAATAAATTCATAATTATAATAAAGGTCAGTCAAATGGACCAATATGGCAAGGCCATGATGATCCACTTGGTGAAATAAATCCGCTTGGCATCTTTCTTGGCCTTAAGACAACAATTCTGATGGCTAAAGATCCAAACGGGACAAAAAAAAAAAAAGGGGGGGGAGTTTTTCCTTCCCACTGTCACCAAAGTGCTTGCTCATAGGAAGTCATATGATTGTTGGGTTTTTCTCTGTATCTATGAAGTGCCTTGAGGCGACTTTTGTTGTGATTTGGCGCTATATAAATAAAATTGAATTGAATTGAATTGAATCCGAGAGATATAATCTCTCCAACATATCCTGGGTCTGCCCCAGGGCCTCCTCATGCCTGGAACAACTTGCCCAGAAGGCATCCTTTTCAGATGCCCGAACCACCTCAACTGGCTCCTTTCGATGTAGAGGAGCGGTAGCTCTACTTACTGACCCTTCTGAGTGGCTGAACTTCTCACCCTATCTCTAAGGGAGAGGCCAGCCACCCTGCAGAGGAAGCTCATTTCTACCGCTTGTAGCCATGATCTCGTTCTTTGGTTACCACCTACAGCTCGTGACCATAGGTGAGGGTAGGGACTGAATTTCCAGTCAAGCAAATTTCTAGTGCTTTTTTAGCTGTCTTCTCTAGAGTCATTGCTGTGAAATTACAGAATTTAAATTAAATCTCAGTCATATTGTTTTTTTTTTTTTTTTGTATTATTTCTGTTATCATATAGAAGAAGTGCTCTTTCCTTGTTGGAATGGAATCTTGGTTTATGCCAAAACTATCGCACATATGATAATGTGTATTATAGGGTCACTACATTATAATATAAAGCGCCTTTAGGTGGCTGCTGTAGTGATTTAACACTATATACACTGTGAGAGCGAGAGCCAGGTCTCAGCACAAGAATGTGTGGTGTGACTGAGGAATGTGTGTGGAGGTTTCTAGATGTTAGAGATTATGGTAGGTGTGTGGAGGTATAAGGATATATCTGTAAAATCTAGATCTCATAGTGTTCCTAGAGATAAACCTTTGACATTAGAAGAATGTAAATAAAATGTAAAAAGACATTTTTACATGAATCAGATGTCATTATTAGTTGACGGAAGACCTTGTATGACTCTGCGGTGGCCTCAGCCATCTTTTATGGTGTGGTCTGCTGGGGACAGGAAGAGACTGAACAGGCTGACCCGGAGGGCCACCTCTGTTCTAGGATGCCCTCTGGATCCAGTGGAGGTAGTGAGTGACAGGAGAAAGGTGGCTAAGCTGTCATCCTTGTTGGACAACATTTCCCACCATGCAGGAGACTCTGACAGCACTGAGCAGCTCCTTCAGTGGCACGAGACAATGTGGTCTCTGAATATGTGACTTTTAAAGTTTATGATTTAGTACGGTAGGCTTCAGACAGCAGTGCCTCCTTTCCTGAGGGTTCTGAGATGGAACAGGCTACTGACTGACCTACTAATGTGTGAGAGTATGCTGGTGCATGCCATCCCTGTGTACACTGGTTGCACAACAGCTGACAAGAAGAGGCTCCAGAGGGTCATCAGAACTGCAGAGAAGGTGATAGGCTGTTCATCCTCCCCCCCTGGACTCCATTGCCAGCTCTAGATGTCTCTCCAGAGCCAGAGGGAGCCATCTCCATCCTAACCACCACCTTTTCAACATCCTGCCCTCTGGAAAAATGTTCAGATCAATCAGGTGCAAAACCAATACACTAAAGAACAGCTTCTACCTGTGGGCTGTCAGAATCATAAATGCAAATTAAGAGCGTGAACAGATTTCATGGTGTTGCTCACTCTGTTGCTGCCATCCCCTGTGCAATGTTTCGGTCTTTCCTTTTACTGTACAATATTTTGGCCTCTGTGCAATATTCTAGCAGATGTGCAATTACCATTCCCATCCTTAACGACCAGTCATCCCTTCCACCCTTATTTATTATATTATATTATTGCCCCTGTAACACCCCCCCACAATGTTTCTGTTACTCATACACCGTCTATACAGCGTACTTATATTGTTTTCCTTTGTATGTTGTTTTCAGTACTTTTGCACCTTTTCGCTGTGCAAGCAACTGCACAATGACAATAAAAAAGTTCTAAGTTCTAAGAAAATGTATTTGGTTTAATTGTGATTATGCTAAAGTGAATGTGCTAATAAAATCTGATCTTAATGGAGACATGAAATTCAATAACCTCTGCCTTAGTTAAAAAAAGGTGAAGGGTCGAGGAAGGAGAGGATAATAAGGTGGGGGTAAAGATCAGTGAATCTTATGTACACCTGATTGGTTTACTAGATATTAGAGAGTTGGGATGAGTGGGCACTTGAAGTATGAACTGGGATACCTGGAGGCATTCTGGATCAGTCACTGGCACCCTGTGAGTTGAGCAGTTAAAAGGATTGGATTTCAGGAGTTCACCAATTGAAATTCCAGCAGAGGTGCCAAGGGGAGATGCCCATGGTGAACTTACAGATTGGACTTGGATTGAATCTATTTCTGCTCATCGTCATTATCATCATTGCCGTGTTTAATTATAATTCTGAGAAGGATCTGGACTTTCATCATTTTCCTAGTGGATTGCAGCTTCTTAAGACTTCCAAAGTTTTCCCTGTGGATTACAACTTGGAGATGATGTGGGATCTATCAAGGAATCCTTTTTTCTGGATTATTTCTATTAACACAGAGCACTGAGGTGGAACACATCGTCAGTGCTGGAAATGTCTCTCACCACCAACCTCTCTCTCCCCACAGATGAGAACAAAATTAGAATTTATCTTTTTTTACTTTTGCTTTGCTTCTACCAAGATGTTTTTATAAAATCTTCTGCAATTAGAGTCTAAACTGTGGACATTTCCTGTTTAACCCTTTGTGAAACAATAAAAGCATGAAAGTATCAATCTATATTAGTCCAAATAACTCTAATAGGTTGCTCTAGCCTTAAAACCACCCCAGGCCACAATCTAGAATGGAGCTGCCAGGTGTGACTGATAATATTTGACCTGCAATGCTACTCAGGTTTTTTCATATCAAACAGGGCAAACACAGAAAACACTTTGATGTCATGGTAGTCAGGCTGGGCGAGTCCCCTCCACCACCCATTGGCTCCAGAACCCTTGGTCAGGGCATCTCCAAAACTCAATTTTGCCAATTAGCTCAAATTGCCAAAATAATTTGTGATGGTTCTGATAGAAAGGTGTCAAAATGTGCAGTACATTATAATTTGTTGTTTATGGAGCTTTAATCCAAGGACCAGTCAGGGTGCCTGTGCTGAGCCCGGTCCCTCACTGAAAGGGCCCATAGTGGGCATGTGAGTAACAGAACAGGACCTCAGAGCAATGGAAGAAGGTGACCTGGCCTGAATAACATTTTCTTTTACATCATCACTTACCTGGAAAAGCACATGGCACTAAGATGCACTATGGAAAGATGGCAAGGTCAGCTGGGAAACCGTGCCATCCATGTGGATTCTGCCACGTACCACCTACCAAGCATTGTTCCAGACTATGTAGCCCCTTTCATGCAAACATTTCCTTAATATTGAGTGCTGATGTAAATCACTTGCCAAACTGTCTGTGTGTAAAGATATTCCTGAATATCTTTAGAAAACGTTCCTGGTTGAAGGAAAGCTTTGTCTTCAGTGGAGCACAAAAACAGAAAAAGTTTCCACTTGTGATTCACTGCAATGACTAAGTGGATATGTCTTGCCAGGAATCCACAGGAACAGTGCCTCAAGGGAGCAATCTTATAAAAATATTCTGCTTGTAACTGGGAAAGCAAACACTATGGACAACTGCTTTAATAACATAACATTAGGTCATCTTACAGAGATGTGAGGATGCAACAAACACACTCCCTTTTACCAAAGAAACCATTCATCAGGAGAAAAGATAAAGTGAAAACTAAAACTTTCCACCCACTGACAGATGCAGGCACAGAACCGTTATTTGTGGAGACAAACGGTTCCCACAAACTGAGCCTCTGATTTTGGACATGAAACATTTGAAATATGAGAAAATGTCTTACATATAAGGTCAGAAAGTGAAACAAATCTGTAATGATCACCAAAAAACGGGAAATCGTGTCTTGGCATAAACTTTGATTTTAGAAACTATTCCCACAACTCGCACAAAAATACAAGTTTACAAATTATGTAATTTCTTTCATCGTAGCAAATGCTGATTTATATACCACCAAGTATAGAATTCCCTGCAAGCAATGAATTAAATAATTAAATACAAACACACATTTCTAGGCTTGTTAAATAAGTGTATATGAGCACACAGCAGCAACTCATAGGTTAAAAGTATAAAGTGAAAAGTTCCACATATATGTTTTCACCAGTTTACAATGAATCCCGTGGAAAAAACAACAAACAATAGTTACATTCTACCACATATAAATACTATGGTATACAACGTAATCCATCACTAACTCTACAACTGAGTCTTCCAGCATCCCTCAAACATTTCGAGTCACACCTGCAGGTAGTGCAGTGATTTAAGCGTTCCTCCCAACATTGCACATGCTTCCTATTACACATCAATAAACTGTGAGTATATGAGTCGGAGAAATTCTCTCACCATCAGCGTTAAAACACTGGCACCAACGATGCACAGTGTTCATACGGACAAACTGCTGTGCTAAATCTTTTAAACATCATATCAAAACACAATAAAAGTTGTCTGGCACTGAGATGCTTTTATCACCCCTTTAAAGCTTTATTACCTGATGAGAGCATCACAGGTTTAGACTACTACAAACATGTTACAATGACTACAGGACTGGACACTAAGCAACCAGTGCTGCATTTAATCAGCATACCACAACACAACTGTATCTACAACTGTACAAAAAATTCATATTTCAGCTAATGCTTCCACTCTTTTTTTGTTTCCTGCATCATTCACCACGTGGCTAATTAACTTTCCACTGGCGTCCTTTGAGCCAATATAATCTCGTTTTAAAACCTAATTTTTCACAATACATGGTATTTAGCCAAGAAGTCTCGTTTTTAGTTAGCTGAGATGGAGCCTTACAGCTTAAAGTATCAGCCTCCAATTTAGGCAAAGTGGCCTTCAGTGTAACTTTTAAATCTCGATACAATTTAAATGAGAGCGTTATAGAAAAATTAAGACAGGAATTAGCTACAGAGACCAAAACTATTTCAGTAAAATGCTGTAAACATAATGTTTAAATGCTGTAGAGTGTAGGACTTTGAACTAGAGATCTATGAGAACTGACTCACTTTTAGGGCCAGTCCAAACGGGCCAAGTCCTTAGTTGTGACCGGAAATAAATACAGTCATGATGGCAACAGTATATGTGTGGCTGGAAATTATGGGCTAATGATTCACCGTCTTCCAAAAACTTCTGAGCAGTGTCTCTATTTCCACATAAAGTTCACACTTGGTCATGTCTTTGGCTCTTTTGCTTTTATAGACCTTGAGACTGTTCGACTTTGAGAAATTTAAACCGAACTTGAGAAAATATTTCAAGACACTTTAAAAGGGACCATCACCAACAATTATCACAATGGCAAAATATATAAAAATGGTAAATGGCCTGTATATGTATAGCGCTTTACTAGTCCCTAAGGACCCCAAAGCGCTTTACACAACCAGTCATCTACCCATTCACACACACATTCACACACTGGTGATGGCAAGCTACATTCTAGCCACAGCCACCCTGGGGCGCACTGACAGAGGCGAGGCTGCCGGACACTGGCGCCTCCGGGCCCTCTGACCACCACCAGTAGGCAACGGGTGTCTTGCCCAAGGACACAACGACCGAGACTGTCCAAGCCAGGGCTCGAACCGCCAACCTTCCGATTACAAGGCGAACTCCCAACTCTTGAGCCATAATCGCCCATACATTTTAATTCCACACATATAAAATAAGAAGAAGGCTATAATTGATGAGTTTTGCAGTTATACGAGTCAGGTGCTGTCAAGGACATATATTATATTTTATACCAGGAAACCATTGTTTGGGAGGCAGTATGTAAAGTGAGCTGTCGTTAATGAGTAAAAAACAATGCAGCTTATAACTTGCATAGGGTGAAATTAACCCACTGTCATAGCTTGTTCAATAGCTTCTCACTGCTGTTAATCAATCGGTAGCTGCATATGTTTCATGAGCAAAAAGAGTAAAGGGGAAACCATAAAATACACTGATTTTCCTGGAGAAGAGGCTAAAAACCATCCTCAAGATCGGATTCGAACAATCTTGATATATGTGATATAGATATTAGTGAGGAAAAAGCACAGCGCCAAAGAACACTTCGTATTCTGCCTTGGTAATATAATCTGGATGTGATGACATCACACGTAGTTTGTCTTTTGCTTTCAGGAAAAAGAAGCCAGCTGTATAGAGGGATTTACTCCAGACATCTTCGCTGCAGCTCATTGTGTGGATCGATGAGAGGAGAGTCATATCATTTCTGTATTCTTCTGAACTATGCAACACCTTGTTCATCAGTTTTTTATAGACAGGACACACTAAACCACTATAAGTGATCTGCAGGTAGACACTGTACAAGCCATCTCTGGGCACCACAAGATCCCCATTGGAGTAGCTGAAGCCGCCGTGACAGTAAGCATTTCCGATGTCATGTGCCCATTGAAGGTACTGCCCATTCGTGTTATTCCCTACAGGAGCTAAAGAAGAAGAAGAAAAAAAAAAAACTAAGGTTACTCATGTTTCTACTTCTTGCAGAGTCATGTGCAAATAATTTAGGCACAGAACCTTTTTTTATGATAAGCTCCATACAAAGTGTGGTTAATGAAAAAAACTTAAATCAGCATAAGATAAAGACACACACACACATCATTTTTAACTTTACCTGTTAGCATGGCAGCTGGATTAACCAAGTTTTGATGTCTTGAAGTTTCTAGTTTGTTGACTACAACACAGATTGAAAAAAGAGATTGTTTGAAATGTGGTGATGGCGTTTCTGTTTAAACTTCATGCTAACACAATATTAACGTTTACCTGACAGGTCGGGTGGCGTGGTTGGCTGTAAGGAAACAGACAAAGTCTTAGCATACTTTATTAGAATGACCAAAAATATGATGTAACTCGATGCCAATCTACCCTACACTATTTTCACCAAAGTGTGATAGCAGAACACTGTTTATGTATATTAGAAACAATAACCACAGGAACACTCAAACTATAGGTGCCTGGTAAATGAGCTATGTTAGAACATTTAGGGAATATTCAATCAATTTCAACAGTTTCGCTTCCTGGTTAAATAATGGTTTGGGACTAAAAGATAGAGAGACACTCTCCAAATCTGAGGGTTTTTTTTTTAAATATACATTATACAACTGTTTTACTGCAGGAAGCAGGTTTCAAAAACAGCATTGACATGAATGTCTTTAAATGTTTTTGGACGCTTCACTGAGTCTGTGGTTCAGAGTTACTGAAATATTATGACCTCCTTTGTTTGAGGACCACACAGTTTTTAGTATTGTGCCAAAAAGCGATCATCTGACAAAAAGTGATTTCCGATGTTTCTGTGTTCTATTTCAGCAATTATTTTTCTAAATAATAAATAATATCTTTACTTACCAAGAACTTTATTGGTAAAAAGACAGCAGTGAAAACAATCCAGGAAGGCTTTATGTAAGAAATGACCAAGTATCATTACCAGCATCTTTATGGTGCTGCATTATTGTACCTGTAAACAATCTAGTCCTTTTCAGTCACATAAAATATTCTTTTAGAACTGTGATGTTATATTTGTTTCAAGTTCTGTTCGCCTCTTGGCCAGATCTCTCTTGAAATTACTTTTTTGTTCATTTTAAATAAATAAAAGATATGTAAAATCCTCTTTGCCAAAAACTGATTGTGGCTTCCACTTTGTGATAAGAATGTTCTTTCTGGCTGAAAAGGACTTGATATAATTCACGAGAAATGTGTTTGACATGTTTTTGACAGAGTATATATGTCTGTGAAGGTTCTCAGTCATCCAAGTCATCGTAGTCTAAGAAGCTTGGAAAGAAAAACATCTGGACTTCTTTGAGTTGCTTGAAGACGTTTCACCTCTCATCCGAGAAGCTTCTTCAGTTCTGAATCAGAACTGAATTCTGAATCAGAAGAACTGAAGTAGCTTCTCGGATGAGAGGTGAAACGTCTTCAAGCAACTCAAAGAAGTCCAGACGTTTTTCTTTCCAAGCTCCTTAGACAGAGTATATACCAACAGGTCACTTATACCAGTTTAAATACCCGCAATCTGTTTTTTTTTTTTTTTTTTAGCAAATACCGGAAATCACTTTGTGGCATAACACCGGTCACTGTGGTCATAAAATGAACTCGCCGGCCATAATTTCCTGAATCACAGATCCCTTATTTTGGAGTTCATCCCTCTAAGGCTACGTTCACACTGCAGGTCTTAATGCTCAATTCCGATTTTTTGATCAAATCTGATTTTTTTTTGTCTGCTTGTTCACACTACAAATAAAATGTGACAGCAAACGCGCTCTAGTGTGAACCCTCAAAGCTCCACGCATGCGCAAAAGAAGTCGTCACACACAACGCGCTCTGTTTAGACCCAAACAGTAGTGTTTGACTGATGGCCTTGATATAAAGATTTGTTTCGGACTTTACGTTTCCCAATTTTGCTTTAAGTTATAAAGTTATTTTGTTATTTTCATATGGCCTAATAATTATCCTTGTTGCCGTTTTAGAGAGGAGCGGTGCTTCAAAGGGTAGTTGCAGATTTCTGTCAGAATCTGCAGATTATACAGTACAAATAAAATGTTCACGTTTCTCCAACGCTGTCTTCCCAACAGTTTCACTGGATGGCCAGGAAGCGTTCACGATGTTTTCTCGGGCGCTTCTCCGACGCTGATAATTGGCGTCTGTCTTGTGTCAGTGACGTAAAAAGCGGGTTTAATGCGACATAACCATTCAAACAGCAGTCGCTTTCTAAAACATCAGATGTGTGTCGGATTCAGTACCACATACGAAAGTGACCCAGGTCGGATTTGAAAATATCGGATTTGTGCTGTTCACACTGTCATACCATGATTGGATATGGGTCGCATAGAGTCAAAAAAGTCGGATTTGATGCGCTTTCGCCTGCAGTGTGAACGTAGCCTAAGAAGCGGTTAGTGCAGTGTCCTGTGGCACCTTTTCCTAGGCAACGAAACTAACACAGATGATAGGTTGGGTTCTTCCTCGGTGTCTTTTACAGAGGCCGTTTTTAAGGTTTCAGCATTTTTAAGCAAGTACGTTTCTGTAACTAAGCACTTCAAACTACAGCTGTGCGGTAACAACATCTGGGCACGTGCGCTCTGTTTTGCTGGCCGTGTGCGTCGAGCTACCGCGCGTGCTTGGCTTCAGTGTGCCCACGACTCACAAGTGCGAATAATTTCGTGGAAAGTACGCCGCCAACGCGCTTTGGCTAATGCTGTAGCCAAGTTTATCAAAACATTGCATGAGGGAATAAACTTTGACCCGGCTGGCTTGGAAACATAAAGAGTAGAACATATCGTGAACGCATCAGCCGAGGATTTAAAGGCGTATGAGTTAGCTGCGTTTATAATAGATTACATTGTTTAATATGCGCTAAACTATTCTCCTCTCTTTTTGATTTTTTTTAAAGCAGTGTTAAAATAATATTTCAGCAGCAGCAGCTCTAAACGGAAAATCTTAAGAGTGTGTCGGGTATATGTTACCTGGCTGCCCGGCGGTGCATGCCTTTGACTTCCGAGTAAAATCGTGATTAGTAAAGGCAGAACTCCTGCAAGCACCAGAACCAGCACCAAGGCTAAAAGCTTAGCCATTCGCCTGTTTCGTGTCTCGTTCGGCGACAGTAACTGAAGAGAGGTGTTCGGGCTTTGAAGTACTGCCTCCTCCCCTACTTCAAAACCCCATTTGTCTTCCTCCATGCCTCTGCTTTGCTATTCCCGGATTAGCCGCTGGCTCCCATCCTCCATCTCCATTTATTAGCGTGGTGTCGCCCACGTTGTTGCAAGTCTCGCTTTAAATGAGTTTCACCGGGTATCGAGTATCAAGCACGAACTTCCTCGTTTTTGGGGCTGGCTTTTCTCTAACACCGTGAAATACGTTGGCTAGTTTGGTTTTTAGTGGAACCAAAGCACGAATGCTAGGAGAGGGATTGATTATAATATAAAACCACGACCATAAAAACTCACCTCCTGTTGAACACGCTGTGAATGACAGTCCCATTAATGACCATTGGCTAGACTTTGTTTTTCAGCTGCTCGTGAGGACACTGACAGTGTTTTCGAATGAACGTCAGCACTCTGCTAGCTGTTATCTGCCCCTTTGTCCAGATGTAATTTGCAGACTAGCTGTAATCACGTCCGTGTAGTCTAGACATAATAAATAAATAATTAGTGGTATGCTGTAGTAGGTTTACACATTTTCCAAAGAACTAGAGGATGGTGTACCTTGTGAGCGGATCTATAAAACAACATCTAGTATAAAACACATGGTTATGAATGCGATAATTGAATCAGTTTCTGCAAAAAAAAAAAGAAAAAAAAAAAGAAAAAAACCTTTACAGTAAAACAAGCTGAACGATAACTACAGATAAATGGACTGATTCTTATATAACATTTTTCTACTCTCCCAGAGTACTCAAAGCGCTGTATATAACATGCCACATTCTCCCAATCACTGACACTAAACTGAGTGCTTTTCTAACAACAGCCACACTCCGATGGATGCATCAGAGAGCAACTTGGGGTTAGTATCTTGCCCAAGGATACTTGGCATGCAGACTGGAGGAGCCAGGGATCGAACCACCAACCTTCCGATCAGTAGGTCACCTACTGATCGGAAGTACCTACTACTAATACCTTCTGAGCTACAGACACCCCAGATGACAATAACTTTAACAATAACCAAGTTACACAAACTGCACTGGGCAGTCTTAAAAGAGACTGCAAACTCCTGGTAACATTTGAACTGGAAACCTCCCATCTATCCACCCATTAATTTTTTCCCACTTATGCAGGGCTGGTTCATGGGGGCAGCTGCCTCAGCAGAGAAGCCTAGACCCTCTTCTCCTTGGCCATCTCCTCCAGCTTGTGCAGGGGAACACCAAGGCATGCCCAGGCCAGCTGAGAGATATAATCTTTCCAGCATGTCCTGAGTCTGCCTTAGGACCTGCTCCTATTGGGACATGCCAGTAACACCTTGCCCAGGAGGCATCCTTGTCAGATGCCCAAACCACCTCAACTCGCTCCTTTTGATGTGGAGGAGTTAAGGCTCTACCCTGAGCCCTTTATGAATGGCTGAGCTCTGTACCCTATCTATAAGGGAGACACCAGCCACTCCTGGGAGAAAGATAATTTCTTGTATTTTGCTTGTATCTGCGATCTCGTTCTTTCGGTCACTACCGAAAGCTTGTGACCATAGTTGAGGGTAGGGACCACGGCCTAAGACTTGGTGCTGATTCCCATTCCCGCAACATCATCTGGAGATGAGATTCTAAGAGCACCCAAGTGACACACAGTCTATTACACTGCACCTCCTATCGTTCTCATTTATTTGCAGTTTGTAGTCATACTGGCATTTAATCTGTCCTCCATTATTCATGTGCCCTATGTCATGTGACATTATTCAATGTCACATGACATTACGACAAATTTCTCATAATGTTATCTAAAATAAATGCTGCTGCAGCATTAGTTGCTTACATAGACAAAAAATTCAGAGTGCTATGAAAACAGAAGCTGATAATATATCAATCAATGAAGTGTTGTAGATTACTGATCTGAGTAAGTTGGCAATGTTAAGCAATTTTAAGTAGCCTGCAGTTGAAAAAGACTTTGAAAAAGAATTTAAGAGAGTATGTCAACTGGTTAGCAGCAGTCAGCCTGCAGTAATTAGGGCATTAGTTACCTAGAAACAATGTGTGAGTAAATCAAGTTCCTCTTCACTCATCTTTGTAATTGTGACTTCCCTTGATTGTTTCGGTGAACAGTAAATGTTTTGCATTCTTCGAAAGGAATGATTCCTTGCAATCACCTTCAACTTAACAAACAGGATTTTGCATCATCAGAGCCAATATGAAATCTCAGCTGTCCAGTAGAACTTGGAATATTTTCTTGGAATTTCCCACGTACTTTGGTTTATGCAATGTAGCAGTTTAAATAACTGAAATTAACTGAACAGAAACTGTAGTGTAAGTAATGAAAATGCAAACTGGGCACTGTGTAACAAAGCTGAAATTTAAGCGCTTTGCATACACAGACTTTTTTTTAATCAAGGGAAAGGAATAATGTTACATTTTTCAGAATGTCACCGGATACCTTTTGATAACAATTCCCTTTTATCATATATAAACTTTTGTGTGTTGCGTACAGGATGTAAACTGAATGTTTTAATTTTTTTAATTTGCACAGTGGAAAATAAAAGGCTTAAAAAACCCTGCTTGCAGTGTAAATTTTAAACGGCTAACATGTGAGTATATTTCTGTACTTTTTAAATGAACTGAGACAAGTCTTTTTTATGTCTGAGGAGGGGATTGTTAAAATGTGATAAAGAGATGTGCAACAGACATAAACAACAGTTAAACCCGTTTTTATTTGAGAGTTGGGCTCTGACTGTGAGGTATTATTTACACTGCTCTTTTTTTAAATTCTTTGTTATGAGTTGTGGGTGCATTTGAGTTCTGTAGCTGCGTGTATGGCAAAGTCAACTGAGAATATGAAATCAAAATACAAAAAGCCGCAGGTCGACCGCCACATCACGCTCTGGGAAGTGAAAGGTTGGGAGCTTGTTGAGTGACAGTGTCCACACAGTATTCTACCTGTACAATAATAGTGCTACTATTCACATTCATCTGTACAATAATAATATTTACAGAGATCACATTAGGGAAAGAGCCAGTACCTGAGGAGTTGGTTTCATAATTAGCTTTACTCATTCACCATGGTAAAAAGAAGCACACCCACCCAATGGTAGCTATATTCACACAGAAAACGTGGGGTCCTGTCTGGGATCAGGTGGAAATTGCATCAATATTACAGCAACTCACTGCTTGAGATGATGCAATTTGATTGTAGGTGAGAACAGGATGTGTGTGGGTTTTTTTTAAACATCTGCAGGTTGGTTTCACTACACAACAGTATCAACAAGACAATACTGTTTATGTTTTTAAACTCTTTATCTTCTGAGTCACAGTACTCACCCTATCTAAGAATGAGAAGCACTTATTGAAATGGTTTGTTCAACTTTTGCTGAGGAAGGCAGCAAAGAGCAGATTAGATTATAAGATTATGGCCTTTTACACAATCCGAGTATGTGTCACTGTCTCACCATACTGCCAGAAGAAAGCAGTCTGTAAATACCAGTTGCAGTTTCTTTAAACAAAACACTCCTCTTAGATGTTTTAGGTGAGCTGGCACACTTTAACAAAAGTGAGAAAGCTATGAACAAAAGATGAGGTCACTAAGACGCGTGTGCTAACAGACTTTGTTTCCTTCTACAAATCTCTCTCCCTCTCTCTCTCTCCAAAACACACCAACTATACATGAAAACATATCAGCCAGTTCAGAGTACCATTTGACAGCACATAAGATAAAACACCATGAATAAACACAGCATACATGTGCAGCATTTCTCCCAACCAATAAATAAGAACAGAATACAAATTCATTAAATAACAATCATCGTCTCAGATTGAAATCACCATACCAAGTGATTCAGTTATAACTTAAACAGTCACAAATTCATTTAAAAAATATCTGAAATGTTAAGCTCCTGGAAGTCCTCTGACTGGTTCCAGAACCATTGTTTCAGCCAACAGGTGCATACTTTCACCAGCCTCTCACCGGCCCTCATTAATCTCCCCAGCAGTGCCCTCTGCAGGCAAGACTTAAACTGGTTTCTTTGGACCCCGTTTCACTGATCACCCATTCCACCCGAAATCGCACGAAAAAGTGGAAACTCTGCGTCTCTTTGCTTTGAACTCTCTATCAGGTTGCCAGGTGCTGTAAATGCTGCAGATGAGCAGTATAATGACAAACTGTCAAACATGAAGGAGCTTTGGATTTGGTGTTTTCCAGCAGCTTTATGTCATCTGTAAATCTAGGTGACTGCTTTGGAAATGGATGGAGAGCTAAGCTTTGTAGCAGTTTCCCTGCGTGGTGAGTGCCAGCTGGCCATTGGGCGCTACTTCATTAGCCTCATCCTCCAGCAGGCCTGACACGTCAGCGTTGGGGATGCTGTCGTGGTAGCTGCTGAAGCTGATGTTGTCCTCTTTCAGTTCAATGGTCCAGAAGGGGGCGTTGAGCTTGCGGTTCTGGTACTCCCTGTAGGTGTACACGCCTCCGACAAAGCCCAGCAGTAGCAGCACCACCAGGATGATGACAGCCAGAACGATGACGTTGAACTGAGTCCAGGTGACCTCTGTCAGGGCAGCTGTGGTGTTGTCAGTGGGGCTGCTTAGACTGGTCAGCAGAGCCTGGGTGGTGGAGGTGGTGCTTAGTGTGGTACTGGTGTTGCTGCTTGATGTGAAGGCTGGTATCCCTCTTGCTCTGGGAGACATCAAAGTAGTGCTGGTGGTTATTGTGGTGGAGGAGGATGTGGGGTGCTTTGCTGTAGCTTCTGGTGTGGGAATAATTCGGGGAGCTGAGGAGAAAAAGCATTTCAAGTATTTAATCATTTCAGATTTTATTTTTAAACATGTGAGACTACAGCAGACCTTTTCTTCCAAATTTTAACCCATTATTTTTATTCCTTGACCTAAGTAGCTTTGCATGGTTTGCAGTTCTATATAATGCTCGTTTGTAATCATCTTCAACCCAGCAGTGTGTTTTGGACTTACTCGGATGGGTGCAGTTAAGTTTGCGGTTGTCCCCTATGAAGCCGGGAGCACAAAGCTGGCACTGCGTCCCAGTAGTGCCGTTGATGCAGCGGAGGCAGTGGCCAGTGTCAGGGTGACAGAGCTGGGGCGGGCCCAGAGGGTCTGCATTTCCATTGCAGTCACATGGAACACAAATCCCAGCTGATTTGTAGAAACCAGCACTGCACTCAACACAGTGTGGTTTGCTGTACTGGGGAAGGCACTGGTCACATACTGGAGAGCCACTTTGATCTGTACAGGAACAGAGGAAGTTGCACATCAGCTGCTGATCACTGCTATTTATGACTTTCAAGTACACAAGCATGATCTGAGCTTTGTTTGAGATTTAAGTTTACTCATGTTAAATATGAGCATTTGCTAGATTACACTTACTGCAGGGACAAAAAGAATGTTAAACACATATAAAAAAAAACCCCACATCAAAACACATTCTTTAGTCTCAACTTTGATCGCTATATCATTAACATACATCCATCTTATTTCTTCTGCTTTACCAGGAGTTTATCCCAGCTGCCACAGGGTGAGAAGCAGTTTGCACCCTGCCATCAGTCTGTCACATATATTACAAGCAGAGGTTCTAAAATCTAGCTGTAATGATGACTAGCAATATTATGTTGTGTTTTCTGAAGAACCCTCTGAACATGTATGATCTTGTGTTATATTATACAGCCCGAAATGAAACAGCTATTGTCGGGCCACTAGGTGGCTCAAGCTGACAGTACATGGATGTGAGAGAACCATGTTGTGTCATATCTCCAGAGGAGGGTGTGATTTTCCCTGTTTGTCCTGTGCAACTCAGTGAAAACACAGAGTGCTTATGCCTCAGCCAGGCCCACTATGAAGTACTCTGAAAAGGTTTTACATTTTTTTAGTGTTTTTTTTAATTCTGGGTTAAAAAACAACAACAGTGATTTGTTTAAAGCTCAGTAATAGCTTGTATTCAACCAGAATTTACATGAACACTGTTCATCTGCAACAAGTGCATGTCAAATGTCAGCTTTCTCCTAGCCTTGAGCCTCTGGTCACATGACATCTTCTGGCACATCAAACAGAGACTGCAGTACTGCAGTGCACTCCCTTCAACAGCGTTGTGTCACCAAGACACCACCGTCATTGGCCTCATTCAGGATGGTGATGAGTCTGCATACCGGCAGGAAGTTGAGCGGCTGGTACTCTGGTGCAGTCAGCACAACCTGGAGCTGAACACTCTTAAGACTGTAGAGATGACAGTGGACTTCAGGAGACATCCCTCAACTCTGCTCCCCCTTACCATATCAGACAGCCCTGTGTCAACTGTGAAGACCTTCAAGTTCCTGGGTACCACCATCTCCCAGGACCTGAAGTGGGAGACCAACATCAACTCCATCCTCAAAAAGACCCAGCAGAGGATGTACTTCCTGAGACAACTGGGGAAGTACAGTCTTCCACAGGAGCTGCTAATCCAGTTCTACACTGCAGTCACAGTCTGGTATGGTGCAGCCACTAAACAGGACAGGAGCAGACTGCAGCGGACTGTACGGGCAGCAGAAAGGATCATCGGCGTCCCCCTGCCCTCCATCCAGGATCTGTACCTCTCAAGAACCAGAAAACGGTCAGGGAAAATCATCACAGACCCCTCACACCCTGGACACAGACTTTTTGACCTGCTGCCCTCTGGCAGACGGTACAGAAGCCTGCAGACCAGGACCATCTGACATAGGAACAGTTTCTTTCCCCTCGCCATCTCCCTTCTAAACAGTTGACCTGTCACACTGCTCCCACTGCCAGACTGCAACTGCACCTTATGTACATTCTGTAGTATTCATTCCACCTCATTTCATTTCTGTCATCCTGTATTCTGTGTATATAAGTTTAGATTGGTTATTTATAGTTGGTTTACACAGCTTTGTGTATGCATGTGTAATGTATATATAGACACGTATGTGTGTGTGTGTGTGTGTGTGTGTGTGATTTACATTGCTGTGCTTGAGAGTCACCATCTACCGGAACCAAATTCCTTGATTGTGTCTGCACATATACATGGCCAATAAACACGATTCTGATTCTGAAGTAAACATGGTGGTAGCCTTGATGATTAATCAAACCAAATGATCAACGCCTTATTTGAACAAGTAAATCAAGTCTGAATTGGATAAAATTCTTATCTGCCAAATGATTAGAATTCTTATTTTGTAATAAGTATTCAGTTTTAGATTTTAATTACAAGTAATATTATTTTAAGCTAAGTATGTGTTACACTGCCCAAAGGGCTCCAGTGTTTGGCAAACCAGCCTTTGCTTTTAAAGGGTTAATCTGTCTGCAGTAGGAGGATTTTTGCCATATGACTTAGAGGTGGGAATCATCCCCATGACACAAAATTATCACAATAATTCATTCAAACTGTGGTATTGTGATTTTGAACATTTAGTGATATGCTTAGTATTGCGATTTATTACCTTTTGTCAACTACAAATTGTCAAAGTCAAACCTTTCCAGTATCTTTTTTAATTAATAAAAGTTATCTCATGTCAGTTATCTTTTTGGCTGCAAAATGACATCAAGAATACAGGGAGTGCAGAATTATTAGGCAAGTTGTATTTTTGAGGAATAATTTTATTATTGAACAACAACCATGTTCTCAATGAACCCAAAAAACTCATTAATATCAAAGCTGAATGTTTTTGGAAGTAGTTTTTAGTTTTAGCTATTTTAGGGGGATATCTGTGTGTGCAGGTGACTATTACTGTGCATAATTATTAGGCAACTTAACAAAAAACAAATATATACCCATTTCAATTATTTATTTTTACCAGTGAAACCAATATAACATCTCCACATTCACAAATATACATTTCTGACATTCAAAAACAAAACAAAAACAAATCAGCGACCAATATAGCCACCTTTCTTTGCAAGGACACTCAAAAGCCTGCCATCCATGGATTCTGTCAGTGTTTTGATCTGTTCACCATCAACATTGCGTGCAGCAGCAACCACAGCCTCCCAGACACTGTTCAGAGAGTTGTACTGTTTTCCCTCCTTGTAAATCTCACATTTGATGATGGACCACAGGTTCTCAATGGGGTTCAGATCAGGTGAACAAGGAGGCCATGTCATTAGTTTTTCTTCTTTTATACCCTTTCTTGCCAGCCACGCTGTGGAGTACTTGGACGCGTGTTATGGAGCATTGTCCTGCATGAAAATCATGTTTTTCTTGAAGGATGCAGACTTCTTCCTGTACCACTGCTTGAAGAAGGTGTCTTCCAGAAACTGGCAGTAGGACTGGGAGTTGAGCTTGACTCCATCCTCAACCCGAAAAGGCCCCACAAGCTCATCTTTGATGATACCAGCACTCCACCTCCACCTTGCTGCCGTCTGAGTCGGACTGGAGCTCTCTGCCCTTTACCAGTCCAGCCACGGGCCCATCCATCTGGCCCATCAAGACTCACTCTCATTTCATCAGTCCATAAAACCTTAGAAAAACCAGTCTTGAGATATTTCTTGGCCCAGTCTTGACGTTTCAGCTTGTGTGTCTTGTTCAGTGGTGGTCGTCTTTCAGCCTTTCTTACCTTGGCCATGTCTCTGAGTATTGCACACCTTGTGCTTTTGGGCACTCCAGTGATGTTGCAGCTCTGAAATATGGCCAAACTGGTGGCAAGTGGCATCTTGGCAGCTGCACGCTTGACTTTTCTCAGTTCATGGGCAGTTATTTTGCGCCTTGGTTTTTCCACACGCTTCTTGCGACCCTGTTGACTATTTTGAATGAAACGCTTGATTGTTCGATGATCATGCTTCAGAAGCTTTGCAATTTTGAGACTGCTGCATCCCTCTGCAAGATATCTCACTATTTTTGACTTTTCTGAGCCTGTCAAGTCCTTCTTTTGACCCATTTTGCCAAAGGAAAGGAAGTTGCCTAATAATTATGCACACCTGATATAGGGTGTTGATGTCATTAGACCACACCCCTTCTCATTACAGAGATGCACATCACCTAATATGCTTAATTGGTAGTAGGCGTTCGAGCCTATACAGCTTGGAGTAAGACAACATGCATGAAGAGGATGATGTGGACAAAATACTCATTTGCCTAATAATTCTGCACTCCCTGTATAATATGGGCAGAAAGCTGTGACATTTTCAAACCATAAATTCAATTTCAAATTAGACTAATTCAAATTCAGTTTTCAAAAGCATTTATTCAAGTTACAATTCAGATTCAATCTGAGCAATTCAAATTCAAATTGAACTTATTCAAATTCAGCTTCTGATGGCACAGATTTCTGCCCATAATACAACGCTGCCAGTAAAAACCGCCATAATTGCCATAAGACAAAAATCAGTCAAGTCTGCAATCAGTCTGAAATTGAACTTGAATCCCCTCGAGTTGTGCTTATTGAGAGACTCATACAGACTGATGGCAACATGTTGGCAATCTGTTTGCATTTATAAATTAAACAGCAAGTATTTGCAAACTTTCAACAATCTGTCAGAGAGTTATTTCAGTCAGTCCAAGAGAATATGAGAACAACATAGGTAACTATCACTGAAGAATTCATAGTAAGACCAGTGGTCATCCTGAGGCATCTTAATTGGCGCCATTAAAAACTAAGGAGCAGCGTTGCTCCTTCTCAGCCACTGCTCATCCAACTCTGGAACAACTCTGGTCTAAGTTATAATTAAACTAATTTAAGTGACCAAATTGTATCACAATACATTATGCTGCTAACAAAGCTTTGTCTCTTTGAGAGCATACGCACAAGCTAATGTGTGCTAATGTAAAGCTAGCCAAGAACGGAGACTAATGCTCAAGCCCAGTGCACGCTGACCCCAGCCCTGAACTTCAACAGGCAACAGGGATGTGCAGTCTTCCAGAATAGTAGTGTTTCTATTTCTATTTCTACATGTTTCTACAGTAGAACATTGAGGTGATTACCTTGGAGTCTTTTTTGGCTCATTTTCAACTTCTCTTTGTGTATCTGATGTAACTGACTAAGCCTGCAAAATTACTTTTACACACATGCGTGTGCAACAGACAAAACACAACATCAAGATGGTGGGGATTGGAGGATTGTGTTATTTACCTGGTAGAGGGGAGTTTTTAACACATAATATAGCAAACATTTACTTCAATCTAAAGGGGTTAGACAGGTCAGTAGTGAATATTCCACCAATATAGATAAAAAGTTTTTGCAACATGAACAATATGACAAACGGTCCCATTGTTTTCCCCTTTTCAACACAAGCTGACAAGCCTGCAGTTCCATTTTACTGGTTCCCAGATTGCTCTTCTCATCAAAACACTGTTGCTGTCCAAAGAATAACAGGTTCCAACTTTCTTATAACAAAGACTGGTTTCTGGCACAGAACCACAGAATGTGTGCTCCAAAACTAGGAGCCACTGATTTTCTTCTGACAGAACTTAGTTCTGCACTGCTCAAAGTTCTGCTCTGAAACTTGTTGAAAAGTGTGTGTGTCAACATGTTGGTGGTGGAAAATAAGTAAAGAAAAGAACCATCAGTTTGGTTCTTAAATGTTCTTTTTATTTCTTTGACGCAATCTGATTCTGCAGTGGGATAAATCTCACTGATACCTGAGCTACTAAACCTTACTGTTCGAGCTTTGATTTGATGTGTAAAACTGAACAGCAAAAACATGGGTCATTGAGCAGGGGGTGAAGGCACACAATTTGGCTATGAGAAGTTGAGAACTCGTATAAATAATGTGTGTGACACTGCAGCATAGTAGACCATTCCCTCTCCAGTCGTCAGCACAGGAGAGCTGTTGGCATTGAATGATTTAAGCACAGATAGCTGCCTTCCAGTGGCCTAGATGTTGGTCTCCATCTACTGTAGTTACACGGCTGTGTTGATTTCCAGCAAAACTAAGGAAGGCGCATCTGATAAGGTTGATTTAACCTCTGCTGGGGGTTCAAAGGCTGGGTTATACAACCAAAAGGAAACAGGAGCTGCTTTGCAAGCGAAAAGTGCAAAGCACTCCTCTTTCCAACAGCACACACATACACACATTTGAGTGGTACTGTTAGGCAGGCAGGTCCCACATACACAATTATATAACACAAGACGATTTAAACAAATGAGTCAAAATATCTGATGAAGCTTAGAATAAACTGAAATATCCTGACTGTTCTATACCACTGGGTAAAGACACAATCATACATGGATGATTTAATATGTGTGACCCACATTCTGAACTGGTGCAATGCTCCATTTCACCTCTCCGAGTGTCAGTACAGAGGATATTCATTTACTGCAACAGGCCACATCAGCACATTTAGGAAGCATCTGCCCCTCACAGTGGAGCCATGATACTGCATTGTGGCATCTTCTCACTTGTCACTGTTGCCGGGGCAACCTATACAGGGAGGCTGATCTCTTTCCGGTTCTAGTCTTGAGTCTGTGAGATCCTCGACAGCTGTGCAACACTAACATGAGAGCACCTCACCCTGTGAACCATCCCAAGCATATTTCAAGCTGTCTAAATAGAGGGCATGATGATGCCCATCCCCCTGCTCCAGTCTGCTGCTGCCTGGGTGGCGCTGAAATGGCCCAGCTGTGAACATGCCGTCCCAGCTACGCTCTGCCTGGTTCATGTCCCATCCCCTCCCTCCCACATTTTGTAACCTCTGCTATGGCCCCTGGCAGTGGCAACCCTGATCCGCCAGTCTAAGTGCATCTATACATGGCTGTTGCCATGCAGGCCACCACCAATAGTGGTGGAGGGCATATCAAGATGTAGCAAAGCTGTGTGCCCCAAAAGGGGGAAGGGCAATGGTGATAGAAGACAATAAGCAGTAGAAAGCGAGGCCAGTGATGCAATGCTGAACGCAAACCTCCAAAGGCAGTTTGCAGAAAGGGTTATGGTGCAGTTCAACAAGGATGAGCTGTGATGTCTGAAGCACACAAACTCACACCATGAGAGACTCATCACTTGCACAGCACATGTAGCATGGTTCCTGGTCATATTTTATTTAACGCCTTGGAATGAAGTTCAGGCAATTTGAAGGTAACTGCCAAATTCCCTTGTTTGGTTGACAGCACAGTATCTTATTTGAAATTAAATAACTGCATTTCAAAACTGCAGTATTCTGCAGGTTCATCACATGCAAACTGGTCTGCCTAGCATTTGCTTTAGTTTCAGCTGATTCTTAACCTAAGTATAACTAAGGAAGTATATCTATGCATGTTCTTTCATAGGATGGAGCCTATCCCAGCTGTCTTAGGGCGAGAGGCAGGCTACACCCTGGACAGGTCACCAGTTGCAGGGCTAACACATAGACACCGACAACCCTTTGCCCTCACATTCGCACCTATGGGCAATTTAGAGCTTCCAGTTAACCTATTCCCACTAACTGCATGTCTTTGGACTGTGGAAGGAAGCCAGAGTACCCGGAGAGAACCCATGCAATTAAACCTATTTACAACAATTTGAAAAGGTGTGTTTTTTAAACTTCAAAACAATAGCAATTGAAAGGCTTTCTTTACTGACATATTGATGCCAAGCTCATCTTTGGTCCATGATTTTTTCTGTATTACATATATATGTTATTTATGTTATGTGTTTCTCACTCACCAAATGTTAAATTTTGATTTTTTTTACTCAAGAAAGTTGAAGGTGATTGCACATTGATATGGGACATGTGATACACCATTTTATCATTTCAAACATTGTTGTTGACCAGATGCTGATCTTCATGTTTGTTTTTTTTAAACTACTTCCTTGCGATGAAATTAAAGGAAGAATTGAGGTAGTCTGAGAATGTTATAGGGACTGTAGTTCAACTCAGATGTCAGCTCCACAGAGACCTCCAGGAGGTTGTGGAAGTAGGGCAGCAGCAGCCTGAGGTGAAAGAAGTGGGAACTAGAGTGCTGATCTTTGTCTGGAAACGTCGAAAAGACTGTGGTTTACAGTTGAAAAGTTATGAGAAAAGCGCAAAGGAAATAATTGATACTCCATTTCCAAAAAAGTTGTTTTTGCAAGTCAGTTAAATCCCACATATAAATAAAAATAATACAAAAAGAACATATCTAATGTTGTGACTTGCAACCATGTTGGCATTTAAAAAAATATTGCATTTTAACACATAACATATTAGTAAAATTCAAGAAATGTTGCAATACACTTGGTGAAATATACACAAATAATAAGATCAGTTAATTACACGACTGGATATAGAAAAAAAGCAGCAGATAACAATAGGGAGAGAATTATCACTTTTCATAGATGGTATGTTTCCAAACTGTTCAGCAATTTTTGAAATCATTATAATTTCAGAAAAATAAGCCATGCTAATGTAATATCTTAAAGGACTGAAAGAATCCTAAAATGACAATGCGAGTGACTCATCTTTGAGCAGTGAAGCAGCACTGTATTTAATGGTACAGTCACAGGGTGCAAAGCAGTGGCTGCACAGTGAGAAACATGCTGCTGTTATCATATTCAAAATGAGTTTATATCTGGAATAAACTTTCTCAGTTTCAATATGTTGCCTTTGAAATAATAGTTTTCTTTCAAATGTACAGTGGATTGCAAATCACTGGATTCTCTTTATACTTTACATTTTATGCAGTGTTGTGAATAGGCAGATCCAGGAACAGGACCAGACCTTGAAAGGCTCATTTTAATTTCACTCCATTCAAAATCTGCCAACAAACACAAGGTGTGTATGCAGTATATGTGGTATTATATGTAGTTTGCTTTTTAGGTTATCTAACATTTGGCTGCTGGTTGCTTATCTACATAATTTCTCTGATGTCACCCTCTTTCCTTTTCATTACATCTCCCTTTGACTGCATTTCTCTTTTTAGTTTGTGTAACCAGCCAACAGTAGACACCATGATGTCATTCCGAGTTATTTTCAGCAATAACAGCTTGAAGGTGGAAAATGCTTTCCAAGACATCATCACTGTCAGGTTTTTATGTCATAAATCCCAGGATTAATGGAGTATAAAGCCAGGAGGCCAGATCTGCTTAATCACTGCAACAAGCCATTGGATGAGCGCTAAATGTCTGACGTGTGAACAAGTGCTCACCAGTGTGACAGGTGCCATTGGAGGTGGAGTTAGAGCAGGGGCATGGCACACAGGCTTCGGTCAGGGCAGCTCCAGGACTGCGGTAAAAACCAGGCTTGCAGTTCTCGCAGTTCAATCCGTGGGTGTTGCCCTCGCAGTTCAGACACACTCCTGAAAGGTAGAACAAAGGTCACAAGATTAGCTGTTATTCTTTCTTGATCTGCTTATGACAGAAAACGAAAGTAGTTGGTTATATAACAATGTAATCTGACGACATTTTAAAAATCTAAAGCAAAGTTTTTTAAGACCTTTTTAAGACACTCAACAAATGTGAGTTACACTCTCAGTCGGAGGAACTCTCATTTATACAGTTTTAAATATAAAGCAATACTCAGATTGGTGCCTTCCTATATATGTTCCCTGTTTGCAATGAAACATGCTGGTAATTTCTCCGTCCACAAGGTTACTTGTTGCTTTCTGTTGTACTTGCATGAACTGAACTTGGCAAAAAGAGCTTTTGTGCAGAATGACTGGAAAATGACAGAATTCATTTCATCAAGTGCTTTAAAGCAAAACTAAGAATCCTTCAGACCAATTCCAAAACATGAAATGGTTTCAATTTTAATTGAATATTAAATTAATTAATTAATTTGTTTGTGTGTGTTGTTATGGCGTGTGTTTTATTGTATAATTTTTGTAATTGTGAGATAGTTGCTGGTGGCATCTTGGCCAGGTATCCCTTAAAAAGAGTTCTTTAATCTCAATAAATGTTAATTACAAAAAATTAACACAGAACCATACTAAAATCTTTTATTATATTTGGGTTTTCATAAACAAGCAACTACTAGTGCAAAACAATGCAAAAAGTCTTGAAGCAGAGTGTATTTGATGTTTTTGTTAATACATAGCAGTAAAATGTCTTTGGATTCTGGACTGGTGGTCAGACAAAAAAATACATATTTTTTAATAGTTTTCACTGTTTACCATCAGGGTGAGGAGTAAGAGTCATGATTCCTATTTTTTTAAACATACCATCAAACCATTATTCGCTCTTACAGGAACCTCATTTAATGTCTATCAGGAAATAGCCAAATAATCTATTAGAGCTTCCTTGGGTTGACATACTTAACCACATTCTAAAACATATCAAATGGCTGTGAGGACAAAGCAACAACTATGCTGAGACCGCTTAAGGCAACAGTTGCAATTTCACCAAATGTGCAGCTAATATTGCTGAACGCCAACTAGCATGCTAATATCGCTGAACTGCGAGCTACCAAAAAGACAGTAAACCCTGTTTGAAGTTGATTCCATGACCTAATTCATCAAAACTCTTGGATGTGATCTGGCTATTGGAACTCACTGGCTAGCCTATTGCCATTTAGAGTTTTAAGTAATATAATGTAATAGTGAAATGGTGAATTTGGTTTAAGGTTTAAGATAATCTGGCACATTGCAAAGCAATCACCTTGCACTACATGCAGGCAGCCAGGTGGGCCAAAGAGAAATACTTTTAGAATGCTTTGAGCATGTTAACAGGAATGGGTTTTTAACTTTCATGTTACTATATATACTTAATCATTCAATAAAAACCACAGCTCACTTCAGGATGAAGTATGTCGAGGTTATATTGAACTCCAAGGTAACATCCTGGCCTGTTACAACATACCAATCCTGGATTGACCAATTGCTTTAATGTAATCGCATTATATTTATTAGGCTTGCAATATATCCAAATCAGTCTAATAGATGCCAGGGTTAACAGGACACCGGTAGAAAATACAGGTACTGGGGAACTTGTTTTAGTCTTTCTGTTAGGATGCCTGGGTCGTTGACCCAGGGTTTTGAATTTATTATACTATTTATCATTTCTAATCTTGGGTTTCTTTGTTAGAGTTCTCTTTTATGGTTTATGTCTCTGTGCATCCTTAGTTGCTGTCTCCCCTGTCTGTGATATCCCCATGTCCAGTCAGTGTCTGTGTCTGTCCTGGTCCCACGTCTGTTCCCTCTGTTGCAGTGCCTGCGTGTGAGTCTGTGTCTTTAGTTCAGTCTGTGTTATGTTTCCTGTTTTATTTTGAAGGTCCATGTCTGATGTTAATGTATCTGGTTTCGCTTCCCCTTGTCTCGTTAGGCCTGATTTGCCCCAGCTGTGTTTCCCTCCTGTTACCCATTCCCTGATTGCTCCCTCTGTGTATTTAAGCCCTGTGTTTCTCTGTGTCAGTGTTGTGATCTACCCTCATTTAGGCTGTGTGTTCTGGCTGCCTGCTTATGTAAGTTCATTTGGATTTTTGTTATGTTTTGCCATCCAGCAATAAAAGCTGAGTTTTGAAATACACTTTTGCCTGCCGTGAGTCTGCACTTTGGGTCCACTACTCCTGCCTGCACACAGCGACACCAGACACTTTCCAGCCTTGTAATACCTGCAAGTCTCTTTTAGGCAGCTAAATAAAATCCAGGATGCTATGCCTGAAAAGGTGGGTACAGCTTTATTGCTCACCTATAGAACTTTCTTTCCCAAATAGGAAGCATTTCAGAAGTTAAAAAAAAAAAAAAATTTTGCAGAGTGCAAAAATGTTAATAATGTTACAAAGGCTGTGCAACTGCACCTTTAACACACCAACCAAGAAACAAGTTTTATTTATTTATATATAAATAGATCAGTCATGTCGACAGATATGATTATGACAGATATTGACTGATAGGTGTGGATGTGGGATTAATACAGTTTTTAGACTACATAAAAGAAAGTGGAGTTGTTTTGAATGTTCAGTGAGACCAGGGAAGGACTGCATAAATACCAGTTCATTTGCATTTCCTGGAGATATTGTGTTTACCTCTTCACTACAACATGCTCTGTCTTTCAACTTTACTCTCCTTCGTACCTTTATTTTCATTTAATGTTTATCTACAGATAACATTTTAATTTTACTGAAAACATATAAAGCAGGCTTTAAAACACTTGTTGGAAATACTTAATGTGGGTTGTTGCATTCAAGGAGATGTCCATGCTAATTCTCACTTTAGCATAACTGCATATTTTTCACCTTTTTTAAATTTAAAGAATTTTCAAAACATACTCTTTGCTTCAGTGCTTTATTTAAGAAAAAGAATCCCAGATTAAAGGCATTGTTATTCTTGTAAATATCTGTGACGGCAATCACCACTATTGTGCTGTTTGGAGTTGAGCTTCGATGTTTGTTTGAACTGTTTTGCCTCTATGAGCTCTGACAAAGGTTATGTAGATGTGACTCAGTCTGCCTACAGGCTTATGCCATATCGTTGTGTAACCAGGATTTCAGCCATCACCACACAGAGGTTAAATTACTGTTTAAAGAAGAAGACAGAAAAGTGAATATCTAAATGCAACGACAGCTTGTTTTCAGTTCAGAGACACCAATTTATAAGCAGAATTTAATATGTTAAAGTATTATGAAATTTGAATGTATGTTTTAAGGTTCAGAGAGATTCTAGTGAAACATCATCTTGTTTACTTATCCCTGCATTAGATACTTTTAAGGTTGAAAATAATGTGTGTTGAAAAAACAATAATGCACCCCTGTTGTGTTTATGAGACAGTGTTTGGGATACTGCCTAATTTGCATTTGTGCAAGGAGTTCCTGTGTGAGCAGCCTTAGGGAGAAGCCACAATCACTCTTTAAAGGGAGCTGTCAAACCTGAGCTATGGTAATCCATAGCACTATGAACACTGAGCCCAAGTGAAGGCTAAAGAGCTCCATCTGCGCCTGCATTATAATGCAAAGACATATGCCGTCTAAAACTGCTACACACATGCCCCACCCACACACACTGCCCCCCTGTGCAGTTCCTCCTTTTCGGGGTTGTCACTAGCCAGTGATTTCTAAGTATCAAGGCCTGACTGCTGGGAAGCGAGCAGCAATCCTCCTTTACATTTGAAGAAAGTGCAAACTCTCAAGAACACAAACCGAACTGGAATTGCACCCTAGTGTTTAACTTGCTTCTCGGGTTGCTGAGACCACAGACTACAGCAAATATTTACTTCAAGGAAGTAAAGTGGGGGAGTTTTGTGCTGCCAAAGATTAATTAAACTCGGCATTAGACTGTTCTCTGGGTATGCGATCAAGGTGTTACTGTAACCTGGACAAATCCAACATTTGAATTTAAAGAGTTTTATGAGTATTTAATCAGCAAAGACTGGACAATTTGCACTGCCTTTCTTATGCAATGCCAATGAACAAAACAGTGCATGTTGAAAACGCTGCTTCTTTCATTCCAAGCTCTAACAGATTGGTGTTGTCCATGTCAGGGTTCTCAAGAAAAAGCCCAATGCAAAAGCATCCAACTGAAATTGACTGACAGTCAACTTTGGGATTTGCTTGTCTTCGCCTTGCTCAAGGACACTTTGACCCTACAACTAGTAGGTGTAGCTGATCAGTGTTTAAGCTTCAACTCTATTACCTGGAGTCTCTGAGCTGGACTTGTTCGCTGCCTTTTGGAGCGTTTCAATTGAATCATCTGACAAATAACACAAGCTGGTGTATGATACAGACCGCCAAAGAAGTCTGTGCCTTTATTGAGTGAAATTGTAGTTGCTAGCAATAACATTGCTCCAACACAGTTTACTACTGGCTCTGAAAATCCACTCTGACAGCCAAACACCAACGAGTGATGTCATGAATTTGGGGTTAAACCATCACAAGATTTATATACATAAATATCAGTTCCATTTACAAATACAGGTTATCTGTTGTCATTATTATTAGTAGTCAGTACTGGTATCATAAAAAAAATATATTTTGTTTTTATGATGATTATAATTTTAAGTGAAGTTTCCATGTAAAATGAAGTAGGATAAAAAGCAGAGAGAGTAAAAGTTGTCCTCTAAAATGAAGCTGATTGTTTTCTTGGACTTTATTTATTGAGAAAAATGATTTAAAAAAAAAAAAAAAAAAAAAAAAAAGTCTCTGATAACAAATTACTTCAAAAAGGAAAGTGCTTCCAAATAATATTTATTGGAGTCAGTTTGTCTAAACAAAAGCTCTTATTTTGGAATCAGATTGTGCGGATTTGCAGGATTTTCTGTTTACAAGGCAGATGCTTTCACTAACTAAGCTACTGTGGCTCTTCACAGCTGACTCAGACAATCCTGAATAATGAAAAATTACAAAACAAAATAGGTTAGGTTTTAGTGACAATGAAAATGAGATCATTGAACTGCAGCGTTTGTCCTCAGCTGACTCACCGGACTGCGGATGGCAGTAGTTGGTGTGGTTGTTACACTGGCAAGGCCGACAGCCAGTGCTGCTGAAGTCGAAGAAACCCGGGTAGCAGTCATCACACTTCGGTCCATACACTCCTGATTTGCACACACATGTCCCTGAACTGTGGGGGCAGAACAGAAGACAAAAATCAATACCCAGTGGATCAAATACAGTCGCAGAAAGCATTTCAGTGGACCATAACACCATGGCAGCATGTCAATGAGGTACTCTGTGTGTGTGTGTGTGTGTGTCTGTGTGTTTGGTTTTAACAAAAGGTTTCCCTCCACGCCTTGATTAATTCGATGAGGTGATTTATTAGTGGCAAATGTGGTAAGAAATCATGTAAAGTAATTATATACTGGACAAAGCTATGTGGTGCTGCTGAGTAGCATATAAAGCCGGATTACAAACAAAGGTAGCTTATTAGTGGACCTCCCAGCATGCACTTTTTTGAGAGTGGTTACCTTTGATGAAAAATACACATTGTGCAAATGTATATTTATTACATACAAAGGTAGCATAAATCAAGGTTCACGGTTCTATTTCTTGAATGCTGAAAACAAGCAACTCTTAAGCAGCTCTTATGTTTAAAAATATTAACAGCAGACATTTGAGATGTTTTAAAGAATACTGTGATCTTTGTCTGTCAGGTTATGAAACGTCAGAGCATCGAGAATCAAGGCTTTTATTGGCCACATTTTCTTTACATATCTGAGAATGATTGCTTTCAGCTGAGAAAATCTCATTGTATAAAACATCTCCAAGAATCCTCCAGCAAACTTAAATCCAATTACATCTGAGTTCTTCAGCCATAACACACTCGCAACTGAGTTATTTCACATGATAATGTGTCTTTCATAGATCAGACCTTTGCTCTCATTATGCTGTGTTAAAAATAGCAAATGCTCATTAATACAGTGTGAGTGTCAAGAAGAGATTTTGTTTTTCTCTCTCATCCACCGCTCACTGGAGGTAAATTCCTTGGAAGAGAACAATGCTAAATCGAGCCCGATCAGCTCTTAAACCCAGACAATGGACTCAAAGATGTAATCTTGGGACAATGACTTCAAAACAATTGAAGCAAATCACAAGTGACTCGAAGCACTTTCCATGAATGTGTGCGTGGGTCTTCATACAAACAAGGCTTTGTTAAAACAACTGCACTTAATGCAAATGAAGAGGCCCATAGCGATGCTTAGTGAGGCGTGGGCACTGTTGAAGACGAGGCTGGGAGATCAACAGTCCTCGATCCTCTGGCTACAACACACACTCAAATATCAGGCACTAACAAAAAGTATCAGCGTGATACATCATGACCCTAATACAAGCAAGTGAAAGATATAATGTCCAGCTGCCAAAGGAAAAAATAAAAACACGATACAAAAAAACAGATTTATTTAAAATTGCCATTTATTACTAAACAGAAAGATACTTTGCTCATCAAAAAATGACAGAAAATGTAAAGGGATTTGTTTTTACAATAGCCAAATTATCTGTATTAGATTAGATTACGTTCATTGCCATTCTAAACAAAAAAAAAAGTTCATTTTTTTTCTTTAAGTGATTATAAACGAGTGTGTGGGGCTTATAGAAACTAGACTTTTGAAAACTGATTCAACATGAATTTTGTGAACCTGGAAAACTAACTAAACTAAAACACAAATTATTGGGGAAATATTATTTGTCTGTCTTTATCTGTTAGTTTGGTCAAACTTTTAGCTTGCAACTTTCCTGATGAGTCAGCGATGTGAGTTTGTAATCAAGATTCTACTTCGGCAAAATCAGCATGTGGTCAGAGAGCGAGGATACGCCTAATATGGTCATCTTAAGAACACCCCATGTTTACACCTTCTGTTTGTGAGAAGCAGGTAATATGAAAACTGCTTGCCAGTCTTGCCAGAGTTTTTTTTTTAAATGTGCTGAAACTTCCATATTTTATTGAGAAGAAAATAACTTGTAATGTTCTATCATTCAACTCTAACATTCACTCTGCATCAGGATCTGCGGTTAAGTGTACTTGAAAGCTGTCTTTTGATCAAATGTGCAGCATCCCAGTAAGGCCAGATGGTCCACTGGCTTTGATTCCTTACTTTTCCTTGTACAAAATACAACCTTTCACCTTTGGCTAATTATACATGTGTATTTCTCTAAGAGGAAAAATAAAAGAAAGATGTCAAACAAAAAACACTATACAGCATGCAGCTGCCTGAAATGAACACTAAAACATTTTAAGTATGCTATAATAAATAGCCATCTGTACAGTAATAAATACTACAAGGGACAGCAGCTGGAAAATCAGCTAAACTAACATGATGCATTTTTCCTTTAAAATACCTCTAATTCGGCGTTTTTCCTTTGGGGATCTTTTGTGGAATAACTACAACAGGTCTGAAAACCTCCAGGCCTTTATAAAGAGTTTTAACTTGGCTGGAAATTTAAATAAAGCTTTCAACAGACAAACTGTAATGCCAAAATATAATACTTCAATTGAAAGGTAATAGCCTATAGTCCCTGAAAATCGGTTTATAAAACATGTGGATAAAATAAAACCCAGCCTTCCCCCTAGATGGGTTCTACCAGAGGTTGATTCGTTCTGCTGTTATTTCTGCCCATTTAAAAGAAAGAATTTAATTTAAATACATTCCTGGAGGGTTCTCTTGGGTGCTAAAAACTTTGATTGTGCCCACATTTTAGTATATAGGAAATGCTCTGCCCAAAAGAGTTCTGCTGGATTCAAATCATTACTTTTGGATCATGATCACACCAAAAATATTCCTCTGCTACAAACTGGGAGTCTTGCCATCAGCCAGTGTTTTGGCAGACTCTCAGTGCTGCTGTTCATAAATGTCATATCCCTGCTACCTTCACATATTCAGCTCATTTCAACACACTTCCTCCTCCTTGCTTTAGTGCTGGGACTTCTCAGTTAATATGGTAGTCCTGGCCTGACTGATGTTAAACATCCTGGATCCTGTCAGAGGCAAATAAATATGTCACCAGTGACTGATTTATAATCAGAAAGCTTCTTCTTGCAAAGTTTATTCTTGTATTTCCCTCTTTTGACTGATAAAGGCCACCATTATGCAATGCCCCTTACACTGTCAGAGCTGTCACATAAATTCTGATTTAACCTCAAACACTTTGCATGGTGTAACATACAGAGGACAGCAGATTTGATCTGATTTGTATTACTGTGGTTCATTCTATACTCCTACTGTTGCAACTATGTTTCCAATGATTCCTAGCAAGAGCTTTCTAATTCATATAACAATCGTCTGGTGATTAATGGTGAAAATGTGTTAGGATAACAGGATAAAACAAGTGTCAACATTTTGGTTACAGTTAACACAGAATTCTACACTGTGGTCTATATTTTGATCACAATCTTTCTGAAGTGGTTATTCTGAAGAGTTATCTTATCTTAATGCAGCTTTACTAATGACTTTACATTGACGTGGTATTGCACAGCGATGCAGCCCGTCTGTTTGTCTACTGTAGCTTCATCTAATCTATAGGAACCCATAGGTTTGAACTAGGCTTTAAATGTTTACGTTGCGTCTCAGTGGCCCTGCTTGTGAGATTATGAAGACCCTCTCTTTGTCTTCTGTGGCCAGAAGGAGGGGGTTTGTTATTGTTTTGATGTAGTTTCATGGCTCCGTGCTGGCCAAGCTGCTCTGCGTCAGATCTGTGTGTTAAGTAGGTCAGTATAACATAAGCGACAAAGCTTAACCCCATTCTGCTGCTGCTGCCATGCCAGCGCTGTCCCATTGGCTGCTCCTGTGTTGGATCAGGCCAAATGTCCTCTCTGTAACGGGGACGTTGACAGTTCAGTTAGCCACAAGGTTCAGTAAAAATAAACAAGGAAGTACACTAAGCAGGTTTAGTTGCTTTTCTGGTTGAGCAGTGAAATGCTCAAAGGGTGTGTTAACCAAAAGCAGAGCCAGATCTCCCTTTGCCGTCTTAGCCTTTCATCTGTATGAATGTGTCCAAATATTCCATGTTATAGCAGGGCTTAGCGCGTCTGGTTTTACGTTCACTTCCCACGATCATGAAAACAAAACAAAAACAAGGGGGAAGAAAAGGTTATCTTTTTTTAATGTAACATGCTCACATTTTTCTAGCACTTGGCAAAGTCATTTAGACTACAAGTCATATTTAACCATCGTTTATTTAGCACTTAATTCAATTTTAGCACTCTATCGACCTCAAAACCAAAGCCAATTTACATTCTCCAATTAACTTAAGATGACCATGTCTTTAAACACTTGGAGGAAGCAGGAATGCCTGAGGTACTAAAACCACAAAACAAAGATCACTAACAGGCTCTTGTTTTGTCTTGTAAATTTGGGGCACCCCATCACTTGCCTGTATAGCAGCTCCTCTCCTTACAAGCCCAAACTCACTCAGTATTTAGTTTAGTCTGTGCTAAGATCATTGAATCAGCAGGATCTACACAGGGGGAGCAGAACAGCTTTAATGATTGCAGGGTTCCTTTTTTGGGAATCTCTAATGGTTTCTCACCCCAGTCATCTTCTGCAGTGCCCTGAGGTCTCGATTGGAAGTCAGCACTCCTAAGCTTTCTGTCTAGCTAACAAACAGGTCAACACAGGCACGCAAACCTGCTGTTGCCTGTGTTTTCTTATTGGCACTCAAACAACCTGCAGTGGAGCTGCCGGGTAGCAGGGACCAGCAGCTGCCCTTATGAGGGGGGGTTACACTCAGAAACTATCCTGTGCCTAACTACTGACTTTACAGTCAGTTCTGCTTTTCAGGGTTTTCCTTAAATATTTTATACACCTTTTTGTGCATTCAACAGGTCAGCAAAGTGCAAAGGGAGTTCTTCTCTCCTCCAGTAAAGCCTGCTGCTGAACTCCCTCAAACTTCATGCTGACAACCTAGGCTTTTCCCCTGCTACTTATCAAGGTCACCATGTAAATTTAGGCATGCCCTCAAACACAGAAAAAGCAGCTGCCTCAGAGGCCACCATTTTTAATTTACTAGCTACAGTCACTTTTGCTAAGTTTAAATCTAAAAATGTGTAAAGAAAATTGAATACCCATTGGACTGAGCCAGCTTAAAACTGCAATATGTGAAGAATACTATGGTTGCAATGAAATTCATCTCTCAAATGGTAATACCATTATAGGAAAACATTATTTGTGTACCTAATTAAATTAGCTAAAGGATTCTTTAAAGACATTTTAACCAAAACTTTCAATGTGCATTACCTTTAAGCCTTTAAGCTACCTGATATAAAACACTGAATAAATGTAGTCCGGAAAAAGACTTTTGCATCTTCTGCGTCATTTCTAATAATACTGTTCGCCACTGAAATATCACAATCGGTGCAGAGTAATGCTAGATGAACAGCAAAAATGCCTCCAGTGACCTGACATAGACACAGAAACATCTGTAGCCAAAATCAATATTTCATTACAGACTGTGGTGCTTTTTGACACAGTAATGGTAAAAAAAAAAAAAAAAAAAAAAAAAATCCTTATAGACATTGCCCACAGGATCTGACCCACATACACTACTGACTCTTGTGTTCTGACAGATGCAAGATGATATTAAAGCTCTTTTGTCAAAGACTGGCCTGACCTAACCCAACAAACTGGGTAACAGTGTGTGTCCACTTTACATCACATGATTTGCCGACAGACAGAATGCCAGATCATGAGAGAGCAAAAGAGGGGAATCTCATTAAGGTTGTTAAGAAGACTGAGCAAGGACAGAGTTACAAATGTCACTCGGCTTTAAACAGTCGCCAGCCCTGAGAGAATTCTATTAGAGTGGGTAATAGAGAAGCTTAGTGTCCTAGGACAGGGTCAATAATGATCACATATTTATATGTCCGCATACAACAGCTGCTGGTGAGTTATTTAGTTAATATTAACATAAACAGGTTTGACAAGTTCCTCATTCTCACACAGCAAAGCACAGACTGCTATCCAGTACCGTACAGTGCTTAAAACAGTTATTTCTTTTATTTCTTTGTGTTCAAAAGGGGAAGGAAATCTAGCTAAACAGTTATTATTTAAACTAGTATAAGTCCAAAATGTCACTATTGATGAATAGCGAAATGCATACCGAAATACCTGTGAAACACATTTGTATTTGCTAGACTACCTAGCTAATAACTGATAAGGTAATAATATCAGCTGAAAATATTGTTTAATAATGGATTGGATTTATATAGCACTTTTCAAGGCACCCAAAGCCAAACTGAAATTAACATGGTCCTATTAACACTAAAGAGGACCTATTCTGCTCCATATTTAGGTTTGGTTTATTCATGGGTCAAAATAACTGCCACTGCCATAAGAGAGCAGAGAGCAGGAGGGTGGAGTATTCAGTGTGCAATGGTATTTAGGGAAGTGATAAATCAATTCACATGAACGTCACAAAGGTTTAAAAAGCAGAACACTTCCCTGAAACAAGATGCACACCATCCTCATTACTTCTTCACAGCTGTAGATTTCCAGTAAAAATAAAAATAAGGAAATACTTTCTTAAGTAAGCACTATTCTACTAAACTACTGAAGGCAACCACCTATGTTACTATAGAATAATCCTATCTTGTAGTGGGTCTTAGGGATGGGTATTGTTTAGGTTTTATCCGATACCGGTGCCAAACCGGTACTTTTGAAACAGTGCCGGTGCTTAAACGGTGCTCGAACCGGTGCTTAAAGAATGGAGAACACAAACTTTGTCCAAAAACCTCTTATGTTTTTTACGCAGTAGATGTGCTCGGTGTGAGATCTTGCAGCAAGCTATCAAATACGGTGCATTTCTCGGCTTTTAAAAAAACACTATGCATCGCCAGGTGTTTCATCAGATTCGAGGTGTTATCTACTTTGCGCAGTATCACCTTAAAGCACTTGTTGCAGGCTGCTGAGTTTGCATCTGTTGCTGTGAAGTACAGCCAGACTTTTGACCGCTTCGCCTTGGGCATTTTTAATCTGTAGCTCTGCTCTAAAAGAACGTACGTACCTGGGCCTGCTTACTATTCTTGGAAAGTTAAAATGATTGGCTAGAATCCAAAGTGTATGACATCTCAGGGGAAAAAAAAGCACCGAAATAAAGCACCGAAATGTGCGCTGCTTTTCAGTCTGGTTACCACCGTTTATGTCAGAACCGGTGCCATAATGGCACTGGATATCGGTACCCATCCCTAGTCTTAGTGCAGGACAACAGGTTCCTGTCATTTTAGCTCCTCTGCCTATCAAGCTATCCCGTCTTTAAGAAAACTTTGATTGGTTACCCAATCAAACAGGTATTTGTAGCTGTCCTTGAGGTCTACAATGTTACTTTGTGGAAGTTCGATCCCCTCAGTTCTGACTACCTTCCCTCTCTTTGTTACCATCCGACTACACTTCTCCAATCCAAATGACATTCCAATGTCATAGCTGTATATCCTGGTGGTGTGGATCAGTGAACGGATGTCTTGTTCACTCTTGGCATACAACTTGATGTCATCCATGTACAGGGGGTGTCTGACAATTGCTCCGTTCCGTAGTTGGTATCCATAGCCAGTTTTGTCGATGATCTCACTGAGGGGGTTCAGGCCTATGCAGAACAGCAGTGGGGACAGAGCATCTCCTTGGGTAGATCCCGCAATTAATGGTGACTTGTGCTATGGGCTTGAAATTGGCCTCTAGTGTGGTATGCCACATCCCCACTAAGTGCCTGATAAAGGTTCTAAGGGTCCTGTTGATCTTGTACAATTCTAGGCATTCCAGGATCCAGGTGAGGGGCATCTAGTCATAGGCATTCTTGTAATCAATCCAAGCAGTACACAGACTGGTCAGTCTGCTCTTGCAGTCGTGGGACGACTGCTCTGTCTACCAGTAGCTGGTGTTTTGCTCCTCTTGTATTCCTGCCTATTCCTTTCTGTGACCCACTCATGTATTGAGCCATGTGCCTATTCATCTTAGCTGCTATGATGCCTGACAGGAGCGTCCATGTGGTACTGAGGCTGTGCTGGCAGATGCTCATGGAGTGCAGTCAAGCTCCTTCAGCCAGTAGGCGTGAACCATGTCGGGGCCTGGTGCTGTCCAACTCTTCATATTGGAGACCCTTTCTTGGATGTCTGCCACTTTGATGGTTATCCTGTTCAGGGAGGTTGCTGTGGTCTGCTCCTAGATCCATTAGCCACTGAGCATTGCTGTTATGTGTTTCATCCTTCTCCCATATGCTCTTCCAGTATTGCTCAGTCTCCAGCCTTGGTGGTTGTGTTCTCATATTGTTCCTCTGCCACTGAGCAGATGGTTGGATGGTTCTGTGGAGAATAGCAGGTTTATTCTCCTGCCTTCTATCCCTCTGGTATACCTCTTCAAGCAGCTGGCCAGGCCTGTAGGTTATTTCTTGGCAGTTTCCAAGGCCTCAGGTTGCTGTACTTCTTAGGCACCTTCTTCATCGCATCTTTTTGCAGCTCCGATAGTTGGCTAACCTCCCTCCATGCTACCTTGATCTTGGCCTCTAGTCTCATCCTCATATCGGAATACTCTCATGGCACTCGAAAAGATAGTCAAAGCAATGATCAGGACACATGGACTCACCATGTTACTGGCATTGATAGAAGAAGAGTATGAGGGTTTTTAACTTCTTTCTGAAGCCCCCCCCCCTTTTTTTTATAACTAGTAATATTTACATCACTTTTCTTGTGACCAAATGACTGAAACATTGTCAAAGTCTCATTGGAGTAACCATCTGGAAACCTGTGTGATTATGCAAATCTTTAAATGGCATTTCTAAAGGTTTAGACTTCTGCAGGAAATCCACCTTCTAACTTACATAGTAACCAGAAACTCCTTTACTCCCTACACCGGAACCTTCAATGCCATTCAAGTGGCTGTGGCATACATTAACCTGGCGTGGAATTGCATTTCTAGGAAGGTGCACGTCCAGTGGCGTAACTCATGACATAATTTACGGCATAGATTTGATGTAGAAGTACAATTCACATGTAACAGAAACTACTTTTCATAGTTTTGTTCTCCAGTGAGGCAAAGTTTGGGGTTTTTTTCGTTGTTGTTTTTTTTTTTGCTTTGTTTGTTTGTTTGTTTTTACAATCTTACCCAGCCCTTAGTTTTGTTATATAGTTTTCATTCATTTGTCATCTTTTATTTTCCCAAACTGTGGCTTAATGTCTTTATATTGAGCATTCACCACACTTAACACTCCTCCTGTGAGCAGAGGTCACATCATTATCAGCAGTTCTGTTGAAGGGTGAGTTAATCTACAACCCAAGGCACTAAAAAGTTTGCTTGTGCTGAAAGATTTCCGTTTCCCCATTTTGTGTGCCCACTGCAACTTAGTTAAAGAACACAGATGATCATTTCACACTGAGAACAACTAATGTCATCTGAGGGTAAAGAACAGTCTAAATGCAAAGTACTGGAAGGCACTTTGGCCTCTTTTTATCCAACCCGACTTCCTCTTCCTGACATAAGCTACTGCTGTCAATTTATAAATTCATTAGTTTGATCACATGTGACTCTGAGTTTGAGGATAGTGGCAGATATTCACTCAGCAGGGCTTGGGCATGCTTTACTTTCTCTTAGAGGCTATACAAGAAAAAACTGACCTTCCATAAAGTGGTTTCTGCCTCTGTGCAGAAAAACTAAATGAAGTAGATATTCTAGAAAGAAGGTCTTGCTTTTCAATTCTAAGGAACAAATGTGGAATTCTGGCATTTAAATTGAAGTTTTAGAGAACTGAAAATAGGCGCTTTTAAGCATCTGCCTGAGATGTCATGTCATCTATATTTGGCCAGCCAAACAGATAAATGCACCAGCAAACAAAAACAGTGACTCAGAAATGCAGGGGACATTCTTAAAAACACTCAGCATGTGTATGCAGAATGACATCACAACCAACAAAAATCTTCTGCTTCCACCCCGGCAAATGCCCCAACAGAGGCTCACAGAAGAGCACAGCGTTGAGCACTTGCTGTGGGCTACAGGCTGTCCGGCAGTTACATAATGCTGCTTCACACAGCAAAGCTCAGACTTAGTTGCTCGCTTGGATTTAGGAAACTACAACTGTATTATAACTAAATGCTGCCATTAAAGCCTATCAGGCTCTCGACAACCGTGCCAGACTTTCTAGACCTTTTTGTCTCACGTTCCGACTTGGAAATGATTATTCATGCTTTTGTTTCATCTCACTTAGACTATTGTAATTCCTTGTTTACTTGCTTAAGTAATGCCTCCCTGGAAGGACTGCAGGGTGTTCAGAATGCTGCTGCTAGGCTTCTGACAAAGCATCACAAATACTCCCATGCCACTCCCCTGCTGATTCAACTGCATTGGCTCCCTGTCAAGTTCAGGGTCCAATTTAAGATCATTATCATGACTTATAGGGCCCTGCACTGTGTAGCTCCAACTTACTTAAGTGATCTTCTTCTTTCCTATCACCCCAGCAGGTCCCTGAGGTCTTGTGACCAGGGGTTGCTGGCTGTCCCGCATACAAGGTTAAAAACAAAAGGTGACAGAGGGTTTGTATCAGTGGCTCCCAGACTCTGGAACTCACTCCCTTTGAGTTTGAGATCTGTGGACTCAGTCATGTCTTTTAAAAAGCAGTTAAACACCTATCTGTTTAAACTCGCTTTTGGTTGATTTTGTTTTGTTTTAGATTTTAATGTCTGTTTTCTGCCTCTGTAAAGCACTTTGTGATTTTATCTTGAAAGGTGCTATATAAATAAAATTTTATTTATTTATTTTATTTATTAAAAAGTGCTCTAGAGCAATAGTTCTACAGGATTTCTGTGGGTCTTTCAAGGTCGTTTGCTGTTTTGTTTTTTTCCACATGTTTTTGGGTCCAGTATATTTCCAGAGGAATATTTTGTGTTAGTTAAGACACAACACTGACCTATGAATCATTCAATCATAAAAAAGGCAGCTAACCTAGGGGATGAAACAGTGCTGTATGTGCACTTGAAAAATAACTGAGCAAAGACCCAATTAAAGGGAACTTAATTACTAGCAACTTGTCACAAAAACACAATATGTTATCACTTCACAAGCTGAATCTATGAAAAATGCCAAAAATAACAGTTTGACAGACAGTTTTGCACCAACAATGGAATTCCCAAAAAAGCTATTAGCTAAAAACTGTACACAGACATTTTAGGAAGCAGCATTGTTAGTTTCCAACCTTCTAAATATCACATTATGCCAACAACACAGGAACAATATGTTGATGCATAATCACATGTCATGTTTTTGAAATCTTTATGTAGACATAATCTATACATTTTATTCATTGTTAAGTTATATAGAAGAAACATTAACAATTTACATCTTCCTTAGCAAGGTTTCACCATTTCCCATTTCATATTTAAAAAGAAATAGATTCCAACTCAACAAGTACAGTAAAGGTTTTGGTTTGGTTATACTGACCAATTTTTTTTTTCCAAACAGCCAAACTCTCTTATTCCTAAGGGTGTAAGTTGCTCTGTCACTCTAGTAGAGTTGGCTTGTGAGCTTTCTGCCAATGTCATAGTTGCAAATTATTCCTGCCTGGCCTTAATTAACCCACTGTCAGTCCAAAAGTTTCAGGAAATTTGTATTTTTAATTTTTTTAGGCACAAGCATTTAAGAGTTGTAGTTGAATAGCTTCATTAGCACAGAAAAATGTTCTAATACTATTTTTTTTCTTCAGCAGTTCTGGGGCTAAGAGCTTAATTCTTGTGGAAATGTGGCTGTGCATTCTGTTCAGCTCCAAAGAGCAAGCAGACAGTCCTACTTGTGTAAGAAAATTCATCCAACAATATTTTAAGCAACACTTAAAATATCAAACACTTGTTTGATATAAATAAAGTCATATAATCCGCAGTCTTAAGATGTGAAATGTTTAACTGTTTTCAGCCCATTTCCAGTCTTTATGTCAGACTATGTGAAAGAGGGCTCTTAGTGAATCTTCTGACAGAATTAAGTAGATTCTCTAAAATGTTCCAGTTTATATTCTTGCTTTGGTTGAATATGCAACGTTAATGACAGAGAGTAGGAGGAACTTTACAGGTGTGATGAGATGACTGTCGGGAGTGAAACTCATCATGTTCCATGCCTAAAGGTAACTACGCCTCCCCAGCTTCTTGACCAGGTCAGTAATTCCTGAACTAATTCTTTGAAATCTTGGTATAATTTCTGCTGTTATCACTGTGATTTCAGTGAACATGACCACAGCACAGACTGCCTTTACTTCAGCTCATTACTTAATGGGAAAGAAACCTAAAGCAGCAGGCCAGGGGGTCTGAAAGCTGGTTAATCTGGATAAGTTACAATGCTAAGCTCCTGAATGAGGCTAGGCTAGGCCGGGATGGTTATCAGAGGCCAGGCGCAGACATCTGAGGAGGAGTGTATTTGGTGTGTCGCTGTGTGAAAGCCCAGAGCCCCAAAATAACCTTCTTGCCTCCACCTTTACCATCATTTGAAAGTGCTGTGCATGCAAAATCTCAATCAGCATGAAAAACACATCCTGTAGTTGCATCACAGGACTCCACCCAGTAGGATTTAGTTCAGGTGAGTAACATGTTTCTCGGGGCATGACAAAACAAATCCTCCACACGCTGCGGACACTGACTCAAGCTTCTAAACAGCAGCTTTCCTTTTCATGGCTAGAGGCAGAAAGTACAGCCGCTATTTTTACCGCATTCCTAACCCACACACGCAGCTTCTTTTCCCAGTCTGTTCTTGTGACTGTAGAAAGGCTGTGTATAAGAGCTGTTGTGTGTTCTTTGACTGGATTTGAGAAGTAACCGGGGTGGGTAACATTTTGACATCTTCCAGGAGGCCTGCAGCAAGACAACCTGGATCAATGAGCAGAATAATGATTGCGAATGAACACCGTGTCTGAGCACAGCTGATCCCTTGAACATCTCGACCCCATCTTTAGAGATAACAAACACTAATTCACAGCAGACAGTCTGTTCAAGCTTGGTGTGTCACAGCAGTTTTGGAGCTAAATTTAAGACTCCTTTAAAATGCTGTAGCCAATTTGCAGGTACATTACAAATCAGAGGTCTGCCTTTGTCCTGATAACCCACTGTATACAAAATGTGTACAGCTGGTCTACATAATAAAAATACCTGAAAGGGTTCATGGAGGCTCAAAGTAAATCTCAGTAGCCTCATAAAGAGGATTTGTTTCAGAGTTTAGATCACAGTGACACAATTAGAGTCTTAGATAGTGCTTCTCTACTCAACCTCAGCAATCAAAACGCTTCGTACAACATGTCTTATTCACCCATTTACACCAGTTCATACAAGCACTTTTTTCTGTCCAACATTCACAGTCTGATGGATGTGTCAGAGGGCAATTTGCAATATCTTGGCCAAGGATATTTGGTATGCAGGCAGGGATCAAACCAGCAACAATTCTGATTACCTTCTGATTAGTAGATATCCTGGTCTACCTCCTGAGCTACAGTCACCCTGTGTTCGACAAACTGGTGGTTAAATGCAGTCACTCTGTCGTTAACTCACGTGCAAATCAGTGCTGTCGCTAAGCCCTTTATGCAAAACATGTTCAAATTCAAGTTAAGCCAGTGACTGAGCCAGTGTTAAAGGAAAGCCCGAATGATGTCTTCGTTTTATTGATTTTACTGGTAAGTACTGACCAGTCGTAATATTTCTCTTATCCAAAATGGGTGAAACCTTTTTTTTCCCTCCAGAATTCAAACAAAAGCTTGAGGTCATTTTCAGGTGTAATCATGTCCTAAAATTTATTAGCATTAGTCCCAAATTGGCTTCCATGGTGTCAGAATTCATTTTTTTGAGCAATAGCTCTCCAGTCTTTCTGAAGGTTGTTCTCAGGTTTTTCTTTGAACACTGAACATCAGTGGGAACAGGTCTTCTGGAATAATGAATCCAAATTTTACATTTTTGAAGTAGGACAGAGGTACAGCAGTGAGTGTTTGCAGCCATTTTTAAAACATGCTGAAGGCTCTGTCGTGGCTTGTGGCTGCATTTCAGGCTGTAGCATTGGGAGTGGGAGAAAAACCCATTCGATTTTGATGCACCATGGAACACAATCTAGGAAAACTCTGAACAGTAACAGATTAATTTTTCATCATGACAATGATCCCACACAAACCACCAATGCAGTAAAGGGATACCTGGATAGAAAAAACACACAATGAAACACTATCAGTCATCGACTGGCCTCGCCAGAGTCTAAATCTAAACATTAGAAACATTAGTAGGGGCGATCGTGGCTCAAGAGTTGGGCGTTTGTCTCGTAATCGGAAGGTTGCCGGTTCGAGCCCCGGCTCCGACAGTCTCGGTCGTTGTGTCCTTGGGCAAGACATTTCACCCGTTGCCTACTGGTGGTGGTCAGAGCGCCCGGTGGTGCCAGTGTCCGGCAGCCTTGCCTCTGTCAGTGCGCCCCAGGGCGGCTGTCATCACCAGTGTGTGAATGTGTGTGTGGGTAGGTGGATGATTGTGTATAGTGTAAAGTGCTTTGGGGTCCTTAGGACCAAGTAAAGCGTTATACAAATACAGACCTTTTACCATTATTGAAGCAGTGTGGGAATATCTTGACAGAGAATGGAACAAAAGGAAGCCAACATCCAAAACAGGCTCTGGAATGACCTCCAAGAACCCAGAAAAAATATTTCACTTAACTACTAAGAGATTAAAAGACAGCTTGCCTACAACAGTCTAGACTAAGCACCCTAAGAAGGGCTAACTGATGGCACAACCATAGCTGGACTGGCCATCGGGCATACCGGGCATTTGCTCGGTGGGCCGATGATTTTTTTTCTTTTGTAAGGGTATAAAAAATGAAAGGTGGTGGATTTGCCAGATGCTGACCGGTGTGTAAAAATAACTCAGTTGTTTGGTGGTGGCTATGGCGGAGCTTCCACAGGGAAAAGGGAGGCAGGAAGAGCAGAGACCCAAGGCAGCACCGGTCCGAGTGTCAGGGGAACTGAACTTCAGGTAAGAAGTTATGACCTGCAGTCTATCTGGGTCAGATATAAATCAAGTTTAGGTGGAGTTTATTTTCGTTGTGCTGACTTTTTACAGTCAGTTACAATAACTCGTACTGCGTACTAGCTAGCATGACGGAGTTTTCATCAGCATTGTTGTAGCGAACTTTATTTTATTCATAAGGTTAGTTAGTAGAGTCGCCAACCGTCCCGTAAAACGGACGGAGTCGTCCCGCATTCAGAGAAAAATATTACGAGTTTCGTATTGAGCTGAAAAGGAACAGTTTGTCCCGTACTTCAGCTAGAATGGAAAAAGACACAAAGCTGGAGTTATTATGTCATTACGCTGCACAGCTGCCTCTTCTCTCCTCTCTCTCCTGTTGCTACTTCAATCATGAAACTGATCAATGATCAGCTTTTCTCTCTTCTTTGTTTATCGCCCACTTTGCGCCAGAAAGAGGAAACCGCCGAATGTCGCGCTAAACAACAACAGCACGTTTAAGCTTGATAAGCTGTTGTTAGAATTTATTTAATATTAATTTCTAGTATCAGCTGATGTTTGCTGGAGCCACAGCTGTAAAAGCTGCTGGTCATGATGTCGGTTTGGATATCTGGTGAGAGGGAAACATGAAGATGAAACCAGGAGATGCAATCTGAGCACTTAAAGAGCTTTCTACTACAATCTTCCTGCCATCCACATTCATACAATGCTTTCATTCTATGTCTTATAAGCACTTCATCCAAGACGGACACACTCGCACTCTGATGGACACATAGGGGCAACTTCACTTTGAAACACGCTGGAAGATCCAGACACTGACCGTGGGTTAACAGTAGGTCAACCAACCACTGTACCTTCTGATCAACAGCCGCTTCTGCCCTTACCTGAAAGTCTAGGCTGTGATTATGTATACAGGAAAAAAAATAATTAACTTGCTTATCTGGCTCTGCATTTTTATGCCAAATCCACCAGAGTAGTTGCCTCTTTATACACACAACAGTCAAGAAACCATGTTTAACACCAAAACAGCTTCAGAATTGACTCTCTCTGTTTTGTCCTTCACCAGTTAACAAAATACCCAACTTTACCTGATAAATACTAGCAATGTGGTTCTGGGCAATGTAAACATCTATTTCTGCTGGTCACTGTTGGAGCAAGCAGTAAGGCTGAACCAAAACAAGCTGAAAAATGCTAAAATACAGCCCCCCTTACATTCTATACAGAGATACAGTTGACATGCGCATTTTATACCACAGTTAGTCAGAAAAGCAGTAAATATGTAAACAAAGCTTATCTGATTTACTAGTGAGACACAGCACAGAAATGAGTTGTCTCTCTTCAGTTGTGTTGACAAAACAAACAAACTGACTTTTTTGCCAGAGGCTGCCCTCGCGGGGAAACTGAAAAAGCAGCCTTACCTGTCACAGAGGTGGTTCACTGCACCGTATGAGTCGCAGGAACAGGGCTGGCAGCCACTGGTGCCATTTGTGAAGTAATCCTCCTCGCAGTCCTCACACTGCAGACCAGTGTAGCCCTTCACACACGAACACTGACCGGTGCTCTTGTCACAGTCGTCGGGATGTGAAATCCCCTCAAAGTCACTGCTGCAGTTACAAAGGATCTCTGAGTGAGTGGTGGCTGGGGTGTGACAAAAAAACAGGAAAGACAAAAAAAAATGTAAATAATGCATGAAGGACAACAGTAGTGAGAGCAGGTCAGAACTGACCACACTAAACAAAATGATGAACATTGTGTTTATTTCACAAATATTAGTTCACAATAAAACATTTTAAATGCGACAAGCAGTGACTTGTGTAATGTGCAAAACAGGGATTTTAAAACCTTTTTGTTGTGACCCTTAAAGATGAAAATACATGTTTCCTTCAAAATCATAAACCATTCAACTTTTCATCTATATATATATATTTTTTTTTTACCCTGGTTTCACCCTGCTTGTTCAACACTTTCTCCTTTTCACTCCCTGTTTGTTTAGGTCTAGCAACAAACTACTTTGTTGGGATTAGGTAAAAAAAACAAAAAACATTTTGGTTTGGGTTAAAATACATCCTTTCACAATGTTAACCATATCTTACACAGCAAACCTCTCCCATCGGCAACAAGCGTCTTTGCCATTTCCTTGGATACCACAGTTATGTGTCCCACAACTGTGACAACCGCTAGCAGATTATACAGTCCCGATCAAAAGTTTAAAGCGCTTGAAAAATGGCAACAACAACAAAAAAAAAATCATATTTTGTACGGTTGGATCTTAACAAGGTTCTAACAAGCTTGGAACCAAGCTTTAACATGGAACAAGGAGAAATGGGAGTGAGACAAAACATTTGTTTGAGCATGCAATTTATTAAAAACAACAATTAAAGTGAAACTTTTTGCATTTGGAGGTCACTAAAGTTACACCACACCCTCTCCATGACCCTAGATAGGTCACCAGTGACTTGAGCCCTACCCCACGAAGAACCTTCAACAAACTCTGAGTGTAAAAGTAAACTCTTAGTTGATTAACTCTAATCTGTAACTGAGTTCCCTGTTCCAGACCAGCTGATCAGAGCAAGTTCAGTCATTTCAGAGCATGTTCATGCGCACATTCAGCTGCACATGCATGAATGTGGAAAGGACAATCTGCATTTGTAATCCGGTGGCCTAAGAGAAATGAACACATGTCAGTACTGACTATGATATTTACCTGAAATCACAGCAAGGAAGATGAGTAATTATAATCAGCTTGAGATACTATGTCATCTTCATAATAAGTATGAATGTTTAATAAAAAAAAAAAATAGATACAAAAAAATAAATGTCTGCTGGCATCTTTTACCCAACTTGAAGTGTCATTAGATGAAGCTGGAACCCTAATTTAGATTTGATTTGTAAATCTAATTATTCAAACTGTAGGAGTCAGAAACGGAAGATTAAAATATGAAGAAACAGATCAGACAGTTTACTGATAGACCTGCTGTTAATTACCCAGATAGCAAAAGATCATTTTGTTTTTTCAATATTTATTCAGTAAAAATTGAATCTACTGGAGTACTATAACAACCTCACTTTTTTTTAAAAATACAATTTTTTTATTTTATTTCCCCCACTACTGAATAAAACCCCCTTAATGAGATTTACAGAAAAACTCTGCTTTTATGTTCCCTTGTTAACCTGATCTAACAGCAGCTTCCCTTACAAATAATGGCTCTCTTACAGTCATAACAGAGATGCTGTACGTTACTTTCCGTGGAGCTTGCATTGAATAAAGACTTGGAAAAGTACTATCAGTAAAGCTAAACATGATTTTACTTCAATACTTCAATACAGTCTTGGGGGATCAGCCATTTTAAATAAGGAGCACAGATTGTGCCAGGGAGTAAGCCATTATGAATGGATCTAATCAGAGGAGCTAGGAAATGATGAGAACCAAAGATCCGGGCCTGACTCAGTCAGAATCCATGATCCATATCCATTTTGGATGTCAATGTGAGGACGCCACTTGCACTTGGCCTAACCCATGCAGGTGTTTGTAAAAACCCACTGAGACATGTTCAGACTGAATTTCAGACCATGTACCTTTCAAAATGTTGTTTGACATCATTTCATGACTGAATGTCAATCTGTGAACAAATTTTAACGCGGAATGTCAGAACGGACTTCAAAAACTCATTTAGTTGTATTATAGTCTTATCTCAAAGATCCCAGCTGTGACAGGCATTTTTTTATGACTGTTACCATTTACTATATGACAAGTGATTCATCATTGATCAGTCTTCTCTGTCTAAAGACCCTTTTCTTTAAATAGTGATTGCTACAGTAAGGCTCAATAGATGTTTGCAGTGGACAAAAACAGGCTGTCACTCTGATGGCTCCATTACTGCCTACAGAGTCAGAGTTAGCAGGATGGAGACTAAAATTTTATTCCGAGTAGATAATAACTCTGTCCTTATATACTGACAACTGAGTGAATGTCATAGCACTCATGTTAATTAAAAAAATAGCACACTAACATCTAAGTGTTTGTAAAATGAATTATGCTTTGACAGCAACTTTATGAATGAGGAAATGTTGCATCACACAGGTGGATCAGGTGCAGCAAGAGGGGAAGTGAGGAAGAAATTGAGACTTTGAAGTTTACAGAGTCTGTTACCATGGTGACTGATTCAGTTTTTCCTGGAACAGAAAACCCAGAATTTCACTCATCTCAGTTTAAACATTTGACCTAATGTTTTAAGCCTTTCTATAGCTGATCATGCTGTCACTGTCATTGCAGCATTCCACAGCTAATGGAATCGGCGTGATGCACTGTGTTTGTAAAGAGCGAAGTCTTTATGCTAGCATTTGTCATAAACCAGTTTAGCCCAACATTACACAGACACCTGCCTTACACATTTACTGAATCTGGAAACTTTGGAACTGGTAGTGGAAGAGAAATTTAATTTGAAAATGGACCAAATGTGAGCATGCCCAGAAATGAAGACACTAGGTGCTGCCTTGGCTTCCACCATCGTTCACTTTAAGCTGCACAATCGAACCACAGTCCACTAATATCATCTGTGTCTAAGAGCTGCCCACTGTGTTGTGCTAAAGAAGTGCACAAAGTTACACTTTGCTCATCCAGATTTTTCAAATGAAACCTTGTCTTTCTTTGGCTGGTTTCTGTTTTGTTGAAAGCACAATTCACTTATGCTTCAAAAAAACAAAAAACAAGATTCTCATCTCATGGAGACTCTAGACAGTCTAGAGATAAGTGTGCAACTGCGCTGCATATGGAGGATGTAATGACAGACATGTGGATGAACCCACAGAGTGCCAATCTATTATTCATCTGATCTCAGGCTAGGTGTGGCAACTGACTGTGTGTCTCCATTCTGTGCTCAGCAGTGAGACAAAGAAAACAGACAAATAAGAGAGCAGAACAGCATATTTTTATGTGGTGTGCACATAATACCTCAACTAACATTAAGAGAGGAAAGGACAGCTAAATTTTAATGCATTCCCGCTCAGGCGTCCTACTCAGATTATACTCGTCTGCCACTGCTGCTTGGAGTTTTATGTAACTAATAAAGGCCTGTGGTTACGCAAGCTTGTTGAATATACAGTCTGGGCCTTTGCTACAGCAATGTCCGCATAGGAACTGTCAGTTCTGATCACGCCTGAAAATGTTTGCGATCCAGGGAATGCATCACCCCTAACACACGCACAAAGTTCATTCTTAAAACCCAGCTTCCGCTAGGTGTGAGATGATTCTGTGAGGCCACGGCAGCAAGTTTGATTTAGATTGCACTGGAACTGCGTGCAGCGAGGAAGAGAAGGTGAGGAGGAACCGAAGCAAGAGTTCATCTTTCTCCTATTTAACTTGCTGTAAAGGGTTGTGACAGCATGGCTGCTGGTATTCAGGAACAGACAGTGGCAGACTGCTCACCATGAAAAAAGAACAAGAAAAACAAAACAACTGCCTCCTGTCCTGCCTAATTTAGAGCTTGCTATGGTGAAAACAATCATTGTGCTTTGAGATTTGTTTGGAGAGTCAAAACGCATTATCTTCCATGAAGCACTGGGAGACTTTGCAAAGTAAAGCTGTGGAAAAACACCACATGATATTGGTCTATGGGGCCTCTGCCCTGGAAGAGAATCTACTGAGGTAGCCGAGCGAGGCGTTATCCCGAATGATGTGATGATGTCGTGTGAGTGGCCTTCACGCTACAAGAATAGAGAGTTTCGGGGGTTTTGAAGTTACAAATCTAAACAAGGCCAGCTGAAGTTTCCATTTATGACCTGACACGTGGCCATGTGTTTCATTTTGACCTCACGGTTCACGTAACAAAGTGGATCAAATGACTTAAAAGGAGAAATGACTAAATGCCTCACTAACATGAAAAAGGATCCAGGAAGCAGTTTGGTAAATATGCTGCATTTTGACTGAACTTTAAAGTGGATCTATTGCTAACACTTCCTGCACTCTGGTAGAGTATATTTGCATGAATCGCAGTTCAAAAATCTTTATTTATCTGCTCGTGTGCAGAACCTGTTTTTCCTCTTTGGGCTAACTTTTTTTTCTTATTGGCTGTCAATTATGAACAGAAGGTCTGAACAGCAGGTGGGTGGGGCTTCTGTAATCCCAGCCAAAGCTCAACATTTTAACTTTGTTGCTCACTCGTTTATTTCTAGCTCCATACTTCAATCCTTGAACTCTACTAGAGCAAGAAAACCATTCTTAGTTAACATATACTAGGCCCTGGCTCACCTCCTTAGTTCGCCTTTTGACAGAGACAAAGCTGTTTGTTTCATTCTGCTTTAACCCATCTTACTAGCGACTGTCTGTTCACTTTTGTGCTCATAGCGAGAGCTGACCATATTAGGGATATTACCTCTATATAACCAAGAGCACAAAAAAACAGCCTGAAACTCAGTGTTTAGAGCTGTAGCCTGAGCTTTTAGCTGACAGGGATTACTTGTAGGTACATTAACCTCATTATTTGAACAATCATTCCTTTTTAATGTGAGCATCCACCATTGTGACAGTGTGCATATGACAGAAAATAAGGTAAACCAATTCAAAAGCTTATTTTGTCCAACCAGAATGCTTATGGCCCAAACAGACTTACATATTTATTACTTACATATTATGAAAAGAAAAATAAACTCGAAAAATGTTTTTTTGATAACGTTTAATCAGTATCAATAGAATTTTTTTCTTGTTTATGTGCCATGTTATAGAATTATAGACACTCACAGCTAACTATAACAGTAAAACTACTTACAGGTGAAATGGATAATGCTGATGTGGATGTTACTTTGTAAAGGGCCACTCGCGTAAACACTGTTGCAGACCAAGCAGACCCCCATGCCTCCACCCCCTGTTGAAAAAGCACTTCCTGATGGCAGCAGCCTCTTGGCTTGAGGAACAAGACAAAGACTCCAGGGTGTTTATGTGGCCTCTAAGCTCCCACAGGATCCCCTGCTAACATGCAGGTACCTGACAACACAGATGAACACCTTGAGGGATTCCATTTCCATAACATAACAGGTCAGAGCTGGGGAATATTGTGCTTGTTGTGTTCATTTCTGGAATACAGTTGTGATCCAGCACCAAGAAATTACCTTTGAGCATCCACCAGGTCAACGATGATCCACTTGGCAGCAGAGTTAGTTTGTATTTTAGATATATGCCACTTTCAGAAACTAAAACATGTTGCCTCTCAAATTAGGCCTCTTATGTATATTTTAGCATAACGCTACTTCTGTTATAAGGTTAAGCCAAAATCAAACTCGAAACAGTCAAAATGGAAGATGTTCTTTAACAATGTTCCACTGAATATTTGTGCATCTTTAATGGCCCATCTACCAGGAGTTCAACCAGAACTCAAGCTTTACTTCTTTCCTCCCAAACCAGTCAAATCTGGAGATTTCTCAATAGCCATTTATGGCTGCAGTGCACCACAACCAGCTTTCTTAATCCGCCACCATCACTAGGATGAATGCTGACAGTCAGGTAGGACACAGTGAGGAGAACAAAGGGGTCACTGTAAAAAAACATGACTAGATTGGACCCCCTGGTGTGGGGAAGCCAATATCATTCAAATACAGTAGCCTGAATTTTACACTTAGGTTCAGGAGGTGTGCAACTGTGTGTGTACGTGTTGGTGTGTGTAGTGCACTATAAAGCTACAAGCAGAACACAGTGTGGCCCGGGGAGATAGGGGATGAAGCTTTTACAGACAAAAAGGGAATAGACAGTGTTGAACAAGAACACATAAAAACCATTTTTATGTGGTTACAACAGGATAAGGGCAAAAGAAAGCCAAAGCACGATGACACACCATCTGAAGGTGAATTTTGGACATTTGTGCGGTATTTGTGGCAGACTGGAGAACAACACCATGGATGCTGAGATGTGTGTGAGGTGTGAGAGGAGGAGGAGGAGGAGGAGGGGGCAGACTCCCCCACTGTCATTGCTCATTCATGGCTTGGCCTGCCTAGCCATTTTGCTTGGATGGCCTTGTTCTGAATATGCCAAGCAAACAACAATGGAGAAGATGAAGCAGCTATATGAGCAGCGTATTCCCTGTCAGCTGCAAACATGGCTGCTCTGACTATACAGAATCAAGGCTTGGATGAATTCTCTGTGAATTGGAGAAACTGAGTGAACAACAACAGGATTACACACCCCCTCAAGCCCCCCACACCCAACCCCAACAATGTAATATATGTCACACGTCCTAAAATAATAATAATTAAAAATGAAACCCTATGTTAGAACGGAGCTGTGCAGGGGAAGCATCTAGGCTCTTGCTTATTTTCAAAGGGGCACACTATGCACTCTGAGGCGTCTGCCCATTGTTGCAATCTGGTTAATTCGGTGGATGCGTCAAACCCACGGAGCCACCATCCGAGCCTACTGATGTGACTGCGCAACACAAACGTTAAATCTGCAAAGGTTCCTGCTTCACAGGACTCACCCTGGCTGCTCTCCACTGAGGTAACAGATGTGCCGATATTATCCGCAGCCCAGGCATCGTTGGCCGTGCGCTGGGAAACCATGGACACCAAGGTCTGCAGCATTTTCTCCGGAGTGAAGAGGGATGTTCGCGCGTCGGCGGACCGCTTGCGCACGCCGGTTAGCCTGGAAAACGGTGTTGTTTGTTCTTTAGTGTATGGGATTATTCCAACATCAGGGGCGTGAATTGTGCTGGTGGGGGTGGGTGTCGGGTCCGTGGTTGGCGTTTTGGAGATGGCCGTGGTGGTGGTGGAAGGGTCGGCTGAAACAATAGTCGGCAACGGTGCGAGTCCGGCTGAAGGCGAGAGAGTGAACCAGCTCTCTGGTAAACTGCGAAGCATGTCGTTGCGGAAGGTATCCCAGGCATCGGAGGCTGAGCCGCTTTTCCCGGAGATAGACGACGCATCGTAGGTACTGATGCGGGGCGCAGCTTCAGAAAACCCACTATATACATACAAAATAAATAGTAAAAGCAGAGATATGTACATCATTAAGGACGTTAACGTCATGTTCAGCCTCAGCTCTCCATGTAAGCCCCAGTAATGGTCTTCCTCAGACCGTTCCCTGAATGGACGTGTACTCCAGCATTGATGTCTCCCGGCGGCGTACACTGCTGTTTGTTGCCCTATGAACCACCGTCAACACTTCACCTGCGCTGCAACCTAGCGCGAGCCGTTCCTCAGATCGACGTACCAGTGAGCCAATGGGAGCCCAGGAAAAATGCCCACGGGGCACTCGATCGCTCGTTGATTGGATAGTCCCTTTTTCACGCCGCAGACAATAAGTTGTAAATTATCAAGTGTCTCAGCCTCCCCGAAAATTATAACCGGTTTCCATTCATGAAGTGGACCACGCTAGGAATTTTTTTGTATTGATAGGGTACTTTGTAAAAATAATGTGGCAAATGTAAGTTTATTATTTTTTGTCCCATTTTACACCTCAGTATGCGCCCGCTTAGGTATGGAAATTTCCAATAATTGCTGGCCTAAAGGTCCAATTATTGCCTTGCTCTTAATAACACCACACGCATTAACTGTCATAAAATTTACTAGCAGCATTAAAAATTTTCCTGGAGCTACTCTTCCTGAAACGCAATCTACAGCTTAATAAAAAGCTCTGTGTGAAATAAAGGTGACTTGGGCATAAGTTTGAGTGGATCATGGGTATTTTCTCTCCTGACGTATGTGAAAACGAACACGTTTTTGCTAAACCCTGGTTGTGAAACCGCATAATCCATATTCCATGTCCTCACCAGTGACATGATGGCATATTTGATCCAAGCATCAAACAGGAAGCTGACCATGGAAAGCGCAGGCTGCAAAAGATCACGGGTTAAACAGCGGGCAAGCTTAATGTACTACATGTACAACAACTAAAGCAGTAATACCATTTTTCCGTTTTTAGTTTTCTCATTTACCCAAAATGGGACAGCAAGGCTATGAGCGAATGGGACAGTGCTAAAAGGCTTTGCTAATAAAAACGTGTGAGTCCAGCAAACATTTAAACGCAGAGTAACCATCACCTAGTCATGGTTAAAAAAAAAAAAAAAAAAAAACCCACATTGAAAGCTGTACAAGCCTTCTACCAAGAAGATGATTTGTCAGGTCTTCAGTGTTGTTATCCAGCAGATGTGATGTGGGGAGAGCTATAGTCAGAGCATGCTGCTCCTTTAAATGTGTTTTTATATTGCATAATAATCAAAAGGAGTCCGGTTTTAATATTGTATTGTTTTAAAATTTTATAAAAACAAATAATTATCTTTACATACCTGTTTTTCTTCATCGTGTTTTCAGCAGTACCTATCTTGCATGTGGTGAAATTGTCTGGAACACACTGACAGGTTTAATGTTGCATTAAAATACTCACCCGTAAGAATTATAGGACACTTGTTATTATAAAACAACAACAACTATGTAAATGAATTATATTCAAGCAACACATTTCCATTTTTGTTCCACTAACAAAGACCAGACCACTTAGAAGATGTTTGGTTTATTAAAAATATAAAAGAGTAAAGCTGGAAAAACTCAGGGTGCAGAGTGTCCTCCTGTGAATCCTATGGTTCCTGTGCTGAGAGAGAGTTACAAGAAAGAAAAAGAAACACAGTTCTGGGGTGGACAGATAAATGCATTAGGAAATGAGATGCCGTTTTCCTTTGAGCTGAGGGTGGCCCCCTCAAACCTCTCTGCAGGATACCCAGCTACTTTAGTTCAATTTTATATAAATAAAATAGAAATGAATTCCACCAGGAATGGAATTATTGTGACACTACAAAAAAGCAAAACTTTATATTTTATAGATTGTTATTTATGAGTCAATTTATTCATTTTACAATCAGTTTTCATTCCTAATTTTTCTAAGGAAACAACAAAAATGTGCCTTCAAAAGTAGAATGAAAAAAATTCTGCAGCATAATTGATTACTAATTGATTTAGTAATTGATTAACTAATCAGTAATAACATGCACTGGCTTAACCACCCAAATATTCCCTAAAAATATGGACATCGTGCCACTTCAAACATACAGTTAATATCTGCAGTATTACACATATGCGTCACATGTTGATTTTATAGCAAGCAAGTTTTTAAGATAAAAAAAAGTTAAGAAAACCCTTTATTCGTGATGTTTTCTCATATTTGTTAGCTGTTCACAGTGCCCGGTACTGGTTAGAAGAATTTCCTCACTGAAGGAAACCAGTCCATTGTTCCTTCAGTGGGCTGGTTTCAGTCATTATGCAAATGTACTGTTTTTAAGATTGGGGAAACCTGCAGTCAGCTGTGACTGAAGAAGTCACTTGGATGAGTAACGAAACGTTTCTCCCACTGAAAACGCTACGTCCAAATGAACAGAATCAACTTTTGGAGATTTACTTACCTGGATGATTGAGAATGCATCAAGACATTAGAAGAATTCAAATGTTCAGTTACTGTATATGCTGTAGATCTGTTTGCAAAAGTAGTTTTTCCACACTTGACACTTGTTAAGTAATTTGTTGATGATACTAACGCTCTCCTTTGCAGCGCTCCTCTCCTCGCTGCTCCAGATTTCATGTGCCATCTTAAACTCGAGGTGGATGCCAGTGCTGTGTGGGCTGGAGCAGTGCTCCTGCAGGAGGATTCACTCTGTTACTTCTCAAAAAACAACCATCAACTGCACAATAGTACAGCTGAAAAAGATATCACCCAATATGTATTTATTTATATTTACTCCTGAAATGTTTGTTGAGAGGATTTTGTAAATAATCTTTGTTAAGTAGTGAACTGTGAATATTTCACCACTGTACATATCGAGCACATTTCAGCAGAAGTGAGTCGTTTTGTTTTGCTTTTTTTTTTTTTTTTTTTTTTTAACCTTGGGTTCCTCTTGTTCATTGATAGGGAGCCTAGATTAGAGAATTGTCTTTTTTTAAAATTTCTGTTGTGAAAGCTCAACAGAAGCTTTTTTTTTATGTTTTGGCATTGCCTACTTCCAGAGCAAAGAAACTGATTCTAGCATCTTAAATAGTACTGTGCTGTTGCTCTTTTCTTGGGGCTGGTGAGGAGTAAGGATTGGGGAGTCACGTTATGTTTAGGTTGTGCCTACGCAAAAGTGTAGACGTTTATTTTAAGGTCACCACAGGAAGTAAGGATATGGTCCCTTGATTTCTTGTAGTCAGTTTATGATTGCCAAGTGTTTGTTGCCCCCTAGTGGCCTCATGGGGCGATAACAAGTCAGTTTGTTAGAAAAGCTCGGAATCACATGGCCATATTCAGAAACAGTAGTGTAGCACGTGTATACTGTGAGCAACACACATGATCCGTTACACCAAGGAAAAATACTGAAAGCGCACGCGCGCACACACACACACACACACACACACAAAGAAATGAAAAAAAGAACCATATTTAACAATTTAGGTAATTTGACAATATTTTGAAGGTGTTCACCAGAAATATTTTTATATGTTACTGTGTCCAAGCCAAACTGCTTATCCTGCAAAAGATACAGAGAATTGTCATGCAACACTTGAATAACACAAAACTACTACACTCAGTTTGTTTTGAAAGATGTTTCACAAAATAAAAACACACATTTGATCAAAACACATCATATACAGATCCAATATGTGATTAAAAATAATGACATCACATATAATCTTTAAATGTGCAGTTTATCAAGTTTCACCTAGCAGTCTATACCTGCCTTCTCCTTTCTTTTCTTACATCTTTCTCCATCTCTGCAGTGAAGTTAGCTCTAATTTTTTCTCTCCCTGTGAGTTCCTGTGATTTATTTTTAATTTTATGTCCCAGGTGTGTGTTACAGGGGCTACAGTTGGCGATACACTGTGCATTGTTTTTGTACTATATCTTCTATTATGTCTTCCCTAGTTCAGCTTTCACAAGAGTGAAAGGGCAAATTGTGTAATAAATGATGCAAAGAAATTCAGTGTGCTTCAGGGTACTATTTAATATTAATATGTTATTTAATATTAGTGTTGTTTCAAAACATTACTGATGGAAATGACCATTTAGCAGTGCTTAAGAAAAGGTGTATAACTTAAACTGAGATTTATTTTACATTATTCCCAGTATTAAGATGAATTGACAGGTTTGAGTTGGATAAAAGGAACCAGCTCCAGAACAATTCACCTCAATTGGAAAATAAAGATTAAGTAAATTCTAATTTCAACAATTTCCTTTCATTTCACGAAGAAATAGTCTGAAAACAGAAAAGGGGATAGTTAGAAAGACTTATGTGTGTGAAGGGTTCAGATTTACATATGGGCCCCAGTTTTATACTCCATTAGACTCCACCAAAAACCTGCCAAAACAGTTATTTTTAAGTATCGCTGAAGAATCCTTAATAGCTGCACAAATAATGACATGAAGAGTTTTGTCCCATGCAGAATTCACTTCCTGCTCCTTTTGACAATGCCATAAAGGTCTGTGGTCCAGCTGGGCATGGCAAAGGTTAGCTGCTATCATCCTATTTGCTCAGTATGTAACTGTTAACAGCATCAAAGTGCTAAAACTATAATAAAGGCAAAGTCAAAAGATGCACCTCATCAATGTTTATAGTTCATGATTAAGAAAAAATTCAAGATTCAAAGATTCAAAGCATTGTCATGTGTACAAAGAAAATAATTTCTCTGTGCAATGAAATTCTTTCTCTGCCGTCCACACACAGATGCCGGTTAATATGTACAAATAGAACTAGAACAGATAAAATACAAATAGTATAAATAAATAGAGACAAAAATTGAAGTATTAAATAGATTTGTGTGCAAAAGAGCTATGAGCTTAATATGCTGGTTTGATATGTAAGATGACCTGATGTGAAAAAATTATTATTACTGTTAAAATAGGTCAGCTGTTCAAGAGTCTGATAGCAGTGGGGAAGAAGGAGTTGTGGAGTCGGGATGTTCTGGATTTCACACTTCTAAACCTTCGTCCCGAGGGCAGAAGTGTGAACAGTCTGTGTTGGGGGTGTGTGGGGTCGTTGAGGATGGAGGCAGCTCTCCTCTGTTGCTGTGGTAGGGCATGGTTTGTCGCTCTGCTGCTGCGGCCCAGAGGAGAGAGCTGTGGTGTGCAGCAGGAGGTCGTTGAAAAGGTGCTGCAAAGAAGAAATAATTGTGCAAATATACAGTCATTCATCACGTGTTGAGTATCAGTAAGGTGAACAAGGTCTCACAGTTTGACGCTTATCCCATGGCCCGGGTCAGCAAGCTCCTGGACCGAGTAGGCACAGCTCATGTTTATTTATTCATCCAGGGGCTACTGGCAAATTTTCTTGGATTGGATGGATGGAGGTACAGTAACTGGTAAGTACATTCCTAAAACAAAAAAAAAAGAGGTGAGGCAGGTCTTGGGGCTTGCCAGTTACTACCACTGGTTTGTGGTCAGACCTGACCAAAAGGTGCCAAGGATCTGGTCCAGTGGATGGAGCAGAACCAGCTGGCATTTGTACAGGTAAAGAAGGCCCTCTATGGGGAACCCTTACTCCACACTACTCAATTTTCTGTCCCTTTTATTCATGAAATGCCTTGAATAGAGGGGTGGGGGCAGTTTTGTCCCAGCAGGTACTGGAGGTCGATTGCCTGGTCGTTTGTATCAGCTGAAAGCTGTCAGAGTGGGAAGCCTTGTAGACTTTACTTTGCAGCCATTTAACACTCCAATAAAATTTTACCAAGTTAACAATCCTTGAACCAACATTCTTTTAATAGCCAGCAGAGGGTGACTCCTGTGATTTCAGAGACACTTTTGATTGTATGTAAATCTATGAGAAAAGGGGCAAAAGTACTCTAGGTCTCCAGCCTGAAGAACCACTATCTTGATAACTTTATGGGCTTGTTCACTAGATTGAAGTTATATGGATTAAAACATTAAGCTCAGTTTTAAAATTTTGGTCCTCATTAGAATCACAGATGAATATAAATCATTGGCTACCAAGTTGATAATTACAAGCCGTTGGCCAATTAGTGTGTGGTGTCCTCAGTTTCCTCACACATTTGATCGCTGGCTGGAAAAAGCTAAGATGGAGATGGTGAAAACATGCATCTCAAAGCTTCTCTAACTAATTTTCTATGGTAGCTATCAACATCTTTTTTACAATGACAGCTTTATCCTACCCTTATTAGTGAACATATAGTGCTTAAGAAGCAAATTTAGCTGTTGTAGCCATCCAGCCATCCATTTTGTAACTTTTGTAGCTTTTGTCAAAAAGGTAATATAAAATAAAACTGATGATGTAGATCAGTGAATCAATTTGTCGTTCACACTTGGCATTCAGCTTGGTGTCATTCCTGTAGAGGAGGTGGCTCAAGTCGATTAGTGAAGGGACAATGTTGCCTGGATTCACAGACTGTAAATGAAAGACTGAATCTTTGGAAGCATTAGGATTAAGGGGAGAGATTCATGATTGCTGGACCTGGAACAAGCATGTTCTGGAAAAGTAAAGATCTCTAATCTGCCTTTCATCAGCTCCAGTATTAAGCATCAAAACTGCTTTCAAAGCCTTGAGGCATAAATTCTTCACTGACAGATTGTGGGAATTCTTAAAAATAACTTCGTAAACTAACACCCATTTGGAACAATCCAGATATTTATCAGCAAAAGAAAATAAAGTTTTTCATCATGGTATGAGAAAGGGATAAAAAATCTAGAACATCTTATACAAGATTTCAAATGTATTTCATTTGAATAACTATAGAATTAGCAACAGTAAATTCCTTGAATATCAGCAACTGAAATCCATTGTACAGGAAAAATTTAATCCCAGTCAACACAATCTATAAAAAGCTACTTGGGTAACAAAATCTCTGTACCCCCAAATGGTAATCAAAAATGTATAAGGTGTTGTTTAAAATTGACAATTGTTCTTGCAAAAGCAAAATGTGTTCGTCACCACTGTGCATTCAGATCAAAATTCTGATTGCAAAAGGAAAGACAGGACAAAATAATAAATAAATTAAACAAGTGACTTTCCAGAAGCCACGGTTGCACTTTATTTTGTTTACTTTGCTGTGACATATTTATATGAGAAAAGAGATCAGAGACTACACCTTTACATGCCTCTTCCTTTTCTAAGATCATTCGTTACTTGAAGAAAACAAAACTGAACAAACTCAAATCAAACTAGATCTAGTCCCAGCATCACTTCCATCACACCTGTGAAGTGTGGTGGATCAATTCCAGTACTACTTAACACATTGTTTGGAACAGACGGCGAAAAAACAAAACAAACCTAAGTCCAGCATTTACATAATGGTGATCATTTACAAATCACATCAACTTTTTTGATTTCTGTGTTGCCTCATCATTCCTGGATGCTCTCATAGACTTCAAATCGGTACTGAATCCCATTCTCCTCCTGCAGCTCTTGTGGTACATCTGGAAACCTGTAGGAGAAATGATCTTTAACCTTTAATGCATCTTGATTCATCTACAAATAAAGTTTAGAGGCAAGTGCATTATTTCACATTCAAATACCCAATTTCAACATCATTCACATAACACTTTATTATATAATCAACCTTCAACATTTTCCTTACTTTGTTATGTGTGTACCAAGGAGTATTAGAGCCACATTAAGAAAGAAATGCTATTGATCATTTTGAGAAGGAGGTACAAATTTTGAGATAATTCTTGAAATAGTATTTTGACTATAAAGTTGAAATGTGTTGATTAGTTGTTTTTCCATGATGAACTGCCACGGCTGATGTGACCCTATACAAAATGCCCGGTGTAGAGGATCAAACAAATTTTTTTCCATATAAAAAAAAAAAAAAAAAAAAAAAAAAAAAAAATTGTACTGCGATGATGCACTGCACTGCATTATTATTTTTTTTGTGTAGTGTCAGATACTCCCTCTCGACACTTGCATGGACAAAAATAGTCACACGGCTCCATTATAGAACTTGCAAAGATACAAGAATTTCATGCACTGGCCCACAATGGGACAAATGGGATTCTGGTGGAATACAGTAAAACTTCCAAATATCAGTGGCTCATGGTAGTGCCAACTCCAAGCAACAGTTACCTCAAGCTTTATATTATAAGGTAAAGACCCTACAATAATACAAAGAAAATAGAGAAAACAATCAGATGACCCCATTTGAGCAAACACTTTAGCAAGAGTGGGAAGGAAAAACTCCTTTTTAACAGGAAGAAACCTCTGGCAGAACCAGGCTCAGGGAGGGGCAGCCATCTGTTGCGACCTGTTGGGGGTGAGGGGAGGAAGACAGGACAACGACACACTGTGGAAGAGAGCCAGAGATTAATAATAACTAATCATTAAATGCAGAGTGGGGTATAAACACATAGTGAGTGAAAGGGAAACACTCAGTCCATCATGGGAATCCCCCAGCAGCCTAGACCTATTGCAGCGTAACTAAAGGAGGATTCAGGGTCACCTGATCCAATCTATATGCAAAAATATCCAAAATGAGACCTGGTTCCACAGAAGAGGGGCCTGGAAGCTGAAGTCTCTACTTCCCATTCAGTACTATATTTCAAAGATTTTCAGGGCTGAGTTCAATAACCTTAGTTTTATCTGATTTTAGAATGAGTAAATTAGAGATCATCCATGTCTTTATTTCTTTAAGACATCGCTGAAGTTTAATTAATTGGTGTGTGTTATCTGGCTTTATGGATTGAAAAAGTTGGATATCATCTGCATAGAAGTGAAAACGTTTGCTATGCCTTTTAATGATAGTGCATAAGTATAGTGTAAACAGAATTGGTCCTAGCACAGAATCCAGTAGAACTCCCAAAATTATCCTCTTTACACACAAGTAATTAAGTGTGTGAAGAGGAATCTCAATACAAACAAACAAATTGGAGACTGTTAGATAGATATGTTTCAAACAACTGCAGTGGATCACCTTACCTATCAGCATGCTCTAACCCAGGGGTGGGCAACTCCAGGCCTCGAGGGCCAGTGTCCCTGCAGGTTTTAGATGTGTCCTTGATCCAACACAGCTGATTTAAATGGCTACATTAGCTCCTCAACATGTCCTGAAGTTCTCCAGAGGCCTGGTAACGAACGAATTGTTTGATTCAGGTGTGTTGACCCAAGGTGAGATTTAAAACCTGCAGGACACCGGCCCTCGAGGCCTTGAATTGCCCACCCCTGCTCTAACCACTGTAATAAAATATAAGGATAAGCACAGAGACAAGTAAACTGACAGAGGCCATAAGAAGATCATTTTCCCTTCACTAAAGCTGTTTCTGTGCTGTGATGAGCTCTGAAACCTGACTGACTGTTTGACAACTACTCTTTCAAGAACTTTTGAGAAAAAACAAAGGTTGGAAAATGGCCTATAATTAGCTGACAGATGGGTCAGGTGATTGCTACTGCCAGCTCGACAGCCTGTGGTACGTAGCCAATTATAAGAGATAAGTTGATCATATTAAAGAATTGAAGCATTAATTAATGGTACGACTTCTTCGAGTAAGGGCCTGGTGGACGATAAATAAGAAATAAAACAGTTTTCTGGATTTTCCAGCTAGGGTGGACAAAGCTAAGCATCAGGGAAACTCCATCTGGGTGTTTTTGGAGTGGACAATTGCTGCCACGCCCCCCTCCTCCTCGGCCTGTTCTTCGAGGATTCCCGACAATTAGTGTGACTCAGGGGTATTTTAGTTCTGTTTAATGATTTGAAATGTGTGACAAATATGCATAAACTAGTGCCAAGCATGTGTGATGGTTGGTCTTACTCTGGCAGCAGACGATATTTGTCCAGACTGATCTCAGGTAAGAATGTGTCGCACTGAAACTGCTTCAGAATTTGAGTGACAAACAGTCTTCTCATTCCCGTGCTCCCCATCATCTCCTGGATGATCAAAACATAATTAAAGAGAAAGGTGTGTAGTTGCAGCTTCTCTTGAAGTGCTTCACTATATAACCATCAATAGTAGCAGTCACCAGTGTGACAGTAAAAACCATTTTGGAGTAACTATTTAGAGTCCAGCTGACTATTAATATGTAATCAGTTAGCCTGGCCTACTCTTTTTTGGTTAATTCAAAATGACCAATTTTTGACTCTAAAAAAAGTGAATACAAACATACCTTGTAGAGAGAACTGCCTCCTATAACCCAGACCTGATCGGCCTGATCAGCCAGTTCTGTTTCGATTAGCCTGAGGGCTGAGCTGAAGTCTGACGCCAAGTAGTGTGCTCCTGCAGGGGGCACTCTGGACCAGAATGACCAGTTACAGCATGTCAGTTAGAACAGGGCAATACTTTGTGTAGCAAAACTCTGCACTGAGTAATAAAATCCCCCCCACACACACACACACACTCACACAGACACGCAGGAAGTCAATGCACTGCACACTGGGCATTATGATAAAACGTGACACCGTGAAATGGCACCAACTGTGTGTGACAAATACTTGCACTTCCTGCTGAGGACAATGTTGACTCTGTTGCTCAGAGGTCGGTTCTTCTCTGGGATGGAGTACCATGTCTTCTTGCCCATGATCACCACATTCTGCTTGCCTGCACAAAGACAAGTTTTGAATTCATTTAATCAATTATTATTATTACATGTTTTAGCGTGCAATCTCCAGTGCATGGAGTGTCAAACTCCTTTTATGTCACAGGCCACATACCGCCCATTTTGATCTTAAGTGGGACGAACAAGTGAAACTCCACTTTGTGTCTGTGTAATTAAGTTAAATATGTAACAAATTTGTCAGAACTCTTCAGACTTAAATTGTAAGAAATAAATGTGTAAAATTACAGAAAAAGTCCTGGTAGCTGACCACCCAGTCTTTTGTTTTGTCTTTTTTCTCCGGTCCTCTCCTCAATCAGGAGTGACATGTTTAGCTGCATGTTCTCCTTAAATTGCTGGCTGTCTGAGTGGTGTCCAAAAAAATGATGTGGGCTTTATAGATAATTGAGAAACTTTCTGGAGCCAACCTGGACTTGTTAAGAGAGATGGCATCCATCCCACTTTGGATGGAGCAGCTCTCATTTCTAGAAATCTGGCCAAATTTATTAAACCACCCCAAAATGTGATTATTCAATTCAATTTTATTTATATAGCGCCAAATCACAACAAAAGTCGCCTCAAGGCGCTTCATAGATACAGAGAAAAACCCAACAATCATATGACCCCCTATGAGCAAGCACTTTGGCGACAGTGGGAAGGAAAAACTCCCTTTTAACAGGAAGAAACCTCCAGCAGAACCAGGCTCAGGGAGGGGCGGGGCCATCTGTTGCGACCGGTTGGGGTGAGAGAAGGAAGACAGGATAAAAGACATGCTGTGGAAGAGAGACAGAGGTTAATAACAGATATGATTCAATGCAGAGAGGTCTATTAATACATAGTGAGTGAGAAAGGTGACTGGAAAGGAAAAACTCAATGCATCATGGGAATCCCCAGGCAGCCTACGTCTATTGCAGCATAACTAAGGGAGGATTCAGGGTCACCTGGTCCAGCCCTAACTATATGCTTTAGCAAAAAGGAAAGTTTTAAGCCTAATCTTGAAAGTAGAGATAGTGTCTGTCTCCCGAATCCAAACTGGAAGCTGGTTCCACAGAAGAGGGGCCTGAAAACTGAAGGCTCTCCCTCCCATTCTACTTTTAAATACTCTAGGAACAACAAGTAGGCCTGCAGAGCGAGAGCGAAGTGCTCTAATAGGGTGATATGGTACTACAAGGTCATTAAGATATGATGGGGCCTGATTATTTAAGACCTTGTATGTGAGGAGCAGGATTTTGAATTCAATTCTGGATTTAACAGGAAGCCAATGAAGGGAAGCCAAAACAGGAGAAATATGCTCTCTCTTTCTAGTCCCTGTCAGGACTCTTGCTGCAGCATTTTGGATTAGCTGAAGGCTTTTCAGTGAGTTTTTTGGACATCCTGATAATAATGAATTACAGTAGTCCAGCCTGGAAGTAATAAATGCATGAACTAGTTTTTCAGCATCACTCTGAGACAGGATATTTCTAATTTTAGAGATGTTGTGCAAATGGAAGAACGCAGTCTTACATATTTGTTTAATATGTGCATTGAAGGACATATCCTGGTCAAAAATGACTCCAAGGTTCCTCACAGCGTTACTGGAGGCCAAGGTAATGCCATCCAGAGTAAGAATCTGGTTAGATACCATATTTCTAAGCTTTTCAGGGCCGAGTACAATAACCTCAGTTTTATCTGAATTAAGAAGCAGAAAGTTAGCGGCCATCCAGGTCTTTATGTCTTTAAGACATTCCTGCAGTTTAACTAATTGGTGTGTGTTATCTGGCTTCATGGACAGATAGAGCTGGGTATCATCAGCATAGCAGTGTAAATGTATGCTATGTCTTCTAATGATGCTGCCTAAGGGAAGCATGTATAATGTAAACAGAATTGGTCCTAGCACTGAACCCTGTGGAACTCCATAATTAACCTCAGTGTGTGAAGAGGACTCTCCATTTACATGCACAAATTGGAGTCTATTAGATAGATATGATACAAACCACTGCAGTGCAGTACCTGTAATACCTACAGCATGTTCTAATCGCTCTAATAGGATATTATCGTCAACAGTATCGAATGCTGCACTGAGGTCTAGCAGGACAAGCACAGAGATGAGTCCACTGTCAGAGGCCATAAAAAGATCATTTGTAACCTTCACTAAAGCTGTTTCTGTGCTGTGATGAACTCTGAAACCTGACTGAAACTCTTCAAATAAACCATTCCTCTGCAGATGATCTGTTAGCTGTTTGACAACTACTCTTTCAAGGATTTTTGATATGAAAGGAAGGTTGGAGATTGGCCTATAATTAGCTAAGACTGCTGGGTCTAGAGATGGCTTTTTGAGTAAAGGTTTAACTACAGCCAGCTTGAAGGCCTGTGGTACATAGCCGATTATTAGAGATAGGTTGATCATATTTAAGATCGAAGAGTTAATTAATGGCAGGACTTCTTTGAGCAGTTTTGTAGGAATGGGGTCTAAAAGACACGTTGATGGTTTGGAGGAAGTAATTATTGAAGTTAACTCAGAAAGATCAATTGGAGAAAAAGAGTCTAACTTAACATCAATGGTACTAAGAGTAGCTGTAGATAATATTACATCTGTGGGATGATTATTGGTAATTTTTCTCTAATGATAAAAATTTTATTTGTGAAGAAGTTCATGGAGTCATTACTAGTTAACGTTAAAGGGATGGTTGGCTCAAAAGAGCTCTGACTTTTTGTCAGCCTCGCTACAGTGCTGAATAGAAACCTGGGGTTGTTCTTATTTTCTTCAATCAGTGATGAATAGTAAAATGTTCTGGCTTTGCGGAGGGCTTTCTTATAAAGCAGCAAACTATTTCTCCAGGCTAAATGATGATCCTCTAAATTTGTGACACGCCATTTCCTCTCCAGATTACGAGTCATCTGCTTTAGGGTACGTGTTTGAGAATTATACCACGGAGTCAGGTACTTCTGATTAGAGACCTTAGTTTTCACAGGAGCTACAGTATCCAGAGTCGTACGGAGTTGGGAGGAGGAAGCAGAGATGTCTTACATGCCTCTCTGCAGCTTCTCTCCTCCCATTATCCACCCAAAACCCTGACCATAATATCCTATTAAAGCATGCAGTACGTATTACAGGTACTGCCCAACAGTGGTTTGTATCATATCTATCTAAAAGAGTTCAATTTGTTCATGTAAATGGAGAGTCCTCTTCACACACAGGTTAACTATGGAGTTCCATAGGGTTCCGTGCTAGGACCAATTCTATTTACATTATACATGCTTCTCTTTGGCAGTATCTTCAGAAGGGATAGGATACATTTTCACTGCTATGCAGATGACACCCAACTTTATCTATCCATGAAGCAACACCAATTAGTTAAACTGCAGGAATGTCTTAAAGACAAAGACCTGGATGCTTTCTAATTTTCTACTTCTAAATTCAGATGTAACTGAGGTCATTGTACTCGGCCCTGAAAATCTTCAAAATATGGTATCTCACCAGATTCTTACTCTGGATGTCATTATCTCAGCATCCAGTAACACTGTGAGGAACCATTTTTTTGACCAGTATATGTCCTTCAAACGCACATACTAAACAAATATGTTCGACTGCTTTTTTCCATTTGCACAAAATCCCTAAAATTAGAAATATCCTGTCTCGGAGTGATGCTGAAAAACTAGTTCATACATTTATTACTTCTAGGCTGGACTACTGTATTTTATTATTATTATCAGGATGTCTTAAAAACTCCTGGAGAAGCCTTCAGTTAATCCAAAATGCTACAGCACGAGTAAATGGTAAATGGACTGGTTCTTATAAAGCGCTTTTCTACTCTTCTGAGCACTCAAAGCACTTTACTGACAGGGACTAAAAAAAGAGAGAACATATTTCTCCTATATTGGCTTCCCTTCATATGCTCCCTGTTAAATCAGGAATTGGTATGATGGTATGGTCCCAGTCTGTCTTTTCATGTGACTGGCCACATAGTGTGCCCCATCAAAATAAAGTCCCACCCCTACCTGCATAGATTCTCAGCAGGGCTGAAGATTCAGCTCCCACATACAAGCGGGCCATTAATAATTAATAATAATAACAACCAACTTCTGACAAGCTTCTGTTTTTTCACAAAACCCAAAGTATGGGTTTGACATAATGACATAATTATGATGGGTCTGGACAGAGGTAAATCTGTGCTAAAATCCTGAGCTACATCTGTTGAATTGGAGTGTGTTATGATACACAGTGAATTACTTTTCGATATATACTACTCTCCAAAATATGTAGTTTCACAATGATAGTGTAAAGCACATTACATTATTTACCATGTTGTTTAGTTTATGTGGATGTTGCTAAAAAAAAAAAAAAATGTCATGTGGTCTCTGATTTTGTGGAGGGGAGAGAAAAAAAAAAAAAAAAAAAAAAAAAAAAAAATCGCATTTTCCACAAATCTGCTTGGATCCCAGTGACGTAAACTTCGTCTCTGAGTAGTGACTGAAATAAACCATGAGGTGCAATCAAAGCATTGTAAGATGTTGAAAGTAAGATGATAAATCTTACTTTCAACATCTTACAATGCTATGATTGCACCCATTCCCCAACTCTCTGTGAATGGTACTCAAGGTCATTGATCAGTTTTTGATCAATGGTCATGACAATTTGCATATTAATGATTAAGGAATTCTCAATAAAAATTATTGACAACAAAAACAGAGTAGCATTCAGGTAGCTGTAGGGCTGCAGCTATCAGCTATTTTAGTAATCAAGTAATTATCGATTATCCCATAGATTATTTTACTCTGATGTGCTGTGTAATCCATTAATTTAAATGTTATTAGGAAAGGATTAGACAAAAGTAGGAAAACAGTCAGGAAATACTCTTAAGTGTTCAGTTTCTATGCCATATGTGCCAGATACAAGATCCAGAACAGGAGTGTCAAATGTATCGCTCGCGGGCCACATCTGGCCCATTTTTGTTTGACACAATTATATCTGTCCCATGATTAATTTCATAAGTCAGTTATTAATTGTCCATCGGTATGTGGGAGCCGAAATCTCAGCCCTGCTCAGAATCCATGCAGACAGGCGTGGGACTTTTGATGGGCACACCATGTATGTCTCCCCACACACCAAAGAAAAAGTTAAATAAATGAGCTGCAATACCTGTAACTTGGTCAATCATTTTTATAGTCACTATCTAGATGGGTTTTTTTCTGTAATTTGAGGTTATCACGTTTATTATTTTTACGTTTCAAAACAGTATTGCCAACAACCAGAGTTTGCTCCTCAACACATGAGGGTGGCTTCGGTCGCACTGACTACAGGTACAAGTATCATTATTACTAAAGGAGGCAGAGGAGTAACTAAACTTCTGACACACTGAGCAGGAAAGTGCAGGAGGGACGGGTGGAGAGGCCATGTTGCTAGAGATCTGGCTACGAGCTAAACTAAGCTAGCGAATCCAGAAAGACACACTGAATGAATACTGCGAATATAATTAGTGGGTGAATCGAATTATGTGCTTTGGCGTGTGTGAGCTTTTTATTAAAATTATAGGCCATTGTAACAGATAAGTTATACAAAAACACCATCATTCATAGTAACAGGAGCAGGGAGTGATACTCTACCATAGACAGCACCAACACCAAGTCGTGTTCTTTCACCAACATGTAGGTAAAATAACAGAGGTAACTAGTAGGTGTTGGGTTAGTATGATGTTAAGCAGAGAAATCCAGAAGGATGAATCTTGGTGAATTTTGCAAAGAAAAAAAAAGAAGATTGAAATAGCTGTGGTAGACATGTACCTCAAGAAGAGGGAGGGACAGGGTAAGGGTGGAGTAAGGTGCAGTCTTAAAGAGATAGGACACTGTAAGTTGGTATCAGGAAAGATTGTAGCCAAGCAGCATTGTTTGTATGTGTTTTTCTTGCTGCTGTTACAACCAAGGCTACGTCCACACGTACCTGGGTATTTTTGAAAACCGTTTTCAAAAATACCCAGGTACGTGTGGACGTAGCCCAAATTTCCCCTTGTGGGACAATTAAAGAATTATTCTATTCTATTCAACCCTGGCCCTTCGATACAAGCAGCACACTTGTTGCTTTATGTTCATGTTTAAGTTAGGTCACTCAGAGAACTTTGACCAGTGACTAAGCAAAGACAAGGTGGAGATGAGTTACCTTTCACTGACGGAGTTGCTGTCATCTTTCGGAAATGTGCGAATTCCTTACTGTAAAAGAACATGTATGTTTACAGATGTACATTTTAACGTCGCTACATCAGCTCGCTTGACCTTAGGTTAGACTTAGCTTGTACCAACAAATGTCCCATATTTAAACTGTTGTGAATGAATTGTTGGCCTATAATCCGCCAAACACATCTCAGACTTATTTCTCATGAATGATATTAAGTCACTTTGAGCCAGAAACAACATTTCTGTCACAGTGTAGAAGCTGCTGTCAGGTTTTGCCAAAGTCACTTGTACACGTCCATTACCCAGATAAGATATTAAAAATGTTTTCTTCACCAGAGATCTAGCCAAAGCATATTGATTGTCTGAAGATATGTACAGTGATTAAAAATGTAGCACAGCCGATGTACAGTGCCATACAAAACGGTTCATTTCAGAAATCCTGCCGATTAATCAATATAAGCACAGATACTCGACATAAGAGATACAGAAACATCGGCCGGCGGGACTGACCTGAGCCTAATGGGGTGCCATGGCAGGTTTCCCTTGTTACCGAGTCCCCGGTCAGGGCACACGGCCACAATGGCGTTCAAAACGCGGGCCATCGTTACCGTGGACTGACACTGCACACTCCCGCCACAGAAACGCCGGAAATGACGACGATTGCTTCTCTTTTTTTTCTCCAACTTTATTTCAACAGAAACCTTTTTTAACAACAGCAAGCATAATACATGGAGAACACAATGTATTATTGTAGTGCAAAATTATAATACAGTGGAACAGTATGTATAATTAAACAAATAGGATAGAAATACAGGTTAAAAGGGGGACAAAAGCGAGAGATGCTGTGACGCCGAATAATTAAAGAGATTAAAAATATTACAAATATTAATGGTTTTTAAAGCTTTCTTGTTGTGAGAGGAACAAATTGTAGTCAGAGATCTAATTCTTTCCTGAAAGGGGAGAAGTACAGTTTCTTGTTTGAGAACTTACATTTAATGGTGAAATACATCTTTCACTTTATTATTAGAATAGAATAGAATTTTATTTCGAACATGCAAATATAACTGAAATAACAAGAGAAAAAAGAAAAACAAAACAAAACTTAAAAATCATCAAATTTTCATGTATATATTTATGTCTACAGAATGTGTGTGCTCGAAAAGGAGTAGGAGTAGTTTACACTTTTACGGTTCCTACCCCCTTTACCCCCTTACTGATCAAATAAATGATGATGATGATATATAGCGACAACGATGTAAACTCTGTGCAGGCAAATACTATTGTACGCAAATTCAGCTTTTCTTCACTTCCAGTTAAAGTGGGTTTAAAGTGCACCGCCTTTAAACTGCCCGCTTGTGGTCATTTTACAAACAATGTAGCATGCAGAAGCTGCATGTTGCATATAATGATGCAAGGAGAATCCTTCTTAGGATACCTAGAGGGTCTAGTGCCAGTCAGATTTTTGAAGCTGTGGGTATTTGGACTTTTAAGGAATTTAATGTTCACTTTTAGAGAACGACTGGACGGCTCTAGAAACAGTATAATTTTCAGCACACACAGATCCGACAGTGAGCCATCCTTTTAACTATGGAAATAAAGTCTGTCAATAAAGACTGAATTGAAATTGAATTGAATTTATGGATGCGGTATTTGGCGAGGAGTAAAATCAGATTCATGAGGTAAAAAGCTCACTAGAGTATAACCAAATAAAAACGTGTTTTGATTACAATAAAAACATGGTACAAATTTTGATAAGATACTGTAAGAGATGCAACTAGTGATATCTCTCCATAAAATCTGAGTAAAGGTACACAGCCAAAAGTAAATGCGAGCAGGTCTCTGGGACAATCTTACAAAAGGCGCAAAATGTGTCTATGTCACTTATATTTTTAAAGGAAGCTTTTAACAGGGTAAAATCTATGAATTAGCTTAAATTAAATCTCATTTTGTTAGTAAGGAGGATTTTTTGTTACAAAGACCAAACCTTTTTCCAGTCAGTGTCCTGACAAAATGAGTCCAGAATTAAATGGATGGAGGAACAGAGATAAGTGACTCTTGAAAAAGAGACCCAATCTTGGCATTCACACCTTTACAAGAGGAGAATCAAATCTGACCTAAAGGAGACTCTTTCAGAACAGGGCAAGACATGAACAGATGTGGGGAGACAGTGGTATTTCTAAACAACATGGATAGCTGAGATGGTATGGCATCAAAAACAATACAGAACTCCTTCGGGTATACTGGATAGGAACTCTGAGTAATTATATAATAATCCTGCATTATTGAATACTTGACTTACAAGAAGAATCCCATTATTAAACTCGTTTTCAAAGAATAGTGACTTATTCTTGTATAGAATGTTACAGTTGTTCCAAATATAATATCTTTGTGGAGAAAAGTTATGTTTATAGATCAAAGACCATGCCAAAAGAGCCTGTTGATGAAGGTTTGAGAGTTTAATTGGGATTTTCTGAATACTGTTAGTTGCAGAGAATAATAAAGTCCAAGCCACCCAAACATGAAAAGATATTGACGAGAGATGAAAGATGACTGCTTCTTCTTTCGGAGAGCTATACGGCTTGTCTTCTTTGTGAAATAACACAATTCTGCTGAAAACATTTGCATTTTTTTATTTAGTCAAAAAGCTGCCGCCTTAAAGTATATCAAAGTCAGTCCTAAGTATGAGGGTAAAATGTAAAAAGCTTACAACTGACAAGTGGGTGGAACCCCCAAAATCCAAACTCAACGAAACCTGCTGAAATTTAGCTTGAAGTACAAGTGTTCAGCTATCATGCTACAGCCAGAGCTAGAGTACAAAAACATATTCTTACAATGCTTACCAAAGATATCTGACATATTTGATGACAGAAATCTTTATGTCTGTCTTTATGTATGTGGTAATCTGATGACAGAAACCAATGCAGCAGCTCAGCAGCTGTATTTACAGAAGTCTCTCCACCTCAAATTATGGACTAAAAGCATCTCATACTCCCAGTCATCAGATCTCAAGTGTTCAGTGAGAAGCACCATAAGAATCATCCTTGTTGAAAAAAATCACGTGACCTCATTTTCATCCTATCAGATGTGAATAAAGCTTGTGTAGAGATTCAAGGAACAGTCTGACAGTAAATACAGCAGGGACAGCAGTGCAGAGACTCGTGGATGAAGAGATCACACTCCACACAGAACACACTGTGACACGATGGACAGCTGAACATCTGGAATGTCACAGGCATGCAGACAGAGCAAATAAATAAAAGGCAGATAAAGACATTATACAGTTTTTACAAGAAAAAATCTAAATGAATCCAGCAGGGCACAAAGTGTCACAGCAACTGAAGGCAGGCCCCTGATTTCACCAAAACTTAAGCTCTGCCAGCCAGCACATGTGGGTGGAAATGTGTGCTGCTTAAATCTGTAAATAATCAAGTAGTCTGCTGACTTATCCTATCTGCATTCATTCTCAGATGGGTATAAATTTATATTTACATATACTTTAAATAATTATTTAATCTTTAAAAAAAAAAAAAACTAAATAATATACATATAATAACAACAATAATATTGATAATAAAAGGGGCAGCATGGAGACACTTATATAATTATTATTATTATTATGAACTGAAGATGATGGCAAAAGTCACAGTTTTAACAATTTCACAATGAGGAACATTAAAATTGTTCAAATTTTCATAGATGCAGTTTTGTGCAGGTTGGTGAAACTATCCATCTTCACTCCTGAGAAAGTCTGTCTCTCGCCTTATTAGCAAATACCTTTTGTGAAACAATTTGCCTCTGTTTAAACATCTTGTGTTTTTCTGAATGAAATGTGTTTGTGATTGTTGCAATGTTTTTTTTCCTTTTTTTAAATCTGACAGCATCCCGGCTTTGTGGAATTGGGCTTATATCCTCCTGAGAACCGAGGAAAAAAGGAATCTTCCTGTTGAACTTGTTGTGTGATTTCCTTGCTCTTTGGAGTGAAAAGATTCCACCCAAACACATGAGATATCTATGGAAAGCCCAGCATATCCTCTATTAAGCACATCAGGACTTAGTAGGGTAGCTCAAATAAGTCAAAAGATATAGACCAAAAACACTCTACATGTCCTCCTGGTTCTTAGGAGGACATGTAGAGTGGTCATGGTTTGAGATGCAGACAAATTTCAGCAAGAGTGAGATGATGGCTATCCACTGTATAAGGAAAAAGCAAAAATCTTGCAGATTCTGCATATTCATATGCAGATGCCTGCTGTATGAGATTGTAGGTGTGTTAATATATAAAACTGGTGAACCTCATGGCAAATTTAAAAGAACGGGTAACTATACTGGCTTGTCACAGACCACATTTCCCCCAGTCTTCGACAGAGATGCTGATCTTTAGAGCAGGCCAAACAAAAGCTGGATGTTATGTTTCTGAAACATTTTGTGAATTAAAGCCAATATTAAAGTGTGTCTTGTTATTCACATACCCGTGAGCAGAAATCACTTGTAAACCTCGACAAATGACTCAATTTACACAGCAAAGACTGAGGGCAGTTGACTGTGACAGGCAAACTGGCTTTTATGAGTAAAACTGGAAGTTCATTTCACAACAAGAATAACACTGTGCTGTGCTGCACAGATATTCAGCCACTTACACTTTTATCCTTCAGCTCTGCTTGACATGCCTGACAGAACCTGAAACCAAACCACAACAGTATAAGACATGCAGTGAAACACCATCTGCATCTCAATGTGAGAGTAGATCACAGCTACCCGTCTCCTTGGAGCTTCTCCACTGGACTCTCTACAAAAGCTTGGAGGGGGAAGAGGTGGTGAAAGGATCTGGCGAGATGGGGGGCCGACACCAGAGTCAAACCTTGGAGATAAAACAGCACATAGGCCAGTCAACACACAACAACAAAAAGAAAAAAATTTTTCCATCTAATCCTTTAACTGAACAGTACATACCACACACTTTACACTCCACAGGAAGCTCAGTGTAAGTGGCGTGGCACTGTGGACAGAAATATCCTCCCAGAGACAGACCTGGACCACTGCTGCTGTCCAGATGACTGGACAAACACAAAGACGAGCGTCAAAACAAATATTAATTTTAACCTGCAGTCTTAGCCATGCGGTTAATCGCACTGCTTTCTACTCACGACATGCTGAACGACGGCTTAGCATCCTGGTCAGTCACAGAGGCAATGGTATGCTGAGGAAAACCTGAGCAAACACAAGGTTCACATCAAGTGGATTCAGTGAGAATGACTTACTTTTTTTCTCCAAATCTTGGTTCTGTTTCAAAGGAATCATTTCAAAACGTCACGACAAGATATAGCTATCAGAAACTCTGAAGGATTTCAACACTAATCTAACCATGAACAGCAACTTTCACAAGAGCTTAGAAGAAGCATTATACAGACACACAAAGCCACAAAAGCATACAAACACAATTCTAAAGACCTAAAGGTTCATCAGCACATAATAAGATCAACAGTTTACAGATGACACAGAAATAACCACTGCTTTATTTTGAAGGAAAACATCTCCAAAGTCTAGCAGCTGAAAGTGAGTCAGATTTGCTGATGCAGTGAGGGAATAAAACAAAGCAGAACACTACTTAAGAATCACCAGAGCAGCAGCAAGCACTGAAGCTTAACAGAACAAAGCTTCTGTGTTTAGACCTGCTGACAGCATGTACCCACACTGTACCCTGGACAGTTGGACAAGTGCGTTACTTTTACTGGTGGCCTCAACATTGGACGCAACGTACATAAAGAGCTTAAGTATATGAGAAGGTGAACGTGACACTTCCAGTGATTACTTAGGGTTCACCAGTGTCACTGGTTTGGTTCCATTGTTTTTATTAATAACTTTGATCCACAAGGAAATCCTACTAATTCCAAAGGCTTTTGCTGCAGCTGTAGGTAAGTGACGGGAGAAGAGCTGACTGAATACCAAGAGATGGAGACGGCGTCAGCATACTCACCCATGCGGATTAAAGAGCATTCAGAGGAGGAGCTGGCAGGAGGAGGTTTGATGTGAAGCATCAGCAGCTCTTTGAAGTGGCTCTCATCCAGGATCACGTGGTACGAGCCGCCTGTCTCTCTCGTCAGCACTGTACATACCCGGACCTCTGCTGACAGACCGATGACAGACACCCGCACCTTCAGAGACTTCAGGGTCTGACGGAGGAGATGGAGCACAGAGCTGTCTCTGGACCTGAGCTAACTTGTCTATAAGATAATCAATGGACTGATGACTCTCAGCACAAAAAAACAGAGTGGCTTCACCTTGATCAGCTCATAGATGTTGGCTGGGTCACATGTAGTGAGACTACTGAGGATGATCAGGATCTCCCGGCTCGTATGTCCAGGCATGTGCCTTCACACAGAGGCAGACAGCAGCTCAATGACGTCTCACTACAGAAGCTAATCAAAAACAATGACTCTGCTAAACCTACTTGAGGGTTTGTATGGCCAGGTTGAGGGAATTGTAGAGGGACGGCTCTCCTATGCAAACAGTGTCCACAGCTTTTTTCAGAGCAGTGATGTGCTTCTTTGGATTTCCTGGTGATGCCGTGAAACAACACACACACAGTACATTTGCATTACAGAACAGATGACGTGAGGTTTAAAAAACAAAAACAAAAAAAACAAAAAACACTAACACTGGCACACTGATGCTAATTAAAAAAAAAAAAGAAAAAAAGAAAAAGGTTTAGTGGTAAATCAAAAAACATTGGTTCAAAGAGACCAAATCACAGATACCTGCCAGATCAGTCAGCTTCTCAGCCCTTTTGTTCTTTGTGGTGATAATACCAACCTACAAAACAAAACACAGCACAACTCACTTACTAGCAGTCACTCATTAGTCTCTGGAAGTTTGCTGAACATCCGCACACAGCCGAGTGTAACCCAGCAGCAACCTGGGGCCAATGCTGAAACTCTGGCACCTCCAGTGAACCCGTAAGACTGGTTTCGAAAGGACACTCATATGTTAAACCCGACATATACAGATTAGAAAGCATGTTTACAACCTGGTCAACCTTCACGGACAGGACGTCTCTCCATTAGAACTGCATGTTGGGCCATTTCCACCAGGGTCTGTCACCCTCACTAATCTAAGACACCCAACTGTCTTTGTGCATTTTTATAAAATTATCAGGCGTTGCTTTGTGGTAGCATGAAGTCTGTGCTCCAGGTTGGCAAATCAAACTTTTTTTTGTCTGTCACACATCAGCAGGCGCATAAGCTGAGCAGCCCAGCCTTAGAGGGAGCATGAGGAATTCAGTAGTTTAGGAGGAGCTAAGAGTCAAAAGGAAACTAACTGGATTGGGCATCTGAGTAAAAGTATGAAACCAGTGTGTGTTTGTATACAGTGACAAGGGGCAGAATATGACTTATGGCATACCTGGCTGATGGGATTTTGGTCAAAATATTCATCAACAAATACTTCCATGAGCTGAGGAGGAAAGAAGAGATGAGATGAGATGGTTAGCAGACAATCACACCGTGTAGCTGCTGGTGTCCAGGGAGACAGCTCTGCTTTACCTTGAGAGTAGAGGTGAGGCGGTTTGGTTTTAAGTCCTGGTCTTCCATACTACGCGAACAGTCAATCACCACATACACGTGACGCATCTGAAGTACAAAACAACCTTTAACATCTTAACCTTCTTTTTCAATTTTTTCAAGAAATAGATGTTATGCACAATATTAACCAGCGGGTATATGTTGGGCTACAAATATAGAATGTGCAGCAGATCCTATATTGACATGAGAGCTCAGAGGCCTTGGCTTTGTGCTACGACAGGAAACTTCTCATTCATTTCAGGTTTATTTATAGAGCACCAAATCACATAAACAGTCACTTCAAGGTTTTAAACTGAAAAGTAAAGATCCAGCAGCATTCTGCAAACACATGATATTATACAGATATACACACAACTACTCACATATTTAGAATAATTAGTTAACTGTGTGTAAATTTTCTATGCTTTATTTCAGAGTGCTGAAACAGCACTCCACTTCAATAACGAACCACAAAAAGTGTTACGCATGTGGGAAACACAAGGCTCTGCACAACTCACCATTCCAAGCCTCACTTGCCCATGGCTCTCTATCACCCTGTGCAGCAAAGAAAGCATGAGATGAGGAGCAGGAGAAGACACAAGCATTTTCATCATGGGATGGATAGACAGACAGACAGACAGACAGACACAAACACGCACACCTTTTCCGTTTGGACTGGTACAGAATCTCTTCTACTGTGGCTTTGAGTGAGCCTGACTCGTCCTCCTTCAGCACCTCCCTGAGGATGAAACATATTCCACAATAATCCAGGGAATGACGACACACAGCTCAAGCTGCAGATGCACATGGCTGAGCAGTCTCACCATGTCCTCTCATAGCCCCCTTCCCAGCGCTTGGCTCTCTCTGGTTCTTCATCCATTGTGTTTGGCGGCCAGAAATTCAACAGACGCTCCCAGCCAAATCACTGCCAAACCAAGTACACACATTCGGTACTACAGACTCACAATAACTCATGACACGCTGCATTAAGGATAGGACGTATGGCCACATTTCGGTTATTGCTCATTCTGCATTTAACCCATGTGCCTTGCTTAGAAGCACAGTGGCAGTTATCGATTACTGTAGATTACCTCGGTGACTAGCTACCTTCTAGGAAGTTGGCGGTAAATAAAAACATGTTAATAAAAACCCCATCATCAGACCAAACAGCACCTTTACGTACGGGTCGTTATCAGCGCCACAGACCTGCCTGTAAGTAGAGTCAAACTAACAGATGTTGTAAGTGCAGTCCGCTGAGCCACAGCTCATAGCCCTCCATGTTCTTCCAGGACAGCGTGAGGCTGACACTGGGTTCGCTGACCTTACAGTGAGAGAAGCGACAGATGAAGTCGGGTTTTGAAATGAACTTACACTTTCCACCACCAACGAATTACTCCAGCTCGCCGACTCTATTCCGCCTGCTAGCTAGCTAGCTAAAAGTCCTGATAAATCAGTGATTTTCATGCAGTTCAAACAACAAGCATGATGCGGGACTCACATCATGCAGTTACACAGGACTATGATTTTAAGCACCTTATAACTTACTATACTAACTAAACAATAAATATAAACACTCACCAACTCTGACTATACTGTAATGCAAGCTGTGCAACAAGACTTTTCCTCCGGATGGAAACGGGCAAAGAAGAGAAAGGATCCGGTGACATACTATTTATTATTATCGTAGCATGATGGCCGCGGCATTTTAATGAAAGTTTACACAGTGTCATATACAAACAAATAGCTTTGTGATTTTACATCATACTGTACATATCAGGGAGAGTGCAAAAATCAGTGGGAAAACTAAAAAAATGACAATGCTTAATGGTAGTTTAATGCAGTACATGGCAATTGTTAGAAGTTATTAGCGCCCAGATCCATGAACATAAGCTCTGCGCCCATACTAAACAGAGTTTTCCTTTATATCCATCATGCCAAGGTAATAAAGTATAGAAAAGTTTACTTCAGAACAATCGAAAGAATAAAAATAAACATTTACAAGAGCACATGCACAGCTACTCCGATACCGAACAAATTTATAAGTCTCATCTTAACTGTGCCCACAATTATGCAAAACATTTCGTATCACAAGAGAAAAACAATAAAGTCTATAAACCTTACTTGTTTTTCAAAATTTTACTTGTGGAACTGAGAGGTAAAAAAGAAAGAAAAAAAAGATCCACATTTTATTTATCCTTTTGTTGTAGAAAAACTCTTACTTGATTGGCTTATAAAAATGCATTTCATAGGCAAGAGCATCACTATAATAATAATCATACACGAGTTCATCATAAACTGGACAGTTCAGTTCATAGACAGGGTCTTGGGTTGAAGGTTCAGGGTCGACGGTCATATTCACTGATCTTTCTCTTGATGTGCGACAGTTTGGATCTGAGATATTTACACCTCTTCTTCTTAATCTGGTACTCTGATGACTGTGGACAATACATAAGAAAGGTATTGTTGTTTGAATTCTTTACACACAAATTTCACTGCTGAGAATGTGAATAATAACCTTACCTTCTTGAAGTCCTTCAGCCTGTTATAGTCACTCAAGGCATCCTGAGATCAGATTACATATATTAGTTGGCTAAAGAAGTAAGCATCATCCCAAATTCTCACACAGAACTTTCTTTTATGCTAAAGTTTTCAAACCATTTCTAACACTTTATTACTGGATTTATTATTTGATTTTGAGTAGAATTATTTGAATATAAGCAAACACATAATGGATTGCATTTTTATAGTGCTTTTCTAGGCACCCAAAGCGCTTTACAATTCCACTATTCATTCACTCTCACATTCACACACTGGTGGAGGCAAGCTACAGTCTTAGCCACAGCTGCCCTGGGGCAGACTGACAGAAGCAAGGCTGCCATATCGCGCCATCGGCCCCTCTGGCCAACACCAGTAGGCGGTAGGGTAAAGTGTCTTGCCCAAGGACACAACAACCAGGACAGAGAGAACAGGGGGATCGAACCGGCAACCTTCCAGTAGATGAGCTTCCCAATTCCCCTGAGCCATGGTCGCCCCAACATATCAGTCTTATAAAGTTTCCTATAAAATCAGCCACCTCGCATCTGCTATTAAACTGTTGACAGTTAGAAGCTAAATTGTTGCCTTGCACTGCAACTTGTACATTCACAATGAAATTGAATACAATGTAAATTTCATCAGATTTAAAATTGTAGGATTAATTGATGGCAAGACTTTTTTGAACAGTCTTTAGGAATGGAGTCTAAAACAAAACAACCCCACCCCCCATTTTGCTGGTTCAGAAAGTAAGGACTGAAGTTAACTCAGAAGGATAAATTCCAGTACTGAATTTTATGCCTGTGGCACATATTCCAGAATATGTGAATATTCTTTTGGTTAAAACGTTATTTGTGAAAAAAAATTCATGAAGTCATTACTAGTTAAGGTTAAAGAACTAGTCAGTTCAACAGAGATCTGACTTTTTGTCAGCCTGCCTAAAATAGGGGTTGTTATTTTCTTTAATCTGAGATGAATAGTAAGATATTCTAGCTTTACAGGGTTGTTTTTGTTTTGTTTTTTGTTAAATAGAGCAGCAAACTCTTTTTCCAAGCTAAATGAAGATCTTCTAAATAAGTGGCATGCCATTTCCTCTGTAACTTATGGGTTATCTGCTTTAAGGTGGACATGTGTGAGTCATTAAAAGGAGTCACCACTTCTGATTTGAGGCTTTTTTTTTTTCCAGAGGAGCTACAGTATCCAGAGTCATACGCAGTTAGAATGTAACACTATTAACAAGATAATCAACCCCTGTGGGAGTAGAGTTCAGGTAGCTCCTCTGCATTGTGCTGGCACATATCATTGAAGAAGATAACAGTGGAGGAATTATATCCTTTCACTAAGTTACAGCACTTTCAGAAAGACATCTACTGTGTAATATTGTAAATATAAACATTATAAAGAAATGAACAGAAAAAACAGGTTTTTCTGGGAAGAATGTTATATGTCAGATGTAAGAAGAAGATCCAGAGTGTGCTTCAAGTGGTGGGTGAGCTCGTTTACATTTTGAGTGAAGCCAGTTGGCTCTAATTACAGTTTAAATGCTATGTCATTTTTAGTATCTACATGGATGTTTAAAATAAATAACACACTGTAAATATTTTATCTGAACTGAAATCTAAATCACAGTCATTGTTAACTCATTTTGAGTGTTTGGTTTTTGTTAGATACTCATTAGGTCGCTTAACTGTTATTGTCTGAAAATTGTTTGTGTAGTTTTCATTGGTTTCTGTTTTAGATTTAGTTTGTTAAAATTATTATAATATGGAGAATACTTTTTAAAAAGTGCAGTTTTAATTTTTATTTCAGTTACTTGAAATGCCTTGTGTTGGTTAAGTATAAAAACCTAGGGTACGGCATACATTTATGAAATGTAAGACTGCGTTCTTCCATTTGCGCAACATCTCTAAAATTAGAAATATCCCGTCTCAGAGTGACGCTGAAAAACTAGTTCATGCATTTATTACTTCCAGGCTGGACTACTGTAATTCATTATTATCAGGATGTCCAAAAAACTCACTGAAAAGCCTTCAGATAATCCAAAATGCTGCAGCAAGAGTCCTGACAGGGACTAGAAAGAGAGAGCATATTTCTCCTGTTTTGGCTTCCCTTCATTGGCTTCCTGTTAAATCCAGAATTGAATTCAAAATCCTGCTCCTCACATACAAGGTCTTAAATAATCAGGCCCCATCATATCTTAATGACCTTGTAGTATCATATCACCCTATTAGAGCACTTCGCTCTCACTCTGCAGGCCTACTTGTTGTTCCTAGAGTATTTAAAAGTAGAATGGGAGGGAGAGCCTTCAGTTTTCAGGCCGCTCTTCTGTGGAACCAGCTTCCAGTTTGGATTCGGGAGACAGACACTATCTCTACTTTCAAGATTAGGCTTAAAACTTTCCTTTTTGCTAAAGCATATAGTTAGGGCTGGACCAGGTGACCCTGAATCCTCCCTTAGTTATGCTGCAATAGACGTAGGCTGCCTGGGGATTCCCATGATGCATTGAGTTTTTCCTTTCCAGTCACCTTTCTCACTCACTATGTATTAATAGACCTCTCTGCATTGAATCATATCTGTTATTAACCTCTGTCTCTCTTCCACAGCATGTCTTTTATCCTGTCTTCCTTCTCTCACCCCAACCGGTCGCAGCAGATGGCCGCCCCTCCCTGAGCCTGGTTCTGCTGGAGGTTTCTTCCTGTTAAAAGGGAGTTTTTCCTTCCCACTGTCGCCAAAGCGCTTGCTCATAGGGGGTTATATGATTGTTGGGTTTTTCTCTGTATCTATGAAGCGCCTTGAGGCGACTTTTGTTGTGATTTGGCGCTATATAAATAAAATTCAATTGAATTGAATTGAAATGACTTCAACTTTGATTTGCAAAAAAATGAGTACTAGTAGTTGTAAAACTTTGGAAACTCTAATCCGAAGTCAGTGCCACGTCTAAATACATGTATGGTAAAAATGGTAAATGGCCTGTATTTGTATAGCGCTTTACTTAGTCCCTAGGGACCCCAACTACATTCAGTCATCCACCCATTCACACACACTGGTGACGGCAAGCTACATTGTAGCCACAGCTGCCCTGGGGCGCAGGGCTGCCAGACACTGGTGCCACCAGGCCCTCTGACCACCACCAGTACGCAACGGGTGAAGTGTCTTGCCCAAGGACACAACGACCGAGACTGTCGGAGACGGGGGGTGTCAAACCGACAACCTTCCGATTACAAGACGAATTGCCAACTCTTGAGCCACGATCGCCCCATGAGTCAAGTAAGGGTGGACCAGCCACCTTCCCTTCAAAGAACCAGACAGATGCTGCCACCCTTACCATGAACTCTGGACTGCCATCAGAATGTCGGTCCAGTTCTCGGTCCAGGTCGGCCAGGTCCTGGTTTATGCCGTCCAGCTCAGCCTGTAGGTTCTTGTATTCTTGGTGATCCCTATCAAACTCCTGTTTGTAGGCCAGACGCTCTTGCTCATCCAAAATGGGGGGAAACAAACTATATGCAAGAAGACAATTCAGTACATAACCAGTAAAACAAAAGAGATACGAATCAGTCAAGGTCAAAGACAAAGTTCTTTATTACCAGCTTTGATCTAGAAATAGCAGATTAATTGCAATCAGCTAATAACTGGCAATGGAATCACATGCACTCACACACTGAAATCTTCTTCCTCTAGGTCATCCCCAGATTCCACACCAGTGTCGTAGTCCCTCAGCCTGGGCTGCAGGCCTCCCACATAGCTGCTGATGTCAGAGTCTCTGCAAACAGGATTTACTGATTCATCCATTTTGCAAAAGCCTTATAAGTATCTGCCATTAAAACAAACACACTTGAACCCTTGTAACATGCTTACAGAGCCAACTGGTCTCAAATATGGTTAATATGGTTCCTCATTATCCTTCAGCACCTTAAACTTCAAAACTTAAGGATGAGCTGACCCATCAGAGATGGATCACTGTGATCGAGTGCTACTAGAGAGTTATGTGCACCTCTTCTCTTTGCACCAGACCTCATTTCAAATTTGGTACAGGGACACTGATCGTTTGTTGACCTGATTTGAACAGAAGTATCCCCGTCTGACCAGCTGGAGTTCCCTCTACACAGCACAGGAAACAGTTTCTGCAGCAGCTGAGATGTTCATCTTCGCAAAGTTGATAATGATGCACTTTTACACAACCATGAAGAACAGTTTCTTATTGACCCACACTCACAAATAAATGTATCTTCATTGTACATTTCTATTTGAAATGTTATTTATTTTCTGTGTTTCAGTGAGTGTTTTTCACTACAACACCAACAATACAAAACCCTTTTCTTGGGAATTTAGCGACGTTAAAAATATAATCAAAGAGGCTTTGGTGGTGGATTGTAAGTGTCATGGTCTGTGTGGAGTTATGTTCTCCCATGTCTGTTTGGGTACTGTGTGGGGCATTTTCAATTCGTCCCACAGTCCGAACACACAGATTGACCGTAGGTGTGGGTGTGAATGTGAAAGTGAATGGTTGTCTGTCTCACTGTGTTAGCCCCATCATAGACTGGTGACTGTTCAGGGTCTACCCCTCCTCACCAGCTGGGATAGCAGGTGCCCCACCCAGAAGTCTCCAAGCCGTTTTATTTTAGATGAACTTTGGTGGTTTACAGAGGAAAATTGTGTAACTAACTCCATCAGGCCACAGTCCTGATCATGTGAGCCCCCCCCCCCCCCCCCCCCCCGCCTCTGCACCCCACCCCAGAACATTTAGTCCTACAAAACTTCATTTACAAAAACAGACTGACAGTGATGCTGCATGTGCAAAAGGTCAGACACCCAAGGTAAGACGCTATCATGTTTTAAGTAAACAAATTATACACTGTTCAGTCATTTCAGTAATTTATTATTCAAGAATAAAAACCCAATAGAGCTGCTAGCATCACTATATCTGTAAAAAACAAACAAAACAAAACAAAAAAAAAAACCCCAATTCCCCCAATGCTTAATGATACCTTTTCATAACAATGAAGAACATGCTTACCCTGGTAGGTATAGAGGCTTGTTGTAGTCCAGCTGGTCTAAATAGTCTCTAGAGGCCCCAACTTTATCGTTATGGTCATTAACAAACACCTCTGGATCACCAGACACGTTGGTCACCTGAAGCAACAAACATAGTCAGCCTCAGAGTTTCTACAATGCCAGATTGAAATTAAAGGGACTTTTCCAAATGATGAGCAGTTTAAGGGTGAAAGTGGCTCTACAAATATTTTGAGTTTAGGTTTAAGATGAAAATACCACGATTATGTCATCAAAGATTTTTCACATTAATGAGTGTCGTCCCATATCGTTAATGAGAGTGCCTTATCATAACCTAATGAGATACTACGCTCATACTTGAGGTCATGGAAACCTGTTTCCTCCATATGAAGCAAGAAGCATCCGCAGGGACCAACCGGTTCCTCTACTTGTCCCTGTATGTCTGAATACCACAAATACCTTCACTATTGTCAACAAGAAGTCTTAGTCAGTGCCTTTCAACCAGCACACCTGATGAAATCTCAGGCCTGATGGTGCTACTTGGAAAGTACACAGCTGGAATTAAAGCTACATGGACATAATACTCAGATACACATTTTCCATTTTTATCACTACCATCGGAAGACAGGGAATAAATTAATTAATCTGAACATGTGAAAGATCTAATGAGTTAATGTTTAAAAGAATAAAAATATAACAACATGCTGTTTCACTTTAGATGACATCACAGTGACACCACAGCACATCATGCTGAAACTGAGAGTGGCTAAACAGACCACACCCAGAAACTACAGGTGAAACCTCCTCTGCCCAGTGTCTCTCTCACCTGTCACGCGCGCACACGCACACGCGCGCACACACACACATCAATTCTCAGCTTTTGTAACAAACAAGTTGTGTAATTTCTGAAGTAGTAGTAGTGGTTAGAATCTGCAGCCAATTACATGAATTATGCTCCTATGCATCTTTATTGCCATTTACAGTGCTGTTAGGATGTCCCAGACTGTTTTAATGTTCTTAACAGTCTGTTTAGAGATTACACAGATCACTTCACAAAACCAAGCATTCTGAATAGTGGATAAGAGCAGATAACACATTATCACCCTGCAACTGACTTTAATGTTGCGGAAATTTTAAAGGTGTGTCAGAGGGGAAATTTTAAAGCCCTCTGACACACCTTAGAGATATTGTGTGTTCTAGCTCTTGACTGCAGATGTGTGTCATGTTTACAGTATTTAAAATATTCAAAAATATTCACAGAGAGTTGGAGACTGAGTGGGGAATTTGTTGAGCTGACCTGATATATTTAGTTCAACCTTAATTTGACTGAATAAAGTTACGCTGCAGCTGATACAGGCTTTTGCTATTTAGTAAACAGGTAAATGCGATGCTGATGTCAACACAGTCACACACAGACTCACCCACTCCCCGACGCTGTTGTGGTGACCAACATTGACAACCTTGATTTCCTCCCAGAGAATGCGTTCTGGGCCCCAGCGCCTGATCTGTTGGCGAGTCTTGACCGCAAACACGAGCAGGATGATGAGGGCAACAAACACCAAAAAGCCCATAACCACAGCGATGGCCTGCAAGAAGCACAACCAAGATCATGGAGCTGAAGTAATACCCATTATCAGGGATGTAAATGACAGGCAAGTTTCTCACATTTCCCTAAAAATCTCAACCTTATAACACCTGCCACCAAACAATGAGTTGGCCAAAGGACATTTGCAGGTACAAGTCTGCCATGAAACAATGATTCCAAATTCATGTAGAACAAACTGGGTTCCCAGTATCACTACATGTACAAGTTGGTTTCCAACGGCACACTTGCTCAGTTCAGCTGATTGCTGCTTTAGTGCAAAAATGTGTAGAAACACACCCAATTCCTGATCACCAACATGTATTCTGCTGCTCAAGATATCTCCTGCCCACAAGCGACAGTCAGTGACGCCGTTTCTGTCAGGGTTATGGTGATGTTTGCAGTTCTTACAGGTAACATTTAATGACGTCAATTTAACAAAAATAAGGCAAACAAACACTGGTGTTCAGTATTTTCCCCGATTTAAGAAATGTGAAAAGTTTGGAGCTCAATTGCACCAATCCCTGAGTGCACCCAGAACAAGCTGATTTAGTACTGAAAGAGGGGCACACACATTTGTCAGGTTTTTGTTTCTTTTGCTTTTAATAACTTTGAAATAGACGAACACATAAAGTTCCAATAAAATGAACATTTGCAGACTTTTCTCTTCCTGACACCACTCAGTTCTATTGCATTTTTCTTCTAGTCTTTTGAAGTCGTAATTTCATCTTCATGTGTCCATTAACTGTGAGTTTAATTTACTGCTGCCTCTCTGGCTGAAACTAAACAAACTCTCAGTATACACAGAGAAAGGAACTACGCAGAAACCGCACATCCTGTGCCAAAGATCCAACCACACATTATTAGAGAAAAAGTGTCTCACCTCTTGGGGCTCCACCACGCAGTAATGGTAAAGGTATTGGTTTAAGAAGAGGCCCTGGGGCTGGACCTGGTTCTGGAACTGGGCACACATCTGTACTACCTGGTTGTAGTACATAGACCCCGTGGACTGTGCTGTTGGATTTATCGCCACCAGGTACACAATAGTGGCAATAATCATCAGGAATGCCAAGATGGCGCAGATAATGATTGATGCCAGGTAGAACTTTGATGAACGGGCAGTACCTTGCCTTGACACAACCATGATGAATATAATAAGCACAGCTATGAAGGTAATTGCAGAAATGGCAATGATAAAGCCTTTGCCAGATCTGGGATCCATTTGTGTTCCTCCATAGCCGGAATAGGAACCACCATATGCGCCACCATATGAGCCACCATATGAGCCACCATACGCGCCCCCATAACCGGTTCCATATCCACTGCCATATGAGCCTGGCACGAGACCAGTTCCGCCCCCCATGAGACTCATTTCGTAATCCCAGGCCAGTGTGGAGGCCACACAGGCAAACACAGCCACACACATGATGATAATGATGATGCACATTATCTTCATCACACCAGGTGGTGAATTCCAGCGATAGAAGTGAAGCACCTTATTTCCAGAATAATAGGAAAATGCTGGGTTGGACATGACTTCACTGTGCCTGTGGCTGGAACAGAGGAGAGAAGATGAGTTGTGGTCATTGTCAAGACATGGAAAAGCAAACACCAAGTACTGATATAAAAATAGCAAGGCTACCCCAAGAATAAGGTCTAATATTGTCAATGTTTTCATCACAAGGGCAACTTCTCATAATGGTGTGATCTACTTCACGTCATTAAAATGAACAGGTTATCACTTTGAAAAAGAAAATCCTCATGTCATCTAAAACCCAACTAAGCCAAAGCCTCATTGATGTCCATCACACATTTTCCAAAGGCTAAAGATGATTTAAAAAAAAAGTTTATTAGGGATGGACGTGTTTGTCAAATAGTTAACAAGAACAACAAAAAAAACTTGGTAGAACTCAAGTTTTTTTTAATACAACAAATTGTTTATACACTAATAAGCCAAAGATCTATGGTTTGAGCCCAAAAGGTGACACTAATGCTGTTGGGCATCTGACGTAAAAATCTAATCAAACGTGAATCGGCCCACTGCAGCAATGCCTTGTGAATACTGGAGCGCTGGAAAATGGCAACTATGAAAACTATGCCAACAGTCGGGTGACAATGAGAAATGGTGTGGGATTGAACACAGACTTTACTAACAGGACAAGCACGCACAGCTAAAGATGTCAGAAAGTCCGGCGCGGAAGCGGTTTACCTAATAACAGAAAATATGGTTCAGTGCATTCTGTGGCCCTACAAATACAACAATCCAGTCATTTGAATTTTGGGTGGGGGCCACTCTTTAAAGAATACTGAGTTAGTTCCCAGTGAAAATGAAACTGTTTATTTGGGTGCCTTAAATTGCAATGAAACATTTTTGTCATGTATTTGAAATTAATGTTAGAATAGAATAGAGTATAATAGAAAAGCCCTTTATTGCCATTGCACATGTACAATGAAATTATGGGTGCTCCATGTCAACTATGCAGAATAAAACATAAAGAGTAGGACAGCAGGAATAAATAACAAACAGGATAAATATATACAGTCAAGAGGAATATATACAAAACAAGAGAAAGCCACAAAATAGAAAGGCATAACTATTATTACCAATTGCCTGAATTTCATCACACAACCTTTTACGGTCTTCTGATGCCTATATTGAAGCTTTTTTAAACGTATTACTGGCAATTTAAAAACAAGCAAACGCTTGCTCAAAAATGATGAAATTTGTCACTTTTGTTATGTGAAAATCCTTTAAACCTTACATTAATTTAAAATCATTGAATTCTGAGGCTTTTCTTCGAACATGTCTACATTTCCAGAGGTTTATTTACCATAAACACTGCACTGAGCTTAAGTCAGCTGAGTCCATAAATGACTAGATGAAGCAGGTGTCTGTGCGTAGTGAATGATAAAGGGAATTCAGCTTACCGTTTTTTGCCACTGTGGTTGCTGTGTTTGTTGCTCGGCATACTTAAGGTCAACTTCCACTCACTCTAGTAGGACAACACACAAGAAGCAATGAGCATTCAAAAGCTTTTGTATAATGTCATGTGTCAGACTAGTTTTCCTGCTGAGGCACATACCAGCTCTCAGCCTTTTGTTACAAATGTGTATTTGTGCAGATTTCCTAGCTCACATGATTTCTTTGTTTTTCTTGTCTAAGTTAACTGAATCAATCATGTGATACATACTTTTCAAAAGTCAACACTTCAAATTGCGTTTGATTTTCTGAAATGTGGGGCTAGGAATGATTAGAAATGATTGACACTAATATTCATGAAGTGCCTTACTCTGACGCTTTGTTAAAAATGATATATTTTATGGTCATCTCAAACGATGAATGCGAAAATCTAACAAACTAGTGACGTATCAGGGGACCAATGTCTGGCTATGGAAAGCACTACGATGGAAAACAGCGCCTGTGTTTATGAGGAAGCCTGTTAATATGGTGGCCATTTCAGATTAAAAGCAGCTGTCTGAGCAGATAACACTGATCCATTCCATCACCTGTAAACTGACTTTAACATCAATGCTCATCTCTTCTACTTCAAACTGTCCGTAAACTCTAGTTACACCTTTAAGAGGGACCTACCTGTGTGATGATCGGCGTCCTGCTGATGAACACAATACACACTCACTCAAATACGAACACAAACACTGTGCTCGCGACCGCCTCCATCCACAGCGCGCACTCAGGTAGCAATGAGACGGGCATATAGGCGTGTGCTCGTCACGTGGTCGCCTCCTCCTTGAAACAGGACTAACCTGTCCTCAGTGCCTGCATCTTCTGGAAACAGGCAGAAGATGCGTGTACTCTTCCAGGAACTGTTTGAGCTTTATTTCCAGTGCTCTTAAAACCAGATTATAAACAAATGAACTCTCAATCTGCTCCACTTAAAATAACAAACATAATCTCTTTTGAACATCTATTTATCCCGCAATTTCGACAAAAAGCAGGATTACTATCAAGAAATGCGAATCCCGACGTGCCAGACTTGATCTCTGTTAAAATGCATACATGCAGTAATTCGATGTACCTGAAATATGAGCCGATGTCCCCATCCCGTCTTCCTACTGTTGTGAAACTTGGTAGGACAAACAGTAACCTGTCAAACCTGTTCTGCAGGTAGAGCTTCTGCTCAGTGCACCGCTGTGAGTCCAGCAGCCACCTTGACCCCTGCATCAGTAGACCACTTCTAGTAGCCCGCATGTTTCTTTGCTTTTTGGACAGTTTCTAGCAGACACACCTTGAGAAAATATTCTATTCCTTTACCCATTTATCAGTGTCACTGCTGTCTTTGTATTCATTTTCATTTATACAAATACTCTTACTTAACACGTGAATGCAGAGAAACTCTTTGTTCAAAGTCCATTTTAAATTTGGTGTAAGTGACAATACTGAGTTTTTCAGGAACAGCTGCTGCAGGAAAATGTCGCTGGGTCTGCTGTTTTTGGATAGCTGTTAGTTTATTCATCAGAGTAGCTGCAAAATTAAAACCCCTGGAAGCAGAACTTATTACCAATCTTTCAATGGGCACCGTTTCAGGTAGGGGTCATGGGAGTTGGCATAAGGATTTTTGGCACCAAGAGTCATATTGTGTTCCTTGAACAGAGTGGTCGGCTTTAAAGGTTTTCCCATGAAATGAACAGTGAGTAGAAAACAACAACCTGGCACTAAAGGAAGGCACTGCAGCACACATTGATAGAAACAAAAAACTTTAATGAAGGTTACAAAAGAAAGGTACCAGAAGACAGCTTGTTGTTCATGGAGCTGTGCGGTCGGAGACAGGTCAGAGTTCAAATAGTCAACTGATTCAAGGTTCTGCTGGGAAACTTTAATGTCCTGTGATGCGTTCCCTACATCCTCATCTCGCTTTAACTTCAAGCACCTAAAAGATCTCTTGTGGAGAATCTGTTCATCATGTGGACTGACTGTACCAACCATTGCACCACCATGTCAGCCAATTTTAAACACATATTTACTATGGCAAAGTTGTACAAATCACAAAGCAGAATTTACATTATAGTTAAAAATATAAATTCAGAGCACAGGTTTCATGTTTAAATGCAAAATAAGGCAAATACACATATCTATCATATGACCCCAAACCAAACTACAGATAAAAAAAAACAGTGTCCAGTCAGAGGAAAGCAGTCAACTATCTTTATTATCTTGCCCATGAATAAAAGTAACTGTATTAAAGTTTCCATAGCAACATCCAACATGAAGATTTCATCTCTTTGCTTGTCTACCAGTGTTCTTTTGAAGTTGCTGTTGTTGCTGTTATGCTAAGCTAACATGGCCATCTTACAGTCTCTAAAACAGCAAAATCCCCAATATGTTCTTTTACAACTATCGGGGAGTGCTGTGTGCATGTTCATTTACCAACACTCTGTTGAAGTTTACGGTTTCCGTGACTTTTACTATTCCCTCTATAATGACGACACATCCCAGACGATGTTCCTTCTAGTGACAGTGAGTCTACCATCCATCATGACGGAGTGACTGCAGTGTTTTCCACCTATTTCAATGTGATAATGTCACCTCTGTTGTCAGGAATTATGGTTCAGCAGTAACGGGGAGTTTCACTTGGAAGAGACAAGCGTCTTTTTTAAATTTACACCACAGTCCCACTGTTGTGTTGCCGCAGAGCACACCTGAGCACACCTGTGTTAACTGCTTAGTTGGCATCGCTGTAGCCCACGGACTTGTTGTACTCTTGAATCTTCTGTTTGATGTGAGAGAGCTTGTTCTTTAGATACTCACACCTCTCTCTTTTTTCCAAATATGTTGGGTCCTAACAAGGAAAACATAAATCAGTAAAATTGAGTACATTTCTTCACAAAGATTTCAGTAAACCACACAAGTATTAAGAAACCAGGCAGTACATTTTAACCCTAATGGTGACACACCATTAGAGGTCTCAAGTTGGGTTTTTCAGACTTGTGTTCGTTTGCTTGTCAAAATATGAAAACAGGATAGATAGTACAAGAAAGCTGCCATGATTAATCTGAGCTAGAGCTCCAAATCACTGTCATTGTTATGGCCTTCTATCCTACAAAAGCCATTACCCATCACCTGCTATACCACACTACAGTAAGGTGATTTGGCATCTGCATTTTTCTGATTCCTGTAGTAGGATTTGTATGTACAGCAGCAGAGAGACTTAGAAAACCAACTCATCTATCATCTGTGACAGTGGATGTGAAGTAAATTTAAACAATTTACTTGTGCTTTTTCACTAACATAAAAGGGAAGAACACTTTTTAAACTTTTTTTTTAATGATTTATTCATTTTAAGTGGTACTGTGCACTGGGTTTGGAGTTTCAGCAGGTATGACCCTTCTATGAGGAGTTTATATGTTTGCTTGTAGGTTTTATTTTTATTTTATTTTGTTTTCTTGTCAGGGAGGTGAGGATGCTCCTGTAATAAAAAACCATGTTAGATTAATGCTGCGCAGTAAAGCCCTAGATTATTAACCTCTGGGGTTTCAGTTCCTTGACTAAAGTCCAATTAAAAATGACTTCCCTGCTCAGACTGTTGCATTCGCAACCCAAGCCCAGTGAAGTGACAGAAAATTGATGGATAAAAATAAAACAATAATGAAACAAATACTGGAAACTACAAAAATATGAGTCTAACACAAGAACGATATATAATGGTTAGTGAGACAAGTGTGACTCAGCTGAAAAACTGCATTTATTTTCCAAACAAATTCATATGTTGTAAATAGATTCTTCTGAGGTTTGATGAGAGTTTGGAGTTATGCACTCAAACAAGTGTCTGCTAGGTTTTTTGGTTTATCCAAACCTTTCTGTAAAACATCCCCCCCCCCAAATATATGAAAGCACAACAGAGTGTTAGTGGGGCAGCTCTTTGATCTAAGTATTATTAAAAATAATAACTGTTGTTAACAGAGACATGAAGGGATATATTTTATAGAAACACCCCTTCCCTATAGACCCCAGTCTGACAGACAACAATTCATGATGTATACTCACAGCTTTCTTCCTCTGATACTCCATTAAAATACCATTTATCCGCTCCTTCTCCTGAAACAAAGCAAACGTGTTACTGGATGTAATGTTACAATGTGTGTGTCTGTCTATCTGCTCGCTAGCAAAATTACCATTTGGCTGGAGGGCCGGGATGGAAGGTTCGCCATCATTTCATCCATCTCTTCGAACTTCTTGGCCATGGCCTGGACCTCAGCATGCAGTTCTTTGTACTCAGCATACTGGTCATTGAACACAGCCTTGTACTGGTCCCTCTCCTCATCTGTGTAAATGCTGGGATACTTCCTGTAGAAACAGCAAAGGAAACAATATTTCTTGGAGCACTGGCAGCTGAATGTGTCTAACACAGGTGTTTAACTGGGATACTCTCCTTTATCTTATCTTACTTATCTTATTCTTGATCTTAAACTGCTAATAAAAATCTGATTTCTGAGGATGGTTTAGAAAATAGCTAGTTTGGTAAACTGGTAACTGAATAAACTACTTTCTAAATCATCAGAATCAATCAGAATCAGAATACTTTATTGATCCCTGGGGGAAATTATTTTTTGTTACAGTGCTCCATTATAAACCAACATTAAGACAAGACAGACAATATGCTAACTAAGAATAGTACAATATATACATATATATACACATACATACGTAAGTCACTCATAAATAAATAGCTGGAAAAGAAACATGTGTAGTTGTAGCAGTAAACAGTGTGTTAAGTGGATGCGTTGTACAGGGAGAAACCATGTGTGCACCTTTAATTTTTGTCTTACTGACACCAAATCCATGAAAAGATCTAAGATCATAAAGGAACCAGTGAAAGTGTCACGGTTCTGGGTCCGTTGGACCCAGTATTTTGAGTTTATTGTGTTTTGATTTAAGTGTGCATCAGGGATTGTGTTCTTGTTCTCTTGTCGTGTTATGGTGATGATTATGATGTCTATTATTAGAGTTCCATGTTTCTGTTTATCAGGGTTTAAGATGTGGGTTTAGTTTCATATGTCATTTCCTGTCTGTCTCTCGATGTCGAGCCTGCATGTGATGTTTTATTGTGAAGGTCTGTGTCTCATGTGAGTGTGTTCAGTTTTACCTCTGTCTCATCTTACTGATTGTTCCCAGCTGTGTCCACCACCTGTGTGTAATTCCCGTGTTTCTCTGTGTGTATTTAAGTCGTGTCCTCCGTCATTGTAGTTGCTGGTCCGTCTGTGTAACCACCGTGTCTCGCTCGTGTGTTCACCCTTCTGTCTACCATCGTCTGCCTCTGCTCGCCCTGCTTCATGTTCAGGTTTCTGCGCTATGGTTTAGTTGTTTCCCAGTATAGTTTAGTTCGAGCTCCATTTGCTGTTTGTCCTTATTTTGTGCTCAATAAACCACCCTCACTTCTCCACTACTGCCTGCGTTTGGATCCTCCTTCGTTTCCTCCACACGGCTCCTCTCACTCGCCGTGACAGAAAGCAGCTTAAATATGCACTCAAAAAATAATTGTTTTTGAAGGCTCAGTAATGTTCTACTAGAGCTGGTCAGAGGAGATTTTAGCAAACTATTATCAAGCACGAATAATAATGTACTATTTGTAGTGTGGATTTAACCCACATTTAGAGTTGTGCTGTGTATTTAGGCCAGCAGGACACTGTGTGATGACACTTTCTGGATAACAATGGAGTTCAATGATAAAGGAATTAAATGTGTGGCAATACTTATTTTTGATTCTCCACAGGGCATTCTTTGACAGTGTAGCACATTAAATGCCAAAGACCAGCACTTTATAGTCCTACCCACACTGGGCCAGAAGGTCTATCTGATGTGTGTCGGTGTTGTTCCTGGATCATCATAATAATATTTGTCCAGGATCAACATCGCATCTGACCAAACATAGTTATGATGTCATAGCTTTGCGGATGTCCACTCAAGAAAAAAAAAATCCAAAATGAGGGCTGTTAGGGCCAAGGTTAGGGTGTGATTGTGGTGAGGGTTTGGTGTGTGATGTTATGGTGTTTCCACATCGCAAAGCTATGACATCACTACAGTATGACTAGTCACTTGCAATACTGAAACCTGGACCAACATTAAATTTGTTGATCCAGTAACTGGACCGACAGGAGGACATCAGATGGTGTAAACAGAAACACGCGCAACAAGCTACACATGAACTGTATGCCACTTTGTGTGAGATGGGCCTAACATGAAAGTGTGACAAACAGTAGCACTGGTGAAATGGTTATTCAGCCTTTGTAGCAGTGAGTTTTCTAGAAGAGCCATAATTCACATAATTTGTACTGGAGTGTTCACAAACTAAAAGAGGTCACACCATTCTGGGTGGTTTGGAGTTATGTATTTTTCATTTACAGACGTAAGTGTGATACTGCTTTCCCAGAATACCCATGTACAAAAACACAGTGGTCATCATTGCACTGCTGGAGGTTTTATTTCTGTTAAAACACTTTAATTTAATTCTATTTTATTTATATAGCATCATATCCAATCAGCAGTCCCCTTGAGGCACTTTATAATGTAAGGTAAAGACACTGCAATAGGGAAACACTGCAACACGAGAACAAAATTGGGGACTGTGTTTAATCAGTCTGTTTGTATGTCAAATATACACGTGACATCTGATACTACACTAGGGCCTCCCTGTTAAATGCACAATACACAGCTGGAAGACGAAACCTAGATGGTAATACTCACGCCACATAGTCGGCTATAACAACAGGTTTGGGGATGTGTCCGGCTGGTATGTGACCACGGAGGATCTCTGGCTCTGGTGCCATGAGAGGAGCAGCTTTTAAGTGGTTGGGAGCCTCCATGATGTCTGGCTGAATGGTGGGGAGAGGGGTCTGCTCCGACACCATGGAGGATGGACCAAGCTGCGGCAGGTAAACATAGACACATGTTCAGATCATACATACTGTGTGCACCTTGGTGTCTGCAGGAACATTTCAAACACTTTCTCATACTTACTATAGAGAGTGGGACAGATGAGCCAATGGTTCTTATCTATTGTGTAATGAAAAAGAGAAACAGGAGTTTACTGACATTGGGTAAATACACCCTCTCTGCAAAACCTAAGCTGTGATGCTATGTTCTCTTTAGATAGAAGAGGTTTTCTACTCCCAACCCTTCCAAACAAACCACACTTGTTCAGTCTTTTTCTAATTCTACTGTCATGAACTCTCACATTCACTGAGGCCTGTACAATCTCACATGAAGCTCTTGGGTTGTTTTATTGTGTCTCTGAGCAGTGCACAATCTGATCTTGGGTTGAATTTGCTTTGACATCCACTTGTGAATAATCTTTCTCCTTGTAGAATGCTGGGCTTCAGGTTGTTTCTTAGCTTAATGTCCATGCTGAAATCATCAAGGTGTGCAACACACGAATAAACAAATGGACTGGCTCTTATATAGCACTTTTCTACTCCATCTGATCATTCAATAGAACTTGCCTTATTGACCCAATCATACAAGCACTTTTTTCTATGCTTTTCTATACACAATTGAATATTAGATTAGAATAAAAACTGGAGATAAAGAGAATAACAGCTGGCTAGTTCTTTGGGGGGCATAACTATTCAAAAACATAACAGGATAAGCATCACTGCTCAGTATTACTTTTCAGTTTTATTGTAGGGTTATTACCTAACAGTGTAATGCACTTTGAAATTGCTGTGGCTGTTGTTGTCATTTGGTGCAATAGAAATAGCACTGAATTACACTGAAAATAAAATTGTTGCATGTAAAAAAAAGCTCATCCAGTGAAGCAGGTGATTACTTAACATTACTTACAAAGCGGTCTTACAACAGCGTCCAGGAATGCTGACTCTATTTTCTAGAGGATTGATTGGCATTAGGTTTTGTATGTGCTGATCTCTTATCTTGGATATAACAGCACAGGGTGGGTGCAAAAACATGATAGTTTACTTACTGGGGTACACTGTCATGTAATAGAATTAATGTTTTATTACATGACAAATTTAACCCTAAACCCCCAAAATGTTCTCTGGAGTATCTCCAGGCCTCTGCATTAAAGGTCAGGTTAGGTATTTAGCTGTGAATATTATTTTTGTGCTTTTTGTGTGTGTGTCAGACCTCCTGTGCCAGCCCCTCTTTCCTCATCCTGGCTGCTTCATGTCTCCACAGCTTCACACACACCGCTGCACTAATAAAGTAGAGCACCATGGTGATGAAGATGAAGACAATGGCTGCTGTCTGGCCGGACTCGGTGCGACAGAATGCACCGTTCACTCCATTATTGAAGACTGGCGAGTAGCACAGCCCCCCTCGAGTTGTGTCATTCACATACACCAACCCTGCGGCTAAATAGAGCACACCCAGCACCAGATTTATGGAACACTCTGTTAGAGGCCACCATGAGGAATCCAGAAGGATGGCTCTGTAGTACAGGGTCATGCCAAGAACAACCAGAATAACTGTCACTATCCATGCAAGGCCAGCCACAACCAGAACAAAAGGCGTCTTGGGTCCTGTGTATAAATAACCCCCAGACCCATATGCAGCAGCGCCTCCACCAAGCCCTCCATACAGCTGCGGCCCAGAGTACCCATACATATTGAACCACTCGTTGTCCTTATGAACGTAAGCGCAGACACAGGCAAACACTGCAGCTCCAAGCAGCAGCTGCACACCGCCCAGGATCCTTAGCAAGCCAGCCCATGACTTCATGTAGGAGTAGCGCGCATGATATTCTTCCACCCGCTCCTGGTACGTCTGAACTGAGACATTGGTGGGCACTGCAGATGCAGAGTCAAATGCTTCGGCACCGAGCAGCAGTCCATCTCGCTCCTTTTGAGATGTGTAGCTGCCTCCAGAGCCACCATAGCGGTCTCGATAGGAGCCTGGAAGGGAGGGAGATGGAGGGGCAGAGTGAGGCGGTGAGCAGGGGACTCCTGATGTGGTGTGGCACTTAGCACTCTTTTTGGATGAAGGAGCAGGGGAATCAGGGCCAGACCCACCCTTGCTACCACGGTTACTGCTGTTGCCACGGAAAAAGTTCTTGACAGAGTCAGGGATGAAGCGGCGAACTGGCTTAATGTCCATAGCGTCACGGTCTTCGTCCATTGGGTCGTCATTGCTGGAGGGATAGAAAGCTTCAGGTCCAACAGGTGGCTGTTCAGGTAGAGGGGGAGGGGGCAGGGAGTCTAAGCTGACAGCTGGCACTGTCCCATGCAGGAGTTGTGGAGGTGGAGGTATTGCAAGGTCCTCATACAAGGAATCCGCTGGGACCTGGTCATAGAGTGGCATCTCCCTCACTCGGTCAAATCTGGAGACTCCTGAAAACATCACAGCTTTGACTTTCTGCAAAGAGAAACAGAGAGGATTACAATGGCATAGTACCAAGATCTGAACTTACAGCACCTCTAAAATAAAAACACAGGCCTTAGTTTCATTCCTCATCTTCTCGCAGCTGCTTCCTTTAGGGGGTACCAAAGGAGATCATCTGCCTCCATCTCACCCTGTCCCAGCATCCTCATCTGTCACTACATCCATGAACCTCCTCTGAGGTCTTCCTCTTTTTCTCCTGCCTGGCAGCTCCATCTTCATTATTTCATTATCCTTTGGATAAACCTGACACTCTCCCTCCACTGCATATGTCCAAACCATCTCATCCCAGACTGAGCTGTCCCTCCAATGTACCTATTGCTAATCCTGGATTGCTCATCTGAGCATTTTCAGTTTGGCCTTCTGTCTTATTGTCAGTGCCACCGTCTCCAAAGCATACATCATGGCACTACCATCACTACCTACTTATAAACCTTCCTTTTCATTACTGTACACTGCACCCTCACTGCACTCTCTTCTTCACTTCTCTTGGGCACTGCCATTGGAGGTATTTAAACTCATCCACCTTGAATACCTCTGCTCCTTGCAGGTTCACTGATACAGTTTCACTGCTTTCCATAAATCATGACAGCACTGTACTTTTGAATTTTTGCCAAGGTCCAAGAAAAAAATATCAGCTACAGCGAGAACTTTAATAAATGATCAGATGACACAAATTGGATGAAACAAATTCATAATGTAATGTAATTCCATTAATTGAGTCATAAATGCAAAACGTATGCTGTAAAGCCAACTGTTCGTCTGCTGGTGGGTGACCAGTCTTTACTAGTCTTGACTAGTCTTTACTCAATTTGAAGAATAGTAAACTGTTTGGATTTAAATGTCTACGAATTCCAAAATTATCCCTCTAAGATAATAAAAGTACTGTGATTATCCAGTCTGCACTGCTGTGTCAGTGCTCCACACAGGAGCTCCAATAAATACTTGGTATACCAAATACCCACCAACTCTGCTGTGGAGGAATTTTGGCTTGTTTTTCCTATTCAGAACTGCTTTATGCTGGAAACACTGACCATTCACACCTCAGCAGGTTTGGGTCCAGACTGTGCTTAGGCTATTTTAAACTTAGTTTTGAAATTTTGTGCTTGGTTTAGATGAAAGAGGAACCATGTCTTCTTAAAAGATCTCTGGACTAACCAGCACATACAATAATCTCTCAACACCTTGAGGCAATTTTGAAGCATGGGAAAGTATCATCCACATAAATATTTCCTAGCTTTCTTGTTTTCTTATATGTGATGTACAAGAAAATGTCCTTCATCAGACCAAGTCTATTTCTCCGTCACTGGAGTCTTTAATTCAGGTCCCCACTGTAGGCTTGTCTGCCACTAAGTGTGGTGCAGCTGACTGCAATCCACTGTGTCTCACATCTCATCAGTCAGGTCAAGGTTTCAGCGCTTGTCCTTCATTTGGCTGCAGAGCAGCACTCTTGCCATAATTAAAATGGTGAATGCCTCACACCAGCAGACTTTTCAGTCAAGGCTGTCTACATGAGGCATCTTCCATTTATTAAGTTAATATAACTGTTATTTGTAAAAACTGGGAAAGCTTAAGGGAACTGTAGCAAAACAGCTAATTCCATGAGTAAAATGACGAGAAATGAGCACAAGATCAGAGTTTTTGTTTTGTTTTGTTGTTTTTGTTTAAACAGAGAACATTCACAATAATTTCATTTTTACGTTATTTGTGAATATTTCTAGAATATTCTCAGTATGACATTGCACAATAGGACGTTTTTTTCTCTTGCTTCATGGCAGCACTCCTCAATAAGTAAACTAAAGGAGAGATTTGTAGTTTTACAGAGCTTAGCTCAGACTCCCCATGACTCAAGGCTCACAAAATATACACTATTTAGGACTCCTAGCTTAATCTCTTATGTTGGTCACAGGTTCTTCAAAGGGCGCCTGTACATCAGCACAAGCAGCACAAGGTACCGCCTTTACCGTCAGGTCCCAAAAGCGCACCGACACATGATGAGGGTGGCAGAGCTGAGAGTACACGGCTTGACCACAACACACAGAGCACTTCAGACTGGAAGTCCATCTGTTCCCCTCCTATTCAAACTTCACTCATTCGCTGACTTACCTTCTCACTGGTGTCGGTGCTGGTCTGTGACACAGGCAACAACCTCCTGTCTTTGTTTTCTCACACTTTCACACCGATTATAGGTCAGGCATCGCTATGAACAGTGGTTAAAGCGCAGTCAGGAGCCGGAAAAGCAAAGTGCTCGCACCTCCCCACCGCGGTAAAACTTACCTGACCTGTCCGGCCAGCCTCACGATGCGTTCACGGCCTCTTTTCACATCTGAATCCTCACTCTCTAATTCCTACGCCACATTGTTGTGTTCCCTTGAGTAAAGGCGACTTTCAACAACCGTTTTTATAAGTAATATTTTTTAATACATTTATTTTTATTCTTTTGCAAAAAAAAGTATCACTTATTATAACTGTAAAAAAATGTTGATTGGAAACGTAAGTGATATCGGTAGCTTAGCCCCTTATTTCTTGATAGATGTGAGCGCAGTTTACTCTATAGAAATGTACTTTTTAAATCACTCTTTGTATTTTGCATTGTTAACATAAGAACTGAATGAATATATCTATATATATAGATAGACGGATAGAATTCTTTTCAGCAACAATAGGACTCAGTACTTGGCTCCATAACTGTCTCTGATACACCTTGCTACACATAAAAAAGAGCGTTTCACGCACCATGTGACTTTTCCTCAGCACAGGGTGATCCTTATGAGTCCTAATATCTGATCCTAATGAGTCAGAGACATTATGAGATGGTGATTAAAAATCTATAAAAAAAATTAAAAATACAAACAAAATACCGCACTGTTGCAGAACATGTAATTAATGCTGCAGAAAACCACCAGTCTGATAGTTAAATGCACAGCGCAGTAAAATAAACATTTTAATTCCAGTGACTCGTTTTTTGAATGGCCGATGTGATGATTAACAGGCAGAGTCAATCAATCTGCAGGAAAAAACATTTATCAAATACTGAAATCGAAAGGGACGCTGAAAAATGGCACCTACAGTAGGAATTTTAGGATTTAGGATTTTAGGGTAGTTTAAATTTCACTATTGACAATTTATGAGATTACATTTGATGGTTTTATACGTCTTTTACTTTGCACGTCTTCTCCCAGACACTTTGTGAGTCGATCCAATGTAAAAGTAAACCAAAGAAGAGAGAACCTATGTTCGGATTCTATTATTTTCTTCTAGATTTAATTATTTTCTTTTCTTTGCTATTTTGTTTATCCTTCTGTCTCACCCTCACCTGTTTCTTTCTCTCTTTGTTTGTGCATGTGTTAGAAATGAAGGATATTCCACCAGTGACCATTGCCAAGTTCTTTATAATGATCGGGTACATTACATTCAGTGTGTTTTTGGATCAAATGAAGTATTCCCCCGTGCTCAGAGGGCAACTGGATTGTATCGATACAAAGTGACAATAACTATATTATTTAAAAGTTTCAGAAAGGCCAGAAGACAGATCAGAGGCTGACAGCTGACTATCAATGATGACAGCATAATGATTCAGTGCACTGGCATGAACATAAGTGCACTTTCGTGGTCAAGACAATACATAATTAATACATAATTTTTTCTCTGTCTTGTATGTATAGAAATACGCTTCTAAATTAGATAACATAAACACATCTAGACTAGACAGGTTACTGTGTATGTTAAATTGTACAGGTGGTGGGTGCCATGTGTCCCATCTCCTCCCGCTCTCTTCTTCCTTCCCCTCACTGCCAACTGGTAGTAGCTGATAGCTATCTGGAGGAAGAGCCTTTGCGGTCAGCGACGACCTGAAACATCACCAAATGCTATCGTCTTTTGAGAAGATTTTTTTATTTTATTTTACTGTTCACAGTATTTGTTAAGTAGATTTGACCTGAATCCATCTGAGTGGCAAAACCACATCTTATCTTGTCTATTTCGGCTCATCTGAGTTCCCAGGACAACTAATGTTTATGCCAATGTACCAGGGTTATCCAATCATCATCATCATCATCATCAGAGGCACAGGCAGTTTAAATCTGGAATAACGTGTGAGGGGCGGAGCTGCTTCTGCATGAATCCTACTACTGTTTGTCGTTAACTGTTATAACGACGCATATGCCTATTCTGACCAATCACGTGTTGACATTGTCTTCCGTATTTTAGGACTTGTCAAGTGGTGATTGGTGGAAAGCAGCATTGCGGTTCGGAAGTGAGTGCCGGTCATGACAGCAGAGACACAAAGATGGAGGTGGTTGCTACTATCCGCGGGCTCATCAGGTCGTTACTCTTCTTGCTGCTGTGGTCCAGCTGTGAAGGACGAGACTCGGAGCTCAGCTATGTGACCTGCGGCTCTCTAGTCAAACTGTTTAACACCAGACACAACGTCCGACTGCACTCCCACGACGTTAAGTACGGCTCAGGTAAGTGTTCAGAGAGCTGCCGGTGTACGGCCACAGCAGCTCTGAGGCGTCAGCATTGCGCTTACTGTGCTAGAAGAGCTTTGTAGAAGCAAAAAATACCCGGAAATTCAACCCCAGCACAACTTCCGACTACCTTTCCCCACGCTGAAGTTAAGAAGAGGTTCGCTCCATGATTGCATGTCTTAGTTAGTCTTTGGGAGCGTGCTGCTTTTGTGCTATAAGCACAAGAATGAGAAACTGATATTCCCATCAGTGCATTATAGAGTTACCTGCTTTATAAGAGCATCCATTAAGTCAGTGAGTTTGGGGTCGTCCCCATCAAGCACCAGGGTTAGGCTGACTTTCACATCTGCCATTTGGTAGAGAGGCTATAAGTAAGGTTTGCATACTGTAACAGTGACTTACTGAAACTATGAAACTCACTTCTTTTTCATATCAAACACTTTGAATTCAGATGTAGATATTATGTCTGCTTCATTTGTTATGGAATGACAGTTGAACAGGCCTCACCCAGCTATCAAGCTACTTGTCAGTCAGTTTTCTGTTAATTTTTTGAACCATTGAAATCGGACATGTGTATAAAGATGACTGTGGATTTTGTAAAGCTGCTTAAATGAAATGTGGTGGTCTACAGGTATATTTGTCCCACAAAATATGGACCAAACTGCCCCACCTGTAATAGTGGGAAAGGCAGGGCACACCTGGACAGGTCACTAGTCTGCACAAAGGGCAGTGGAGAACATTCAAACTCCACACTGAATCTAACTGTAGTCAGAACATTATAAGTTTGACAGGCTGCATCACAGAATAGAATATTTATTGAGCTTAACATAAAGGGTAATTGGCTCCACATATTAAGCACACAGTTACAAATCTGGGCTTTATATTGGATGGTGATTGTAAAATGGGCAGACAAATGGCGTAGCATCTTTCATTTTAGAAAAACGGGTAAAGGTAAAAACCTATTCTCTGCAGGCAGCAGAGACAGTAAAACATGCCCACCCCTTCCTTATTGCGACTTTTAGTTAGAAGTTGGAGATCATGCAGCATCATACAACAAAGTTGACATCCTGTCCACTGTTGCAAGCTGGCATTCCTGCAGGTCATGTACAGCTTGATTTTCGTAACCTGGCACATTGTGCCGATACTGCTGCAGCTGGGTTGAAGACCGTATCATTTTGTCGGTTTTTACCCCTATTTTAATGACATATCAGTGCAGAAGCTCAAAGATGTACAGATAATACAGAAAGACATGTTGCAACAGTTTGAAAGGGTGAGACTTTGTGGAAAATACTTTGAAAACACGCACTGCAATGTCTTTGCTTCTAGTTTTCTTCTACTATATGAGTGCTGATGTGGCGGTATTGTCAGGTGGGAACATCTTGAGTCTCTAACCCATTCAAAACCCCAACTCACACCTTATGTCAAGTGACCTCAGTAGGTCACATGATAGGGTGGGCCAAGGTGTCACAGTGGTTTCAAGTGAAATCTCTGGGAAACGCAGCTAACATCTCAAGCTTCAGTGATTTAGTAATGTAACATATTAGTTTTGTTTTTCTAAGCTCTAATGATGATGTTGATATTTATATAACAAAGGAATGGCCCACACCTGCCCATGAAATTCAGTAACAAAACAAAACTGGTTTCTTGCAAGTGAGTTTGGGCAGAGCTGTAATGGCAGCTGCACTAGCTGCAGTCTTCCACGTGTATTTTTTTCCTGTGCTAGTGGTTGCTCTTTTCCTATCAGCATGTAAGGATGGACAAGAACAATTGTAGGTGTATGCTAGACTCATCTGTTCCGGAAAAACTGCAGCCTTGGTACATAAGCTCCCTACCATGCCAGTGGTACTTGACAGATAATTAAATAAATATACATTATTATAAATATTATATCAAAGGGTATCATAAGTATCAATTCTGGTGACATCCCTGATATATAACAATATAAAATATATACTTAAAGTCTGAACAGGGGCGTCCACTTTTACACAAGATCTTCAACATGTGGATGTGACAGGATCTGATGTTGAATAATCTTGTGTACAGAGCGAGACTGATGGGGTAGTGAGCTATGTTGACCTTAAAGCCTTTCTTTCTATGTCAAAAAATTGGCCCTCTTTTTGCCCAGCTAAATCACCATAGCAACTTATTCACCATGGTAACCTGGTTGGGAGCAGGTTATGTGTTTCGGTTCAAAATTGTCTGCAAGAGATTCTTGAATGTTTAAGTGCATTAGACTGCTGTTCAACTTCACTGTCAGTTGTAAAGTACCAGCTGAGACTGCACTGTGTTGTCACTGGAATGTGCATGTGTTCAGCTGGTGCTGCAGAATGGCCAAATGTTTTCATACATAATTCTAAATACAGAATTAAGCTGCTTGTTCTCATTTATACTGCTAGAATTACAACTACTAGGACACAGGACATACACCAAGAATGAATGAATCAATGAATCTAATTAATTTCACTGTGATCTTCAGACAAAAGTGAAGTGTTTTCTACGTCTCCTATATTAGGCTGTGTGACAGTAACATTTTTACGCTATCAGTATTAATGTTAATAGTGATTTTTCTACTGCATTAAACTCTTGTCCTACTTGCAAAAGTATTACATTTTACTGTTATATTGTTTTGATGTTCTTGTTTGGCTTTTTGTCGTTGTCATCGTCATCTCTATCATCATTAGATAGTGTCTGATTGGAGTAGCCCACACTCAAAGGGATGATGCAGTCCTTTTCTCGTGAGTGCGCTCAGAACCTGGGGTCCGTTCTTCGTACCTCGCTAAGTAAGTTAGCTGGATTTGATTGTTGACGATTTCGCGTGATCTTGGATCATTCGGTTCTCCGAAGCTCATCCGGGACTTGCTGTCATAGCAACAGATCCATAAGCGTAAACCTGCTTGGGAGCAGGCTTACTTTATGTAAACAGGATTAGATCGCGGCCACTCAGGTATGTCCGCTTCATTTATACGAAAGCAACAGCGATATTTTTCCACTGTTTTTCCATAAATAAATATTATCAATGTAACTAAAGGTAATGCAGTATTTGATTCTTGTATTGATTTCATACAGATACATACAGGTCATTTCCTAAAAAAAGGGAAATATACTATTAATCTATTTCATGTATTTGATTATTTCAGATGTAATTCATATTTTAGAGTTGTAATAGTAAATTACTTCGTGTAATCAAGATGAGAGACCACGGCTATAAAAGCGAAGGTGGATTTGGGAAGTCTGTCGCAGCCATGTCCTGTCCGTATACGCGAGCCACCCATTGCGGAAGGTGCAAGATTGATAAGGAGAGTTTTCAGAATTCAGGATAGACAGGATCCTTTAGCTCAGCACGACAGTGTGCTCATAGAGAGATATCGATTTTCCCGTGAGGGTATTATTTACTTAACCAACTTGTTGACGAGGGGGTGCAGGACCACCACCTGTCTTTTTGTGCTCTGCCCTTCTCTTGGTTGCTGTTATGAACAAACAAACAGATTATTTCAGGGTCTCTTTTCAAGAGACTAAAAGCAATATAAGTGATTAAATATTACCATTCTGTAGAATATTCTTATGTTTCACTTTTACTTGTTCCCATGTTCTAGTGGGTCCTGTTGTGGCTCTAATGTGAAAGAGGATATGATATAATGTAATATAATAAATTTACCCTACCGCCTACTGGTGTTGGCCAGAGGGGCTGATGGCGCGATATGGCAGCCTCGCTTCTGTCAGTCTGCCCCAGGGCAGCTGTGGCTACAACCGTAGCTGCCTCCACCAGTGTGTGAATGTGAGAGTGAATGAATAGTGGCATTGTAAAGCGCTATATAAATCAAATCCATTATTATTATTATTATTATTATTATTATTATTAGATTACTTACGAGTTTAATTTGTCAGCAACTTTCTGCCAGCACTCTCTCCTTGCTTTTGCAGCCTTTGCAGTGTTCCCTTGCGTTTTAATTAAACTCTGAAACTCCTGAAATCCCTCAATCAAGAGTTCTTGCTCTGCTGCCGAAAAATACTGAGCGTGCTCCTTCGACATTTTCGCCGACCAATCAAAGGGTTGCCGATCAATGTTTCTACTATCGATGCGTAGCCCCTGTTAAGCCACCCAGTGATCTCACATTACTTCATCCAGCTATACTAATCGTCAACAACAGGTGTGTTCGGAGAACCGGAATAGCGAGCTCAAAGTTGGCGCGATGATTTGATCTTGGATGTGTCATTTGATCTTGGATGTAGTAAGCGAAGTACGAAGAACGGACCCCTGAAGTAGAGAGCCTGACTTATCACAGACACCCAATAACAATCATGGCAATATACATTTCCTCCAAATAGCATTTCAGTTTTGTTATGGTAGTCAATGTTCAAAGAAAACTCAACTGTGTTGAACTTCCTTCATCGTTCACTCCTTCTGTCAGGAAGGCTTTATATCCTACGTCCCAATGAACAGAATAAAGTTTTTAGGATTTCCTTACCTGGAAGATACCATAGAATAGTTTGTAACAACGCTGCTGGTTTCCTCTCAAGTATAAACCTACAGACTGCACACAGTCTCGAGCAATTTCTAACGGAAGAGTTTTATTCTATATCAAAAACCTATTGATTATCCCTCAGCAGCACCTGTTGATCTACTTGTTGTTTTCAGAGAGAAGTGCATATTCAATTCAATTTTATTTATATAGCGTCAAATCACAACAACAGTCGCCTCAAGGCGTACAGTAGATCCTACAATAATAGATACAGAGGAAAAAAACCAACAATCATATGACCCCCCCCCCCCCCCCCCATGAGCAAACACTTTGGTGACAGTGGGAAGGAAAAACTCCCTTTTAACAGAAAGAAACCTCCGGCAGAACCAGGCTCAGGGAGGGCCGGCCATCTGCTGCAACCGGTTGGGGTGAGAGAAGGAAAACAGGATAAACACATGCTGTTGAATAGACAGAGATGAATAATCGGTACGATTCAATGCAGAGGTCTAGTAACACATAGTGAGTGAGAAAGGTGACTGGAAAGGAAAAACTCAATGCATCATGGGAATCCCCCAGCAGCCTACGTCTATTGCAGCATAATTAAGGGAGGATTCAGGGTCACCTGGTCCAGCCCCAACTATATGCTTTAGCAAAAAGGAAGGTTTTAAGCCTAATCTTAAAAGTAGAGATAGTGTCTGTCTCCCGAATCCAAACTGGAAGCTGGTTCCACAGAAGAGGGGCCTGGAAAACTGAAGGTGGGCCATTTATATGGATACACTGTAATAACATGGGAATGGTTGGTGATATTAGAGTCCTGTTTGTGGCACATTAGTATATGTGAGGGGGCAAACTCTTCAAGATGGTTGGTGACCATGGTGGGCATTTAGAAATCGGCCATCTTGGATACAACTTTTGTTTTTTTCAATAGGAAGAGGGCCATGTGACACATCAAACTTATTGGTAATGTCACAAGAAAAACAATGGTGTGCTTGGTTTCAACGTAACTTTATTCTTTCATGAGTTATTTACAAGTTTCTGACCACTTATAAAATGTGTTCAATGTGCTGCCCATTGTGTTGGATTGTCAGTGCAACCCTCTTCTCCCATTCTTCATACACTGACAGCAACACTGCAGGAGAAATGCCAGCACAGGCATTCCAGTATTCGTAGTTTCAGGTGCTGCACATCTCATATCTTCACACCATAGACAATTGCCTTCAGATGACCCCAAAGATAAAAGTCTAAGGGGGTCAGATCGGGAGACCTTGGGGGCCATTCAACTGGCCCACGGCGACCAATCCACTTTCCAGGAAACTGTTCATCTAGGAATGCTCGGACCTGGCACCCATAATGTGGTGGTGGTGCACCATCTTGCTGGAAAAACTCAGGGAACGTGCCAGCTTCAGTGCATAAAGAGGGAAATACATCATCATGTAGCGATTTCAAATATCCAGTGGCCTTGAGGTTTCCATTGATGAAGAATGGACCCACTATTGTTTTACCCCATATACCACACCAAACCATCACTTTTGTTGGTCCAACAGTCTTGGAGGGATCCATCCAATGTGGGTTAGTGTCAGACCAATAGCGGTGGTTTTGTTTGCTAACTTCACCATTCACATAAAAGTTTGCCTCCATCACTGAACAAAATCTTCTGCGTGAACTGAGGGTCCTGTTCCAGTTTTTGTTTTGCCCATTCTGCAAATTCTGTGCGCCGATTTGGGTCATCCTCGTTGAGATGCTGCAGTAGCTGAAGTTTGTAAGGGTGCCATTTGTGAGTAGCTAATATCTGCCGAAGGGATGTTCGACTAATGCCACTCTCCAGTGACGTGCTATGCTGTGGGCTCTTGCCGAATGAAGCTAGGACAGCCACTGCTGTTTCTTCATTAGTGACAGTTTTCTTGCGTCCACATATTGGGCAAATCCAACACTGAACCAGTTTCGCGAAACTTAGCAAGCAGTTTGCTAACTATAGCATGGGAGATGGGTGGTCTCGTAGGGTGTCTTGCATCAGAGATGGGCAGTAACGCGTTACTTGTAACGCGTTACTTGTAACGCGTTACTTGTAACGCGTTACTGAAATCCGATTACTTTTTTTCAAGTAACGAGTAAAGTAAGGGATTACTATTGCAAAAATGGTAATTAGATTACCGTTACTTTCCCGTAGGAACTGCGTTACTAAAACCGTGATTTTTTTTTTTTTTTTTTTTTTTTGGCGCGAGAATGTCTCATGACAATGACGTAAGCAAGTGCGACGTTCGTGGCAACAGCTGTGTGCAGATCAACAATGGATAATATATCGAGTCCGGGAGAGAGTATGAGCATGCAGCGTTTAAAGCGTGGAAGTACTGACCTTATTTTGAGTTTGAGTCCATAAAAAGTGACAAAAACATTAGCGTCTGCTGTGCGTGGGAAGAAAACTTCTTTTTACAGCGAATAAAACCCCTAAACTTCCAAGCAAGCACTGAGTGTGCTACCACGTAATGGGAAATTCACAGAGAAACTCGCGGATTCTTCCACTGTCCGCTGCGGCACACCTGCACCAGGGTAAACCTCCGCCTACGCCACTCCTGCTTTACAGGTGAAAATAGAGCAACAGGACCGCTAGTCTTTGACTTTATTTATTTTCTGCTGTGTTTTACTTGCATCTATTTGAAAGAGTGAGTGTAAACACACACAAAAAAATATTTTATGTGCTGGAATGTGCAGAAAATAAGTTTAAATGTTAAACAAATTTCTTCCAGTCAGAGAATGTTGCATATAATTAAATTTTTGCTTGATGCATAAAGTTAAAAGATTAAAACTAATAAAACAAGTTTTAAAAAGAGACTTTTCCATTTGATTACATTTTGTATGATGGATTATGTAGAAAAAGTAGAATTGGGCTGAAAGATCTATCGCTTTATCACCTATTCAGGTTGTAAATCATGTTTTTTTTTTTTTTTTTTTTTTTAAAGTAACTAAGTAATTAATTACTTTTGAAAATAAGTAATCAGTAAAGTAACGGATTACTTTTTTTGGGAAGTAATCAGTAATTAGTTACTGATTACTTTTTTCAAGTAACCTGACCAACACTGTCTTGCATTTAAATCTGCTGCAATGACCCGGTTACTGCGTTCACCAGATATCAACACAATTTTGATCCGCTCCTCACGTGTTAACCTCTTTGACATGTCAATGGCTGTGAACAAAGAGAAACTTGTAAATAACTCATGGAATAATAAAGTTACGTTGAAACGTTACTTACGTTGTTATTTTGGTTAGTAATGTTCTTGCTGTGCCATAACATCTCATTGGTGATTTCGATGGAATGCAGGCTGTTATTGAAGTAAATGGGCAGAATTGGAGATCATCTGCAGAAGGTTTTGGTGCCGTCACATTATATTAGCAAACCTTGAGAATGAAATTGTATATAATGGGCATATAGCCTGTTCTATGAGCACAATGCTCAACAACAAGTCTTTATCTACTTGGCTGCTGAATCTTAACAGGCTTGCATGCACTGACCACTCTGTGCTTCATTGGTGGAACAGTAATTAATAATTCAAGATCAAAAGTACTATAAATGCATGATGCCTCGATGACACTTAATTGTATAATTTTGTGTGTGTGTGTAGGCAGTGGACAGCAGTCTGTAACTGGAGTGGAGAACGCAGATGATGCCAACAGCTACTGGCAGATTCGTGGGAAGCCCAACAATCCATGTCTGCGTGGTGTTCCCATCAAATGTGGCCAGGCCATTCGCATCACACACATGAAGACTGGACGAAACCTCCACACACACCACTTCAGCTCTCCTCTGTCTAATAACCAGGTCAGACACACACAACTGTTTCTCTTGCTCTTTTAAACACATGTGGATGTTCACCAGGGTACAAATGCTTCCCTTCTCCTCTGCACCATCCACAGGAGGTGAGTGCTTTCGGAGAGAATGGCGAGGGTGACGACCTGGACGTGTGGACGGTTCAGTGTGAAGGCATTCACTGGGAGCGCGACGAGGCTGTGCGCTTCAAACACGTGGGCACCGACGTCTTCCTGAGTGTGACGGGCGAACAGTATGGCCACCCCATACGTGGACAGCGGGAGGTGCACGGCATGAGCTCTCCCAATCAGCACAACTGGTGGCGTACTATGGAGGGCGTCTTCATCCAGCCCAGCCAGGAACCGCTGCGCCACGATGAACTCTGACATCATCATCATCATCATTAGGAGACATGAGCATGGACATACTTCTGCCTGGACCTGATGTATGACTTGACTGAGAAATCTTTTCTATGTGAAGCACTCGGGGTGTTTTGTGACATGAAGGGGGTTGGCAGGCATTATTTGTGTGTACGTAGTGTAGCCTCAATATGTTCTTTCAGCTTCTTCCTTGGAGAATGTGAAGAGGGATAACATTGAGCCAGGGGAGATGCATGAGGATGGCTATAGCCCTGAAGAAAACTATCATTTGATTAATTTTGTCCAGAAATACATAATGACATGTACTGTATGTAATAAAGCCTTTCTTTATTTCATATTTGGTGTATATAGGTGTAATTAGAGCACACTTCACTGTCTGTCTTTTCGCCACTGTTCCTGTGTTTGCAAGGTTATGGTATCTGGATTCTTTGCTGAGCTTATCTAAGCTTAGCAGGTTGTCTAGATGTCTCCTGCTACCTTAACTCTAGCTGCTGCATTGGGATTGGCACAACACAAGACTGGCTCCATTATTGATCCTGTCAGCCTTTCTGTTTACACTGCAGTGTACAACCTGCCAGACTCACAAGGTGGCAGAATACTCCACCTCAGTGCTGAGTCCAATTACAATGCTTGGTTATTTATTGTAATGTGTAACAGTTGATTGTTTTACTGCGCTTTTGTAGAGTGTTGCAATGGAGGAAAACCCGTATCTTGTGACCCCATAGTCCCCGTAGCACAATTTTGGAGGTCTTTCACAAAGTGACCACAAGCACTCTGCTCACTGTGAGTTTTCTACTGTGGCTCAGGAGATAGAGTTAGTATCTTGGCAAGATACTAACTCTAAGTTGCAGTATGAAAGTGTATGAAAAAATTAGAGTGCGCTTTCTAACATTCACAAAGGCAAACTTTAAGACTGGCTCTATGATGGAGATCAGGGCCCGTATCCCTAAAGAATCTTTGTGCAAAAAGTGGCTCCTAGCGGCCAAATTCTAAGAAAATTCTCAGAGTCATGACGTTTTCTTAGAATTTCCCCTAAAAGTGACACGACAATCCCAGTTAATATAAAAGCTATTCCTCAAGATTCCTAGCGCTTAAAAGGGCTCCTAAGGTGAGATCTGCTAAGAGCAGGGAAGAGGACTTTTAGTGGCTTAGGAGTTCCCCTAAGCAGCTGCACAAAATGGCCAACAGAAGAGGCAGGAGAGAGGTCCTGCAAACACTGGATGACAGGGAATTATTGAGACACTACAGATTGGATCGTGCAGGAATCATGTTTGTGGTGGATCTCCTTAGAGATGCAATTACTTCACCAACTCGACGCCACAACGCTATTACACCAGAGACTAAAGTAATCACAACCCTGAGGTATTTGGCAACCGGGAAAATGCAGCAGTGATGACTTGGGTCTGTCCCAATCCTCCATCAGCAGTCATCACCCAAACACTGACAGCTTTGTCACAACCTAATATTGTGACACAATTTGTTTCATTCCCGCTGGATGCCCGCACTTTACACACACATAAAAGGGCATTTATGGACATTGCAGGATTCCCTGGCATTGTGGGTGTAATTGATGGAACACGTGAGAATAATTGCACCATCAGAGGACGAGGCTGTCTTTGTTAACAGGAGGAATTTCCACAGCATCAATGTGCAAATAGTGTTCAGTGCGGCCTGTAAGATTTTGGACATTGTGGCTAAACGGCCAGGCTCCACACATGATGCGAGAATGCTCTCTGAGAGTGGCATCAGACAGCTTTTTGAGAGACGCTATGTGCCAGCTAATTACCACTTGTTAGGGGACAGTGGCTACCCATGCAAACCATGGCTCCTTACACCTTACCTCCAGCCACGCCAAGGGCCCCAACTAAACTATAACAGGTAAGCCAAACAATACAAAAATCATGGAAATGAAATGCAAGCAATATGTTAGAGCATCCAAGTAGTGCAATCTTTCCATCAAATAATTAAAGGTCTCTGTATTCTATTGTAGGGCCCACAAGACAACAAGAGCGGTGGTGGAGCGTGGCATAGGCCAGCTTAAGAGGCGCTTTCATGTTCCCCCCAGAGCGGTGCGGCTGAGGCCTGAAAAAGTCAGCAAAGTCATCATAGCCTGTGCAATATTACACAATATTTGCAAGGTTAGACAGATTGCAGAACCTCTGGAGGATGGCGATGAGGATGAAGACAATGATGAGGATGGTGGTGAAGAAGATATTTACATTCCACAAGGGAACCTAGCCCAGAGTGGACTACCTTACAGGGCAAACTTCACAAATTTACATTTCAGGCAAGCTGTAGCCCCATGTCTTTTGAGAACTTGTGATGGTATTAAGAACTACCACAGTTTTACTGCACATCACCTGCAATTGTTAAATGCAAGACACAGAACACAATCTGTAAATGGTTTATTTTTTAGGTGTTCAATTTTAAGGCGGTAGTACTCCTCCTGAAGGGAAAGGACTTTTTTTTGTTGTTCAAACACATCAATTGTGAGTTGCAATCTGCTCTCCTGCAGGGATGCTGACGGAGCAGGTGCTGCGGATGGGAATGGTGTTTGATCCGCCGGGCTATCCTGAGTAGCAGCTGCAGATGGTTCAGGCGGCAATCTCATCGTCAAACTTGATGGGCCCGGTTCTTGTGATGGCTCCATGCTACAGAAATACATAGGCCTAGTTTAATTATTGTTTTTATTAAATTAATTTAATACAATTAGTATGGATAACACATGAAATGGCTTCTGCAATTAATAAACACTGTAGATATGAATAACCCTGTGTCCTACCTGTGCTGCACTTCAAGGGCCTGCATCATTGATGTGTCAATGCCTGTTGGCAGCCCAGTGACACTGACCTCAGAGTGTCCCAGGACTTGAAAGACAGTGTCGCCCACCTGGGACAGCCGCTTTGCAGGTGGTCCACCCCCTAGAAAGAAACAGTCAATGAACACAGTACTTAGGCATGTAAATTAACTTTGCCAGCAGGCGCAAGTTGCCAGATTATGTGGTAGGCTATAATATTTTGCTCACCTGTGAGTGAGGATTCCCGCTTGTGTGCTGCAATCTCATCTTTTGCCTTGGACTGCAGCACATATCACCTTATCTCACAACCGTCGCCTGTCCGCACCACCAGTGGAAAAGAGGCATTGATTATTTGGGATATTGTGTCCCAGGCGCGTCTCTTGCCTTGGCTAGTGACAGTTGGGCCAAATTTTCCTCGTAACATACCTTTATGTTCGTTCACCAATTGGGCCAGCAACAAACCTTGCTCCTCAGTCCAGTTCGGCTTGCGAGTCCTTTTTTTCTCCATTTTCTGTGTTTGTAGAATATTTGTTAACAAGCCTTTATAAATAGACCAGCCAGCAATCACAGACATTGATGAAAGCTGAGCCGTGTTACCCTCGTTAAGACCACACTGGACTTGTAACGTTGTGATTTCTACTTCATTAAGGACAGCCCCTTGAGATAGGCCATCTTGTTTTCAATGGGGTCCATATGGGAGTGAAAGTACAAAATATGCCAGCTAGGATATTAATATGAGCAAATAAGACACGAATCATTATTTGAACAGGGTGTAATGAGTTTAAGTTTTCACATATTTTAGATTCTAATGTTAGGCTATAACCCCTACAGCTTACTATTCATTTTCCAGATATTTTCTTGAATGTGAAATATTATTCACAATTACAGTCAGCATAAGATTAGAGTGTATAATTATGTTTATTGATTTGAGGGTACATCCTTTGCTCATTATCACCAAAAGCCATTTCCATCAAACTTGTAGGATCAACCAATCACGGCTTTTGAAATGATGACTCATACCTAGCAACGGGGTCAACCACACCTCCTCACTAAGATAGGATTTTCCATCCATTCCTTGCTCAACTCCTGGCAAGGAATTTTTAGGTTAAGTTAGGAGCTCTCTGAGAGGATTCTCAGAATCTTTAGGGATACGGGCCCAGGATAGCAGCCTTTGATACTCGAGTAATTAACATAATTTTAAAATGCTTTAATTAGCCATTCATCTTAAATAGTAGCCTAAGTGAGGAACACGAGTCATTATGTTGTGTATTCATTCAGCATATTTAACAAATTCAGTAATACTGAAGCTCCAGTTTTTCAGTGCTGTCAGCAGATGTACTGTGCTCCATCTGTCAACAACCACCTCTGCTATATCAAGTAAAAACACAAAAGGACCAGCAAAATGATGAATGGATTGAACAGTGTAATGACATCAGTTTTATTATTAAATGTTAAAATATGGAAGATGATGGTAAACACTACTGCTTTTCGCTCTCTCATTTGTTACGTCCCCAGGCTAGTCTAGGGGTTAGAAGGGACCAACATAAAGGTAAATAGTGAAGGAGGAGCCAAGATGGTAGGTTAAAAGGTGTATTTCTTGCTAGAAATTCTAATTCAGTTCTAGTTCAGACTGAGGGTTAACTTCAGGGAGAGGTGAGACCAACATAGCAAACAAAACATCCCTGATATGAAAATAAAAGGAACTTACCTAACACAAAGAAAACAAAATATACAACCTGTAACAAGTGCCACCTGGCAGTTTGTTGCTCTCTGCCAGGTGATTGGCTGAAGAGCTGTGAAAAGGTAGTGAGTGTGTGGGGGTAAGTCAGCGCTCTTCTGTGGAAAAAACCAGAGGCAATTAATTCACTCAGGTGCGAGTGGGTATACTGTCGTGTGACCACGAATTTTAATAGAAGAATTGATCAAGCCCTAGATCGACTGCGCGCAGGGAAACTGATCAATATTCTGTGCTGTCTCTGCTGTAGTTTTTTCGTTCTTTTGATTGATTTGTAATTTTGTTTTGGTTAGTCCGTCCAGCCGTAAAGGGGGTTATTGATTGGGAGTGAGTTGTGTAAGGGCGGATTAACATCCCTTTTTGCTTTTTGTTTGTGCCACTTCCCTTTATATCCCAGATTGCAGGTCATGCATTCCCAGCTGTGCTGAGACCCGAATTGTTTGCAGTGTGTGCCACAGATAAATTGATTGCAGTGTCACTAAACGGGGTGTGACGGTTTGCAGTGTTGTTATTTTTTTGCACCGTTTGTGTGGTAAGTCTCATGTGCAGCTGGGATATCAGCAGGACGTGTTTTAAGTTCTGTCTGAAAATAACTGGGAAATTGTATGTTTAATTAATGTAATAACTAAATTATCAATTTATTTCCTTGCCCCTTTTACTCGTACCTTGTCCTCGGTTACAAACCTATAACCTACCTAACATCACATAAACAGGAGAAAACAGGGAATCAAAACAAAAGGCAGCTCTCCCCTGGTGTTGGCCAGAGGGGCCGATGGCGCGATATGGCAGCCTCGCTTCTGTCAGTCTGCTCCAGGGCAGCTGTGGCTACAACTGTAGCTTGCCTCCACCAGTGTATGAATGTGAGAGTGAATGAATAGTGGTATTGTAAAGCGCTTTGGGTGCCTTGAAAAGCGCTATATAAATCCAATCCATTATTATTATTATTATTATTATTATTACAAGCAGTCTGAACTCGGAAACACAAAATGCACATACAAGTCAAAAAGGCCAGGGGGCCCAGAAAAACTGCTCCACAGGCATTAAGTAGTGCTCTGCTGATTGGCAATTAGGTGGATTCTGTGAGCAGCATCCAATCAGGACAGAGGAGGTGGAACCTAGACAGAACATAGGGCATTAGTTCATAAAGGAAAACCAACATCCTCCTGAACACATTTTAAATGGAATCTCATTGAAGTTTGGCCTTTAACAGTGTAGGGTATACCCTAACAGCTGTAGACTAAGAGCTGATTTAGGCTTCTGCAGGGACTCTGTAGAGACTCCCACATAACCTATATGATGTACAGCAATTGTTGCTTTTTGTTTACTTTGTATGGAAAAAGGTTTGCAACTTGTACAGAAGTTCTCTTGTGCAGTCCTCTGAAGATACAACACCTCAGTCTTATCAGAAGAGTTTTTGGTTATATTAAAAGTATATAGATTCTCCTTTGGCTTCCTCTCATTTATCTGAATTGCAGTGATGTTTTCAGGCTGGATCATTGATCCAGTAGTTGCAGAATGTTGTTTTTTACTGCAGTGAACAAGCTGCATCTTTCTATATAATTTAAAGCACATTGCTGATAGGTCACCAAGCAACTGCAACATCACAATGATTTGAATTTAGTAAATCTATCCCATAGCACATAAAAATTAAATCAATCTTATTTTCTTATATTTTACTCTTGTGAACCAAAGTCATTTCTCATCTCATGTCCTCCTCCTTGTTAAGGATTAGGGGGAGGAAATTCCATGATCTGTGCAATTTTATTATACAGATTGTTTGTATGCCAGTGATCCATTACAATAATTTATGGGATAGCGTTTTCTCCTCCTCTTTCATAAATGATGCTCCAGTGTTTCCTATGCTAATGGAAGCACTGAAGCTCCTTTATTTTGTATTTAAAGAATAGAGATAGAGAAACAGCTCTTATTATTGCTACCACACAGATACCTCTGGCTCACCTTTCTCTCAGTTAGGAACCTTCTGAACCAAAATGGACTGTGTAAAAAAAGTAAGTGGAAATGCATATGAGGGTTTGAAGGGACTGAACAGGCCGATCCCAATAGTTGCCACTGGATCAGTGTGACATGGTTACCTTTCCAGGGAGGTGTCCGTTGGGATATGCAGTAGGTTATTTCAGAGGGGTTTGTGGTTGTGATGTACAAATGATGCAGATTTAACACTGAAGTATGAATGCACAATTAAATCTTCTCAAGAAGAAGGTATTCATTGTCTGCAGTTGCTTTTAGTTTTTCAGCTGTTTGTCTCTATGGCCACAGTTATCAAATGGACTGGTTCCTATATTTTCTAGTCTGAGCACTCCCCAAAAGTTGAGTCTCTTCATCTGGATACAGTATTTTCAGTGGAACGTTTCGTCACTCGTCCAAGTGACTTCCTCAGTCTCCGCTGACTGCAAGTTTCCCAAACCTTATAAACAGTACATTTGCATAATGACTGACTTTGCATAATAACTAGCACCACTGAATTGAGTTCCTTGATCATTAATATGCAAATTCTTATGACATCAACAACAACTGATCAAAGACCACTGATCAATGGCCATGAGTACCATATACAGAGAGTTGTGGAATGGCTGCAATCACAGCATTGTAAGATGGTGACAGATGTACCGTTAGGCCCCCTCCTTGATTCAGAGATGGTCTTTCCCTTTTCACGTAAATGGCCTCTTTGACTCCCTTCTCAAACCAACGTTCCTCCCTGTACAGGATCTGTACATCCTTATCGCTGAAAGAGTGTCCACTGTAGGTGTAAATTGACTGAGTCCTAGCCTGACGAGTTGGCTGTTCTGTGTTCTGCCGTCCGCTTTGCCAGAGGTTGTTTGGTTTCCCTAATGTATGGCAGTCCTCCTGGCACTTAACAGTGTACACTATATTACTCTATTTGTGTCGGGCGACCCGATCCTTGCGGTGGACCAATTTTTGGTGCAGCGTGTTTTGGGGTTTAAAAGCCACAGAGATGCAGTGTTTAGAAAAAATGCGTCTCAACTGTTCCGATACTCTTGACACATACGGGATTACTAGGTTTTTGTTTAGGCAGCAGTTGTCCTTCTCTCCTGGATCGGCTGGAGCTTTCTTTAAGTGTCTTTAGGTGTCAAATAAACAATCTTGAATGTACCCAGCTTTAACAAATGTCCGGCTGGGATAACCACATTTATTCAGGGCCTTCTTAATGTGATGTTCTTCTGATTCCCTGGCCGCTGTGTCTGTGGGGATGGTGTTCGCTCTGTGTTGTAGCGTCCTCATGACACTCAGTCTATGCTCCAGTAGATGATGAGAGTCAAACCTTAAATACGTATGCGTAGGTTTATGGTACACATCACCTTTTAGATGTCCCCCATTACTGATGGAAATCTCATAGTCTAAGAATGCTAACATGTCACTTTTCATATCCTCTCTGGTGAATTTGATGTGTTGGTCCACAGAGTTAATTTGATCTGTGAATTTTGGTAAGTCCTGAGACTTGATTTTCACCCAGGTGTCATCCACATACCTAAACCAATGACTTGGTGGTGTTCCAGGGTAGGATAACAAAGCCCTCTTTTCCACTTCTTTGATGGCCTGTCCCAGCAATGCAAAACCCCAGCATCCAACATTAGCACGGAGGAGATGAAGGCACTCATAAGTAGTCCTGGACTCAGCAGCTCCACAGTAGTTTTTCAGTTGCACATACAGGTAATTTTCAAATTCAGCACCTTGATCATGATGCGCTCGTGCTGGGAAGCCAAATCTTAGAGCATAGTCATGAAAGATTTTGCATGCAGCAGTTTTACCTGATTTGGAAGTTGTAGCCTGGGCAAAGAGTGTAAAATGGTCAATGACTACAATAATGGTCAAAGGAGCTTGCAAAGAAAAGCGTCTGGACTTCTTTAAGTTACTTGAAGACGTTTCACCTCTTATCCGAGAAGCTTCTTCAGTTCTAAGGTCAAATGGTGGAGAGTCCCAGATATAAACCTAGTGGGAGTATCCCCCCACAGAGGGACAAAAGGACCCCCTGATGATCCTCTAATCGCCTGAGCCAAGGTGTGAAATTGGGTGTCGGTCCCAATCAGCCAGAGTTTCGGTTGAGTTCATTGTGAAACCTGGCCCCACCTTATCATGCAAATTCCTGAGATCAGATGGCCCAGGATGTGAGTGGGCGTTAAGGCGTCTGGGAAGGGATCTCAAAACTGGATTATAGATGGCAGAGAGTTGGTGTCGTAAACCACCGCCTCTGTTCAAAGATGGTCGCTCACAGTGGACATAGATGGCTTCTTTCACTCCTCTTTCAAACCATCTGTCCTCTCTGTCCAAAATGTGAACATTGGCATCCTCGAAAGAGTGTCCTTTATCCTTAAGATGCAGATGGACAGCTGAGTCTTGTCCTGTGGAGCTGGCTCTTCTGAGTTGTGCCATGCGCTTGTGAAGTGGCTGTTTGGTCTCTCCAATGTAGAGGTCTGGGCGTTCCTCGCTGCACTGTACAGCATACACCACATTGTTAAGTCTGTGTTTTGTCTTTCGGGTGAACCAGTTTTTGTCTGAGCGTGTTGCTGGGTCTGAAATGCACCGGGATGTCATGCTTGGAGAAAACCCTCCTGAGTTTTTCTGATACACCGGCTACATAGGGGATGACAATGTTGTTGCGTCTGTCCTTCTTATCCTCCCTCGCTGGTGTCTGATCTTCTTTTCTGTGCCTCTTTGCTGACTTTAAGAACGCCCATTTAGGATAGCCGCACGTTTTGAGTGCTTCCTTTACATGTGTGTGTTCCTTCTTTTTTCCTTCAGGCTTAGAGGGAACATGTTCTGCCCGGTGGTGTAGGGTCCTAATTACTCCAAGTTTGTGTTCCAAAGGGTGATGGGAGTCAAAGAGGAGGTACTGGTCCGTGTGTGTGGGCTTCCGGTAAACTTCGATGTTGAGGTTGCCATTCTCTTCAATGTGCACAGCGCAGTCCAGGAAAGGCAAACAGTTGTCCTTTGTGTCTTCCCTGGTGAACTTGATGTTTTTATCCACAGCGTTAATGTGTGCAGTGAAGGATTCCACTTCTTGTGTCTTGATTTTGACCCAGGTGTCGTCTACATATCTGTACCAGTGGCTGGGTACTCATCCTTGGTAATCTGTAGTGTTTAAACACTACAGCCACTGGTCTGTACCAGTGGCTGTAGTGTCCATCTGCATCTTAAGGATAAAGGACACTCTTTCGAGGATGCCAATGTTCACATTTTGGACAGAGAGGACAGGTGGTTTGAAAGAGGAGTGAAAGAAGCCATCTATGTCCACTGTGAGCGACCATCTTTGAACAGAGACGGTGGTTTACGACACCAACTCTCTGCCATCTATAATCCAGTTTTGAGATCCCTTCCCAGACGCCTTAACGCCCACTCACATCCTGGGCCATCTGATCTCAGGAATTCGCATGATAAGGTGGGGCCAGGTTTCACAATGAACTCAACCGAAACTCTGGCTGATTGGGACCGACACCCAATTTCACACCTTGGCTCAGGCGATTAGAGGATCATCAGGGGGTCCTTTTGTCCCTCTGTGGGGGGATACTCCCACTAGGTTTATATCTGGGACTCTCCACCATTTGACCTTAGAACTGAAGAAGCTTCTCGGATGAGAGGTGAAACGTCTTCAAGTAACTTAAAGAAGTCCAGACGCTTTTCTTTGCAATCTCCTTTGACTATGATGACCTGGATGACTGAGAACCTTCACAGACATATTGACTACAATAATGTATTCATAACTGGCCTTGCACTTTTCAAGGTGTGGGAAATCAATTGATATGAGTTCAAAAGGTTGAGTATTGACAATATTAGTCAGTGGAGCTCTGATCTCATGACATGGCTTCTTCTATTCAATTCAATTCAATTTTATTTTATTTATATAGAGCCAAATCACAACAAAAGTCGCCTCAAGGTGCTTCATAGATACAGAGAAAAACCCAACAATCATATGACCCCCAATGAGCAAGCACTTTGGCAACAGTGGGAAGGAAAAACTCCCTTTTAAAAGGAAGAAACCTCCGGCACAACCAGGCTCAGGGAGGGGCGGCCATCTGCTGCGGCCGGTTGGGGTGAGAGAAGGAAGACAGGATAAAAGACATGCTGTGGAAGAGAGACAGAGGTTAATAACAGATATGATTCAATGCAGAGAGGTCTATTAACACATAGTGAGTGAGAAAGGTGACTGGAAAGGGAAAAACTCAATGCATCATGGGAATCCCCGGCAGCCTACGTCTATTGCAGCATAACTAAGGGAGGATTCAGGGTCACCTGGTCCAGCCCTAACTATATGCTTTAGCAAAAAGGAAAGTTTTAAGCCTAATCTTGAAAGTAGAGATAGTGTCTGTCTCCCAAATCCAAACTGGAAGCTGGTTCCACAGAAGAGCGGCCTGAAAACTGAAGCCTCTCCCTCCCATTCTACTTTTAAATACTCTAGGAACAACAAGTAGGCCTGCAGAGCGAGAGCGAAGTGCTCTAATAGGGTGATATGGTACTACAAGGTCATTAAGATATGATGGGGCCTGATTATTTAAGACCTTGTATGTGAGGAGCAGGATTTTGAATTCAATTCTGGATTTAACAGGAAGCCAAAACAGGAGAAATATGCTCTCTCTTTTTAGTCCCTGTCAGGACTCTTGCTGCAGCATTTTGGATTAGCTGAAGGCTTTTCAGTGAGTTTTTAGGACATCCTGATAATAATGAATTGCAATAGTCCAGCCTGGAAGTAATAAATGCATGAACTACTTTTTCAGCGTCACTCTGTGACAGGATATTTCTAACTTTAGAGATGTTGCGCAAATGGAAGAAAGCAGTCTTACATATTTGTTTAATATGTGCGTTGAAGGACATATCCTGGTCAAAAATGACTCCAAGGTTCCTCACAGCGTCACTGGAGGCCAGGGTAATGTCATCCAGAGTAAGAATCTGGTTAGACACCATATTTCTAAGATTTTCAGGGCCGAGTACAATAACCTCAGTTTTATCTGAATTAAGAAGCAGAAAGTTAGCGGCCATCCAGGTCTTTATGTCTTTAAGACATTCCTGCAGTTTAACTAATTGGTGTGTGTTATCTGGCTTCATAGATAGATAGAGCTGGTTGTCATCTGCATAGCAGTGAAAATTTATGCTGTCTTCTAATGATGCTGCCTAAGGGAAGCATGTATAGTGTAAACAGAATTGGTCCTAGCACTGAACTCTGTGGAACTCCATAATTAACCTCAGTGTGTGAAGAGGACTCTCCATTTACATGTACAAATTGGAGTCTATTAGATAGATATGATACAAACCACTGCAGTGCAGTACCTGTAATACCTACAGCATGTTCTAATCGCTCTAATAGGATATTATGGTCAACAGTATCGAATGCTGCACTGAGGTCTAGCAGGACAAGCACAGAGATGAGTCCACTGTCAGAGGCCATAAGAAGATCATTTGGAACCTTCACTAAAGCTGTTTCTGTGCTGTGATGAACTCTGAAACCTGACTGAAACTCTTCAAATAAACCATTCCTCTGCAGATGATCTGTTAGCTGTTTGACAACTACTCTTTCAAGGATTTTTGATATGAAAGGAAGGTTAGAGATTGGCCTATAATTAGCTAAGACTGCTGGGTCTAGAGATGGCTTTTTGAGTAAAGGTTTAACTACAGCCACCTTGAAGGCGCCGATTATTAGAGATAGGTTGATCATATTTAAGATCGAAGGATTAATTAATGGCAGGACTTCTTTGAGCAGTTTTGTAGGAATGGGGTCTAAAAGACACGTTGATGGTTTGGAGGAAGTAATTATTGAAGTTAACTCAGAAAGATCAATTGGAGAAAAAGAGTCTAACTTAACATCAATGGTACTAAGAGTAGCTGTAGATAATATTACATCCGTGGGATGATTATTGGTAATTTTTTCTCTAATGATAAAAATTTTATTTGTGAAGAAGTTCATGAAGTCATTACTAGTTAACGTTAAAGGGATGGTTGTCTCAAAAGAGCTCTGACTTTTTGTCAGCCTGGCTACAGTGCTGAAGAGAAACCTGGGGTTGTTCTTATTTTCTTCAATCAGTGACGAATAGTAAAATGTTCTGGCTTTGCGGAGGGCTTTCTTATAAAGCAACAAACTATTTCTCCAGGCTAAATGATGATCCTCTAAATTTGTGACACGCCATTTTCTCTCCAGCTTACGAGTCATCTGCTTTAGGGTACGTGTTTGAGAATTATACCACGGAGTCAGGTACTTCTGATTTGAGACCTTAGTTTTCACAGCCGCTACAGTATCCAGAGTTGTACGTAGTGAGGAGGTAAAATTATTAACAAGATAATCGACCTCTGTTGGAGTAGCGTTCGGATAGCTGCTCTGCTCTATGTTGGTACAGGGCATTGAAGATGATAACAGTGGGTGGATTATATTCTTAAACTTAGTTACATCACTTTCAGAAAGACATCTACTTTGATAAAGTCTACTCTCCACTACTGTGTAATCAATTATTGTAAATGTAAATGTTATCAGGAAATGATCAGACAGGAGAGGGTTTTCAGGAAACACTGTTAAATGTTCAGTTTCTATGCCATATGTTAAAACAAGATCTAGAGTGTGATTAAAGTGGTGGGTGGGTTCTTTTACATTTTGAGAGAAGCCAATTGAGTCTAATAACAGATTAAATGCCATGTTGAGGCTGTCATTTTTAGCATATACATGGATGTTAAAATCACCCACAATAATTATTTCTGAGCTGAGAACTAAATCAGATAAAAAGTCTGAGAAATCAGACAGAAACTCTGTGTAAGGCCCAGGTGGACGATAGACGATAACAAGTAAGACTGGTTTCTGAGTTTTATAGCTGGGGTGGACAAGGCTAAGCATCAGGCTTTCAAATGAATTAAAAGTCTCTCTTCTGTTTCATGCAAACATCTCATCTGTAGCACAACGTTGTGAACCTGTGTCCCACTGTGCTGTTCCCTTTACAGGCCTAGGTCTATGCCCTGGGTGGTATTTCTGTGCTGCTGCAGAAGGGTGCTGGTGGTAAAACGGGCTGCTGAGATGCTGGTGTTGAGTTTGAATGGTTTTTTTTTTTTATTTGGGTAACTTCAGCCCTCAAATCTTTTAGCAGCACCATGTCAGCATGCATTTCTTTTATATCTCTGAGAAGATCAGCGGGAAGGAGGAACTCTTTTCTGGGCTATGCTTCTCTTTCCCACTGGGGAATCATTAGACTGGACAGTATATACAGTAGCTACTCATGATGGAGCTGGATTTCCGTTTCATTTGTGACTGGGATATTTAGCTTCTCTAGCAACAATTCATCTGAAGTATTTGTTTGCAGTAGCTAAGGGATCATATTTTAGATACATACATTCAACCCCCTGAGAAGCAAGCAGGATTTTCTCTCATGTCCATTGTCCTGATCAAGAAATTGTTGGGCATCTCTCTACTACTCTGAACCTCAGAGATGAGTTGTTTCTATAACTCTGTGGCACTTTTCTCCTGGTAATGAGACCTGAGAAGATAAGTTAGGTAACTCCTTAACTGCAAGCCTGGTGTGATAGCACAAATTATAGCATCAGTCATTTCTGATTCTCGGTAGCCTTTATTGATCCCATTTTCAATTTGTCTGGTCAGACTGGAAAATGTGAGTCTGTCTTTTTGCCCAGGCTCTCCTATTTGACCTGATATCTTAAAATCTTTGCGCCACATGGAGCTGTTCGTGCTTTTGGAACAATATTTCTCACTGGGGTGCGAAGAGTTAAGCCAGGTTTCATGCTATTTCTCATCAAGTCAAGGGTGATTGACAAGAGGATTTCTCTTACAGGTCAGGGATGGTCCTCAAGCCAAACATTGCAGTGCCTCCAACTTTTGTGCTCTTAAACAGGGGGAAAAGTCAGGAGAGATGAATGAAGATGCTGATGTGCAGCTCTTGCTTTCACTCACCTGTGTTGAGTGTCAGTTACAAAAAAACACAACCAAAACCATATTTTCTCTGCAGACATTCTGGAATTAATTGATAAGCGATTTTCCAGCTTCGGTGCAAGGTTGTCTCTGGTCAACATTCTATATTGTGAATTCAATTTCTTGAGGGAATCTTTGGAATTCAGCCAGCAGCTGAAACACCACCCGGGTGTACATATCTGGTCGTCAAGTCTGACGTCACTAGCCGTGTCTGGGCCTAAACTCCGTTGCAGGTCCATATATCAAACAATCACTATGGCATTACTGAGAGTTGAAAAACTGTCTAAAGTCTTTCATCTTTAATAAAATGATCAGCGTTCTGCTCTACCAGGTGTAACAATTGAGTTTAACATCCAGGCATCCATGAAAACGGAATTTATGACATTTAACGGAGTTAGAAGTTAGCAGGACGTTAGCTCGCTAGCTTCTATCTAAATACAATATAGCATGTCCTGACTGCGGGGTTTTGGAAACAAATTAAAACGTACAGCTCTGTTATCACTTCCAACATACAGACAGAAAACTAAACAGCAGTGACATTTGTAGGGTTACTGAATGTAACCGAGGACAAGGGATGAGTAAATGGGGCAAAGAAATAAATTGATCATTTATTTATTACATGAGTTAGACATACAAATTCCCAGTCATTTCCAGACAGGACTTATAACACATCCTGCTGATATCCCAGCTGCACATGAGATTTACCTCACACCCCGCTTAGCGACACTGCAATCGTGGCACACACTGCAAACAATTCGGGTCTCAGCGCAGCTGGGAATCAGTGCTATGCATGGCCTGCAATATGGGAGATAAAGGGAAGAGGCACAAACAATTAAACAAAAAACAAAAAGGGATGTTAGTCCGCCCTTACACAACTTACTCTCAATCAATAACCCCCTTTACGGCTGGACGGACTATCCAAAACAAAATTACAAATCAATCAAAAGAACGAAAAAAGGACAGCAGAGACAGCACAGAATATTGATCAGTTTCCCTGCGCGCAGTCGATCTAGGGCTTGATCAATTCTTCTATTAAAATTCGTGGTCACACGACAGTATACCCACTCGCACCTGAGTGAATTAATTGCCTCTGGTTTTTTCCACAGAAGAGCGCTGACTTACCCCCACACACTCACTACCTTTTCACAGCTCTTCAGCCAATCACCTGGCAGAGAGCAACAAACTGCCAGGTGACACTTGTTACATGAAGTTTGGCTAGCTGGTATATAATGATGTGCTATGTGACCGCTAGCGACACAGCTATGTTAGCATAATATAAACAAGCTAACTTTTTCCTCCACTCAATAAAAGTTAATGTGAGTGTTCTCGGTGGTCAGGAACAAATGTAATTGCATGGCAGGATGCTGTAAAAGGACCAAAGTTCAGCCAGGAGAACAACTGAGATAATCCATCCACAATACGAGGTTAGTCATTCATATACTGCTGCATGGGCTGGGCTGTAGTTACATCCTAAGGTTTTAGGATGTAACTACAGGATGTAAGGATAGAAGAAACATTTATTGAAATAGCTCGCAAAAAAGTTTTCATTTGTGGAGACTTCAATATTGATTTGCTAAACCCAAATAAACATAAAACCACTGAGGAATTTATAAACACAATGCACTGTATGAACCTATTCCCTAAAATTACTAGACCTACCAGGATTACATCACATTGTGCAACTCTCATAGACAACATTTTTACAAATGACATTGAAAATAAGACTGTAAGTGGACTCCTGATTAACGACATAAGTGACCATCTTCCAATTTTTACAATCTATGATAGGAATTACAAGATCAATAAAATGGACAGTAAAAAAGAGTACAGACGAGTAAGAACAGAAGAAAGAATGAATGCATTTAAAAAAGATTTATTGAAGGAAAACTGGGGTGAAGTATATCAGGAACAGGACGTTAATAGTGCTTATAATAAATTCCTCAGAATATTTACATTACTGTACAATACCAACTGTCCAATAAAGCAATATAGTAGGAAACAGAAATATATGGACTGTCCATGGATAACAAAAGGTCTGCAAAATGCATGTACAAAGAAAAATGCTTTATACAGAGAGTTCTTAAGAACGAGAACTAAAGATGCCGAAATCAGATACAAAAGATATAAAAATAGGTTAACTAATATACTTAGATTTAGTAAAAAGGAATACTATAAGAAGCAATTGGATATAAATAGAAATAATAATAAAAGATTATGGGAAATCCTGAACAGTGTTATAAAATGTGGGACTGGACAAAAGAACTATCCCAAGTATTTCATTTGTAATGACCATGAAGAATACAATATGGATGTTGTGGCAAATAGTCTCAATGAATTCTTTGTAACTGCTGGACCAAATTTAGCAAGAACAATCACTGATCCTGGGAAAGCACAGGAAAAACCCGATACACTGATTGACAGAAATCCATATTCTATGTTTCTCACAGCCGTTGATGAAAATGAAGTTCTTGAAATTGTCAAAAAATGTAAAAATCACAAATCTTTGGATTGTAATGATATTGATATGATAGTGGTTAAAAGAGTCATTGAGGCTATTATAAAACCATTCACATACATCTGTAATTTATCATTTCAAACTGGTCGATTTCCAGACAGAATGAAAATAGCAAAAGTTATACCTCTATACAAATCTGGGAACAAACACCATTTCACAAACTACAGGCCTGTCTCTTTACTACCTCAATTCTCAAAAGTTCTTGAAAAACTGTTTAAAAACAGACTGGAAAAATTTATAGATAAACATAAACTACTCACTGAAAGTCAGTACGGATTCAGATCAAACAGATCAACATCATCGGCACTATTAGATTCAATAGAATACATCACAAATTCCATAGACAAAAAGCAATATGTGGCTGGGTTATTCATAGACTTGACAAAGGCATTTGACACTATAGATCATGATATATTAATAAGAAAACTGGAACGTTATGGTGTCAGAGGGGTAGTTTTAGATTGGGTCCGGAGTTATTTAAGTGACAGAAAGCAGTTTGTGAAAATAAATGGTGGTTGCTCCTTATGTATGGACATTGCTTGTGGTGTACCCCAAGGGTCAGTTTTGGGTCCAAAATTCTTCAACTTGTACATTAACGACATCTGTAAAGTGTCCAAAGTATTAAAAATGGTTCTCTTTGCTGACGATACAAACATTTTTTGCTCTGGTGATGATCTGCAGAATTTATTGGAGGATATGACTAATGAAATAAGTAAAGTGAAGTTCTGGCTTGATAAAAACAAATTATCATTAAATTTGAATAAATCTAAACTGATGTTATTTGGAAATAGTAGTTTAAATACAAATGCAAAGATTCAAATAAATGGTGTTGATATTGAAAGAGTCAGTGAAAATAAATTTCTGGGGGTAATAATAGATGAAAAACTTAACTGGAGAGCTCACGTAAGATATATTCATTCCAAAGTATCACGAAGCATTGCAGTACTAAACAAGGCAAAACAGGTATTCGACAGAACATCACTTCATATTCTCTACTGTTCACTGGTTTCACCATACTTAAGCTATTGTGCAGAGGTCTGGGGCAATAACTATAAAACCACATTACATTCACTTTTTACTCTTCAAAAAAAAGCAATTCGAATCATCCACAATGCAGGTTATAGGGAACGTACAAACTCACTATTTTTGCAGTCTGAAATATTGAAAATTGACGATATAGTGAAATTCCAAACAGCACAAATTCTATTCAAAGCAAAAAATAAAGAACTGCCAGGTAATATTCAGAGTATGTTTTTTTTGAAAGAAGGAAGTTATAATTTAAGGGGTTTTTGTAACTTCAAAACAATGAAGGTACGTACTACAAGAAAAGGCTTTTGTGTTTCTGTTCATGGAGTGAAACTATGGAACAAACTGAATATGGAATTAAAGCAATGTCCAAACATAAAACTGTTCAAAAAGAGTTATAAAAATATGATCTTCTCGATCTATAAAGAAAAGGAAAATATTTTAATTAAGTGAATGTCTCTATTTAAAAACAAACAAACAAACAAAAAATTCATGATGTGATATTATAGTATATCAGAAATCTGTTCACTATTTTTATTACAAATTATATCAGTAAGGAAGCTGACTAAATATTCACTGATAATTTATGGCAAAGGGGTGGGATTAAATAAGTGTATACTTCTTCCCACTCCCTTTCAACATGTAAATTAATCAGAATGTTTTTTTGTATGTAATTTGTATAGTATTTTTTTTCTCTCTTATTTCTTTTCTAAATGTACTTGTATATTGTTCACATGTTGAAATAAATTACCAATCAATCAATAATCAAAAACTGAGCTTAAATAAATGATTTGCGGTAATAAAAGCCGAGGGAGGTCAACAGTGATCACTGACTGTTTTAGGAGCTTTTTGAGATTAAATAGAAGAAAATACAAAACATTAAACATGTTAACAACACAAAAGCCATATCAAATGCAGACTACTTTAGGCCCAGAAGTAGGATTCGTCACGTCATCACTTAACGACCGGATTGCACCCTTATGGAACCTCTCTTTTTGTTTGTTTGATTGTTTTTGTTTTTTCCTCTCATTCATTTGAACATCATACATCGTTTAAAATAGTATATGATCCTGAAAGAAAAAACAACACTTTCAGGGTCTTTTACAAAGCTTTATACTCACAACAGACACCCATCTAAAAATGAAATTGATTTCCAGCAGAATTCTATAAAGAGATAACCCCCCCTCATAATAAATCCTAATCAAACTGGTTTCATACATGGGAGGCATTCATCAACAAATACACGTTGATTACTTAATTTGATAGATTATTCATGCCGTAAAAACGCTGAAACTACAATGCAATTGCATCTCTAGATGCAAAAAAACCAAACGTATTTGCTAGAGTTAACTGGAAATTTTTATTTGTAACTTTACACAAATTTGGTTTTAGGAACTCCTTCATGAACTGGTTAAAACATTATATAGTTTCCCAACAGCTTGTGTCAGGACAAATGACCAAACATCCTCCAGCTTCTGTCTCCAGAGGGGCACCAGACAGGGATGCCCACTCTCCCTTTCACTGTTTACAATTTTTATTGTGCCATCAATTACACCGGCTATAGTGAGTGAAGAGTGTTGAACATAAAATCATACTTTATGGGAATTACATGTTGCTTTTTCACCACTATTCACAAACCACTCTCTGTGAGGTAATTACATTAATAAACTCTTTCTCAAGAGCTTCAGATTATTTGATAAACTGGTTCAAATCTATAGTTCTTACAATGAATTGCTCCTTGAATGTTTCTCCTAGTCGTGCAGATTTAACTAAATTAAACCACATTTCACTTTTGAAGAAAGTACAAGATGATCTGACTAGATGGAAGTCTCTGCTTATATCACTCACGGATAGAGTTGCTTCAATAAAAGTGATGGTTTTGCCAAGAATCAATTATTTATTCTCAGTGATCACGAGTAAACCATTGCCTAACTCGTTTGTATCTCTGGAGTCCTTTACAAAAATAAACCACTGCATTTTAGCTTAAAAACCCTGCAAAGGACCAGGGATAAAGGAAGACTAGATCTGCCTTTCACCACTATTCCATAGCTAACAGACTACAATACATCTCAGGATGGTTAAAACATACTCTCTCAATTCAATTCAATTCAATTCAATTCAATTCAATTCAATTCTTTATTGCCCCACAAGGGGAAATTAGTTTAGCAGCAAGGGCAGCAATAGGAATAAACAAAATGCTAATAAAAAGCCACAAGACATTTATTTGCAATTAAGGGGACGAGTTGCAGTAGGGATAAAAGAAACCTGGAGTCTTTTTGTTTTCCTCACAGGTACTCTAAAACAACGGCCAGAGGGCAACAAGTCAAACTCACCGTGAAGTGGATGGTTAAAACAATTAACAATAAAATGAGCCTTCCTCAGCTCATGCTTGTTATAAATGGCCGAAAGCCCATCTTGCCAACACTCTGAGATTTTACTGGCAGTTTTTACAAAAAAGTCCCAACTGATTCATGTTCTTCAGAGTCATGTTACCAAACCAAGCAGCGATACAGAAAGAAATAACAGATTCAATAAAACGTTCTTTAAAAGACCTAATTTTCCTTAAAAAGAACAGTCTTTGCTGAACTTTTTTGGTAGTGGTATCAACACGAGGCTCAAAACACATTTTGTGGTCAAGAACAACCCTTGAATACTTGTAACTCTCTACAATCTCAATATCAGCAGCTTTAATAGGTGATGAGCAGCCCTGGGGAGGAGAGGAGAGTACATCAGAAAGAACACTGTTCACTTTTACGCATTGCGACCTATTTGTCAAAAAGCCAACTGATCAAACTAGGATCAAGAAATAAAATTATTCAGTACCTTACCTGGAACAATGACAGCCTGTTTTCTAATCTTAGATACTGTCTGTAACTCTAGAGAAAGTGAAAAAATATGATGGAAAAATCCCACTCGACTGATCAGCACAAGTTTTCAGTAACTGCCCAGAAATGTTGTGAGGTCCAGGACTCTTAAGCTTAGTGTGTCTAAAGAGATTAGCTGCCCCTCTCTCATCAATAAAAAATGATGGGGAAGTGGTAGTCTCTTCTCGTCTGCATAGAACAATCAAGATTTTCAAAACGAAGATTAAAAACTGTTAAGCCAAAGGTTTATCGGAGGTAAACCCATCTAAAGATATGTTACAGTTACCCTTGTTTGTAGCCCATGTCATGGAGAGAGAGAGACTGCAAGTTGCGTGTCACTTTAAAGATGGCGTCGACATCAGCTTTGGGATGGATTTAAACAACAGCGATAAATATCTGAGGGAATTCCCTCTGTAAAGAAAATGGCCTGACAAATATTGACAGGAGCTCATTGTCGGGAAGACACAACCGTTCACGCACAGTAAAATTATTACACCAGCCATGGTTGATATATAAACATAGCCCTCCTCCATGAAATTTATGTGTTAGTTCACAGTTCCCATCCAACTGGACAAGGGCTCCAAAGCTGCTAATTTGCAGCAAAGTATCACTGTCCAGATTGGTCAGCCACGTCTCAGTAAACGACATAAGACAAGCCTCTCTGAAGTACAGTCCCCATCAATCTTGTTCCTAGAAGACTGGACATTAGTCAGAATCATAGAAGGCAGAGTAACACGATTCTTCCTCCAAGGTTTTCTTAGACGCTGCCTTTCTTCCCATGTTTCCTTGAAACCTCAAGGCTTTTCAAAGTTTGTTCTTGACCAGGCATGAGAAACAAATCAGGGAAGCAATCCGTTCCCTCACAAAGTTAAAAATTTGGTTAAAAACTAAGTTAGAAAACACAAAAAAATGCCTGCTGCAGGTCGCCAGAAGAGAAGTGCCCCTAAGGTCCTAATTAATACACACACATTACACATACACATTATTAGATACTTACATGGAGAAATCATGGAAGACAAGCACAATCCCATGCACAAATGTACAAACATACACTATCACACTCTATCTTGATTGACTGCCTCCAAACATATATTGTATTATTAGCACTGTGTGCTGTTTAATAAACATTTAATATTTGTTATTTACTGTTAGCTAAATTAATTATTTACTGTTAATGCATATGTCAGTTGTTTCTGTGGTTTTTCTGCTGTGTTGGTTGTGTTTTTTTCCCCCCAGCAGGGACTGAAGCTGTGTTTCTGTTAACTTTCTTCCCAACTTCTCTTTCTTTGTTCTTTTTTCATTTCCGTCCCATGGTCTTGTCCATTGTGATTGTTATAACTGAAAATAAAACATCCTAGTAAAGATCTAATCTAATAAAATATGGCTATAAAGTGAACCATTATAGCAAATGCTATATGGGTCCACTTGGGAAAGTAAATCTGTTGGGCATTTTTGGCCTTTAGACAACAATTCTGCTGTCCTGCTGGACAGGCAAGCAAAAACAATTGTTTTTTTTGTTTTTTTTTTACTTCAGTGCAGTTCAGCTGGGTTAAGTGATGGATGGAAAGAAATTTTACTGCAGCCATAGAAACAGTTCACAGGAAGGCGGAAAGGAGTTTCACTGGATCATAACAGTAAAATATAAGAAAGTACCAATTCTATTCATCACAGATTCAATAGAAAGAATTTGCCCACTGTGTGCACACTGCTGAGGCAAAAACAAAGCTAATTTCAAGTAATTTCTGCTCTGTTTCAATAAAATACCTGTTTTATTGAGGAACAATAACTGGGGCTTACCTCTAAACACTCAACATGAGGACTGAATGAAGAGTTTTAGGACAGCCAAAGTTTTGGCGCTTAACTCACAGCTTTGAGCATCCATGCAAAGTGTCGATTCTAAAAATAAACTCCAAATACCAGCTATAACAACCATAATGGGCAGGATTTTTTTTCACCATTAGATGTGTGCTGAAAAAGACTTTAATTCACATTTAAATATTCTCCTCCTGAAAGTAAAACAAATACATAAGTCAGAAGGCCAGCTGCAAATTATTCCTGTTCACAACTGTCAGCCACAAACTGACGCTGTGCCTCGTCACTAAATCCAGCAGCATTTTAACGTTAAAAGAACTCTTTCGGCTGCTGCAAACATTAGTAAATCTGACCCTACGTTTTCCTTGTTTTTTTATAATTCGAGTCGTTATAATAAAGGCTTATTTGCCACAGGCCATTCTTGTTTATATGACAAACAAGCCACTTTTAACACTGAGAGGGCAGGGAAGCTGGAGGATCTTCCTACACCCCTGTTTCTTGCACCATGTCTGGGTTAGGAGTTGGCTGCATTCCAGAGTCACTGCTGGCTCTGGGGGCATCTTTTTGTCTGCACTTCAGATGTTTGGGTGGCTGTGAATGTGTGCGCGTGCGTGCATGTATGGTTAGGCCTTGGTCTGAGGTTTGCTGAGACTTGGTCCCTTTGGGACATTGTTATTGTGGGTGGGGGTTCCCCTCCCTGCCACTCCCCACTGGTTGTTCGTCTGGGGCTGAGGTGGCTGGCCTCTGCTGGGGTCGGCTGCCTACTGCATCTGACTCTCTGGTACTCTTGACCTTGGGTTATGGGACCGCCGTCTGGAGCTGCCCTCTTCCCTCTCTTGGGGTGGATGCACGACTGTCATTGAGATGTCGAGGAGAGAAGGTCGCTTCACAATCAGAATGCAGAGAAGGAGAAACGGATTGTCCTCATGGAAGCGGGCAGTTGCAGTCTGACACATACAGGATTAATGATGCATTGAATTGTGAAAGGACCCAGAAAACAGGGTGTCAGCTTTCTAGAAATACATTTCAAAGGAACAGTTGCAGAGGACAGCCACACCTTTTGTCCCACGGTGTATAGAGGAGTGGGAGATCTCCAATCTGCCGTACAGCAAGCTTGTGTTGTAGTCTGAAGCATCGCCACCTTGGTCTGGCGCCAAATCCTGCTGCTGCGGTGCAGTTGGTCCTGGAAGCAGGATTAACCGAAACCAAACAGCAGAGCACGGATTCCAGTTGTTGGTTTGTCCTCTCAGTTTGCCCATTAGACTGCGAGTGATAGCCCAAGGAGAGGCTCACCTCCACCCCAAAGCTGTGCAAAACCCGCTTCCACACACACGACACAAACTGAGGCCGTCATCAACAAGTAAGAGAGCAGTCTCAAGGGCAGAAGGGACTTTAGGCAAGGGAACAAAATGGTCAGCCTTAGAGAATCTGTCCACGATGGTAAGGATGACCAAGTGACCAGAGGAACGCGGCAGCCCCATGACAAAGTTCAAAGCGACCAAGGGCAACTGGGGACGGGCAGGGGATGCAAAAGCCTAGAAGCCGCCTGGTGACTGCTTTTAGAACGCGCACAAACGCGCACAACATACTCATGTGCATCCCCCTCCAACAAAGACCATCAAAAGGACAGTTTCAACAAAGACACCATACGACGAATGCCAGGGTGACAGGCGAAGTGCGCAGTGTGCAGCCAATGCAGGACACATGGGCGCACGGTGGACGGAACAAATAGCTTACCCGGAGGTCCCGATCCCTGATCTCCCATACCAAGGCCCCCACCAAACAGAAGGGGAACAATTGTGCCCACGTCCGAGGCCTCAGCTTCCGAGGAGAATTGGCGCAACAACGCATCTGCCTTCATGTTATGGGAGCCCAGACGGAAGGAAATCATAAAGTTAAAGCGGCTAAAAAACAACTGCCACCTGGTTTGCCTGGAATTAAGCCGCTTCACGCTTCGAATGTAGACAAGATTCCTATGATCGGTCCAAATCACAAACGGATGTTCTGCTCCCTCGAGCCAGTGGTGCAACTCCTCCAAGGCCAACTTAAGAGCTGGAATTTTGCAGTTACCGACGCCGTAATTTCTCTTGGCAGAACTAAACCGCGGAGAGAAAAAAAGCGCACATCGTCCGGCGAAATTTGAGACAGCACAGCTCCTGCGCCCGCATCTGAAGGGTCAGCTTCAACAACAAACTGCCTGGACACATCGGGGTGGGTGAGGACAGGAGCGGAGCAAAATAGCTCCTTAAGTCGTGAAAAAGCTTGTTCGGTTTCCGGTGTCCACTGAAAACCACGAGTGGGGATGTCAAACTAGTGAGCGGAAGCACAACGCAACTGAAATTCTTAATGAACCGCTGATAAAAATTAGCGAATCCCAGAAACCTCTGTAATTGCTTGTGCGTGGAAGAGGTCGGCCAACTCACAATGGCTTACAGGGGTCAGCTCAAAGCCACTGTCCCTTTTCTAGTATGTAACCCAAAAAGGACACTGACTCGCCATGGAAGACGCATAACTCTGCTTTCACAAAGAGCTTATTTTCCAGAAACCACTGTAACACACAGCGCACCTGCTGTACGCGGTCATCTAGTGATCTGGAAAAAATTAGAATGTCATCCAGATATGCAAAGACAAAGCGGTTCAAAAAGTCCTGCAACACATCATTGATCAGAGCCTGAAACACTGCAGGCGCATTGGTCAGTCCAAGGTCCAACTTAGTGAAAACAATCGCTTTCTGTAACGGGGCAAAGGCGGAAGAAATTAGTGGAAGGGCATATTTATTCCTTACAGTGATGTTATTAAGTCCGCGTCAGTCAACACAAGGTCTGAGGGATCCGTCCTTTTTCCCTACAAAAAAGAAACCCCCAGCCACGGGTGAAGAGGATGGCCGAATCAAGCCTGCCTCCAGTGACTCTGTAATATACGCTTCCATGGCAGCGCTCTCCGGCCCAGAGAGATTGCACAGCTCTGGCAACAGTTCAATAGAACAGTCATACGGCCGGTGAGGAGGCAGAGGCAGAGTGCAACATTTGCTGAAAACTGGCCTCAGATCATGGTACACCTCCGGCACAGACGACAGGTCCAAATCTTCTTGTGTCAATTCGGGACCACTGGCCACCGAAGGAGGTAAAGCAGACTGTAAACAATGTGACAAACAATGGCTACTCCAACTCTCTATACGACGGGTGGCCCAGTTGATATGAGGATTGTGGCGCTCGAACCAAGGATAACCCAAGACGACGGGGGAGTCAGGGGACGCGAAAACAAAAAAACGGAGAAATTTAGGATGATTGCCTAAGAGAATTAATGAGAAAGGTTCCGTTTCATGGGTGACCAACGGCAGGGTCTGACCATTGACGGCAATAACCAAAACGGGGACCTTTAGAAGCCTTGTTTCAATACCAGTGTTGTACCAGACCGTTGTTGATCAAGTTCTGTTCATCCCCAGAGTCTAAAAGAGCTCGAGTAGAGTAGGTCTTGGTGTATTTATACAAGATAGCGGAGAGCTGCATGTGGGGAACCTGAGACCAAGAAGCTTTCGCTGCCATTTTCTCTGACAGTTTCAATCAAAATTAGAAATGCTAGGAGACTGAGATAACTAATAGTGCTGCCTGATGTGCAGTTAGTTTCCAAAACACGTTATTTATGGTTACATACAATTTTAGACTGATGTGGGCCAAAGCCTAGCATAGCCTGTAACGTTATTATGACGGACACATTTTATGAGTGAACTTGACTTTAAGTGACTTACAGGTTTCTTTGAAAAATACTTTCTTATATCCAGGTTCTTCTTTTTGCTGCCATCCTCCTCTCCTCCTCCGGGTACTCGCAGCGCAGGTTTGCCGCTGCTAAAACTAAACAGAGCTCCCTGAAAGGCACAGCCAATCACATTGGCCATATTTGTCACATGAGGTAGGACTCCAGTAGAGAGCGTAACTCTTTCTGCACCGCTAGGTGAACGAGTAGTTGACAGATCGTTTTTTTTTTCTTTCTATTTTTTTTTTTTTCTTTACTCGAAGAGATCAAATTATTGGTGGGGACAATTCAATAATCACTGGATATTGGTGGGGACATGTCCCTTCCGTCCATGCCAAATCTACGCCTTTGACTTCAACCATTATGTAAAATTTTGAAAAAAGCAATCAAGATGATTACTAAAGCAGGATTTAGAGACCACACTAACATTTTTTGAACATGTTCTTGAAATTAAAAATCCTGAAGTTTATGGATCTTATAAAATATAAAACTGCAAAAATTATGTACAAAGCCAGATACAATATGTTACCAGGAAATGTACAAAGGATGTTTTTTGACAGAGAAGGGGACTATGATTTGAGGGGAAAATTAAATTTGAAGACTCTTAAGCACGGACAAGGGTTAAAATGGTAATACAAAAGGTAATACCATTTGTGGGGTACAACTGTGGAACAGTTTTCCTGTGGACCTACAGCAATGTTCAAGCATTATTCAGTTCATAAAGATCTTTCGAAAACTGCTTTTGGAAGAATATGAAGCTGATAAAGTTGATGACTGACAGTATATATAAATCTGCCCAATTGTATCTGAATTATATCTATCACTGTAGCTATGGTTATACATGTCCTTGATTCCTTGTTTATTGTGTGGGGTAAGTGATAAGGGGAAGTTGGTTTAACACTTTTATTTGTTTTTGTTTGAGCACATACATTTGTACATGTTAATGCACGTATCTAGTAGTAGCTAGTGGGTTAACAACGTGAATACTAAAAATAAACAAAACCGTTAGCAAGAGGAAGGTACAGATGGTCTACAGCGCTCAAAGCACTCAGACCATGATTCTGCCATTGAAATAACAGGACAGGTTATTAAAAAAACAAACAAACAAAAACGTTTACAAGTGAGATGCACGTTTTGTGGTCTATCTTCTGCACATTTCAACACAGCGTCATATTGGGTTTACGAGTGTCGTTCCAATTCTCAACACACGGCTCTTCTCTTTTCCTAAGTCATTAGATTTTTCTCCTACTGAATTTTAGGTGAAAAAGTCACCAAGGTCAGGAATCCGGTCGTTAAGTGATGACGTGACGAATCCTACTTCTGGGCCTAAGTAGTCTGCGTTTAATGTTTTGTATTTTCTTCTATTTAATCTCAAAAAGCTCCTAAAACACTGAAACTCTCCACATCTCTCTTGTACACTCAGGAACTGTTATCTTGTACTCCAGGGTTTACTATTCGTATTATTAGATTGGACCCTTTCTTTTTTCTTTTTGTACACCCACTGGTACTCCTATAATTATGAGGTGGGAGTGTATGTTTCATATTGTTTTATGCTCTTCAAAAAGAAAATGGCATATTGTTCAATTTGTCTTTTGTAGAAATGGATGCAGAAACTTTAATAAAAATATCTGAGGAAAGAAGGGAAAAAAAAAAAAGCTCCTAAAACAGTCAGTGATCACTGTTGACCTCCCTCGGCTTTTATTACCGCTAATCATTTATTTAAGCTCAGTTTTTAAAACCTTAGGATGTAACTACAGCCCAGCCCATGCAGCAGTATAATAATAATAATGGATTGGATTTATATAGCGCTTTTCAAGGCACCCAAAGCGCTTTACAATGCCACTATTCATTCACTCTCGCATTCATACACTGGTGGAGGCAAGCTACGGTTGTAGCCACAATTGCCCTGGGGCAGACTGACAGAAGCGAGGCTTCCATCGGCCCCTCTGGCCAACACCAGTAGGTAGTAGGGTAAGTGTCTTGCCCAAGGACACAACGACCAGGACAGAGAGCCCGGGGATTGAACCGGCGACCTTCCGGTTACAGATGCGCTTCCCAACTGAGCCATACCCCGAGTATATGAATGACTAACCTCGTATTGTGGATGGATTATCTCAGTTGTTCTCCTGGCTGAAGTTTGGTCCTTTTACAGCATCCTGCCATGCGATTACATTTGTTCCTGACCACTGAGAACACTCACGTTAACTTTTATCGAGTGGAAAAAAAGTTAGCTTGTTTATATTATGCTAACATAGCTGTGTCGCTAGTGGTCACGTAGCACATCATTATATACCAGCTACCCAAACTTCAGTAACCCTACAAACGTCACTGCTGTTTAGTTTTCGGTCTTCATTTATGTTGGAAGTGATAACAGAGCTGTACGTTTTAATTTGTTTCCAAAACCCCGCAGTCAGGACATGCTATATTGTATTTAGATAGAAGCTAGCGAGCTAACTTCCTGCTAACTTCTAACTCCGTTAAATGTCATAAATTCCGTTTTCATGGATGCCTGGATGTTAAACTCAATTGTTACACCTGGTAGAGCAGAACGTCGATCATTTTATTAAAGATGAAAGACTTTAGACAGTTTTTCAACTCTCAGTAATGCCATAGTGATCGTTTGATATATGGACCTGCAGCGGAGTTTAGGCCCAGACACGGCTAGTGACGTCAGACTTAACGACTGGATAGTAGCTAGGAAATGCTTTTGGAACGTACCCTGTTAGGGTTAGCTTCACCCTAATGAAAAATGGCTCTGCGCTGCCAGCTACTGCGGTTCTTTTCCGTGTCCAGCATGTGGTGCTAAAGTGCCATAAAAGGCAAAGAGGGTCTGGCTCAGCAGCATGCAGCTCGTGCCTTTGCGCCGGTATCAGAGCTCAGCATAGTTGCAGACGGTCAGGAGTCATGGATATCAGCCACATAAACACACGCATTAAATCGTTCCATTTTTGTCAAAACCTCTTAGTTTTGACCCGTTAATATGGCCCGTTGTCTTTAAGGAAATTCTTTAACCAGCAGGAGTGAGAACTGTTAAGAAGCACAGCGTACGTTTGAGTTGAGTGGGGATGCAGAGATTCCCAGTCGCTCCTCGCATGAATCCCAGCAGGCAGTGCAGAGGAAATACAAATGTGACCACCCACCTATGAGAAGGAAGTGCAGTGTGTTGCAGTAGCTGGCCTGTGTGCCTCCAGTGTTTCACAGCAGCATCATGGCTGAAGATAAAACAGCGTGGTTTCTACATCATGGCTTCCTTTATAAAGCAGGAAACCAAATTCGGTTTTATTAAAAAAAAGAAAAAGAAACTCGTAAAAAAAGAACAGGAAACAGAAAAAAAAATCACAAATAAACAAGCTAATCAATTAGCAGGTGAATGGTTAATTGGCTAGGACACAGCCCAAATAGGTTCTGGACTGAACCACTACAGATAAAAAAGGGGGAGTGGGGGGGAGAGGGAATTACCCACATGTCCAAAAGTAATTCATACTCAAAATTACACAGAAAAATGCAAACAGGTTAATATAATTTTTATTTAAATACAAACTGTTTGGTATTTTTGCAATGGCCCTGATGAAGGCCACAAGCCAAAATGCGTTGGTCACCTAATAAATTTGTTCCCCAATACTTTAAGTGTCACTGGAGTTTTCACATCATCAGATCTAGGAGTAGGTGAAGTTGTGCCAGAAAATTTTGTTGTTCCCTTTTAGTTGAAGATAGTTCTTTTGTTATTAGCTCAACTCTGGAGACACATGTAAAGCTTTTTTTCCTTCTTCTTTTTTTAATCATAACTATACTTTAAAATCAAAAAACAAATTTAAATTAGCTTTAGCAGTAACTATTGGGTAAGCTTTCTGTGGCAGTGATCTACCATTATTTTTGTAAATTAAAAAAAAATTAAGGAGTGGGACAATGCTCTGAGGAAAAAAAAATACAGCATTTTCTGAGAGAAATGTCAAAATGTGCTAAAGTCAGACAAAACTTCCCAGAAATGATGAGGTCTAAGACGGCAGCAGTAAATGGGCAAGGCCACATAAAGTTATGAGTTACTAAGGTTGTAACCAGCAAGATCCCAAACACTGGTCCTTAGATTTGTGGTTCCAAATAAATAAATAACACCACATCATGCACAGGGCTCTTGTGAACAGGCCAGATTCTCACCTATGTCTCCACAGGTGCTTCTGATACATGACTCTGGGATAAAATCACAAGTCCTTTTTAACTGAGGGTTCCAATTTCAAATTAGAATTGGATTGGAGAACACAGGGTAAACAGCTGGCTGTGATATATTTTGGTTTGTCTATAACAAAAAAATAAATAAATCTGTTTTTCATTGCATTTCACAGATGTTATAATTTCAGGATGATTTAGTTTTTTCCTGTACATTTGTAGCCATGGGATATTTTAACAATCTGTCTGCTTTAGTAAAGTAATAACCTTTTCTGTGGCTTAACAACAGGACTGAAACAACACAGCATAAGTTGTATGACATGTTGTTGGATGTGTCGTTGCCAAAGTAGCCCAGTTTTCTACACACAGAACAAAACGGTTACATTTTCTCAACAGGACTTTTATTGCAGTAACCAGAGAAACCTACCACATCCACGTGCCAACATGTTACACTGTTCATCAACCAATCAAATGTTTTTCTATCCCATTTCACATTCTTTCTGAATTTCATCATCAATCAGTATCATCATCGCAGCTTGGAATTAAACACAATCATTTGATTCAGCTTTTTTTTTTTTTTTTAGTAACGGTCCTAATGAAAGTAAGGAAAACACTGAGTTACTAGTGTGTTTGCCTTGCTCAGGGGCCCACCTTAGGGCAGGATGTCAGGCTCAGCTGACTGATGCCCTTTCATTATTGCACTGCTTGCTGCATCTCCCACAGTAGTGCAACAGGGAAAGAGTGTCAAGCAGAGAGCATCCTGTCGCTGCCATGCCGAAAGCCAAAGGGCAAAGTGAAGAGGAGGATTTCCTCTTCATCAGGCTGTGAGTAAATCTCCTGTGCACACATCATGAACTAACTTTAGCCTTTGTGTTGTGCTACCAGAGACATAAACATTCACAAAATACTGCAGCAAAAAGCTGAGGACACGTGTAACTGCACATACAAGCATAACAGGGGAAATGTACTCTTGCCAAGTGAGAATCATGTAGGAGCAGAACGCTTTCATACGTGCACTGATGAGTGTCAGCAACAAGCCTCAGAGTTTAGAATGGAGTGGCAGTGTCCACAAGACCAGCTGTCAGACATGGACTGCTCCCCTGCTTCATTTGTATCCATTTCAACCCAAACAGTGAGCACAGCAATGATTTCAGTCACTGATGAGATATTTCTTCTCTCAAGAGCCTTTTATCAGTCTGATATTTAAAGGGTCAGTTCATGCCAAAATATAAACATTCAACATATCTACAGTGTTATTTTTGTCCAGGTTTTGTAACAACCTTCTTAAAGGTTACTGCATCCACACTCACACAATGCTATGACATCTTATTTCTGTGGATTTGTCCATGGTAAGGTCTCAGATGTTGCACAATATCTTTAAAATGAGAAACATCCTGTCTCTGAGTGATGCTGAAAAACTAGTTCATGCATTTATTACTTCTAGGCTGGACTACTATAATTCGTTATTATCGGTATGTCCTAAAAACTCCCTGAAAAGCCTTCCGTTGATCCAAAATGCTGCATCTAGTATAAAGACAGGGACTAGAAAGAAAGAGCATATTTCTCTCTATTCAGTCTACAATTTAAAATCCTCCTTACATGCAAGGTATTGAATAATCAGGTCCCATCTTATCTTAAAGACTATGTAGTACCGTATCTCCCCAAGAGAACACTTCAATCTCGGACTGCAGATCCCAGATGTGATCCTGAGGCCATTGAGTGTAGACTCTTCATCAATTGACTGGGTCTAGAACTACTGTGCATTAAATTTATGAGGAAAGTCTTTCACATAGGAAAGCAGTGGCAAAGAACAGTTGCTGGAATTCTTTTTTTTTTTTTTTTAATTTATACAGCACCTAATCACAACATCAGTTGCATCAAAGCATTGAGGCAACCTATTGTAAGGTAGACCCTACAGTAATACATACAGAAAACACCCAACAATCATATGACCCCCTATGAGCAAGCTCTTTGGCGAAAGTGAGAAGGAAAAACTCCCTTTTAACAGGAAGAAACTTCCAGGAGAACCATGCCTGGGTGTGGTGGTGGTGGTGGGGGGGGGGGGGTGTTGAATTCAGGGTCACCTGAAGAAAAAAAAAAGAAAAAAAAAAAGGAAAGTTTTAAGCCTTATCTTAAAAGTGGAGATAGTGTCTGTCTGATTCCATAGAAGAAGGGCCTGAAAACTGAAGGCTTTGCCTCCCATTCTACTTTTAAATACTCTAGGAAAAACAAGTATGCCTGCAGTGCAAGAGCAAAATGCTCTAATGGGGTGATACGGTACTATAAGGTCATTAAGATAAGATGGGCCCTTTGCTGGAAATCTATATTGTGACATAGGGAACGCAAAGAAATATAAACAGCTAAAGCTAAAACAAACTACAGACAGTTGCAGCACACAAATTTTCCTCATGCTATGCTCAGACTGGCTGTGACTGGAGCAGCAAACAGGTGTGACCTTCCTGTGTTTTTCTTAAGGATAACACCTTTTCCAAGGAGATTTTCCAACTGAGTGTTAGGCAGCTGGAGGTTTCCTCACTCCCAGGAGGGTCAGTGGTGCTCCAATCGGGGCATGCAATTGTAACGTATCGCCTCTCCTTTTCATTTGTGGCATGGCCAGGACATCTGTCTGCCTCAAGTAGATCTGCTGACATTGCAACTGTTTTGATAACTTCCACTGTGGGAAGCTCCCCATGCAAGATGAGTTTTTCTTCTTTAAAAAGGATTGACAAAAGTACTCTTACCCCTCTTGATATTGTATGACACTTTAATTTAGAACCCGTGACAAACAGAAACTGAATGAATAGTTCGATTTATTAACATTAAATATTGTAGGTAGAGTTGTTTTTTGAACATTCGTATTTTTTAAAAGCAATTAACGAAGCAGAAATAAAAAACAATGACTGGCAAAGTTTGGAATGACAAAAACAAAACAACAAACACATGTGAGATATGAACAAAAAAAATAGCTCAGGGGTCTGTGTGGACCTCAGTCGGCTGGATGAGGGTTACGGCTCCCAGTTTACCGACAAGAGATTGACACTTTGACACTTTAAAACAACAAATTCACTGGAGAGCAGGCAGACTGCTCTTTCATCCAACATGCTTTGAAACACCTTCAGTAGCAGTAACGCTGACTTCAGTTACTGCAAGGCTACAATCCTGACAATCCTCAAAGCGTGCATTACACTGCATATTTAACGTAAGTGAGACCTGCAGCAGTGTGAAGGAATGGAAGGAGCAAGAGCACCAGCTGCACACTGACAGAGTAACAAACCTGAGGACAGAGGAAGACCATCCCTCAAAGCCAAGACCCTATAAGCAATATTGCACTACTCTGTTAACTCTAGTGAAAGCAGAGGCAATACTGACAGGGGCTTGTCTGCAAGGTGACACACCATTCTTCTGTCAGTGTGAGGTGAGAGGAGCATCTGACTCTGCAGCCTAAATGCTGTCACACTCAAAGTTAGGAATACAAGGTTTAGTAAGACAACAGACCAATGCATGTGTTCACATTAACTTGAAATCTTGCAAAACACAAAATCTTTGGTTTCTTTTATTCTTGTTAAAACTATCAATCTGAAGCAAAACAAAAAGTGAACAATTTAAAATCAAACCAAGTAGTAATTATCTATTTGAGATGCTACAGAGAAAAAAAATGCAAATGAAAATTATTTTACAGCTCGCTCTCATGTCACATAAATAGACAATGTCCCATACCTCCTGATGACTCCGTGGCCAATTCTGACTTGGTTTAATCAAAAATGGTAGAGCATCGTGGACTATTCAGATGAAAATTAAATACATTAAAAAACAAAACAAAAAAACCCAACAACTATTGCCCACCTGCAGTGGACGACATAATCTAATTGAACTTCACAATTACATTTAGCAACAAGGGAATGCTCGTGATTTTTGTTAGAATCACCACATTATTAGAAGCAGCCACACTAAAGAGAGACCGCTGTGAATGTGTTTTTTGTTTATATATCTATATCTATCTATCTTGATTGTATACCTTTCTCCTGTTATTTGTTTCTGCTGTCTACTACTTATGAATGGTCCCATTAAAAATAAATAAATAAATAAATGTGGCTTAGGTCCTTCTTGTGCATGTCAAGTTGGCTGTGAATGCTTCTGGTTAGCACCTTTGCCTCTATGATGTTTGCTGGATTCCTCCAGTGCATCAAAACAGTGAGATTTAGAGGACTGGAGGAACTTCCAGGGAGGAGCAGAGCAGGTAATGACCAATGCACTACTAATGTTGTCAATGTGCTTTGTGCTGGCACACACAAAGAGCACACGTTACAGTTCAGCTCATATCTGGTCCGTGTCCCCTAAGGAACACAAAATTTCATTCGTCTTTTTTTTTTCCTCGCTTTTTGAAGTGAAGTGCACTACTTACCGGATAAGAAGACCTGGCTTTGGAAACTGGACACTTAAAATGAAAACCACTGAGCCATAGCTGGAGAACGGCAATCACGACACCAGAAACCCCCCCCCCCCAGAAAAACCAGGAAAAAAAAAAACAGAAAGCTCAACTTGAATGTCAGATCAGTTTAAAAGACAAGTTTGTGTGTTTTCTATTTGAGGTCCATGGTAAAATGGCAGACGGACCAGTGGAAGCTGCCATAATCTGACTTCTAGGGAATGATTTGAAAATATCACTATGCAGAAAGTGATCCAGAAATGCATGGTTTCATAGGGGAAAATAATTTTTAATGGGCTTATTTTCAGAACACACCACTTACTGAAAACAGTTTTATGATGAACTTTTGTATTTAAGTTAATTTCTAGCCCTCACAGTTTAATATACAAACTTGCAAAAGTCAATAAAAAAAAAATCAATTTGTTTCACAGGTGATCAAGAAATGTACTTCTTTTTGAAAGTCAAAAAAAGGAAAAATGACATTAAGAGGTAGCAACAAGGAAAACAGAACTTTAAAAGAAGTGGCAAACAATATACTGAACTCAAACCTTGTTTTATACCCAACATAGTAGCTTTTATATTCTAATATAAGTTTTTGGTTTTTAAACTGACAATTAAAAAAAATAAGTGTAAAAATCAGTGATGTGTATGTAGTTATACAATGAAATTATTCCCATTTTCACTGTTCTATGTTTAACTAGGAAACCTTAATAAAATGATTCTCATCATCATCATCTTATGACTTATTACATAACAAATGAGAGAACGAAAAAGTCTGTGAAGTGGCTATAAATGGTCATCCCACATGAATACTTAAAAAAATGTAAATCTGTTCTTTGGTACAAATGTCACATACACATTTTTAAAATAATACATTTTTGCTCTAAATGATGTGTCAAAACAAGCGTTAATTGAGCGAAAGGGCTGTCTACCAAACTTCAAATCACTATCACAAAGCCAACAAGTGCCAGACAGGTAGAAAAGTCTGATTTAAAATAAATAAAGCCAATTTAAAAAGTGAAGATAGTTCTTCTTTGTATCAAAAAGAGTGTTACCAAAACAATAACAACAACACTAATAATAATAATAATAATAATAATAGACAACACTCCTACAACTAGCTGCCACACCCATCAGCGATAAGCTGTGGGAAAATGATATAAGGATATTTTTGACAAACCACCCCTCCATGTATTACCACCTTACCATGGCCGTGTTGTTAGAGGCCTTTGCTCCTGGTAGGTTCTCCCAAAGAAAATTGGTAGATGGAAGTAGCTAAAGCAAAAAAAAAAAAAAAAAAAAAATAAAAAAAAAAAATCAATACGTGTGGGAGGCATTTGGTGAGGGCATGGAACGAGACTTTTGGTTGGCCTCGAAAAGATTCTGTTAGGCAACATTCAATGCCTTTTGACTGGCATTAAGGTGGTTTAAGAGGAAGGACTGGAGGGTGTGCTCCAACTATAGGAAGACCACACTGCTCAGCTTCCCTGCTAATGTCCACACCAGGTTAACGGACACAAGAGCCCGTCAAACCTCAGATTCAGGAGGAACGATGCAGTTTTAGTTCTAATCATGGGATGCTGAACAAGCTCTTTGTCCTCTCCAAGATATTTGTGTGTCATTCAGTCTCTGTACAATTTTCTGCTTCCTGTTTGCATTACGATTGTCAAATTTTTATTTTAGAAGTTGAATAAAGGTAAGTGGATGCTTGGTGTGCAGAATTGTATTGCACTCTTCACCCAAAGCGACAGACATGTTTTTTGTTGTTTTGTTTGTTTGTTTTTTAAATCATAATTTATACAGTACTGACTATTGACAAAAGAACTCGGACCTTTCAACTTGCATTCGCATTAGGACCAGCAGTACAAGAATAACAGGCCAGGTTTCCAAAATTGTTATTTTTCATAGAAGTTCAGCAACTGGTGTATACTTTTCATTTATTTTATTTATTTATTTATTTTTTTTTTTTTATAAACACTAGAGTTGTAGGTTTTTTGAAATGAAATTGGTGACATATGAGGCTGGACAATAGAAAAATAATTTTGGGGAACATGCACATGAGAAATGGAGTATATTATTTCTAAACTATTTTTCTAGATTTCCAAAACTGTAAGACTGCATTGTTATATCCTAGTGTAACTGGGAGCAGACTCATGTCATCTTTCAACCGGGTAATGGCTGTAAGGGCTCCCTGTTAACTGAGGAACCTTTTTTTTTTTTTTAATTTAAATGGAAATAAGGAAAACAAGTGTGAAAGAATTCCAACTTAATTTATAGAACTTAGCTTACACAAGTTCGTTAACTTAACTCTTCTTTCACATTTTAGAAATGTTTAGAGAATTTTGGACTTGTAAATCAATCACATTTTTTTACAGACAGACTGTATACTAATTTAAGTAAGTTGAAAGAGTTTATTTTTTGACAGGGAGTTTTAAAATGTTAGACTCTTTACAGAAAAATTAAATTCACATCTTCTTGAAAAAGGGGTGTTGTAGTGTTTTCCAATGGCTTTATTTTCCCAGTTTTATAAATATGATTTATTCCATTTTAGGTTAGTGTGTTTAAAGGGCTTCCAGCTTATTCACTGCATGATGAATAAATATCTTTGTTGGTCCTTTCAATGACCTCTCTCTCGCTCCCTCTTTTTTTTGTAACAGAAAGCATGTTAGGCAGACTACCTCATTTTCAGTGACATTCAATAAAACCAAAGACATTGGAGACAACAGATGAATTTAATTCCACTCTTCTTCTCTCCCACTTTGTGCTCAAGAAATGGTCAGGGTCCTGACCACGTCGTTGATCTACTCCATAACCCCCTTCACGCAACAACAACAACAACAACAACAACAATAATACCATGGTTAAATTTTCTTTCACAAATGAAGCAGTTGAATAATTGCTCTAATCAACTGCAAACTGCATTTAAACTGAATTTATTCACAGCATAACATATGAACAGGTTGGGGTTGATTCCCAGTCCAGCTCCATCTGTTTTATTTGCTCATCATGCTAAGTGCTTTGCATATACACATTTGATTCATATTTGCAGCAAATAAAATGGAAACTGAGAACAACAGTATGAGTGGACAAGAAACACTACCAGGATGTGTTTTGTGCAGCAACTTCCTGTGGCCTCCTTGAAGCATTTACACATGGACTTTTTAACTGGATGTCTCACCTCTAGAGGTGGTTAAGGTGCGTTTACACCTGGATCTACTTGCTGCTGTGCTTGAGGGGCTAGATATAGCTGGTCAGTCAGGAGACACATTAACAGAAGCTGCAGAATAACTCTCTCCTGCTTGAAGCGTCCCTATAGGCTGCATTTCACATGGAGCCAGTCTGCTCTGATATTTGCCTGTCATCACCATCACAGCAGCAAGCGTCTGCATGCTGGCCATCCAACCTCTCCCACTGTACTTTGGCATTTGTGACAGCACACAGTTGGCTGATTGAAGCTTTTACCATTTCCATGTGGACAAAATGACAAAAGCTGTTGCTGTAACATTGTTCATTAAAAACAAGGGACTACTATAACATGCATATCCTGCTTTTTATTTTGATTTATTTTTTTAATAATTACCTCATCTTCACACCCATGGGCAATTTGGAGTGACCAGTTAACTTAACCCCACTCACTGCATATCTTTAGACTTTAGGAGGAAGCTCAGAGACAACCCATGGAAACATGGGGAGAACATGCAAACTCCACACAGAAAGACCCCGGCCTGATGGTAGAATTGAACTGTGAGGCAACAGTGCTAACAACCATGCTACCCTAAACATTAGCCATATTTACATAAAACTAGAAGGGTGAATCTCCACTAATAATTACCATGATATCCACCAGTGGTACAATAACAGGCCTGCCCAACACTAACAGTTTCTTCTTTTTCAGTCTTCTCATTACATTATTAGACACAAGAGACTGAACAAGCAGCTAAAGACACGACTGCAAACAATATCTCCAGTATACACCTCACTACAACACTTCCCCCTTGAGCCAGACAACAAGCAGCAAATTCCACAGTCACTTGCAAAATTGGCTAAGTAAAGCTACAGGCAAGTCTCTCTCTCTCTCACTCCAACCCCCTGCGCCCAACCAGAGTGGCCCTGCCCTCAACATTCCTTAACAAGGCCCACCACCCCCACCCTGACTTGCCTCAAATAGGAAACTTACCCCCCATGCCACCCACACCGTGACTTTTTCAAGCCTGCACACTTAAATTATGCTTTGAAAAGCCAATTGAAAGAGAAAGAGGAGAAAAAAAAAAAAAGGGAGCACTGCACTGCACCGCGCCACTCACACTCTGGGGAACTAAGAAAAAGCGTGCAGCGTTAACCTACAGACTTGCATGTTTACAGCAAAGACATACACAGTTACTCTTTTAAAGAAAAAAAGAAAACTAACATTTTCGCCAGGAAAACGTGCACATACCGTAAAGCCACACAAACTGCAGACAGTTCTTTAAAAAACAAAACAAAAACAACAAACAAACAACAGCAACAACAAATAAAAAAACAACAACAACAACAACAACAACAACAACAAAACAAAAAGTACACAACCCAAAAAAGTTGGATGACTGGACATAAATCAAGACTAAGCACATTTCTTACACATTAAAAATCTTTAAGGTTAATTCATACATTTTGGAAAGACCAGGTCTACAGGACTTAAGAAAAGGGTTTGTGCTAATATAAGCACACACTGCATTAGAAAAAGTTGTTGTTGCATTTTCATTATGTTTTTCTCCATTTTCTGTCCTTAAACTCTCAATCATCTCAGTGTCATTAAATGAGCCGGACTGACTTTCACACACTGATTTTAGAGACTGTGCTGTAAATATCATATGACTTTTACAAATGAAACTGTTTCCCCTTCTTCCGTGATTTTAGTCACTCCCTCCTGTGATTATCTGCTGACGTTTTAACCAGCAGGAGGGTCTCAGTTCAGTCTGATTTCAATCAATGGCGCATCATGGAAGCACAGTTCACTCCTAACAAAACGTGAGAAAAGTTGGCTTAGTTGACCTAAAAAAAAAAAAAAAGTTACTTAGTATGAACAGCTGGTGTGAATGCAGACTGAGGCAGCCTGTGAACAAAATGTTCTCTTTTTTTTTTTTTGGTAAAGAGGCGGGGTCCAGGAGAGAAGCCCTGGATGGCTCTGAAGAAATAAGGCAGCATGTTGAATAGGAAAGCCACACACTCTTCCTGTCATAATAACCTCTGAACTTCGCCACTGGCTCCCAAATTGCCCCCTGGGGACCTGCAGGGGTTCTTAAGGGACTTTCCAAAATACAACTTTTTTTTTTAGCTCAAGAAAAACAAAAGACTAAATTCAGCGTTAAGCCAGAGGACTCTTTTATTTAAAAAAAATGTGTAAAACTTAAAGTCATTACGTGCTACTTAGGAATTTAAATAAAACGCATTTAATCTCTCACTGGAAATTCACTGTATCCATACAGGGCTAAGTGATAAAGAAAAATTGATTACAGGCTTTATTCCATTGAGCCTCACAGTTCGCTGAGGGGCCGAGCAAACATGGAACTACTATGCTAGAATACCTGCTCGCGGAAATGTTTGTTCGCTATTTTCCTCCGTTTGTCGGCATCCGTCTCCCCGCTGCTGGGAGTGGAGGGCGAAGGCCGAATGCTATGACAATACTATTGCACTGCTTCAGCGATGATACAGTAGTGCAACATCGTCAAAGCAGCTGACCTCTGCGCGCGCACGCACGCACGCACACACACAGTAAAGACGGGGCAGCAGTTTAAACTGTGACACAGCCGTAGCTTTACAACTAGCACTCCAGTCACCTTAAAGCTAACATTATGTCCTGTTACATCTAAGATTTGGACGAACGCGAAAAGGGGACCGACAAGTGTAGGGGGATGGGGTGTGTGCGTGCGTGTGGTGGGGGTGTCAGCCAATGCCCTTTTAATATTGCACTGCTCATCTGATTTCACAGTAGTACAACAGAAAAAGGGCTTTGGACAACACGGTCCGTGCGGTCTCCATTGAACAGCCCGCATGCAAGCCATCAGCTCCAGCCTTCCTAAACTATGGAGACAGGCCAGTGGCTCAGCGCGAGCCTCCACACGGCTATCGGGATTAACAGGTTGCAAACGCGGCCGTGCAAAAAGCAAGCAGGCTTTTTACAATAGCGTGCGGTTATACAGCGGAAAACACACAGGCCTAAGGAGGAAAGCATATAATATATGCAAATTGGAAAGACATTGTTACGCTGGGTCCTGTGTAACACAGAACTGATGGCAGCACAGCATTTGCTGATGCTGGTTTCATGCGTGCAGCTTTCCTGTCATTTGTTCCGGTCAACATTAAAAGCTGCAAGACGCTGCACGCGGACTTCGCTTGGAGGAAACGAGGGTGGAGAAGATGTATATAGGGCAAAGAGCAAATTCCGCGATACAATACCACAAACCTTCATTTAATACCTACTATTCCTGGCCCTTTAGCCAAAGTGGCCATTTGAAACCCTCCTCGTTTAGGAAACGGAGGGGCGGGGCTTGTGAGTGGAGGGAGGGAAGGGGGCTTGTTATTTTCTCTGTTGAGACAAGTTTACAATCAGCTGAAGAAGCTCGCTTTCCCGTCTGAACTCTCACATCACGTCACGCGCCAACTAACGAGAGCTTCAGCAGCAGCGCGAGCTAACACACGCGGCTCTCCTTCTGCTGCTGAAAAACTTAAACGCCCCCAAAGAAACGCTACATGTCTGCTTTAACGGCAAAAACGCAACGACGCCTCTTAACTTATTTTAACCAAAATAAGAAAACCAAAATAAAATTACACACAGGACATTCCGTCCTGTGTGTAATTTGTGTGATATACATCTATATCCATCTCACACACGTTTCTTCAGGTCCTGCATGTTGTCTGCCTACATAACCAAAGCCCAGTCATCCACAAACTTGTCTGGAAAAATTGCGCGAAGCTTCGGTCGTTCTAAAGTTGGAGGTGTGTATTGTAGCAGTCTACTACTACAACTTCAGCTGGACTCGCACTAACGGTTGCTTTGCGGCCGGGCTGGGCCCCGCTGACAGCCGTGGCGAACTACCGGGTGTCCCCGTAGCTCTTCTGAAGGCTGCAGACTAGCTCCAGTGATAGTAACTACTTAGTTTTCATATCTCAGTTGGCAAAGATTACTTGCACCCGCCTGTTAATCACGCTCTCTAAGACGCGTGTTCTCACTTTGCCCGCAATCTCCCCCCCCCTCTCATACACACGCACACAAACGTACAATAAGTGCTCGACAGTTTTAAGCTAGGAGAGGCGGTAAAACCTCTCCACGGCCAATCACACCCACCGACATCCACGTCTGTTTGCGAGCTCCACGCTACCCCGCCTGCAGCAGTGGCTGGATTCTCTCCCCCCGCAGACAACGGTACCTGACGGAGGCAGGGCCGGTCCTTAACACACTGAAGAAGCACAACGGAACCAAGTTGAAGCACTTCAGTGGGAAAACCGTCCGAGCCGTCACCATCTATCTCCCACGCACACATCCGTTTCCACCGGCGTAACGGCTCCTCGGTTAAAACAAGGCTGTTTCGTCCATTGGCAACCTCACGGCCTCCCAGATCCGGACTCCATCTTTGACTAGTTGACATTCAGCTCTTGCCGAGACAAATTCCTTATTTGCATGCCAGCTTCCAATTGGTACGTTTCTGTGCCTATCTGTGTTCTTATTGGTGGAAATATTATCTCATCACGTTCGGGATTGGTCACATACCAATGGAACGTCATTGTATAGTTTAATTTTAACAATGAGCACAAATTCTCTTATTCATTCACAAATTTTTCATTACCCGCCTGTGAGGTGCTACATCGTGTTATGGTGCTTGCGAGGAATGACGACTTAGAGCCGCAGTCAGCAACTTGTTCCATCAGTGTCCCAGAAAATGGCAGCTGACGGTGGACTAGAGTATGGTGTTCGCAGCGGGACCACCCTCACTTCAAACACATGCGGGTGCAATAACAGCCGAGGAAGTGTGGAATGTGTATTCCTGCAGCGTGGACATAAGTGGTTCCCAGACTCTCGGGCCTCGGTGGGCACAGACACGTATGGCTGCACCGAGGGTCCCGGTAGCATGTGTCGGTGTGGTGTGGGCGGGTAACGGTTGGGGTGGGAAAAGGTTAAAGGCGGCTGGGCTCACTGGAGGCGCTGTGTCGACGCTCGGAGGAGGGCAACAGCCTGTGAAATGTGCCATTCCTGACCAATGGAGCCCAAATAATGCCATTGTCCGGAGGAAAAGACCCGCCTCCGTACAGGGACAAGTGCTGGGACGGTGCTGCCTTGCGCTAAATATCACGGCGAGAACACGTGCCCGTCGATATTTTCTCATGATGAATTGCAAGCCGGTGTTTCCCACTTCCTGTCACTTTAAACCAATGTGATCCCTGACTGTGACACATAAGTCACGCATTATAAATATGACACTGCCTTTCTTTTCTGCACGGATCTGTGTGCCATGACGTGCAGTAGATGGTATGTGAGAAACGCGCACTCACTTTCGCCTCTGCTTGACAGTCTGGGAGGTGTGTGGGTTCGCAGGAAGTTCCATGCCCATATTTAGTGGTGACGACCGCCGTTCGGGTCCACACACATCTGGGCTGTGTTCAAATCAAAGTTCACACTTGTGTTTTCTTGTTTTTCTTTGTTCCTTGGAAAAATATCCACAAACAACCTCCAGCTGTGAGCCTCACTCTCAAATTCTGGCTGCGAGTGAATTTCTTTGTGATGAATATAATGCATTGTTAAATCTGTGCAGTTTCCTATTTGATGAAACACAAAGTGTTTGGCCAAACCATCCTCATGGACACAGAACTGAAATTTCACTTGTAATTAAACTGGGGGGGGAATCTAAATCTAAAAAGAAAATCTAAAAATACACAAATAAGAAAGAAAGAATACCAAATAACAAACACCAGAGTGAATGTGAGAGGAATATGAAATGAGAAACACGTAAAGCATATTTTTTAAAGATGGAATAGTGTTCTGACTAAAAAACTGAGAAGACATGCCAGAATAGCTGTTCAGCACTAAAGTCATTATGTGTTGAGCTGCTTGGAGTCACATTAAAAATATGGTGATAAAAATCTGAGCAGATAAGCAGCAGTTTGCTCTGGGTGCATGGCCCGTGTTTGTCAGTTTAGCTTTTACTAAACATTGTACAACAGATGGCACAAAGTTACAGATATTCCGTGTGGTAATGTGCTCTGGTTTTAGCTCAGTGAGTATTTTTCAACATTTCTGTGTAAAATAAGCACGTCAGCAGCTCAAATAGCTCCACTTCCTGAATGCATCTCTGTGAGGGGTTTCAGAGTCTTCTCAGCAGTGAAAGTAGCTGCTGGACACAAGATGACAGAAATAACAGGAGTTATGTTTCGGGAACTGTTCAGTTTTCATTGATCTGTAACAGCACAAAGAGTTTTCCAAAAACACTTTTGCAGTCACAGAAAGATTTAGGCCAAGCTTACTTTAATGAAAGGTTGCCACACTCTGAAGGGATCCCTGCCCTTCATTTTCATAGGAAATAAAAGAACTGGCAGCATCCTAAATAACAGCTCACCCTTTTCTTTGCCAACAGTGCTGCTGAAGGATAAAAGACAAGAACCATACATATCAGCCCGCTCTCATGGGACTTACCTTAAAAACAACAACAACAACAACAACAACAACTTGATTTCAGTGCATCCAATGGAGCCAAACGGAGCATTATCTCTTGTGAGTTGATTTTCTTTTTATAATTCATTAGTGTGGTGTAACAGAGCTTTGCATCCAGCCTGGTGTTGATAGAGTATCTTTAATCAAACTGGCTGATGTAACAACGTGTTGGAAAGCCGTTCTTTTAATCACATGTGACATTTCTTCTGAGGGCTGCAGATAAGCTTCAGTTTAGCCAAAACACATACAGCCAGATCCCCCAGACAGGGACAGGTCCTAAACTAAGACAAAAAGTTTTTATCCAACACTTTACCGGGGAAGACTTTAGCAAGAGAGCGAGAGTCGTATTTTCATGTTCAAAAAATCAATGTCACAATTTCATAATCCTGTGTTGGTGTGGCATCAGGCCGACTGCAGTCTGGCTTCGTCTCCATACAAAGTACATGCTGTCCCACTGAGCATTTGTGCTTTTGTGGCCTTCAAGAAAAAGAACACCCCTTAACAGTATTGACTGCCAGGCATCAATGTGTCACATTGTGACTCTGAGCCAATCACAGTTGCAAGAATTCATCAGCCCCTGTGTGTGTTCTAGCTCCGCCCATGTACAGATCATGTGATCAGTCAGGGGCAGTAGCAGCAGGACACAACTCTGGCTCTGTCAGGAAAACAACGTAGGCAATGTTTGCTTAGTCATGTGGAAATGCAAGCCTGCAACATGGAAAAGGTGTGATTTCATCAACTCATGAATCCAAGCGTTTCAAAAAGTCACATCTGCATGTGAAAGCCCACAGCGGTAGTGACGGGCTGTCCTAACTCAGACTTACAGTAGCCATCTCACTGCTGCTCAGGTGACTTCGAGTAAGACACTTAGATCCTAAGAATTAAGCGTGCAGCAGAGTCAGAACAAAAAGCCGTTGTGAAAGCAGTCAGACATGCTGATGTGTGGATCATTATTATTTAAAGGGATTCCATTAGAATATTTTTGCATTGCGACTTTTGTGATTTATGTCCCATGCTTTTTCCTACTTACAAATGCAATATTTAGCAGTAGTATTTATTGTATTTGTATTTGTGTATTCCATTGCACTTTACTGCTATAATACAAAAAGGAAAATTAATCCTTTTGGACTGATTAAAATAACACACTAAACCTTTTCCATAAAACAAGTTTTCTGATTTACTTTGTTGCTTTTATGCTGAAAATCTATAAATGACTCATGTCAATTGTGTCTATTACTTTAATAAAATAGATTTAATAAAATAAAAAGCTTGCATTGCAAATTGCTACTTAAGGCAAATGGAAAAATATGGCTAGTATTTGAAATCTATATAGCTGTAATTTTATAATTCTGTGTTTAGAAATATGCAGCATTTTAGCTTTGCAGCTAGGTGTAATGATGCTCAGTGTAGGTACGTTATAGTGTTTGGAAGCTTGAACTTTCACATAGTAGCATAAAATAAAAGCAGCATACTTTTTATGGGAGAGTAGTATAAGATTGTATTTTGTGACCAAGTGCTTAAATATGACCATAAATGCTGGCTCTGGGACTGATGTAACACAACAAGAGTATTAATGCTTGGAAAAAACAGTTAGCGAACATTTAAGAAATATCTTAAAATACTATAAGAGAAAGTGAGAAACCAAGTATCGTTTCATGTTTATCATTACAGATATCTGGATGTGCTCTTTCATTTGGGTGTTCTGTGTGCTGGTGTTTGAGGGTTCTGCTGTTTTCTGTGTTATGATAGTCATAAGTCAATGTACATCTGCTGCCATGACATGACAATAACCCGGTTAGTTTTTGTCATCATAGGTTAGTTTGAAGACACTGACAAGGTTGTTGTATTTGTGGTTCATTTATCTGATTTTCTGATTTCTGGGTCAACATGACCTCATTCTCTGTAACTCTTAGTGCTTTGTGTAAAGCAGTATGCTGCTATTGCAATCAGATAGCACAATAGGATCAATACTTTGTTTATATCTTCTATGGAGCCCACTGAATTGTGTTCATTATTTAATGAAAAATGTACCTCAAACATGCACTATGAACAATGTCTGAACCTTTTGTTGTTGACTGTCACATCTATTTTATTTACAGCCCAACAGAAGCTAACCCAAAGTGTTTAGAGACAGGCACATGTGCATTTCAACTCTGCAAAAATCCCAGGTGCAAAATACATGAAAAGCTGAAAATTGGGTTTTGTGGTATAAACTAATTACTCTGGAAAAAAAAGTGTGTTTATTTATAACTTTGGTCTTATTAAACAATTAATTCATTTGAGCATGGTCTCTTACACCTTTAATTAAAGAATTTAATTTCATGATGAGGTATAGTGGAGAAACTTGTCTTCAGGGCCTGTAGGTTATTCAGCATGAAAATAATTTTTATGTGTGTGTTTGTGTGTAAAACAAAATGCTGAGACTGATGCATTATTGTGTAAATAGCATAAGTTGAGTAAAAAAAAAAAAGCAATAGTTCCATAGTTACTGCACCTGAATTGGGTCACAAAACAACTGTAGGGGTACAGAAATAAATAAAGATTTAGGAAAGAAGATAGCAAGGTTATAATGTATAATTTAACGCATCAGTTGATTTTTTTTTATATAAATGTAGAAAACAATTTCTAAGAGAAAAAACAGAAATTTCATTCATTTCATACTTGAGGGTACAAAATGAGTGTAACTTTACAACGTGTCATTCATTTTGATGCTCTAGTGACGGAGCTATGACAACTTTAACCTAGGTTCTATTTAAAGAGGCAACAGTACATCATACCTGATCCTGTTTAGTTGCTGTGTTTATTATTACATTTTTATTAATGAAAGGAGAGTGAACATCATTTGACTTCTAGACTATGCCACTGTTTGTTGTCCACAACACTGGTAAAAAAAAAAAAAAAAAAAAAAAAAAATTAAAATTAAATAAAAAAAAAACCCAACAAAATCTCTGATTATGAAAACATGTGCAGACCAGCAAACCATGTTGTTTGATATGGTTGTATGCAGAACAGGGAATTAAAAAACATTCACGGGTGTTTTTTGTATGTTTTATGGGTCCTGATAATCATCTGTATACTACTACATCTGTGAATAAAATAGTTCAAACATCCTGTGCCCCAAATCCCCCCTCCCCCCCTCCATGCAGTCGCGCAGGGGTGTGTTCTGAATAAAAAAAATTTCGCGAGGGGCGGGGTTTGGCCTCCTGGCATTCCGAGGACTGGAGCCTAATCGTGGTAACACCATGCTGCATTCACGTTGTAACGAAAGGTAGGAAATACAGGAGCCTAGAAAAAGCAGGAGCCACTCTATTTAATTCAGTTTTATTTATACACCGCCGAATTATAATAACAGTCGCCTCAAGGCGCTTTATATTCTACAATAATACATATAGTCTGAGTCCTGACTAATATTTCTGAACAGAGCAGAGGAGAAAATTGTGTAAGGATTTATGAGGGTTTGTGTTTTGAAAATAGATCTACAAAAACATACTGTTACTTCCAGCTTTGTACTTAGTAATTTGGTAATAGGTTAAACTTTAATTCGCTGAAGAGGAATAATCACAGGTATAATCAGACAAGCCAGCAATCGGAGTTTTTAAATAGTAAAATGGCCGAATACTCGAATACATGATATCCCGCATTTGTTAATCTCTGTTCGTGACTGGCTCAGCCCTATTCTCCTGAAATAAATATCAATAAACCTTCAGCAAACCTAAACCACTCTTTGTTAATGGTGTCCATTTTCATAGTTCTTACTACAACATTTCTGCGGCGTCTTTACAATAAAAATCCTAAATTACGTGAACACAGCGTCAATTTACAAGGACCTAAATGCAACCCCACTCCCCACGCACACATATCAGTCCGCGCTGTGTACATTCTAGTTTTGTTACAGACGTATAGGAGTTCGTAACCATAGCAACATGCCAACGTGAACCGTGTACTGCTGAGGAACTATGTTTTCCGGCGGAGTGGAAAGCTAAAGCAACGTCGGGATTCGAATGCTCTTCCTACGCTTCATGGTTTCTCGAGGCACTTGGCACAGCCAGCACCGGCACCTTTAATGTCGCACAGTTATTAACCAACTGGAGCGGTTTTCGTCCGCGTGTTGTGTTAAAGCGAGAGAAAAGAAAACAGACTTCCTGACGGAGCCGCAGCACACGCCACCAGTGAAAGGGTTAAAGCGGGGAACTGCTGGACCACACATGTTGGAAGAAGCTGAGTACTGACCTAACCAGTTTAGATCAACCGGAGCTCCATTTAGTCAAGGACAGGCCAAACTAATGGAGTTGACAAGGATTAACGCAATGAATGAAACCATAAAAGGTCAAAAATAATTCCTATGCAGCTTCCTCAGCGGGGGATTTTAGTGTCAGCGTGTCCGGGACAATTATCTTTAACGAAATTCAACGCGCCAGGAGGCTGCTCCAAATTATTTAGATATTTTTCTGATGTTAGGCCTGCTGTTTGGAACCTCTGTAGGTAAATAAATCAAACGTCATTCGTTTTTTCCGGACTCTCCTCTCACAGCCGCTTCCAGGACTTAATCACAGAGGTTGTGTAGGGTTAACTCTTTGAAATGAACACCTCTCTGTCCCTGGTTGTTCTCTCAAACACCACAAATAATTGTTTTGGGGGAACAGTTTCTCCGAGGCCTGCATGTCCAACACAGTGTATTTCAGGCCCACCAGCACTAAATAAATGGTCTATTAATTAATTTAATTTTATTGAATCTTCTGGTGTTTGGGGAAAAAAAGAAAGAAATGATGAGTGAGAGCAATGTTGTTAATATTGCCTGTGTCAATAAGTTAAAGAATAAAGCAGAGCAAATGATTCTTGATTGAAATGAATCATCTCACAAATTGTTGACTCCATTTTATTTATATAGCTCCAAATCACAACAGCTGCTGCTTCAGATATACTGTGACAGTACATTTTAGTTTATTTGTGGTAATTGTTTAGCAGTCATGTCATTGTGAAGCTGCACCCTGAAGATCGCATTTGCTCCCTTATCCATGGCACTGCAAAAAAAGGACTAACTAATATATTCTATTACAAAAAAAACATAAACTCAGTAGGACTTTGATTGAACTAAATTGTTTTCATCTGTACCATGTCTTATTTGTCCTTCACTCATTTTTCTCCACTAAAAGTACTGCATGTATGTAATCTTTAATTCTGCATGAGCACACATTTTGAACAGTATTTGTTTGTCATCAGGCTTTATGTAGTGGACATTTGTTTCCTATCTGAAGTGATTACAGGATTCAGTCTGGTTTTCAGTCAGCTTATGTGTTTTGTAGGAAGAAATCGTTAAATTAATAAAATTACTTTTTAATGTCACTCCTCTGATTGTCAAGACTCCGGAAAAGAATTTTCAGAAGCCAAAAATCCTACATTCTCATAGCACACAGGAATTATGGATTACTGTTCGGGTACTTATCATGGTCAGTGAAGATGTAACAGTAACTCGAGCCCTTAGCTAAATGTAGCTGAGCAAATACGATTACATTTCACAAACGTGAAAATCCCATGACATTATGTGCACTCGTTTTTTTATAAAGACAGTGAAATTAAAAGAACATAAAAAATGTTAAAGTCCTGCATTCAAAACTGGAATAAAATATATAAAAAAAAATGTGTAAAAACTCAAAAAAAGTGTCCAAAATAATTTGGTATATATGCATATCACGTGTTAGCTGCTTGAGATTGTTTTCTTTAATTGAGGTTTTTGAATAGTTTATTTGTTACTACTATTATTTATTTACAATAGACAGCAGGACAGCGCTCTCCATTACCATAATCAAAAGACCAAATGAATATATTGAATATATTTTGGAAGAACGGTATATCATTCCTCCAACAGAGTTCCAGAGAATTACAAAATTATTTGTAAGGCTCACTTAATCTGTACTGGCAGAATGTGGTGGCTCAACACCTTTAATTTGTCACTCATCTTATTTCATAAAATGAAACAGATATTGACTGTGTGCACGTTAGCATATGCTACTTCCGGTGCGGAAACTCCTGTGGGGAGCTTTGTTTCCGGTGTCCTATTCGCGCCTGGTTTATGGTCCAAAACAAGTTAAGCAAATGAATGAATCAAGCGGCGATTTATATTTCTATAGATGTCTTGGGCATTTACCCAATATATCTGTAAATGATGTTCATCGACTTGTCGATATTTTTTCCCTGCACCTCAGGGCAAAAGAGAAAAGGGATTCAAATGTTATATTTCTCGGCTGTCCCTCGTTTATCGCGGGTGTTATGTTCTAAAAATAACCAGCGATAGGTGAAATCAAGTAGCCAATTTTATTTTTTGACGGTGCAAAACGTTTCGTGGACATCGTGGACATACAGTACCGCACTTCAGAGTCACACTGCTAGCGATCGATGCAGCGATTGTGTACTGTACAGGAGAGACGTCACGGAGGAGATCGTCTGCAGCGATCAGGACGCAGGACACAATGTGACGTAAAAAAAAATAAGCATGCAAACTTGCACTAAAAAATCTGCGAAACAGCGAGGTGAAAGGTTAACCGCATTATTAGCGAGGGACCGCTGTAATTTTTAAGGTAAGTCACAACATACTCTTCGTAAATACTAATGTATAGAAACCCTTACCAGCAATCATTCATTTTTTGTGTGGCTTTTTTCATGGTTTGTTAACATGCTGTGTAGGTGTGTACTTGACTAGCTGATCTCGACATAACGGGGGAAACATCTGGTTTGACTATTCTTCACCTGTAGTTTGAATGCTGAACATTTGCCTGTTTAAATCATAAGACCAGTCACTATACAGAGATGTGCTTCTGAATGTAGACGATGTGTCTTCTGCTGCAGTAATGCAGTTCTGCTTGTGTTGAGTGATGTAAACAACTGATCGATCTAAACTCTTTAAACGTCAAAATTGATCATTAGATTTTTTATGACACAACAGTGGTGAGTGTTCCCACGTTCTGCTCTTTGTAACTTAACGCGATCTTTCCGTTTTCGAGTTTTGGACATGATTTTGGAGTATATCGTCGCAGTAGCGATTGACTGCAAAGTAAAGTTACCGGAAATGTACAACCCCACATCCGGTCTCAAACCAGGAAGTTAGCATTTTCTCGTGCACAGGGTCAATTGTAAAGTAACTGTGGACTAAATGTACAAGAGCAATGCAAAAGTAAGGCTTTAGATTATCTTCCCTCTGATGACAGATGTTGTTGTAGATTTATGTTTACATTTATTTGTATTTTAAAACTAAGAGAGGTGAATGAAGGATAACAGGAAAGCATGTGAAAGAACAGGGAATGGGGCTTGGAAGGCAGTGGGCAAGCAGCTAGGTACTTGGTCATGAAGGATGATGAAAGTATCAGTGGCGGTCAGTAGATGGCTGATGAGCAGGCTGGATGACACTGGGGAGTCTGAGAAGTAGGGAGAACCATGGTTAATACAGTGAAGATCCCACAGAAACAATCAGACTAGTGATTGAGGAAATACTTTAACTTCCAAGTGATGGGTTATAAAAAGAACAAGAAAGAAACATGTCTTATGCAAAAAAAAGAAAAAAAAAAAAAGAAATGAGCTATAAGTTGTTGAAAATAATTCTTTAAACTGAATAGAAAGTATAAATAGAGGTTTACAGGTGTGTACTATGTGTATTGTGCAGTAACAAATTTCAGTGTTGTTTTAAAGTAACTAGGTTTCATGAGACATGAGCTATTAAAGATTTAAGAGCAAATAAGAATAGAAAATCAACACAATAAACAGTAAAGCATAACAAAATAGTGCTTCTTTATTTGTGAACTGTAACTAATATTTGGTTTGGATCTGGAGTGACATTAAACAGAAGTGTGGGAAGAGGGTGCCATTTAAATTAAAATGTTTATACTTTTTAAATGTACTGCATGATACCATCTTGGTATAGTTCACTTTTGGCGTAATAAACATGGGTAAATCAGCATGAAAGTATTAAGGAAGGCTCTAGTTTATTGTGAATTAAAGTGGTCATGGACCCACAGAGATCGTAACAACTGCTCTGCGACCAGACCTCGTCCTTTGGTCTAACTCCCCAAAACTTGTGTACGTCATTGAGCTGATGGTACCATGGGAGGACCTTGTCCTTTGGGATTGGCAGATGCAAGTGGACTTGGATCAGAGGCTAATTCTTCCCACAGAGATCGTAACAACTACTCTGCGACCACGACCAGACCTTGTCCTTTGGTATAACTCCCAAAAACATGCGCATGTCATTGAGCTGACGGTACCACAGGAGGAAGCAATTGAGGAAACATTAGGACGTAAGAAGCTGCGGTATGCCAACTTGGCAGCTGAGGCAGAGGACAGAGGCTGCTTTGTTGCCAGTACAACAGCAAAACTGCTTAGAGAGATTGGGATCAGAGGACAGGTGCAACGGCAGGCTATAAGAAAATTAGCTAACACTGCTGAGAGGACCAGTCACTGGCTATGGTTAAAAAGGACTGACATCACTTGGGTAGCTAAGGCAGTCAGCTAACTGTGAAAGAAAAGAAAATATTCAACTCTTCTTCCTTCTGCTCTTCTTCCCTTTTCTGGGAGGCAGTGGGGAGGCAGAGCTTACAGCCTGATCCGGTGGGGAGGTGTGGGAAGCCAGATGGGGCGCCCCCCTTCCGGCTCTCCTTTCTGCTCTTTCCTATCTTGTCCCTTTTGTCCGTGTTGGGGAGTAACAGAATACATGTACTGCCGTTACATATTTAAAATACAAATATGAGTATTCCGTTACAGTTACCGTTTTAAAGGGTGGTATTCAGAATACAGTTACTTTGTTGAAATAAATGGATTACACGGTGGTCTTCTCCTGTTTCATATGTTAGGCTATGCCCTCTCTATTTTTGGTAATTCCACACCAGTGGAAACCCAAACATGCGGCCCACATAATGACGTGAAGAAATATTTAAAAAAATAATTTAATATGAAGGCAATAGGCAGAGTGTTACAGGCATAGCCCTAAAGAATGTAGCCTCATGGGCAGTGTAATCCGTGCTGGAGGGAGAATGGACTGCCATGCCCCTTATGTTTCTGTTAGTGCCAGGGAGTGAGAAAAAGGAGAATTGAAAAGTACGAGCTGTCACTGAGCAGAAAGGGGAGATAGAAGCATGTAAATATAATAATAACCACTCCAGCCAATCTCCACATCTCCTCAGACCTGACATGGGCTGCCCACATTCAGGCCCAGACCAAAAAGGCTAGGCAGCGCCTGTATCACGTACGACAACTGAGGAAGTTCAGGGTCTCTCCAAAGATCCTCAGGATTTTCTATACAGGTATAGCATCCTCACACAGAACATGACATCGTGGTTTGGGAACAGCTGTGTGAAGGACCAAAAAGCTCTCCAGAGAGTGATCCGTACAGCAGAATGCTGCTGCAGGATTGCTCTCCCCCCGCTTCAGGACACCTACACCAGGAGATGCCGGACTAGAGCAGCACAGATACTGAAGGACCCGTCCCATCCTGGCAACAAACTGTTCCAACTCCTGCAATCTGGTAGAAGGTTCCGCATCATCCGGGAAAGGACAGAGAGAATCAAGAGGAGCTTCTATCCCCAAGCCATCCGGGCCCTAAACACACACACCCGCCCTCTCACATCATCTATAATTGACTGAGACAGGACTCTCTTCCAGACACTCTAAACCAAAGCACAATGTACATTCCAAATTCCTTTAATTGTGTGGATGCTTTAAGCATCCACACTATTGAGTTCCTTCTTGGTGTTTCCGTACACTTTTCGCCGTGGATCTACTTCCACAATTTTCAGCCGATTTTCACCGTTCAAATTTTAAACTATTCTGCTATTTCTGCTAATGACGGCTATGTCTTTTGGTATTTTTCACTATTATACTTTTTAAAATATTAAGATTTTTTCCTTTAATTTGAAATGAATGGGAAACTTCTGCAATTCTGCTAAAATTTGCTTGTTTTTGAAACTTAACTACTTCCTCATATTTTCACGTAGAACAACCATCCATCCATCCATCTTCATCCGCTTTATCCGAGGCCGGGTCGCGGGGGCAGCAGCCTAAGCAAAGAGGCCCAGACCTCCCTCTCCCCAGCCACCTCCTCCAGCTTATCCGGGGGAATACCAAGGCGTTCCCAGGCCAGCCGAGAGATATAATCTCTCCAGCGTGTCCTGGGTCTGCCCCGGGGCCTCCTCCCGGTGAGACATGCCTGGAACACCTCACCCAGGAGGCGCCCAGGGGGCATCCTTGTCAGATGCCCGAACCACCTCAGCTGGCTCCTTTCGATGTGGAGCAGCAGCTGCTCTACTCTGAGCCCCTCCCGGATGGCCGAACTTCTCACCCTATCTCTAAGGGAGAGGCCAGCCACCCTTCGGAGGAAGCTCATTTCTGCCGCTTGTATCCGCGATCTCGTTCTTTCGGTCACTACCCACAGCTCGTGGCCATAGGTGAGGGTAGGGACGTAGATCGACCGGTAAATTGAGAGCTTCGCTGAGGGTGGTGCTGCTGTGGGCCACGTGTTGCTGCTGTGGCTCCAATACCTCCGGTACCATGGCCTCAAAGTGGGCGAAGAAGATATTTAGCTCCTCCGCCAACGCCAGGTCACCTTCCGCAGCTCCAAGGTTGATCTTATAGTTGGTTAGATGCTGGATGCCCGTAGGCAAATGGCTGTGGTTACTCTCCAGATGGTACTCAATAGAATAGAATAGAATTAGAATAGAATAGAATTCAACTTTATTGTCATTGCACATGCACAGGTACAGGGCAACGAAATGCAGTTTGCATCCATCCAGAAGTGCTTTAGTGATATAGATATATTACAATATATATTAGCAATAATATAGATATGTGAGTATATTACAGAAATGGGTCTATTATGGTATGTTATAATGTACACGGTATGAAGTATGTTGTGAATATTCTATAACTATAAGTATGTACAGGCTGTAGTGAGTACAAGCTATGTACAGGCTGTGAACAGGATATAAATATGAAAAACTATACAGAATATGAAATAAATAACTTTACAGAATCTGAGATATACAGCTATACAGAAATGGGAACTATGCAAGTTGTAAACAGTTGTAGGATTAAAGATTATCGAATGTACAGAATGATTATTTACACAGAGCTATACAGTAGTGCAGTTAAGATAAGTGAGGGTGTAGATAGTTTCTACAGAGGCTATATAAAGTGCTAGTGGTTGTGAGTGGTGGTTCAGTCCATGTTATTATTGTGTGTTTGAGGGTACAGTTGTCCATTGTGGGTGTGTGTATGTTCAGTCCATGAGTTTAACGTGGGTCAGATGTCAGGAGGCAGAGTTCAGGAGTCTGACAGCTGTGGGGAAGAAGCTGTTCCGGTACCTGGTGGTCTTAGTCCGGAGGCTCCTGTGGCGCCTCCCAGAGGGCAGGAGGGTGAAGAGTCCATGTGATGGGTGACTGGGGTCTTTGATGATTTTCCCAGCCCTTTTCAGACACCGCTTCCTGTAGATGTCTTTTATGGCAGGAAGTGGTGCTCCGGCGATGCGCTGGGCAGTTTTCACGACCCTCTGCAACTCCTTCCGGTCCGAGGCAGAGCAGTTCCCATACCAGACTGTTATACAGTTGGTCAGGATGCTCTCGATGGTGCAACGATAGAAGTTCACCAGGATGTCTGAGGACAGGTGGTTCTTCCTCAGAGTCCTCAAGAAGAAGAGGCGCTGGTGAGCCTTCTTGACCAGCTTGGAGCAGTTGGTCGTCCAGGTGAGATCCTCGGAGATGTGGACTCCCAGGAACTTGAAGCTGCTCACACGCTCCACAGCCGTCCCCTTAATGTGGATGGGTGGATGTGGGTCAGCATTCCTCCTGTAGTCCACGATGAGCTCCTTGGTCTTCTTGGTGTTAAGCAGCAGGTTGTTTCTGTCGCACCACTCAGCCAGACGATCCACCTCCTCCCTGTAGGCGGCCTCATCGTTGTCACTGATGAGGCCAATCACCGTGGTGTCATCTGCAAACTTAATGATGGTGTTGGAACCATCAGCAGGTCTGCAGTAGTGGGTGAAGAGGGAGTAGAGGAAAGGGCTCATCACACAGCCTTGTGGTACACCGGTGTTCATCGTGATTGTAGATGAGCAGCGGTTATCCAGCCGGACATGTTGGGGGCGGTTGGTCAGGAAGTCCAGTAACCATTTGCAGATGAGGGAACTGATGCCCAGGTCTGTCAGTTTCCTGATGAGTTGTGAGGGGTGGATTGTATTGAATGCTGAACTGAAGTCTATAAACAGCATTCTGGCGTAGGTGTTGTTGTTGTCCAGGTGTAAGAGGACAGAGTGCAGTGCGATGGAGACTGCATCCTCTGTGCTCCTGTTCTGGTGGTATGCGAATTGGTGGGGGTCCAGGGTGGGGGGGAGACAGGATTTGAAGTGTGCTAGGACCAGCTGCTCTAAGCACTTAGTGATGATGGGGGTGAGTGCTACTGGGCGGTAATCATTGAGGCAAGATGGGTTGGAGTTTTTGGGTATCGGGACGATGGAGGTGGATTTGAAGCAGGCCGGTACCACAGCGTGGGCCAAGGACAGATTGAATATGTCTGTCAGCACTCCTGCAAGCTCCCCAGAACACGCTCTGAGAACACGCCCGGGGATGCCATCAGGGCCTGCAGCCTTGTGGACATTGATCCTGCTCAGCACCGCTCCTACATCGGTGGGGGAGAGAGTCAGAGGTTGGTGGTCTGGCGTCATGTCTGCTTTGGTTGTGGTTGTGGGGTTCCCTTGCTCAAAACGAGCATAAAAGTTGTTGAGCTCGTTGAGGAAGGAGACATCAGAGGATGCGGGGGAGGATTTGGCGGTCCTGTAGTCTGTAATGGTCTGGAGTCCTTGCCACATGCGTCGGGGGTTGGAGTTGGAGAAGTGTTCTTCTACCTTCTTTTTGTAATGGTGTTTGGCTTTTTTGATGCCCTTCTTTAGATTAGCCCTGGCTGTGCTGTAGGCGTGTGCATCTCCTGACCTAAAGGCGGTGTTGCGGGCCTTCAGGAGGAGACGAACATCCCGGTTCATCCAAGGCTTCTGGTTGGGGTACATGGTGATCCGTTTCTGGGTGGTGACACTGTCTGTGGTTTCGGAGATGTAATCCAGTACAGATGAGGCGTACTGGTCCAGGTCTGTGTGGGTGAACATATTCCAGTCTGTGTTTTTAAATCTGTCTTGGAGCACTGCGTCTGTCCCCTCTGGCCACACTTTAATTGTCCTCACAGGAGGTTTCACACGTTGGATGAGTGGTGAATACCTAGGTGTGAGGAACAAGGAGAGATGGTCCGATTGTCCAATGTGGGGGAGGGGTGTGGCTTTGTAGGCTCCAGCCAGGTTGGAATACACATGGTCTAAAGTCTTGTCTCCTCTGGTGTGGCAGGAGACCTGTTGGTGGAATCTGGGGAGGACTGTCTTTAAGTTGGTGTGGTTGAAGTCGCCAGCAACAATAAAAGCAGCCTCGGGGTGTTTATTCTGGTGTTTGTTAATGGCTGCAGAAAGTTCTTTCATGGCCAACCTAGCATTAGCGTCGGGGGGTATATACACGGCAGTGAGTATGATCGAAGTGAGTTCTCTGGGGAGATAATAAGGTCTGCATTTGACCATTAAAAACTCCGCATTAGGTGAGCAGTGACTCTCAGTAGTAGTGGAGTTCATGCACCAAGCATTGTTAATATAAATGCACAAACCTCCACCTCTGGTCTTGCCGGAGTCATCTGCTAGCCTGTCGGCTCGGTGTGTGTGGCGTCCTGCTAACTCGATAGCATTGTCCGGGCAGCTGTTGTTCAGCCATGTTTCGGTGAAAAACATGACATTTGAGTCCATAATCCGTCTGTTGTTAGTGATGGAGAGCCGTATCTCATCCATTTTGTTTGCCAGAGAACGGACATTGGCGAGAAAAATACTGGGTAAAGGCAGCCGGTGTGGTGTTAGCTTTAGCTTAGCCCGTAGCCCTCCGCGCCTACCTCGCCTTTGTTTACGATCTCGGCGCCGTCTGCGTGCACTTCCGCCCGGCCGGGGAGAGTGGGCAGCCTCCGGTGTTCTGGAGATCTCTGGGATGAGTCGGAGATCGGCGATAAAACTGTTGGAGTTGTGAGTCCAGATGTCCAGAAGCTCTTGTCTGCTGTAGGTCAGCAACGCACAGCAATTCTGGACGAATAATCCGGTTAAAAGTAGATAAAAAACCGCTAAATAGCAGATTCTGGAGAGACACTGAGCCTCGCGTTGTTCACGCGCCGCCATCTTGGAATCCTCAATCCTCCTATAGTCCCCCTTCGCCTCTCTGATTCATCTCTTCAGGTTGGATTGGTCTGTGGTATAGTGGCCCCTGTTGCCAGAACTGAACGCGATGTTCCTCTCCTCCAGCAGCTGCTTGACCTCCCGGGTCATCCAAGGCTTTTAGTTGGGTTAAGCCTGGATACATTTGTCTACTGTAACAGTGTCTATGCAGTGTTTTATGTGGCAGAGAACGCTGTCTGTGAACATTTTCAGGTCCTGATGTTCAAAGATGTCCCAGTTAGTCCTGTCAAAACAGTCCTGCAGCTGCTGAGAGGCACCCCTTTGGCCATATGGTAATAGTCTTTGTGATGGTGGGAGCAGCTTTCTTGAGGGGGGCATATGCAGGTATTAGAAACAGTGACAATGGTCAGACTGACCCAGATGGCAGAGGTCTGGCCCTGTAGCCCATTTTGTAGCCCACTTTGTCCAGAATCTTGTCACCCCTAGTGGCACACTTGACGTGCTGGTGGAATTTGGGGATTGCTGCTTTTAAGTCTGCATGATTAAAGTCCCCTGCTACGATATGTACAGCGCCAGGGTAAATACTCTGTTTATTATTGATGTTTGTGTGCAGAAGTGCGATCGCCTAGTTAGCATTAGCATCTGGTGGAATATAAACAGCTGGTATTATGACAACAGTGAACTCCCTTGGTAGGCAGATGGGCCTGCATTTGACAGTAAGATATTCTTTGTCCGGTGAAGAGTGACGGTCTATTATCGCTGTGTTTGTACACCAGCTGTTGTTCACATACATACAGAGCCCCCCTCCTTTGCACTTACCGGAATCCACTGTTCGGTCATGTCGCTGTGTGGTGTAGCCTGCTAGCTCAATAGCAGAATCAAGAATGGATTGATGTAGCCAGGATTCTGTGATAAGAAGGATACATGAGTCTTTGATGTAGTTATTCGCTGCTATTTGCCCACCTCTTGCCCTATAGCAGGTGGGCTATAGCAGAAAGCTAATCTAAAGTACAAAAACAGCTTTAGTGATAAGTTTTAATGATTTTCTTATGGCCTCTAACAGTGGACTCATCTAATTTGCTAGTCCTGCTAGACCTCATTGCAGCGTACTTTGGAACTTTTTCCATCTAAAAAACCCTCTGCTCAACTGTTTCCTATTTACCTAAAAAAGCATGTTAGAAAATCAGAAAATGTATAATGGTTGTTGTGGAGGTTTAGTGTCATATATCAAATACTTTTCACAATACATATTTTTGTTTTTGTTTTGTTTTTTAAATGGTCCCTCGACACACTTCCAGACTTTTTTTTTCACATTGAAATCAGAGAAATTAAATACTATTAAATATTCCTAAATTGGCTTTTCAATATAAAAAAATTGCAACTTCCACAAGACAAATAGTGACATTTTCTGAATGGTATATAGTTGAATTACACAATTTTACAAAATAAATCATGGGGAATGCTTTTTAGCATGAAATTTTTAGTCACAAAAATGAAGAAAGTGTCATTTTCATTCAACTGAGAAAATAGATAAATATCACAAAAACAAAAATATTGGTAGATTGTCTGGTACAATTGAAGCAATATACTGCATTTTCCAGATGGCACTCTAATTATAAATCAGAAAATAGTTAAATAACTGGATTATTTCATTTTCAAGACGTGGGTCACTCTATTCCCAGGTAAAACATTTTCAGCTGAACCATATCCTATTTGCTTTAAAACAAAATATGGTACAATTGTTGCATATCAAGCATAAAATTATCAAATGATGAATGCTTCTAATTTGTGCTATATATATATATATATATATATATATATATATATAATTACCTTTTCAGATATCTATTATATTGTTAAAAAGGCCGGTCGACCCACTTTCACGCCATTTTTCTTGCAAATTGAAATTGGAGGCAATGTTTAAACATGAATATCATGTTTAACATGAACATCAAAAACTATTCAATATAAAACCCTGGAATTTTACTCTCTTTTCTTGCTATCAAAAATAAATCAGGATGTGTAATTTCAGACAAATACATCAAAAAATGTTTGCAAATTGTCTGATTAAAATATGACAAAAAATTCAAGCAGGGCTGTAAACTCCCATTTTTGAGCACAGAGCCATAAAAATCTTCCCAATGGAAAAAGAAAACTAGTGACAATTTCTGAATAGAATATAGCTGAATTCTTAGTCACAAAAAATTAAGAAAATGCTATTTTCATTTCACTTTCATGATGGCAAATGATAATTAGAAAATACCACAAGCTGTACAAATCCCATTCTAATTCATTCTGATGGTAATTTCAGGCTTTAATCTTTCATAGTTTTAAAGAAAATATGTTCAGACATTGCTGTAGATTTCAATGTGTAAAAGGAGGAGGATCAGAAAGTCATGTGGTTTTAAAGGTACTGAGCTCCTGTGGTTTTAATTCTATCTTTCTGAAAGACTCCAAATCTTTTCCAAGTAAACAGTCCTCTTCACACACTAAGGTTAATTATGGAGTTCAACAGGGTGCTGTACTAATAATGATCAGTGCTAGCACCTGCACAGCACACTCACCTGTCCACCGTGTTTACCTGCAGCTCACAGGAACCAGGTGGAGTTCATGTCTGCACCAGGTCGGCCATCACATCGTACAGTCTATTTATTAAGGTTTCAGTGTTTCTGCTGAAACCGCCGTCAGAGCGTTGGCTCATCAGCGCGGCGTACAGAGGCTGAGAAGTCCTGAAGTCCCGCCTATCAGGAGACCGTTGTGCCGACTCGCTGTCGAGGCCTAACCTGCGCTGAAGACGGTCTTGTTCAAGACCAGGCATCAACAAAATCACCTACTGACCAATCAGATCGCTCCGAGTGCAGGTATAAAAAGCTGTTTTGTTGGTCCAAAAGCATCAATAACATCAAACGCAGCATCTGTTTGTCGACGTCATGTTAACCTGTGAGGTGAGCAGATCTGTGTCGGTTCACTGAGCTGAGAAACTTGGAGCATCTGTTTGATACTAGCTCCTCCTGCTCAGAGGAAGAGCTTCCCAGAACTAGAACTTGCTCTTCCTGGCCTTCCTGGTTCCTGATGTTGAACAAAAAATTGAAACCTTTTCTGAGTTTGTTGTGACCCTTTCAGATTCTTCTCTGCTTCCTGCAGCATCGATACAGACGCCACATTAAACACAGTCCAGGTGTCTTCCTGTGCTTACCTGATGAGGAGAGCTCTGCTGCATTCAAGGCCCGTGGTATATCTTCAGCCCTGTGTCAGATACAGATGAGGTGTTCACTGTAAATTGGACGTTTTGTTACTTTGAGTTTAGAATTTTAATTTAAACAACAAGTTTGGCTTCCAGCGATGTAATTGAGATAAATTATTGATATATTATTGTCATATTCTCTGTTCAGCACTTCTCTGTCCTGTGGCAGCTCTCGTTCGGTTCACATTGATTCATTTCTTTTAGTTTTGTCAGCTGAATTATGAGTAAAGTTCATAAATACACAATTTTTCCAGATTCTTTGATAAACATGAGCTAAATGTAGCTAAATGTAGCTACATTGTAGCTAAATGCAGCTACATTTAGCTACACTGTAGCTACAATGTAGCTAAATGCAGCTACATTGTAACTAAATGTAGCTACATTGTAGCTACAATGTAGCTACAGTGTAGCTAATTGCAGCTACATTGTAACTAAATGTAGCTACATTTAGCTACAATGTGATTGACAGGTCTTCGCCCCTGGTTTATTATTCAGCCAGTTCACTGAGCTCAGATCAGCTGAGCTCATTTTCTCAGGTCAAGTCTCTCAAATCAGCGATCCTGGTAAAACTCCTGAGACCCACCTGAGCTCTTCAAATGTATATAAAAGCATAAAAAACTGCCTCCACCTTTGAGACTGAGTAACTGAGTTCATGACAAATACCATGTAAGTCAGCGAGTACAAACAGCTGCTCTGCTGTAGGATCAGATTTTAAAGCCTTTATTCAAATATTTCATTCCACAATCTGTGAAAGTGAAAGTGTGCATGCTCCTTGTTTCCTCAGTTATTCCCAACAGGACGAACGGAAAGGCTGATGAAAAACAGGAAATACAAGTGAGTGAATTTTTATCTGAATTATGCTGTACTTCATACATGCTCCCTGAGGGTAGTATTATTAGAAGGCACAGTACATACATTTTCATTTTTATGCAGATGATACCCAGCTTTATCTGTCAATGAAGTCAAATGACACACACACCAATTAATTAAACTACTGGAATGTCTTAAAGACATAATAACTTGTATGACCTCCAATTTCCTTCTTTTAGATTCAGTTGAGGTCATTGTACAGTACAAACATCTTAGAAACATGGTGTATTAAAATCACAAGTTTTAAACTCTAAGTTTACTGCACCAGTATACACCATATCCCACCATCTGTCAATCTGTTGGACACATCCAAGAGTCTATGGCTGTATCCCAATTCAGGGTCTGCAGCCTTAAAGGCCGCATTTTAAGGCCGATTACGTCACAGCAACGCGACAAAGGCTGTCCCAATTCAAAGGTTGCTCGAAATGCGGCCCTCAAACGCGTCCCTGAATTTTAAGGATGGGTCCGTGTATCCTCCATGGCCCAACATATCCCAGACTTCATAGTGCGGCGGACAAACCACTATAAAAGCTACCCTAATTAGGTCAGTTTGTGAGTTGTTAGTTCCAGTAATAGTTCCAGTAATAGTTCCAGTTAATATTTGTACAGCTGCTGTTATTGTGTATATATTTATTTATATTTCTTCATACATTCTTATATAGTTCTATATTGTGTATTGTGTATTTTGTTGTACAGTTATTTTATTTTCAACTTCAATTTATATATTTTATCTTATTCTTTCTCAGTTAAATTTACCCTTCATTCTGATTTGTGTTGTACAGTTATTTCATTTTTAACCTTAATTTATATTTTATTCCTTCCTAGTAAAATTTACCCTTTTTAAATTTTCATATTTATTTCCCTTTTTAATTTTTCATATTTATTTCCTATCTTATTCATAGCCTTTTCCTTTTTTGTTTTCTTTAGGTCACGAGCAGTTGTCCAAGCATTTCACTGCATATCGTACTGTGTATGACTGTGTACGTGACAAATAAAATTTGAATTTGAATTTGAATTTGAGTTGTGTCCACTTTGTTTAAGTTTCTGGACATTACTTTTTGTAAAGTTATATTTAATTGACCTCTTTTATGGGCCAGCTAATTATGTTTTTGAATTTTCTCTTTTGAACTTTTTTGAGGGTTAAATAGAACAGAAAAAACCCTTTTTGAAGACATTTTTTTTTCCTGTGTCCCTTATGCCTTGGCTGCTTGGTCCCTCACACTGATTTTCTGAAGATTTTGTGAATGTGGTAACGTGAACAAGTTCATATTCATTCACTGTTTTAAAAATTTTCCCCAACTATGTGTTTTTACCACATAGACCAATCTGAATTCAGTCATTGGGTATTATTAATCTCTGGCTCTCTTCCATAGCGTGTCTTTATCCTGTCTTCCTCCCCTTCCTGTTTCCTCCTCTGTGACTTTTCCCTTCCCATTCTTGCAAAGTACTTTGCTCAAAAGGGGGTCATCTGATTGTTGGGATTAGGGTTAGGGGTTTCCTCTGTATTATTTTAGGGTCTTTACCTTACAGTGCCTCTTGGGATTTGATGCTATATAAATAAAATTTATCTGATGTACATTTTCCCTATTTGCTGTAAAGAGCCTTATGGGTACACATGAGATCTCATGTGTATATGTTGCATTGACATCAATGTTCATCTGTCTGCACTGCACCAGTTTTGAAATGCTTCCCAGTTCTGTCTGCATGGGATCAATACCACAATATTTCTATTCTACAGCCCCAGATTTGAACTTGCTATCGAAGCACCATTCCAAATGGATCCGACATTGGAGAGGAAAAGGGGAGTATGTCACCATAGCAACACAGCCTGCAACAGCTATTCTAATGGTATAGAGAGAGGGAGGAGCAGCGCAGGCTAATGTAAGGCAAGGCAAGGCAAGGCAAGGCAAATTTATTTGTATAGCACAATTCAACAACAAGGTGATTCAAAGTGCTTTACAGAGACATTAGAAACAAAAACAAATAAAAAGCATGATTTAAAATTGATTGATGACCCCCTTTTGTACATTCAGCAGCTCTTTTGGTTAAGCAGTGAAGATGTGAGGAAGAAAACCAGGAATGACACAAAGACCATCGGAAACCTGAACAGCAAAAGGGTCAATATTAAGCTCTATGCTCTTAAGCAGTGTTGTGTGCAGTGCTCAGATTGCTGAGCTTTTACAAAATTGGCAACATTCACAATATTGCTTCATAACTGAGTTAAGATTATGTAGTCACAAGCCTAAGTAGAATAAAAATAAAAACCAAATGTGAAACAAACAAATAAAATACCTATCATCATTTGGTTAATATATTTACTGAGTCTAGCATGTCCCTGTAACAAAGCATTTGCACCGTAAAGCCTGTTGTAAACGTAATAAATCTTGTGGCTGAAAACATCACAAAGCTAATCAAAACTCAAATAAAGTGAAATACTTTTCAAACAACAAAAATTCAGTTGAAATGAGCATACACATTTTCAAAACTAAGACTAAACTGAAAATAAAACATTGAAATGAAATTAATACTAAAAACAATAACAAAATATAAAACCATAATATCTGTGAACACCAACGACCCACCCACAGGATGACACAAGTTAGTCTACCCCAAGTGCCTGTCCCAAAACTACAGGCAATTGTAGCAAAATCATTTATGTGTAACTCAAGCCACATTTACGTATTTAAATCTGTGTAGAGATGTATTAAACAAACAGAGATTGGAGTATTTTGTATACATTTTTGTATCGCCTCAGGTTGCTTGGAACCTAAGCTGAGTAGGTACTAAAAAAAGTACCTGATACCAGGTACTACCACCTAATTACCACTTAATTAAATACTACCACCCTAAAAACTGAGTCGACTCAAGTCGAACCAAGCTGACTTGAGTAGGTACTGATGAAAAAGGACTAATCTATCTCGTATGTGATGTCCCCCAAGGCTCAATACTTGGAATAATTATTTTGTTTTTTTTGTTTGTTTTTTTAACGTGTTACATGTTACTCTGGGCCATCTACTTCATAGTTTTAAAGGAATCTTCTACTATTGGTGATAATTTTGACCGGATTATTAAGTGATCATTCTGGGCTTATGTACAGTTGATGGCCCATTCAAGAGGCAAATGACAAAAATACCAGTATTGTATTTTCTTTATTTTTAGATATTGGAACTATATATCATCAAAACAAAGATAATTAAATTATTTTTTAATCAGAACACTTACATAATTGGTATTATACAATAGTATGCATTTTACCTGCCCCTTTAGAAGGGAAGCCTTCTGAGGGCTTCCCATGATACACTGACTGTTTTGTCTTCACTGACCTTTGTCACGCACTATATGTTTATACACCTATCTGCAATTAATCATCAATTCTTAATAATCTCTGGCTCTCTTCCACAGTATGTCTTCATCTCATCTTCCTCCACTCACCCCAGGCAGTTGTGGCAGATGGCCACCCCTTCCTGAGCCTGGTCCTGACAGTGGCTTGTCCTGTTAATAGGGAGTCCTTAAGGGAGACTGTGGAGATTAAGTCCAAATGGATCATGTTCAGCACTTCCATTGCCAAAGCAGCTGCACTGAGCTGCAGCTGCAAAGTGGTTGGTGCCTGTCGTGGTGGTAACCCCTGGAAAAAGACTTGCAGATTGCCTCAAAGAGATTCTGGTAAACTGTCAGGCTACTTAGGAGGGGGAAGCGGTGCTCTACCTGCCCTGTGTGTAGTGTGGGTGGAGCGCTGCTTACTTTGACTGAGAACATTGTCAGGCGGTGGAATGAATACTTCGATGACCTCCTTAATCCCACTGGCAAGTCTTCCTCGTAGGAAACAGAGACTGGAGACAAGGGGGACAACTTGGCTGAGGTGAGGTCACTAAGGCAGGGGTTCTGCCACCAAGGCACTCCTTGGTGGCAGAACCCCTGGGGTGGATGAGGTTCACCCTGAGCTATTTTGGTTGACACGCCTCTACAAAATTGCAATGAAACATGAAGCGGTACCTCTGGATTGGCAGACCGGGGCGGTGGTTCACATCTTTAAGAAATAGGACCGGAAGGTGTGTTCAGGGATCACACTCCTAAGCCCCCCTGGGAAAGTCTATGCCAGGGTGCTGGAAAGGAGAGTTCGTCTGTTAGTCGAACCTCAGATAAAGGAGGAACAATGCAGTTTTTGTCCGGGTCGTGGAACACTGGACCAGCTGTTTAACCTGTCAAGAAGACTTGAGGGTGGATGGGAGTTTGCCCAACCAGTCTACATGTGTTTTGTGGACTTGCAGAAGGCATTCAACTGTGTCCCCCTGGGTGTACTGTGGGGGTTGCTCCGGGAGTATGGGGTGTCTGGCCCATTGCTACGGGCCATTCGATCCTTATAGATAGGGATGGGTATCGAAAACCGGTTCTTGTTGAGAACCGGTTCCCACTGTTTCAATTCCTTGGAATTGTTTGCCATTTTTGCAAACGATTCCCTTATCAATTCCAGTTGCCCCGAATGACGTCACCACGTTGCGGAGCGTCATTTACCTGGCAGGAAACACGGCTCCTAAGTGGCTCAAACGCTCAAAAGTTTGGTTATACTTTACGAGAACGGATGACAACAGGGCAACTTGCAATAGTTGCAAAGTAGATATTTAATTTAAGGGAGGAAACACTACGAATATGCAAAAGCATTTGCTCACAAAACATGCGATAACCTTAAATGAATGTCGTGTTTTTAATTCCGCTCCAGACTCGTGAATCTCAATCCAGCAGCAGCGGTAACATTTGCACGTCCTCTCCCGTTAATGCGGCAGGTAAATAATCAACTAACAGTGCATATTATGTTAGTGCGATCTGCCTTATTACAAAACCTGCCATTACTGTGCGCTGCATTTAGGTGACCATGATGAGAGAGACAGACAGAGTCTGGCTGGCTCAGATGCTGGCAGTTCTTGCTGCAGTCTACCAGCAGTGTTGGGAAGGTTACTTTTAAAATGTATTCCATTACAGAATACAGATTACATGCCCCAAAATGTATTCTGTAACGTATTCCGTTACGGTACTCAATGACAGTAACGTATTCTGAATACTTTGGATTACTTAATATATTATCATGCTTTTTACAACAACGTGAATGTACTATTGCTGTGTGATTTATTACTATTACTGAAGGTCCGCGTCTCCGAACTGTAGTAAAGGGACCTCTGGCTAATACGGCGGGGTCCCTGTCGGCTCGTAGCCGAAAAATAGCTTTACTTTGTTGTGTGGGTCAACTTTTCTTGCGAGAGACAGAGAGAGGCGTTGAAAGGCTGCTCCAACGGAACTTATTGTTTCGGAGGAAAACACGAACACAGCGTACAGTCGAGTCTTAATAGCTTACTTACAACTGGGCTCGTCAGGCACTCTTCTTGGCTGCAGTGGTTATTATTATATTTACATGCTTCCAGCTCCCGTTTTTGCTCGATGACAACCCGTACTTTTCCACTCCCCTTTTTCTCCCTCCTCGCGCTCACAGACACATAACGTGTATGGCAGTCCATTCTCCCTGCAACACGGACTACACTGCCCATGATGCTACATTCTTTAGAGCTATGCTTGTAGCATTCTGCCTGTTAGCTTAGCACAACAACAACAACAACGAAAAGGCACTCTCTCACCCAGGAAACACACAGTCGCAGAGAGAGAGAGAGAGCGTCGCCCTGTAACCATGGCAACCGTAACACTGCCGCCTGGAACAAAAGAACGTAGCTGTCAAACAAAACCCAAACAGTCCTGACCCGCCACAATATGAAACAGGAAAGTACCGCAGTGTAATCCATTTATTTCAACAAAGTAACTGTATTCTGAATACCACCTTTTTAAACGGTAACTGTAACGGAATACAGTTACTCGTATTTTGTATTTTAAATACGTAACGGCGGTACATGTATTCCGTTACTCCCCAACACTGTCTACTGGTAGCGTCTCCTTTCAGGCCAGGATGACGAATGTCACCGAGCAGTGACTAAGTTTGTGTTCAAAGGCTTGAACCCATTTGCCACAGCAGATGCCCCCGATTTTCGGTAAGTGAATGTGTTTAATTGTAGGCAGGGACATTACTGGATATTCTTGTGTAATTGCTACTGAACAATTTATGTTATACTTTGTTATTGCTACAGAAGAATATTTATTTTATTATTTTACATTTACAATTTTTTTTTCCTGGGGACCCTGTGACACCCCATTGAAGAGCCGTATCTCTTAAGATCTCACTGTTGGGTTTGTAAGGCCATGTTACTCCTAAATTTCTATCTTGTTCAAAGAGAAGATATAAAACAAAGTTCTAAGCTAATCAACCTTAGTGGTCTCCTTTTTTAAAAAGAATCGATAAGAGAATCGATAAAGAATCGAATCGTTAAACAGAATCGAAAATGGAATCGGAATCATGAAAATCTTATCAATACCCATCCCTACTTATAGAACTGTTGCAAGAGCTTTGTCCGCATAGCCGGCAATAAGTCAGACTCGTTCCTGGTGCGTGATGGGCTCCGCCAGGGCTGCCCTTTGTACCAATTCTGTTTGTAATTTTTATGGACAGAATTTCTAGGCACAGCTAAGTGGTGGAAGGCTTTCACTTATGTGGTCTCAGAATCTTATCTCTGCTTTTCGCAGATGATGTGGTTCTGTTGGCTTCATTGGGTGATGGCCTCCAGCTTGCACTGGAATAGTTTGCAGCTGAGGGTGAAGCGGTGGGAATGACAATCAGCACCTAGAAATCTGATCCTCAAGAAGAAGAAGGGTGGAGTGCCCACTCAGGGACGAGTCCCTGCTCTAAGTGGAGGAGTTTAAGTATCTCGGGGTCTTGTTCACAAGTGACAGGAGAAGGGAGCAGGAGATCAACAGACCAATTGGTGCTGTGGCTGCAGTGATGCTGACACTGTACAGGTCCATAGTGGTGAAGATAGAGCTGAGTATAAAAGTGAAGCTCTCAATTTATCGGTCAATTTTTGTCTCTACCCTCATCTATGGTCACAAGCTGTGGGTAGTGTCTGAAAGAACAACACTGCGAATACAAGCAGTGGAAAAAGCTTCCTCCGAAGGCTGGCTGGCCTCTCCCAGAGATAGGGCTAGAAGTTTGGTCATCCGGGAGGGCCTCAGAGTAGAGCTGCTGCTCCTTCACATCGAAAGGAGCCAGTTGAGGTGGTTCAGGCATTTGACAAGGATGCCTCCTGGGCGCTTCCTGGGTGAGGTATCCCGGGCATGTCCCACTGGGAGGAGGCCCTGAAGCAGACCCAGAAAATGCTGGAGAGATTATATCTCTTGGCTGGCCTAGGAATGCCTTTGTGTCTCCCCGGACAAACTGGAGGAGGTGGCTTGGGAGAGGGAGGTGTGTAGCTTCTCATAGTAAGATTTATGGCACAGAGGTAACAAACTGTTTTCCTAAAATATACACAAGAGATATTTGGAAATTATAAAAGGTTAAAAAGACTTATTTCCAGAATCCTCAAAGACTGTTCTGATTATTAGAATAAAAACATAGCCAGTTTAATAACCAGATAAGTGTTCATTCAGGCAGAAAACTGCTTCCTGATTCAAAGGTTATTGGTTAGCAACACTGTCTTTAAGAGAAAATGGTAGAGCCACAGACTGATCCCAGAAGATCTGCCTATTCAATGGGCAGCATGGAGGGAACGGTTGTAAGGATGCATTTAATTGATGACTTAGTTTGAAGTGTAGCGGAGGGGGTGAATGAAACAACACACAAAATTCTTTCATCACCATCTGCCTGGGGTCAGCATCCCATCACCTTCCCCAAAGATGAAGAGACGACCAGCTTCCCCACCCCCCTCAGCTCCCTGCATCTTTTCTAGCTCTTGCCCTTTTGCCCCAGTGACCCACGCAGTTCTCAAAGAACACTATGTACTAGATGGATGGATGTACATGTCACGGGGTGAAACGGGACAAGTTATTTAGAGTTTTTATTGTGCATGTTTTGCAATGTTTTATCTGTTTTAATATTTTAATATTGTATATTGGGTTTGTTTGTATGAGCTTTATTGCATGTTTTTATCTTATTTAAATTGAACACCTGTCCTGTAAAGACTCCGCCCCTACCTGATAGCAAACTGATCACACCTGCGAGAGATCCCAGAGAGGCCAATAAGAGGGCCTGGCAGACCATAGAGCAAAGGGGGAGAGAAGGCTTGAGAGAAGGCTTGAGAGGAAGCTGAAAAAAAAAAGCTTGAGAGAAGGCTTGAGAGGAGGAGAGACATGGCATGGTAACCGGTGTGGGCGATGGCCGCGCAGAGCGGCACAGAGGCCCGGCTATAGGCAGCTGGCCAAGGCGTGCGGCAAAGGAGAACGAGACCAGAGATCGCGGACGACCGCGCACTGGAGGGAGTGATCGGAGCTGAGCGGAGAGGTCTGTGTTGGTGTTGACGGGAGGTAGCTCCTCGCCGAGAGACGCCCACGGCAGGGGATAGAGAGGCAGCGGGATGGCGCCTTATGTCCCCGGGACGGCGAGTCTATGGCTACGTGTGTGAAGCACAACACAGTGGTGGGCGGAGTTGGGAGCTCTGCCCATCTGGGGTAAGTCCCGATTCATCCCGTCTAAGACGAACCTCCAGTGGAATTTAAGAATGGTGACTGCCGCTCCCTCCCTTTCTTGAGTGCACCAGAACGTGGAATGCGAGGAGGAAGGCTGGGTTTCCCTCTTTTATTACTACGCTGGATTTCTTAGTTTTTCTGTGACTTTTAGGCCGTGGTGGATTCCACTGGACTTTTAATGTTGTGTTTTATTGTGTTACTCCTTGGCCAAGGTTGTTTTAATTCATTTTACATTTTTAACTATTTAAATATAATAAATTATATTTTTAATCATACAGTTTTAAATTGTGTGCTTTCCCTCGGCGGCTCCACTGCTCAATCCGGTTGGAGGAGGATTTTCTTCCTTCACACAAAACCCACATCTTGGAAATAAAAATTAGCCTTTCCGCTCCGTTACATACACACAGCTGTGTAGCAGTGTTTAAAGAAAAAAAAAAGGTGGATCATAGAAGTGACAGCATGACATCTTTGTTTCTTATTCTGATCATTGTCACTGTTTGCTTTCGGCCTAACAGAATCCAGGCTGCCATTATTCACATGGCTGGTCTTCATCAGTACAATAAACACGTAAATAAAAACAACCAACCAAACACAAAGATATACGTAAAACTCTTAAAAAAACAAACACCTGCTCTGCTGAGATGATCTGTTTTCTCACTTTGGGTAGAAGAAAATGACTGACGTACCCGGTTATTTCGTGTCGTCTACTGCCATCTTGTGTCCAAATTTTGATTGACACACACACACACACACACACGCACACACACAGTGGAGCCATTTTATTGTCGCAAGAACGACAACGCGGCATTAAGAAAAGACAAAAAGACATGATAGCTTTTTTTGTCTCTTTTGTTTTTTAAATTCACGTTAACCTAAACAAAATCTAAAACCTTTAGATTACGGAAGAAAACGACAGCGCTACCTGAAAATAAAAATTTTCTTTCAGATTTTTGGGTTTGTCCATTTGGTAAGATTCTTTTCAAATTATGTTACGCTCCTCACGCATATATTTTTGTTAGTTTTGTTGAGGTAGCTGAGCTACGAGTCTGTATTTAATTTGTCACCTTATTTGTCACTACCAATTTTTAATAATAATAATAATAATAATAATAATAATAATAATAATAATAGCAGAGAAGACGATAAAGAAAATCATTAAAACTAATTAAATGGGAGACAAAGGCCATGACGTTCACCCGGAAGTAGATCTCGTATGGTAGAACGCGCCGTGGCCACTGCAGTAGTTTCTCACACAGCCTGTTAGCCGGTGACAAGCAGAGCACAGGTCAGTGTTTCCTTTTGACAAGATTGGGACAGTAAGCGACAGCTGAGGGAAACTGCTCATCATGAGAAGTGTGCTGATGGTAGCGGAGAAGCCGTCCTTGGCTCAGGCCATTGCCAAAATCCTTTCTAAAGGTGGGTACAGAGTAAAAGCTGTGTCGATCAGCACGCAGTGGAAGTATGGTGGAGCCGAAATGAAATTAGCTTTTGATTAGCTTTGATCGGCTGACCTTTTGGCGTTTGATTGGTTTTTGTTTTGTTTTTGTTGTTTCTTTCTTTGTTTTTTCAGAATACAAGGATTTTTTAAATCTGGGCACTCAGCATATATAAGCCTGGCTGGCCTGCTTGTCTTAATTAGAGTAATCCAAATGATGATCCCAGTGTTGGACTTGATGGTTTGTTTCCTGTGTTTGCCTGTACTGCTAAATGACATAGTATATACAATAGTTAAAGCAGTACTCTCTTTTTTTTTTTTTTTTTTTTTTTTTTTTTTTTTTTTTTTAGACACTCTTAGACTGGATCTCGAATTAAACAGAAAAGTGTTGTGATAACAAGGCTGTCAAAACACTACACATGGACACAGAATTGACACCGTATAATGTAAAGTGTCTCAGATTGCTTTAATGAGCTGTTAACAGGTGTGTAATAACTGATAACCTTTTCAGTGTCTTCTGGAAAACAAGCACAATGAGTGAAATGGGCTATTTCTCAGTAAAACTGATGTGAAAACTATACTTTGTCTAAACAGTGGATGTTGGTGAAGTTTTCCAGTGGCCCAAGTTGACCATAGCATGCTCTGTTGTGTTCAGCTGTGTCTGGAGATGGCACATATACATGCCACAGTGATGAGCTCAAACTCCAGAGAGTAGCTGGCTGAGGGGAAGCAGCTGGGGTTCTTCTTGAGGACTGGCATCCTCAGGGATACGGGGATGGTCTCTAAACCAAATTCACTGTCGAGTCCCCTGCAGGAGTGGCCGGTGTGGCAGCTGGCCTCATGGATGACCTGAGGCACCCGGTTCAAGTCGATGTTTTCCCTGGTGAGAGATGAAGAGTAGGCCTATACTATGAATCTGGATTTGGGCTTATCTGGATTTTCTGTACTACAAAGGTGGTTCACTTCTTACTGAGGTAATTCACCATGGTAACTCATGCTGTGAATCTAACCTGCTCCAGAGCAGGTTAAATTCCAGATTAGAAATCACCACCTACTGGCCAATCAGTTCTCCAGAAAATAGCATCAGCATCCCTGGAAGAGTAGGAAGGTGTTAAGATTTTTAACCTTGTCTAATGTCTTTGTTTCCCCATTGAGCATCAGTAACTCAGACTCACAGACATACGCATGCAACAGCTTTTTTGCAAATATTTGTTTTTTTCATTTGTTATTCTTGAGTTTAGACATTTAAAATACGTAATTCCACTCTTCTAGGGATTTAAGGAATACCGGACTTCATTATTCATTCAGAAGTTTTCTGATGCTAAATTTTCTTTTGTCATTAATCAGCTTTTTCTAATTTAACTTTAAAGACGTTCAGGTACTTTCCAACTTTGAAACTTCTTCTGTGTGAACTTCAGCTTTCAACAGTTTTGCACTTTTGCTTTCAGGTGAATGATTCAGTGTATTTCAGCTCATTCAAGATTTTTTAACTAAATATTCAGCAATTATTACATTTCAGCTCAAACCATTCAGCTGTCAGCATTCACACTGCATTTTCTTCAGGAAATGCATTCTCTAGTTACACCTTGATCTGCAACAAACAAGAGGGATGCCCACGTCTCCCGTATTAGGCTGTGAGCCAGTGAGTTTTATTATTAAATGGATCGAGTTTAAAGATCCAGAGCTCTAATTTGTAGGGCTGCAGCTATCGGATATTCGAGTAATCTATCGATTATTCCATTGATTAATCACATAAGAATAACTTTTTTTGTTATTAATGAGCATTAATAAATATTCAAATTAGAAAAAAACACAGGTCTTTAAGAATGAACTACTCATTGGTTTCCATTTTAGAATTGCAGTGTTTAAAGGTTTAACTGCATACAACATCTCTAAAAAAAATTTGAAATCTTTTTTTTTTTTTTTTAAAGAAACCATAATCTTAAATGCAAAAATATGTAAATAATCTCAAGTACAGACAAAGGTCAAAGTCAAATAAAATAAAATATACAATATATTAAGGCATAAAAAATCTGCCTTTACTCTGTCTTCTTGGAAGGCTTTCCGATGTTAATTGGAGGAATGTTGTTGTGCTGCTGAAAACAGATGTTATGATGGTGTAGGCATTTTTATTAATATTAATTACTGTCCAACCTAACAACCCTCAGCTCATGGCTCAGAGTGTAATGGCTCATTGGCTTGTGAAAAGTGTGGAGTTTTTAAAAAATATACATTTTAATTATAAAAATTAAGATATTTAATTAATACAATAGTTTGTATTATTTCACTTTCGATCTGAAAAATGTTACGAAAGCCTCAACTTCTGCAGACATACTGGAGGTTTTTCTCTGTGTAAAACAAACAGAGAAACAAAAAGCTACAAAAGTTGCTTTTCTTCACAAAGTTTGTGCTTTGATGAAGGAGCTTTTTCTGCTAATTTGTAAAGTTCCAATATGGAGAGATGCTTTTTCATAGTACTAGACTTAACATTGCTGGATAGACCCATCCCATTCAACATTCTCTCAGCCAAGCAGAATCAGCATAAGAGTTTGCGTTGCAGGTTCCAGCACTTACACGTAGCTCCAGGTCGCAATGCTGCGCTCGTTGATGCGGGTGGGCAGGTTGACCAGCTGGCTGTGGTAGTCCTGCAGGCTGTACGTGCAGAAAGATTCGTCCACACACTGGCTGCTCAGTGACAGGGCCACGCACTGATGAAGGGCCAGCAGACACAGCAGAAAGACACGCAGCTGCTGAACACACAGTCAGCGAGTTTATGTTTTGATGGATTGATGAGTTTCTTATCAGTGAACCTAGACACATCACCAAGGTTTCTATACCTTCTAAAGGTGGCAAATGTAATACTGGTCTCCTATGATGGGATAGTTTTTGACTTTAGACTTCCTGTCCTACTTTGTAAGTTTTGGCTTCTTACATTTATTAAAGATTTTAGCGGAAGCCATGCTCATATTTCTTAAGGAAAAATATTATACAGGTGTCAAATATTCTGTCACCTCTAGGTTAAAAAACACGCAGCGCTACTTTTGCCTTGACATAATTTTGGAAGTTGGTTTGAAGTAGATAAGGTCACCCTGTTCAGTTCATCAGGTGTGACTGGGTCCTTTATCTAATTTGTCCACAGAAGGTAAATGGGTCCCACACTGAGCCTGGTTCTGCTAGGAGTCACTTCCTGTTAAAAGATTTCCTCACCACCACTACACTGTGCCTGTTCATGGTGGGTTGTTGAGGTTCTCTCTCTTACATTGTCTGGCTCTCAAGATTGATCACATACAGCGATGTTACAGGGTTGCTCTTTTCTTTTTTTACTGACTTACTTTACTTGAACAACACTCCCTACATTATCAGAGACCCAGCTTTTAATTACTATTATATTAGGAAATCTGGCATAACCTCTTCCTATTGTACAAATTCCTTATTCTGAGCTACTGGTAGATATTGCCAATCAGGTGAATAACATTCCTGTACTGGTCTTTAAAAAATGGACTCACAGAAATGTTGTAGTGGGTTCAGCATACAAATGTTTTTCTTTTTGTAATAGATTCATACACTTAACTTGTGCAGTCAGGATATGCAGATATTTGAACACCGCTATAGATGTCTAATAAAGTATGTATGTAGAAAATAGGGGTGGGATTTTAAAAATTGATTTTCTAATTCAAATCGATTTTAGTTTGAATAATGCAATATCGATTTTTAAATATAAATGTATTTTGCCAGAAACGCCAGAATCTCAGGTTAAACCTCACAAAACTATTCCAACAACCACCAAACGGCTAAAACAGCAATTGAGAGCAGGTGACAAAGCTGACATCTCACACATTTAGAAGCTGCTGGTTTGAACCAGCAGCAAAAGAAGAGCAAAAGTACGCTTCATGTTTGAAAAACATTTTCACTGCTCTCTCACAGTGTGCTCAGAGTACCAGTTTACCATCAATAATCTCTGTTTTCTGCGTTATTTGCTTGCTTTTTACGCACCAGTATACTGTTGATTGCACGCTGTCACCCGCCTTTTTTTTTTTTTTTTTTTTTTTCCCAAACCGACCTCCGATAAGAGAGCCTAATTTCTGCGGTTCAATACCAAAGAAATTTAAGCTTTTACAAAATATGCCTAGGTTGCAAAACACTTGGCTATTTCTCTTATAAAACCTTTGTAACTTTGCTCTGATTTTCAATTCAGCAGCATTGGGTAATGTTCATATACTGACTTGTGGTTTTCTTCAGTTTTTTAACTACTGCAGAATATTTTTAAGGGTTATCTGCTATAAAAACCAGGCCAGGAAAATCTACTTTATTTTTTTCCGTGTTTTATCCTCAGTCACTTTGATAAAAAGGCATCTGCTGTGATGCTTGCACCTCTAAAGTCTTACAATTGTCAGCTTTGTTTTTATACATATATAAAAATATGGATATGTACTGATAAGTAATAAGAATTATAATATTTCTGACTGTCTGAGTCAAAATCGAATCAAATCAGTTATAGAAATCTGTGACGATACCCGGCTCTAATAGAAAATGAATGTTGTTTAATTTTACTAAACTGCAGATTGAATTAAATAGAGTTGAAAGATGTGAAAACACCCATAAATCTACCAGTGTGTTCCTTAAAGCCCATCTGAGTTTAACGTTGCTGTATGTCAGTCGGCATTACTAAAAACCAAAAAGGCAGCATACTTACCTGGAGCTGTTCCATGGCTTGACTGTTTGGCTGGAGTTAGATGCAGTGGAGCTTCTTTTCCTTTCTTTGGTGGTCACTCTGTTCTTTGGCTTGGAGTCGATCTGTGAACTGTTTCTGGACCTACCTCTATATATGTGCCCTGTTCTTGGCTGGATTTCTGCTTGTGTATGTGTGCATTGTTGATTGGGTTGTTCACCTCAAAGAGGCTGGGGTAGCTGTGTCTGTGTAGGGGGTGGGGAATATATTAGTTACTGTCATAATAGTTTGCGTACTGTCATTATAATTCAGCCTTGAGAGAGTCATTTTATTCATAAGGACATCAGCCTGTACCAGAAATTTCAGGTAAGCAGGGAGAGGACGCTTGCTCACGACCACTTTGGCCTCGTGCTAATGGCTGCTTCTATGACTCATCAGCAATTAGACTACAGTATGAGAGAACAAAAAAGTGAAGTAACTTTTCTGTAAAGTTTTTGACTGTGATTCAGAAGTTCATTTTTAAATCGATTTTTAAATGTAAAATGCTCAGTAGAAAAAAATGCAAAACAAATCATTTATTAATTCAGTTCAGTTTTATTTATACAGCACCCAGTCACAACAACAGTCACCTCAAGGCACTTTATGTGGTAAGGTAGACCTTACACCATAAAGACCCCAAACTAATACATCAAGACAAGTAACTGTATTGCTGAAGATAAATATTGGCATTAAATTGAAATATGGTATGATATGCTGATGAAGGATTTAGGGAACAAATATCTCTCTCTGTCTCTCTCTGTGTCTCTCGCGCTATATATATATATATATATATATATATATATAGATATATATAGAGATATATAGAGATATATATATATATAATATAGATAGATAGATATAGAGAGATATATATATATATATATAATAGAGATATATAGAGAGAGATAGATAGATAGATTCTTCGATACCCAACATCCACAATGACGGCGAAACAACTAGTAGCTCAGTGTTCCAACATTCGAAAGAAGGGACTGCTCTCACAGCTAGAGATTGACGAGGTACAACATAAATGCTACAGCAAGGGGGAGCCAGGACGCCAGGTCAGGGGGGAGATATCATCTCCCCCACCTGAGATTGGGTACCAAGCCCCAAGTGCGATAGGAGAAGGATCGTTGAGTGCGAGAGGAACTGACCTGAAAGATAGGATCATGGCCAAGCTTGAAACCTGGACCCCCCGTAGCCGGTTACCAAGATTACGTGAAGTACCCTCAGAAGGTCTGCTAGATGATGTTAATGCAGCACTACGGACAATACCTACAGCCACGATTACCGACACTAACAAGCTGATCTACAATACGGCAGCAGTGATCAGTGAGATGCTTGGCTACAAGTTGAACAGCCACAAGGGGCAGTACCCTCCATGGAGAAGGAGGCTAGAGGCTAAGATCAAAGTAGCATGGAGGTAGGTTAGCCAACTATCGGAGTTGCAGAAAGGCGCGATGAGGAAGGTGCCTAAGAAGTACAGGAAGCTGTCTATACCTGAGGCCTTGGAAACTGCCAAGCAAAGACTCACAGCCTTGGCCAGCCGCTTGAGGAGGTACACCAGAGAGATAGAAGGCAAGAGAATAAACCAGCTGTTCTCCACGGAACCAGCCAAGGTGTACTCTCAGTGGCAAGGGAAAAACAACATGAGAACAGCACCACCAAGGTTGGAGGCAGAACAATACTGGAAGAGCATATGGGAGTAGGACGCAACCCATAACGGCAATGCTCAGTGGCTAGTGGATCTGAGGGCAGACCACAGGGACCTCCCCGAACAGGGTCCAGTAACCATCACAGTGGCAGATATCCAAGAAAGTGTCTCCAGTATGAAGAGTTGGACAGCACCAGGCCCTGACATGGTTTACGCCTACTGGCTGAAGAATCTGACTGCACTCCACGAGCGCCTGGCAGCACAAATGAACCAGCTGCTAGTTGACGGGAGACACCCGGAATGGCTAACTGAAGGCCGGACAGTCCTGATCCTCAAGGACCCCCAGAAGGGACCGGTCCCCTCCAACTACTGACCAATAACCTGCCTCAGCACCACATGGAAGCTCCTGTCAGGCATCATAGCGGCTAAGATGAACAGGCACATGGGTCAATACATGAGCGGGGCACAGAAAGGGATGGGCAAGAATACCAGAGGCACAAAACACCAGTTACTGGCAGACCAAGCAGTCAGCCGAGACTGCAGGACCAGACTGACCAACCTGTGCACTGCCTGGATTGATTATAAGAAGGCCTATGACTCAATGCCCCACACCTGGATCCTGGAATGCCTAGAACTATATAAGATCAACAGGACTCTGAGAGCCTTCATCAGGAACTCAACAGGGATGTGGTGGACAACACTGGTGGCCAACCTCAAGCCCATAGCACAAGTCACCATCAAGTGCGGGATCTACCAAGGAGATGCTCTGTCCCCACTACTGTTCTGTATAGGCCTTAACCCCCTCAGTGACATAATTGACAAGACTGGCTACGGATACCGACTACAGAATGGAGCAGTTGTCAGCCACCTCCTGTACATGGATGACATCAAGCTGTATGCCAAGAGTGAACGAGACATCAATTCACTGATCCACACCACCAGGATATACAGCAATGACATCGGAATGTTGTTCGGGCTGGAGAAGTGTAGTCGGATGGTAACAAAGGGAGGGAAGGTAGTCAGAACGGAGGAGATCAAACTACCAGAAGGCAACATTGCAGACATAGAGGACATTTACAAGTACCTGGGGATCCCGCAGGCGAATGGGAACCATGAAGAGGCCGCTAGGAAAGCTGCAACCACCAAGTACCTGCAGAGGGTCAGGCAAGTCCTGAGGAGTCAGCTGAACAGTAAGAACAAGATCCGGGCTATCAACACCTACGCCCTGCCCGTGATCAGGTACCCTGTTTGGGTAATAGGCTGGCCAAAGGAGGAGTTCCACTCCAAGCCACTGACATCAAGACAAGAAATCTCCTTACCATGCATGGAGGGTTTCACCCCAAGTCCAGCACCCTGAGGCTGTGCGCTAAGCAGAAGGAAGGGGGCCGGGACTGGTGAGTGTCAGCACCACAGTCCAGGATGAGACAAGGAACATCCACGAATACATCAGTAAGATGGCCCTAACTGACCGCGTGTTCAGTGAATATCTCTATTCACTGAACATCCTCACTGAACATGAGGAGGAAGAGGAGGCAACACCATGGAAGGGCAAGCCCCTGCACGGTATGTACCACTGGCAGATAGTGGAGGTGGCTGATATCCAGAAATCCTACTAGTGGCTGGACAAAGCCGGACTGAAAGACAGCATGGAGGCACTAATCATGGCAGCACAGGAACAAGCTCTGAGCACAAGATCCATAGAGGCTGGGGTCTATCACACCAGGCAAGACCCCAGGTGCGGGCTATGTAAAGATGCCCCTGAGACAATCCAGCACATAATAGCACGGTGCAAGATGCTAGCAGGCAGGGCATACATGGAATGCCATAACCAAGTGGCTGGCATACTATACAGAAACATCTGTGCCGAGTATAACCTGGAAGTCCCGAGGTCACCTAGGGTGGTGGTGAAAAAAGGTATTTTGTGCTTATACCATGTAAAAATTGTAAAATAAAAAATGTGATAACATCAAATGAAATAAACAAAAGTCTAGATAGTGACTTTAAAAACCACTGACTAAGAACAGTTACACGTATCAGACCTTCTCAAAAATATTTGCGTTGCTCTTTATGTGCTGGGAATTTTAAACAACAACAAACGACAAAAAGTGGTAAAATGAAAACAGTGCCAATTTCAGATGGTGCCTGCAAAACCCCTGAACGAAAATGGTCACATCAGAGGTATTAGAGCATCTCAAAACAATTTAAATCATGATTGTTCTTTATGTTTTAGATTTTGGTGTGTGGGGAGACATTGACATGTGGAGTTTAAAACACTCTTCATAATATCTTCTAATATGGTCAGTAAATCAGTCAGGCTCTACATCCCAGATAGAACTACAAGACAGCATCAGTACATGTTGAAAATATACCGGGACGAAGTGAATAACATACATGTGTGAGTATAGAAGAAAGAAAATCAATAGTAAAAGTCAAGAGCCAGATAAAATGAGGAGAAAGCAGAACAGAGAAACAGTTGACAGTGTCGCAGAAGATCCTCATCTCATGACTTCAGCTAGACTGGCAGTGCAGACACATCTCACTCCAAGCTGTCACCTGGTTGGAGAAAGAGCACTGCAGATGTGATGTTGGCTTTTCAAGTGTTGATGAAGAAGTATAGAGTAGATCTGAAGGAACTTCACTTTGTGGATGAAGATGCTGACAGACTAACTATGGAACTGCATGAGGATGGGTGGTAAGGGTGGTGCAAGATATGTATGAGGGCAGATTGGTGATTACATCAGAGAAGTGCTCTGAGCCACTTCTTGTTTGCAGTGATGATGGACAGACTGACAGATGAGCTCAGACAGAAGTGTCTGTGGACTGTGATGTTTGCAAACACGTTGTGATCTGTAGTGAGAGTGGGGAGCAGGTGGACAAGATCTTGGAGAGTTTGGAGGTATGGTCTTGAAATTCCTATACAGTCTGGAGTGAAGACCATACCTCCAAACTCTCCAAGCCCATAGAAGAAAACAGAATGCAGGGTCGTGGAGGACATGCAGAGAGTTGGTGTGACAGAGGAGGATGCTAGAGATAGGATGAGATGGGATCTCCATAAAAGGAGCAGCAAAATGACGGTGTAGGTGTTGACTTGCCAATTAAAATTCATCTGCTGTTTGAGCTGTTAAATTTGTATTAAGGCTTCTGGTTTTTTAACATGAACATTGAAATGTTTTGAATGACCTTATCTGTTTGTAATTATAATAAGATAACCGTGTAGCCTTTTTCATGCCTAATTTGCTCTCCTTTTTCTTTAGGAAACTGTACAAGTCGCAAGGGGCTCAATGGCGCATGCTCAGTGCACGAATACACCGGCATTTTCCAGGGCCAAACTGTACACTTTAAGATGACTTCTGTTTGTGGGCATGTGATGAGTCTCGATTTTATTGGTGGGTATCCTCCATGTTAGGTCTTGCTCAGCCTTGATCTAAATTTTCACTGTTTTTTTTCACTTCCTAATTTTACATGGGAGGAGTAATTAAAACAGATTATTAGGGACAGTGTTATAAAATAATACAGTTCAAAACACCACAACTTATTGGTGTCAGATAATGAAGGGGTTATTTTCTGTGAAGCACCATTGTATAAAAAAACCAAGTGTCAATCATTGTATTGTAGTACACTGCAGTGATCAAGTGATATGAACTGTATGGCTGATATCGGTCCACAGCAATAGTGTAGTGAATGTGAAGGATGTTGCACTTTTTCTTTATTTTCCAGGGAAATATAACAACTGGGACAAAGTAGACCCTGCAGAACTCTTTAGTAAAGCTCCTACTGAAAAGAAGGAGGCCAACCCTAAACTCAATATGGTCAAGTTTCTTCAGGTAGGTTGACCCATTAATTGGCTTTACAATACATTGGTACTAGTTATTATGTGATTTCTTATTTTAATCAGATTAGAGTCTGGACTTTGATTAGTCACTCCAAAACCTATTTGGCTTTTTTTTTTTTTTTTTTTAGCTGTTCAGATGTAGACTTACTGGTGTATTATTATGTTATCGATCTTGATGTAGTGTCTTTCCCTAATGTAAAGTGCCTTGAATGGTTTTGGATCATTGTCCTGTGGAATAACCCAACTGAGCAATACTTTTGAAGTTTTGGAGTTGGAGTTCAGTTGTAGGTTTTTTTCTATGTGTGGATAATAGCTCTCACCGTGGTTCACTTGAGTCCCAGAGCCTGAGAAATGACTTTGTTTCTGGGTGCCACAATAAAAAAAAAAAAACATTATGTGTTGCTTTTTGAGATCTTTTAGCCTACTTGGTTTTATTTAAAAGATCTCTTGATTCAGTAGATCTGGCACTAATCAGGCTATCTGGCTAATCAAATTAAACTCAGCTTTCCAAAATGTAGTTAATCACATTTAATTCACTATCAACAAACGGGCCAGGTATATTTGATAGATTTTGTTCCCTTAATAAATGAAATCATCATTTTAAAACTGCACTTTGTATTTATTTCAGGTTTTCTCTTTCTAATATAATTCTTTTGAAGATTTGAAACGTGTCACAGTTGCACAGCATACTAACAAATTTGGGAGGGTGCAAATATGTTTTCACTGCACTGCATTGTTAACCCTAAGTTTGTGGTATCATGTCAGGTTGAAGCCAGAGGCAGTGACTGTGTGGTTTTGTGGTTGGACTGTGACAAAGAAGGAGAGAACATATGTTTCGAGGTAATGCTGGTCACCACATCTGTTTCTTATTAGTACTCTCTATTAACATAAGGCTTTCAAACTTTTTGATAAAACTTATAGTTGCAGCTGTATCAGATGGCCTACAGCCATCCTTTAGTGACCTGGTACATGCTCAAGCTGCTGTCATTTAATTTTTGTGTGCTCTTTCTAGTTTTGTCCTGTTCGTGTTCTTGATCTTTTTGTGCTGTTTGTTTCTGTGTTCTGCCTCACCTGTAATTCTCTTCAAGGTGCTGGATGCCATTCAGCCAGTGATGAATAAGGGAAGTGCCAGGAGTGTTTACCGTGCCAAATTCAGCTCCATTACTGACACTGACATCTGGAATGCTATGAACCGCCTTGGAGAGCCCAATCACAATGAAGCTCTGTCAGTAGATGCACGGCAAGAGCTGGATCTGCGTATTGGCTGTGCCTTCACCCGGTACACTGCTCTCTTCACCCACACACAGCTGTCTACTGATGTAGAAGGTTTCAAAATTACAATTCAAATAAATACCCTGGTGATACTGGAGCCTCATTGTCTCATCTCTCTATATACTGTACTGTATGTAGCAGAGATGACAATAAAGTTTACTTTGACTTTGACTTTGATTTCTCACGTAAGCTCAGAATTGTGTGATTAATCAAGCAGAAGAGGAAGGTTAGTTAAATACCACACTTTCAAACTGCACTAATTTAAAAAAAAAAAAGGGTCCCAAACTCAAAATACCACAGAGCACTGTTTTTGTGTGATTTCACCTCCATCCAAAGCTTAGTTCATCTGGTCAGAAGTTTATGAAATTCCAGAATCTTTGAAAACATGGTTGATTACAGCTGATCAAAGATATTTATACTGTTCATTTAAGGTTTTTTTCTTGACTAAACTAATTTTCAGGTTCCAAACAAAGTATTTTCAAGGGAAATATGGCAATCTAGACTCTTCGTTAATCTCCTTTGGTCCGTGCCAGACCCCAACACTTGGCTTCTGTGTGGAACGCCATGACAAGATCCAGTCCTTTAAACCAGAGACTTACTGGGTCATCCAGGCAAAGGTAAACCATGACCTCAGTTTCTTGCCACACTGTCAAAGATTCCTTTGTGGTGTGCGGTATTGACAGAAATTATGTGCTTTGTTCAGGTTTTTAAAGGAAAGGAGAGTCCACTGACACTGGACTGGAACAGAGTTAGGGTCTTTGACAGAGAGGTGGGTCAAATGTTTGTCAACCTGGCGAAAACATCCAGGGATGCGCAGGTGAGTGCAAAAACCAGACTTTGTGGTTTGTAGATAATATTTTTTTATTGTACATGTGCTGTCTGACATTATGAAGGTCATGATTATTATTCCGTTTCCTGTTTCACCAAATATTAAATTAACTACAAAGACAAACGTCTGCTTTATAAAACATTTTCCAGTCAATCTGAATTATAATAAATTTAGGTCAGCTTGCTTAAGCAGGTGTCTGCTCTCTCTCACAGGTGGAGTTGGTGAGTAAGAAGGAGAAGACCAAGCAGAGGCCTCAAGCCTTAAACACAGTGGAGATGTTGAGAGTGGCTAGTTCTGCCTTAGGTATTTACATATGTATATTTACATTTACAGCTATTTATATTTACTTTTTCATGAGCTGTCATTTCTCCTGAGCATAGAAATACACTGAGGGGATGGGTTTGTGGTTTTTCATGAGTCATGGATAGGAAAAACAATAGTTTTTTTTCTTGTTTTGGTTTGTTTAATCTTTATGAAGTTTGAACTAAGAATGTTAAGCTTGATTAGATGAAACTGACTCAAATATAATTGAACACGTTTGGTTCCCTGGTGATTCTAAATTGATGCATGTGTTGATGCAGGATGTGTTTTATGGATATGTGGTGTAGTGTAAAGTATTTTGAGTGATCGGAATAGGATATCCTTGGTGTATCTACTAGGAGGCTGAGGGGTATCCACTACTTTTAGCTACTGTGTTACGCACCGTGAGTTAAAGTGTAACCAAATGTGCTTTATAAATAAAACTGTTATTGCCAATCACCGCTTTACACAGCGTCCCAACTTCTTCGGAATTCGGGTTGTGAATATGGCTGCTATAACACTGACAGTTGTTCTGATCTTTGATTATTATGTTTGCAAAAATAAAATGATACTGTCTTTATATTTGATCCTTGTACTTTTAATATTGTTTCAATGAAAGGTAAGGGTCATGTACTGGAAAACCCACCTTACACTTTATCCTTTGCGATCGAGAGGAACAGTCACTTACTGGAGAGTATCTTCTGTTCTATTCTTACCTTATATCTAAACTTATCATAAAAAGTCTTTTGAATGGAATTTGTATTCACAGGAATGGACTCAGGTTTTCTATTGTTTTAATGTTTAATGAGTTTGACCATCACACCCATTACTTATGTGACATAAGATATCTCAACGCATTTCTCTGTTAGATGATGCATTTCTTTGTACTTATTATATGTGGCATGAAAGACTGCTGGGTGTGCCCTTGTGGCAGCACAGGTGAATGAGTCTGTTAGAGAAGATGCTCCACTGCCTGTCCAGTAAATGGTGCAGATGGTGATCTGGGTTATACATAGATGGATAAGAGTTTGTTTAGTGACAGCCTCTATGCCATAGTTTCAAGTGTGTCCAGTTTGCAGCCAATCACATCCAGCCTTCCTCATCGGTGTACTCTGTCTGCTGGAAGAAAAAATGTGAAAGAATTAAAGAGAAAAAGGATGTGATATTATGTTTCAGGCATGGGTCCCCAGCATACTATGCAGATTGCTGAGCGCCTATATACACAGGGCTACATCAGCTACCCACGTACCGAGACGACCCACTACCCAGCAAACTTCGACCTGAAGGGAACACTGAAGCAGCAGACCAACAACCCCTTCTGGGTAGAAGAGGTGAGTACATTCATTCAAGGCTGCTTATATGTGTATACATAAAGTGATTCATTCAATTCAGTTCAATTCAATTCTATTCACACAACCCCAAATCGCAACAACAGTCACATCAAGGCAATCCTACAGTAGTACAAAGAAAGAGCCACTTAGAAATTAATGTGATTGAAAATGATAAAAGGTTTTTTAATTTTTCATCAGGTAAAAGCTCTGCTTTCAACTGGAATAAACCAACCCAGGAAGGGCACTGATGCTGGAGATCATCCACCTATTACTCCCATGTGTGCTGCCACGGAAGCAGAACTAGGTGAGCAATACAGGCAAATAACTGAACAATATCACCTCTTTTTATGATACACCTCTATTTATATAGGGCATGCCTTCAAGGAGCAATGAGCAATATTGTAGACATATTTTCTGTTAGTCAATCTAGGAAATGTTAGGTTAATAAAGAGTTTGAATATTCAAAGCCCTATATATAACATGTTAGGATGTCTGATGGTTATTATAGCTAAAATATTATTATAGTTAAAATAAAAAATATCCTTTGTTGTGGAATTTGTGAATTTGGTTTAAAAAAGCAATTTGTCACAAATTAATGATGGTTTGGGCATTTTTATTGAGGCGAGTCAACAGATTTCAAAAGCAACCTGTGCACAAAGCTTGTCATCATTTAGAAGCATTAGGTGCTCTAAAATCTCACAAATGATAGTAGTTGAAAACTTCACACAGTTGGCTGTAGTTCAGTTGATAGAGCAGATCACTTGCTAATCTTAAGTTTGGTGGTTTGACCCAGTCTGCATGCCCCAAGTTGCTCTCTGATGCATCTGACAGAGTATGAATGTGTGCATGTTTTGATAGAAAGCACTTAAAGAGTAGAAGAAAGTGCTTGTTTGAGTGGGTGAAATGTTGTATAAAAATGGCTTTGAATGCTCTGGGGGAGTGCTATATGTAAGAATCAGTCCATTTAACTTGAACTCTTAAATTCTCTCTAGCACAGGGGTGGGCAATTAATTTTCCCACAGGGCCACTGCATGACTAACTGGTAGATGGTAGCACCAATAAGCTGAACTCAGTTCTTTTTACAAACTGTTACTATTAAGATTAGATGTTACAAATATTCAACAAAAATGAGCAACAGGCATAGTAAAATCAATAACTGTGTGAAAAAATGTCCTGAAAGTGGGTCAGCTATCCTTTAAAAAATTAATTAATTAAACAGGAATTTTTATTTTCAATATATACATACACACTATTCCCTACCTGCTAGCATATTAGACCCTGCTGTTATGTGATTGTCTCAGAGGCATCTTTGCACAGCCTGCACCTGGCATCTTGCTTGCTGTGGTAGACCCCAGCCTCTATCGACTTCATGCTTCACTTTTAAGTTGTGCTGTATTGTGTACTGTGCTGCCACCATTAGTGCCTCTGTGTTTCAGTTTAGCTTTCTCCAGGTGTTAGTAGGATTTTTCAATATCAGCCACTTCTTCTGTCTGCCAGTGGTACATACCATGCAGGGGCCTGTCCGTTGATAATGGTTTCACTTCTTGCTCCTCTTCGTTCATTAGTCACCTCCTCTCCATGAATGCCTCCATCGATGCCAGGTGTGAATGACACATTGTCTTATTGACAATGGTCACAGCTGATCATGTGCTTGGTGAATACCACAGACAGCAGAAACCCAAGGATGAAGGGGAGCAATAAGAGAAACCATTATTGAAGGACAGGCCCCAGCATGGCAGACAGAAGAAGCCAGTCTTGTTAATGATCTGGCTGAGGGGGTTCAAGGTTATGCAGAACAACAGTGGGGACAAGGCACCTCCTTGGTACATCCCGGACTTGGTGGTGACTTGTGCTATTGATTTGAAGTTGTCCCTGTTGAATCGCTGATGAATCTTAGGGTCCTGTTGATCTTGTATATTTCTAGGCATTCCAAGATCCATGTGGAAGGCACTGAGTCATAGGCTTTCCTTGTAGTCAATCCAGGTAGTGCACAGGTTGGTCAGTCTGGTCTTACAGTCTCAGGCAACTGCTCTTTCTACCAGGAGCTGGTGTTTTGCCCCTCTGGTGTTTCCTTTCTGTGTCCTACTCACGTACTGAGCCATGTGCCTTTTCATCTTAGCCACCATGATGCTTGACAGGAGCTTCCATGTGGTACTGAAGCAGGTATATTAAAGGACTCGTCCCATCCCAGTAACAAACTGTTTCAACTTCTGCAATGAGGCAGAAGGTTCCGCACCATGGGGGCAAAAATCACGAGACTCTAGTAGCTTCTGTCCTCTGGTCCTAAATCAGAATGTGCCCCCACTCCCCTCACAGTATCCATAAGTGACTGAAACAGGACCTTATATTGTATTCTTGTCACAGAACTTTCATGGTCATATTTCATATTGTATCTGATTCATTTTTATGTTACATGCTGCTACACTGATCATGCTGCTTCACTACTGTGTATACTACTCTGGTCACTTGTTTTAATTGCACTGCTCTGTCAATACATTACTGTGCTAATATGGCACAAGACACACTGTTCTAAAAATTATTTGAAATTGAATAACCCAACATCTAACAGTGTGAAGTTATTACAGTGACTTACCTGTAGAATATTAGAATAGTACATCAATAACTATGTATACCCAAATGTGTTCTTTTCTTCCCACAGGAAGTGATGGCTGGCGGCTATATGAGTACATTACCCGGCATTTTATTGCCACTGTAAGTCAAGACTGCAAGTACCTACAAACCACTATAGAGTTCAGCATTGGCACAGAGGCTTTCTCATGTAGTGGAAGAACCCTTATATCACCAGGTAAACATAGATGATTGTTTTGCAGAATTTTGCAGTACTTACCTGCAGTAAACCATTGCATTGTATTAACATCATTGTTTGCTTAGTATATGGAGTAATTGCTTGTGACTATGTAGCTGTCAAAGGTGCCTTATGACATCATAAACTTTGCTTATAGCCAGACTCTGTGATTGCATGCCCTTTTGGTGTAGACATGATACAGACCACATGGTGGCACTATTCAGATGGAGTTTTTAGGATTCTATATTTTGTGGTTCTTCATAACTATTTTAGAATACAGCTGCAAATAATGTCAGCAGTGAGTCCTTAATCAGCTTTTTGAGTCCGTGAACGATGGCCTGACATTGTGCTTTAGAGCTGCTTGATTAAGAATTTACTGCTTCATTAAACATAGTCTCACCCATACTTCTTACCCAGATGCAGGAAAACAGGCCCAAACCGCAACAGTATTTCCCTTTCTTCCAACAAAATTTTTATCATTTAAACGTGCAGTCATGTGGAAGAAAAATTTACATGAGTCTATGCATCTCAGGCTTGAGTGTTCTTTTTGCAGAGCAGTACTTTGTTCCCCCATAGTCTAGTCGCTTTGCTGATATGATGAGTGACAAGAATCCTGCAGAAATGTTTTTTGTTAATGTTGTGTACACTTCCTTTAAACATGTCTTGGGAAGATCAAACCTTAATAGATCTTTACATTAAGAAAGGATCTATTTGTCTACTCCTCTGACTTGTGTAACAATCAGATTATGGCTTAGATCTTCAGTGCAGAGTAGGGCTGGGCAATATGGCCTAAAATCCATATCGCGGTATAATTTGAAGCATGTGCGGTAACGATATATATCGCGATATATTCTTTTCTTCTGTATAACGTATTTTCCACACTTTAAGGAACCAGAGATGGGCAGTAACACGTAACACGTTACTGTAATCTGATTACTTTTTTCAAGTAACGAGTAAAGTAAGGGATTACTATTGCAAAAACGATAATTAGATTACCGTTACTTTCCCGTAGGAACACTGCGTTACTTAAACCGTGATTTTTTTTATTTTTTATTTTTTTTTTGCGAGAATGTCTCATGACAATGACGTAAGCGAGTGCGACGTTCGTGACAACAGCTGTGTGCAGATCAACAATGGATAATATATCGAGTGCGGGAGAGAGTATGAGCATGCAGCATTTAAAGCGTGGAAGTACTGACCTTATTTTGAGTTTGAGTCCATAAAAAGTGACAAAAACATTTGTGTCCATTGTGCGTGGGAAGAAAATCAAATCAAATCAAATCAAATCACTTTTATTGTCACATCACATGTGCAGGTACATTGGTACAGCACATGTGAGTGAAATTCTTGTGTGCGAGCTTCACAAGCAACAGAGTTGTGCAAAATACAATAATGTAAACAAGCAAAATACAAGAATGGCTACATCTGAAACTAATAAATATATGTACAATATATAATAGTATGTGCATTTCTGGATGTGTATACTAAATATTTTTCTACGTGTGTGTGTGTGTGTGTGTGTGTGTGTGTACACATATTTTACAAATTAAATAGAGTAAGCAATAAATAAAATATATAAAAATATACAGAGTTGAGACATGTGCAAAACAGTGGCATTACTGTACAGTATGGAGTGCATAATGTTAAAGTTCCAGTAGTGAAGCTGAGGTGTCTATGACGTGTTCAGCAGTCTGATGGCCTGGTGGAAGAAGCTGTCTCTCAGTCTGCTGGTACGGGACCGGATGCTGCAGAACCTCCTTCCTGATGGAAGTAGCCTGAACAGTTTATGGCTGGGGTGACTGGAGTCCTTGATGATCCTCCCCGCTTTCCTCAGGCACAGCTTCCTATAGATGTCTTGGAGGGAGGGAAGCTCACCTCCAATTATCCGTTCAGAGCACCGCACTACTCGCTGGAGAGCTTTGCAGTTGTAGGCAGTGCTGTTGCCATACCAGGTGGTGATGCATCCAGTGAGGATGCTCTCAATGGCACAGTGATAGAAGGTCCTGAGGATGCGGGGGCTCATGCCGAATCTTTTCAGTCTCCTGAGAAAGAAGAGGCGCTGCTGCGCCTTCTTCACTGTTTTGTTTGTGTGTACTGACCACGTAAGATCCTCAGCCAGATGTACACCAAGGAACCGGAAGCTGCTCACTCTCTCCACAGCAGCGCCGTTGATGGTGATGGGGGTGTGTACTTCTCTGCACCTCCGGAAGTCCACTATCAACTCCTTTGTCTTTGCGACGTTGAGGGTGAGATGGTTGTCTTGACACCAGTGGGTCAGGGCGCTGACCTCCTCCCTGTAAGCCGTCTCATCACCGTTGGTGATAAGACCCACCACTGTAGTGTCGTCCGCAAACTTCACAATGATGTTGGAGTTGTTAGTGGCTGTGCAGTCGTAGGTGTAGAGTGAGTATAGGAGAGGGCTCAGTACACACCCCTGTGGAGCACCAGTGTTCAGTGTGATGGGGGATGAGGTGATGCTGCCCAGTCTGACCACTTGGCGTCTGTCAGACAGGAAGCTAAGGATCCAGCTGCAGAGGGAGCTGCTCAGTCCTAGATCCTGCAGTTTCCTGTCCAGCTTCGAGGGAACGATGGTATTGAATGCTGAGCTGTAATCTACAAACAGCATTCTCACATACGTGTCTCTCTTCTCCAGGTGTGACAGGGCAGTATGTAGTGTCAGGGCTATGGCATCATCAGTGGACCTGTTGTGGCGGTATGCGAACTGTAGAGGGTCCAGTGAGTCGGGTAGTGCAGAGCAGATGAAGTCCCTGACCAGCTTCTCGAAGCATTTGCTTACGATGGGGGTCAGGGCTACAGGTCGCCAGTCGTTCAGTGAGGAGATGGTGGAGGATTTGGGTACAGGGACGACGGTGGCCATTTTGAAGCAGGCTGGGACTACAGACAGAGAGAGGGAAAGGTTGAAGATGTGCGTGAAGAAGCACCGAGTGTGGAAAGGTTGAAGATGTGCGTGAACAAGCACCGAGTGTGCAACGACGTAATGGGAAATTCACAGAGAAACTCGCGGATTCTTCAACTGACCACTGCGGCACACCTGGACCAGGGTAAACCTCCGCCAACCCCACTCCTGCTTTACAGGTGTAAATAGAGCAACAGGACCGCTAGTCTTTGATTTTATTTATTTTCTGCTGTGTTTTACTTGCATCTATTTGAAAGTGTAAACACAAAAAAATGTTATTTTATGTGCTGGAATGTGCAGAAAATAGGTTTAAATGTTAAACTAATTTCTTCAAGTCAGAGAATGGTGCATATAATTAAATTTTTCGCTTGATGCATAAAGTTAAAAGATTAAAACTGATAAAAACAAGTTTAAAAAAAAGAGACTTTTCCATTTGATTACATTTTGTATGATGGATTATGCAGAAAAAGTAGAATTGGGCTGAAAGATCTATCGCTTTATCACCTATTCAGGTTGTAAATCGGGTTTTTAAAAAGTAACTAAGTAATTAATTACTTTTGAAAATAAGTAATCAGTAAAGTAACGGGATTACTTTTTGGGGAAGTAATCAGTAATTAGTTACTGATTACTTTTTTCAAGTAACTTGACCAACACTGTAAGGCACACTTAAAATCCTTTAATTTTCTCAAAAATTGAGAGTGTGCCTTATGTATGAATTCTGGTTGTGCTTACTGACCTCGAATCGATTTTGGCGTGCAGAAATCTGTTAAAAAATGTTTTAGTACAACTTTGGTAAGCCGCATTGCTTGATGGATTGTCAGAGCATTACGGCTGCCGTAGTGAGGAGCTTCGCGGAGTAATCTGGGTCCAAAACTCCGTCTCTTCAGGTCCCTAAGTCAAACGAACACTGAGAGTTAAACACGGTCTAAATTCTTTAATCTTTAATAAAATCATCAGCGTTGCTGCTTTACCAGGTGTAACAATTAAGTTTAACATCCATGCATCCATGAAAACAGAATTTATTAAATTTAACGGAGTTAGAAGTTAACAGGAAGTTAGCTCACTAGTTTACAGCTAAACATAACATACCATGTTCTGACTGAGAGACTTTTGAAACGAATTAAAACGTACAGCTCTGCTACCACTTCCGACATAAATGAAGACAGAAAACTAAACAGCAAGGGCGTTTGCAGGGTTACTGAAGTTGGACTGCCTGGTATATAATGTTGTGCTACGTGATTGCTAGTGACACAGCTATATTAGCATAACATTAGCACAGTGAAGCTGGAGGATGAACGATAACTTTTTTTCCCACGTTAACATTTATTAACTTTTTTCCCACTCAATAAATGTTAACGTGACGGATTCTGGTGGTCAGGGACAAATGCAATTGCATAGCAGGATGCTATACACGGGGCAAACTTCAGTCAGGAGAACAACTGAGATTATTTATCCACAATACAAGGTTAGTTATTAATATACTGCAACAATATGGGAATAGAACAGCTGCGAGAGAATTCAACATTAATGAATCAATGTTACGGAAGTGGAGGAAGCACAGTTTTTGGCTTTCCCCATATTTCAAAAAGTGCTTCATCTCTTTGCTATGACTGTCGCCCGGCATAATTTGTAGATGATAATGGTTGTAGCAGCTGCGATGCTTCCGACCAAAACAGGCGCAGCTTGATGACATCATCATCATGCGCTATCGCGGTACCGATATCGTTGGCCAAATTTATATCGTTTCTATCGTATATCGTTTATATCGCCCACCCGTAGTGAAGAGATTTGTGAACATTAAAGAATTACCACGCCTGCAGCAAGCTAATCCTTGCTAAATGTGCATTTTGTTTTCAGGTTACACGACTGTAATGCCATGGCAGGGCATCCCTCTGGAAGAGTCCATACCAGTATGTGAGCGTGGAGACACTTTCTCAGTAGATGAGATCAAGCTGATAGAAAAGCAAACCAGCCCACCAGACTACCTGACTGAGGCTGAACTCATCACCCTCATGGAGAAACATGGCATTGGTATACTTAAATACTTTTTAAATAATTTAAGCAACAAGCTGCCTGTGCACATTGTTTAATTTAAACTCAGCTGTTCGCTTAGATGGAAAGCTGGTCTGTGTCCAGGAAATGGACCTGCTGTGGGTTATCACTTCATGTCTGGTCATATTTTAATTGTGTGGTATTTGGGAAGCAAGGCAGAAACGGATTGCAGATGCCAGTCACCCAGTCTGTCATCTCTATTGCATGGATGATTCATTAATCTTTCTGCTCATTACACATGTTTATTATATCTTTGAGGACAACCTTTGAGGACTTCATGCATGACAGCAGTTCTTTGGCTGTAAATTCTGAAAACAGTTTTATAGATGTTGGTCTTTGTCCTCCCCCCAGGTACTGATGCTAGTATCCCAGTCCACATCAATAACATCTGCCAGAGGAACTATGTGACAGTTGAGAGTGGACGCAAGCTGAAACCAACCAACTTAGGCATAGTCCTGGTACATGGCTACTACAAGATAGGTCATTTGCTTAAGTTACCTTTGTATTCTCTTACTCTTGTAATGAATTTGTGCTTGGTCAGTAGTGGAGGGTTTCTGGAACATAACTGATTTATCTTTGGATGCTATGGCAACTAATGCAGGTACTTGAATATAACCAAATACCTGCAGGATATAGGACCAGACAGAGTGGTTTATAGAGCTAATAAAATACAAGATTATTATTAATGCAAATTTAATTGTGTGTTTTTCAGATGCAGAACTGGTGCTTCCCACTATACGCAGTGCTGTAGAAAAGCAGCTTAACCTTATTGCGCAGGGTAAGGCCAACTACCATCAGGTCCTACAGCACGCCCTGGATATCTTCAAGAGGAAGTTTCACTACTTTGTTGACTCCATTACCAGTAAGTCCAGTGAAACCACAGGAACGCAGTGTCACAAGTTCCTTAAAGGGATTATTGATTATTATTATTGGGATTATTATTGGTAGCTGTGGCTCAGAACAGGTTGTTTGCTAATCTGAGGAAATGGTGAAGTGGCTAGTGACCTCACATTGAATCTTTGAGTAAGAAAACCGTGCCATTAAAACTGTTTTAAGTCAGATGGAAAAGATCTCAGAGCTTTAAACAGGCTGATTTCTGCTAAATGGGTCGAACATGGCAGGGACTGGGTAACAGTGCTGTAATTACAGTTTTACATCAACAAGAAACATGTGACCTGTGAATGCAGAGGAGACATATTATTAAAGCACACTACAGGTTCCAGTTTCTTGTATGCAGCTGAAGCTCAGACTTTGTGTGTTATTTTTTCCAGACATGGATGAGTTGATGGAGGTCTCCTTTTCTCCCATTGCTGCTACTGGGAAGCCGCTGTCCCGCTGTGGCAAATGCCACCGCTTCATGAAGTACATCCAGGTGAGCAGTCAAAGCCACTAAACCCCGTCTGAAGCGTTTGAAGACAGATTGAATTATCAAGACTGTTGGAGCATGATTGTAAAAGAAAATCCTAACACTATAGTGCTCAAGATCTGTAGATGTAAAATGCAAAAATTTCTCTGCAGTTCAAATTCTTTCAACATGATTCACAGCCTAAAATATTATTGTCTGCGTTTAAGGACAAGGACTTTGGAAATTCTGCCTTTTTTGATATATTGTGGCATTTTTGAATCATCTAAGAAATTAACCATTGCAATTCTAATTCACAGCCACATGGCTGGGATTTAGACACGTGAGTTTGCACTCTGTGCTTTTGTCATTTAAAGTAATAAATGACCATTTATTTATCCTGTGTGGACCACTCACTGTGGCCTTGAGAATTAAGCTCATGTGCTTCCTTTATTACCATCTCTATCCGATGATGGAAGGACTTTTAAGTTCATGAATGAATCATGAAGCTGCAGTTCTGCTAATTATCACTGTATGAGATATATGAGCAATGTACCAACACAGTGGTCTTCATTAGCTTTTTTTCTCCAGGAACGAGCAAGTGAACAAAATTTTGTTTTTGTATTTTTGTCTTCTTTGGAGTTTAGAAAATGCCTTTAGTGTGTCTTTTACTTTTACTGTTGGGGGAAAAAAACACATCAGGACACATTGGTATAATTCTATTTTTCATAGGGCAGTAAACATGGTGCACAACAGTTAAGCAGCTTTTATACTGAAACGTATGATCAATGTTATCATTGTGCACTGCACAGAGGCTGCTGCTTTGTGTTGATGGTGTTATTTCTTACACACTAGAGTCATTCAATACTTGATCTGTATGTTCCACACAAGACTGAAGAGGACTCATATATATATATTAGGGGTGCAACGATATTCGTATCGATATTGAACCGTTCGATACAGTGCTTTCGGTTCGGTACACATATGTATCGAACAATACAACATTTGTAATTTATTTTATCAACTTTCCTTCTGACGATGCTGTCTGTGTTGAGCGCTCAGTGAATCTGCGTTCGACTACTCCGCCTAGGCTGCACTGTCGAGCGCAGATCCACTGAGCGCTCAACACAGACAGCATAGTCAGAAGGAAGAGCGCAGGGCAAGCCAGCAAGACAGAAGTTAAGCTCTCCTTGCAACATGGACCTCCCCCACTCTCATTCAGATCTGGCGTTTGGAATTATTTTGGTTTTCATGTGACGTATGACCCTGAAGGTAAGCCAGTCATGGACTAAAGTAAAACAGTATGTTGGATGTGCCATGCAATGCTCAATTACATGGGTGGGAACTAGTGTGTTAGCGCAGTTAGCTCGTTAACGTGTTGGCCGTCTAGCCCCATGCACGGGGCGATCGGCGGTAGCTCGTTAACGGAGATTTGCCGTGTTGTGGCGTTAAGGTCATTTCAACAAGATTAACCTGACAGCACTAGTGGGAACACAACGAATATGACTGCACATTTACGCCGACATCATCCTAGTGCAAAGACAAAAACAACAAGCATGCTACTAACTTTAGCCGAGTCATTTAGACAGCTGTTAGCACATGATTCTCCTTATGCTGCTGAGAATATAGCCCAGAAGAAGCGGATAGTATAGCTTTTATTTTGGAAAGAGACATTTCTCTGTAATAAACTCTCTTTTCCAAAGATGAGTGATTCCTCAATCAGATACAGGGCTTGCAATATCGCTAGCCCGACGTCCTGGAGCTAGCGATTTTTTCAGTCGGGCTACCAAAATCTATCTCTTCCCTGCCCGTCGGGCTATTGTAGGAAGGAAAAATATATGTCAATGCTTTTGCATTCTTTCAGAAATGTAGCTGGGTAATTATGTCATTGGCATCGGTGAGCCACTGTCAATATGTGACATATTGAAATCGCGTTTGAATTTGCGCTTGTTTTTTGCTTTCACTTTGCAATCGTGCGAACTGTGTATAGAGAGCGACAGCACTGATCTGTGAGTGATGATAATTTGTGCACCAATTCCTCTGACATCGTCAGAGGAATTAGTGGAATTTGAAGCTAACTAACGATTAGTTAGCTTACTATGCAAACATGACAAGTGAAATCTCCCGCAGCAAGCTTGAACATGTGAGAGGTTGATCGCACAGAGAATCGCTGAGCTTATGTGAGTGCGTGTGTAAAACCAGCAGCATATATATTTTAGTTCTGCTGAGCCAAATAAGACAGGTCAGGGTGAAGAAGTGACAGCCAAAGAAAAGCTTACCACAAAACGGAGAAGTTATGACAAATCAGACTATAAGGCAAAAAGAAAGTGCAGCTTTATGGTTTCATGGACAAAATAATTTCTGTGGCTGCAATATGACGAGCTAAATAACCAGGGCTGCACATAAGTGGTCCGCAGGTGCGCATTCGCTGTCAAAATAAAAAACACGCACAAGGGTTAGGGTTAAATTTAAAAACTGTACCTTTGAGTTAAAATATATATTTATAATTTTAATAAATGACAAATTAAAAAGGCATGAACATTTTTTTGTATCGAAAAAATATCGAACCGTGACACCAAAGTATCGAACCGAACCGAACCGTGAATTTTGTGTATCGTTGCACCCCTAATATATATATATATATTAGCTTGAAGCGGCGAAGACATAGATGTGTGTTTTCAGACTTGATGATGATATTGATCTGAAGTGGCCTTTAGCCACTTTATGGTAAAATGTGTAACTGCCCATGAGTGGCAGTGAGTGATTCTTAAATGAAATGAACCAAACATGTGCATGCAGGCCAAGCCCAGCAGACTCCACTGCTCTCACTGTGACGAGACCTATAGTCTTCCCCAGAATGGAGCCATCAAGCTTTACAAGGAGCTCCGGTGTCCACTGGATGACTTTGAGCTTGTGCTTTGGACTTCAGGGGCGCGGGGAAAGAGCTACCCCCTGTGCCCCTACTGCTTCAGCAACCCGCCATTCAGGGACATGAAGAAAGGTAAGGCAGAATGGGAATGTTATGTTAACCACTGCCCACCAACCATAGTTAACTAGCATGAGCCTTGAAACCCTCTAAGAATCAAACTAATCCGTAATATAATTTTCTGGTACTGGACTGATTCTTTTATATAACGCTTTTCTACTCTCCTGGAGCACTCACAGAGCTTTATACAACATGCCACATACACCTATTCACACAAGCACTTCTATACTTCTATACATTAAGTGCTTCCTAGGTAACATTCATGCAGCATCGGAGAGCAACTTGGGGTTAGTATCTTGTCCAAGGATATTTGGCATGCAGACTGGGGGAGCCAGGGATCAAACCACCATCCTTCTGATCAGTGGAAGACCTGCTCTACCTCCTGAGCTACATTCAACCTGAAAATCATTTAATCAAGATGGACAATGCTCAACTTTAAACAATTCAAAAATACAGAGTTGCTTCTTTCTTTTAACACTAAAAGGTTAGCATGGTCAATCAGGTATGGTCAAAAAAGCCGAGAAAGACGGGGCATCAGGGAGCCACAGTGAAGGTTAGGGAAGGGAACTAAGAACCAGATGTTGTAGAGAACTGGTTCCCATTATTTCAGTCTGCTTGCCCATTGATTCTGCTTATCAATTACACTTCCACTGGCGCTGAAATCAACTGAGCTCTGAAAGTTTTTTAATAGTATTTTTTAAACCTTTGTTCACGGTATTTACACATTCACCTAAAAATGCAAGAGCTTATCGGTTCGATCCTGGGGGTGTTAGGAAGGGCATCCATGTTAAAAATGTGGCAAATAAAACATGCAGAGCCACCTGCTGTGGCAGCCCCTTGTGAGCAGCGGAAAGTAGTTTGTAAGAGTGTTTCATTTCGCAGAAATACCTTTTTGAAAATGGAGGTCCAGAGTAGGGCTGGGCCATATCATACTGTTCACGGTAATACCTGTATAATGTTGGGCAACGATAAGGAAATGAAATATCGCGATAGAATATGGGTAAAACGCGCATGTGCAGTGCCTTTGTTTTCATACGCACATGGCGGGAAAAGCATGGCGGCGACAGAGAATGAGAAGGGCGAAAGCGGATCGTTGAATGAAACGGATGAACCAGAATTGGTTTGTAAAAATGTTGCAACTCCAGTGGTGTGGAATTGGTTAAGCTTTTGTCAGATACATGACAAAGCACTATTTTTGGTAGAGCATGCTAGCGGGCCGTTGTTATTCCCGTGTTTTTTGTTTTTTTCTTTTAGAAAATACGGCACACTTAAAATCAATCCTTTGATTTTTCTGAAAATCAACAGTGCCCCTTATAATCCTGTGTGCCTTATGTATGAATTCTGGTTGTGTTTACTGACCTCGAAACGATTGTATGTGGTACACGGTGCTCGAAAATCTGTCAAATGTTTTAGCACGACTTTGCTAAGCTACGAAGCCGCACTGCTTGATGGATTGTAGGAGCATTACGGCTACTGTGGTCAGGAGCCTCACTGAGTGATACGTACTGTGCTTCAACATAATACTACCGTATTGTGTGTGTATAACCTCTTTTTAAGTTTTGTGGATATTATACATGGTTATGCTGAGGATTTGTCGGCCAATTTCCACTGAAAATGCCTTTAACTTTAATGCACATAAAAAAACAGCTGCTTGTTTAAGTGAAAATACATTGATGGTTTGTTTGGGTTTCTTTGCACTAATAAAGTTGTGGAGTTGTAAAGTATTTTGTCTAGTGTCAATTATATCGTTATCGCAAATTTTCAAATGTATATTGTGATAAATATTTTTGGTCATATCGCCCTGCTCTATTCCAGAGTACTTAAACTAGGTGATCTGTACTATAGTAGTAGGATTACTGCCTAGTTCTATTTAAGCATACTGTGCCCTGGTCCTCTTCTTGAGGTGGGTCTGGGGGTGGTTCAGCTGAACTCAAGCACATTACACTTATATTATCTATCCATGAAGCCAGATAACACTCACCAATTAGACTGTAGGATTGTCTTAAAGACATAAAGACCTGTATGATCTCTAATTTTCTTCTTCTAAAGTCACATAAAACTGAGGTTATTGTACTTGGCCCTAAAATCTCAGACATATGATATTTCTAAGATTGTACCAACACTGTCTTAACAACAGCTGCCTCTGTAAGATTGCTGTGTTAAATAGTTAATCAATGTTTTAGGCATGTTTGAGGACAGTGTGTCAACTCTTCTAGCATGCTCCAATGAAACCACAGAATCAAAGGGAAACTGAGAGAAAGTGAGGAAACTACAAGATATTTACATGCTGGTTATCCCTTCATTGGAACTGAAGTTGACTGTGTAATGAATGAATAATTGAAGGAGCTCAATACACACAACACAATACATACAATACACCCACTACTGTCTTAGGAAAAGCGACCCTGTTTCTTTGTGCTTTCTGGTCTCATGGGCCCCTCTGACACTGTGGCGCTGTCTGCTTTTCTCAGGTATGGGATGCAATGAATGTACCCATCCATCATGTCAGCACTCTCTCAACTCGTTGGGCATTGGACAATGTGTGGAGTGTGATAGTGGAGTTTTAGTGTTGGACCCCACATCTGGACCAAAGTGGAGGATGGCCTGTAATAAATGCAATGTGGTGGTGCACTTCTTTGAACATGCACACAAAGTGCAGGTAAGAAAATGATTGTCTTACCTACCTATTGTCTTACTTTATTATTGTCTATTATGGACTGGCATGTACTAGATGTTTTCAAACTGACCACACTCTATACTACAGTAACGTTCAACCTTTCTCACATATTCATACAGCACTTCATTCTATGCACTTACACTCTTTATTGCCGTTGCATCTTCACCTAATGCCAAGGTAGAATCGTCATTTCGTAATACCCATGTTGTTTGTCTGTGGGAGAAAGCCCATTTTAAGTACAGAGAGCATGTAACCTGCTCACAGAGAGGTCAAACTGAAATATTTTCAGTTTTTTCCATACAAGCATCTTTGATCTATAGCATTACTGAAACCGAAGAAAGTATGAAACAGTACCCCAGTTCCTTGATTTATTTATTTTTGTTAATGCTTTTTTCTCAGGTTGCTCAGGAGAGCTGTGATGTCTGTGATGCCTCTCTGGTTGCAGTGGACTTTAACAAGACTCGCACTCCTCTTCCTGCCAGTGAGACCCAACACACTGGCTGTGTTTTTTGTGATCCAGTGTTTCAGGATTTGGTGGAGCTCAAGCATGCCACCATGCGGCATTCCATGTACCGTGGTGGGGGTGGGAGAAGAGGAGGACGTGGACGTGGACGTGGACGTCGTGGCAATGCTAAAAAACCTAAAGATAAAATGGCTGCCCTAGCTGCTTATTTTGTATAGTTTCTGTGTGTATATTGTCCTTTTGCATGTCATTACATGAACTGGTTTTCTTCTGATAATGAATCTAAATATGGTAAATGGCCTGTATTTGTATAGCGCTTTACTTAGTCTCTATTGAACCCAAAGCACTTTACACTACTTTCAGTCATCCACCCATTCACACACACATTCACACACTGGTGATGGCAAGCTACATTGTAGCCACAGCTGCCCTGGGGCGCACTGACAGAGGCGAGGCTGCCGGATACTAGCGCCACCGGGCCCTCTGACCACCACCAGTAGGCAACGGGTGAAGTGTCTTGCCCAAGGACACAACGACCGAGACTGTCGGAGCCGGGGCTCGAACCGGCAACCTTTCGATTACAACATGAACTACCAAGTCTTGAGCCCACGATCGCCCCATAAATACACAACAAATGGTTTTTTTTTTTTTTTTTAAATCATTTTTTCCCATTTTGTTAAGTGCTTTGAGTGGTCAGGTAAAGTTAAAAAAGCACTATATAAGAACTAGAACCATTTGTCATTGTTACTAAGCACCTAAAAGACACATGACTTTATTCTATGCACTTTTTATCTATTATTCACACTTAAAGCCACCACAACAACAATCACCTAAAGGCACTTTGTAGTATTGTAGGGCCTTTTCCCAACAATATAGAGTATTGTACAGAGAAAACACCACTCCTATGAGGAAATGCTTTTGGCGAAAGAAGAAAAACTCCCTTTTAAAAGGAAGAAACCTCCAGCAGAACCAGGCTGCACCAATGAGATTAACTAAATTCATCTCAATATTAATTTTAACTTTTTATAAACTGCTACTGGCATTGTAAACAGGCTAACATTTTGTCATTATTTAATCAGCATTCTCCAAAACAATTGTGAAAAAGTTTATTTTACATGTAGTTTAATTACTTGATCTTCATTTAAACTATTTCACTGCAGATTTTCCTCTTTGAAGAATTTTTCACATAAAAGGAAGGTATAATTACAGAATAAAATTATAGCAGTCTTACATTACTAATGTGTTTAAGTACTGCTTTCGGCAAAATGATGATACAACATGGGAACAAATTCATGACTAGGTGTAGCAGAGTAATGGCCAACCAACAGACTTAACACACATGAGATGCATTCTGCTAATTGGGGGTAATTGACTGATTCAATGAAAGGGGTGTGTTCAAATTAATAGCAGTGTGGATTTCAGGTCATTCAATCTGTGAAGAAATGGGTGTCAATTAAGGCCCTTATTTAAGGAAGGAAGGCAGCAGCTGTTGTACCTGCTGGTTTTAGCCCTTACTCAGTGAGTAAAATGAGTTGTTCCAGACATTGCACTGGGGGAGAAAGAACTTTAATCAAAAGTTGATTGGAGAGGGGGAAATAATTGGCTGCTCAGCTAAAAAGATTTCAAATGTTTTGAAATGGGAAAGAAAAAGGAATACTACCATCTGCCTAGATGATAGAATAACAAGAATGGAAAAGAAGCATCCAGTGATCAGCTCCAGAGAGATCAAAGAAGATCTCCATTTACCTGTGAGTACTTTAACAATCAGAGGAGAGGATGCCTATGTGAAGCCAAATTATTTCCAAGAAACCTCGTAAAAAGTATTGAAAAGGTTACAGTTTGCCAAAGAACACATTGACTGGCCCAAAGAGAAGTGGCACAATATTCTATGGACTGATGAAAGCAAGATTGTTCTTATTGGGTCTGAAGATTGCAGACAGTTTGTGAGACGACCCCCAAACACTGAATACAAGCCACAGTACACTGTGAAGACCGTAAAACAAGGAGGTGCAAGCATAATGGTTTGGGGATGTTTCGCATACTTTGGAGTTGGGTCCATTTATCACATAACAGGCACCATGGACCAGTTTCAGTACCTAAAAATACTCTTCCAGTATTTTTAGGTACTTGATCGAAACTTTTAACATATTTTTCAAACTTAATATAATTTGTTGGGTTGTTTTGTTTTTTGCCTTACGCAGAGAAAGAAATGCCCCTAAAATGGGTGTTTCAGCAGAACAATGACCCCAAACACACCAGCAAGCAGGTAACATCCTGGTTGCAGACCAAAAAGAGCCCAGCCCAATCCCTGGACCTCAATCTGATTGAAAATTTGTGGTGTGACCTCAAAAATTCTGTTTTTGACGCAAAACCCAAGAATACAGAAAATCTGTGGAATGTGGTCCAGTTAGCCTGGGCTGCAACTTCTGTTTGAAGGTGTCAAATGCTAGTTGACTGTAAATATTCCAGTTTGTAAATGAAAATACACTGTTTTTTTTTTTTTTTGTTTTTTGTTTTTTTTTGAACAACCTAATATTCTTTTTCTTCATTTTTTAGTAAAAATAAAGAAAAGAAATAATTGTTCATGATTTCATTTGAGAGTGAATTTGCATAGCACAACATGGACCTTTTCCTCTGTTTTTAACACACTGTTATGTTGTACATAACTGTACGTAGGACACCTGGGTCAAGTGATGGATTTTTTGTTAATGCTACAAACTATTTTTTTTTTGAGGCTAAATGGAAATCTTCTAAATCAGCAAGATGCCATTTCCTCTGCAGCTTACACATCATCTGCTTTAAGATGTGCATTAGAGAGTTATTTCCAGGATGTCAAGTACTTCTGATTTAAGGCTTTTTCAGGAGAGCGACCTTATCCAGAGTAATATGCAGTGTAAATCCTATTAAAAAGACAATCGATTTATGTGGGAGTAGTTCAGGTAGCTTTCTCTCCACAAAGATAATAACACTGGATTAATTATATTCTTAATCTTAGTTACAGCACTCTCAATAGGACATCTACTGGGAACTTTCCTCCCTAGATAACACCCAGCACAAACAGCAATAACTTAAATCGAGTTCAATGCTACATCTTATCAAACAAAGTGGACAAGAAAGCAGCTCGGGGGCGATCGTGGCTCAAGAGTTGGTAGTTCGCCTTGTAATCGGAAGGTTGCTGGTTCGAGCCCCGGCTTGGACAGTCTCGGTCGTTGTGTCCTTGGGCAAGACACTTCACCCGTTGCCTACTGGTGGTGGTCAGAGGGCCCGGTGACGCCAGTGTCCGGCAGCCTCGCTTCTCAGTGCACCCCAGGGTGGCTGTGGCTACAATGTAGCTTGCAGCTTTACCAGTGTGTAAATGGGTGGATATGTAAAGCGCTTTGGGGTCCTTAGTGATTAGTAAAGCCTATACAAATACAGGCCATATTTTGGCTGGCAGTAGCTCAGGAAGTAGAGCAGATCACCTATTAAATTGAAGGCTGGTGGTTTGAGAAGTACACACCCCCATCACCATCAACGGCGCTGCTGTGGAGAGAGTGAGCAGCTTCCGGTTCCTTGGAGTACATCTGGCTGAGGATCTTACGTGGTCAGTACACACAAACAAAACAGTGAAGAAGGCGCAGCAGCGCCTCTTCTTCTTTCTCAGGAGACTGAAAAGATTCGGCATGAGCCCCCGCATCCTCAGGACCTTCTATCACTGTGCCATTGAGAGCATCCTCACTGGATGCATCACCACCTGGTATGGCAACAGCACCGCCTACAACTGCAAAGCTCTCCAGCGAGTAGTGCGGTGTTCTGAACGGATAATTGGAGGTGAGTTTCCCTCCCTCCAAGACATCTACAGGAAGCACTGCCTGAGGAAAGCGGGGAGGATCATCAAGGACTCCAGTCACCCCAGCCATAAACTGTTCAGACTACTTCCATCAGGAAGGAGGTTCTGCAGCATCCGGTCCCGTACCAGCAGACTGAGAGACAGCTTTTTCCATCAGGCCATCAGACTGCTGAACACGTCATAGACACCTCAGCTTCACTACTGGAACTTCAACATTATGCACTCCACACTGTATATAAATGCCACTTGTTTTGCACATATTCAACTCTGTATATTTTATATATTTTATTATTATTTTTATTTTTTTACTATTTAATTTGTAAAAATGTGTACACACACACACACACACACACACGTAGGAAAATATTTAGTATACACATCCAGAAATGCATACACTATTATATATTGTACATATATTTATTAGTTTCAGGTCGGCCATTCTTGTATTTTGCTCGTTTGTGTTGTTGTGTTTGCACATCTCTGTTTCTTGTGGGGCTCGCACACAAGAATTTCACTCGCATGTGCTGTGCCAGTGTGCCTGCACATGTGATGTGACAATAAAAGTGATTTGATTTGATTTGATTTGACCCCCTATCTCCATCCTTTGGGCATGATACTAACCCCAAGTTGCTCTCCAATGCATTTGAGTGTGAATGCTAGAAGCACTTGCACAGCAAAACAAGTACTTGTGAGAATAAGGCAAGTTGTGTAAAGTGCTGTTCTCAGAGTAGAAAAGCACAATATAAGAACAAGTCCTGAAAAAGGGGGGGGGGGGGGAATTAAAAGTGTGCAAATGTGTTTCCTATGTCATTTTATTACAAATTATCATTCAATCATTTATTGGAGACAACCATTATATAGCATTAAAAGTCAGTGTTTAATAAAAAGCAGTTAAAGTTTAAGCTTTGATCCCATAAATATGCACTGAGGTTTTCATGTTCTGTTAGTGGATTAAAAGATCATTCATCTCTGGCTGCGCAGCAGGACTATGAGTACAAGGAGGAAGATCAGTCTTCATCTGCATCATCAAAGGCAACGCCAGTCGCTTGCTGCTTTCTGCAAACACACATGGACAGTGGCTTGTTTTCACTCACATTAGTAGCATCACTGCTCTATTGAAGTCCTGTAAGAGACACCATACTTTTTAACCCCAGGGTTGATGAGCGAGGACCCCGGAAGTCTTCTCTTCATGGTCATTGCTGGAGCGCTGCTCTGCTGCTGCCAGGGCTCAAACTCTAAAGGAGAACAGTTCTGCATTAATGAAAACGTTTATTTGCCCAATTACCTTTTTAAGCATGACATTTACATGTCTCCTTTTACTGAAAAAGATGGAATACTTCAATGTACATATAAGCACCGGATATAAGATCATTATTGTATTCAGTACTTACCTCAAAATTACCCAACACTAAGAAAATCCCATTTTAAAATCACTTAAAACAGTTTTAATATATTTAGAAGAGATTGCATTACAGCTGAAAATAAAAGCAAATTTATTATCATTTATTATGATGTTAAAGAAAATTTGAGCCTCTTTCAAGATTAAAGTTTATTGTGACTGGTAGTCCACACTTGCAGAACCACATCTATGTGTTGGGGTTCTGTACCAGTGGGCCAGTTTCACAAAACATGCAGAACAACCACTCCAGTCAAGGCATAATGGCGAATAAATATTTGTAGTACAGTCAAACTGAGTGTTTGAAACTGTTTACAGATGTCCACGGCAACCATCGTTTATTTGGTTTTGTTTTATTTTTTTTCCCCTTACTTCTTCCTCATCATATGAGTTTTCCTTTGGGATGAATAAAGCTTTTCTTATTCATGATGGAGAACAAGGGAAACTTCCAATATGATCCACTATTAACAGGTACACCTGTAGCCCCAAAATCTTACTTTCCTTCTGGTAATTTCCATTGTCTTTACAAAAGATATACCCATTTGACATTTCCCAGGTATTTTGGTTGCAGCAAAAAATTATTATGGATTTCACAACAGATCACAACATGATCTGTTGTACAGCCTCTTGTAATTTAATTTTACACATGAAAATGAAGAGCAGCATCTCCTGATCCAAGCCAACTTCTGCTACCATAACCATACTGGATTACACATACGGGAAGCCTCTGTTGTGGTTTAATCATGTTTCTAACCTGCAGAGTGTCCTGCTTTACATTCCTGACTGAAAGCATGCATCAATGGAATCATTTATGAGCAAACATCCATTAGGTTGTATAGAAAAGTTGGCCACAGCCAGTGTGACATCACATTCAGATTTTGAATCCTTGGTATTGGAGTTTGGCCAATGTCATGGTGGTTATTTGAAGCCAGGAGCCATTTCACAAATGTATACCTGTGGGCCGTCTTTGGAAATTTTTCACTGGACTGGCTGAGGGGGGTCCACTTGAGGGCCCACCTGTGAGGGGACATGTTACAGTCAGTACTGATCTAAAAGGAAGTTAGTTTTAATTCTGCATAAAATGAGAGTCACAACTACAAAGTGAATTCACTGTCAAGCTGTGTGAGGCTGTCAGCCATTGTGAACAGCAGCTCCCTCAACTTGTCTGTGGCCTGTGGACCTTCCAGTCTGGACAGGGTTACACTCAGGTCTCCTGGACTGGATCCCAAACGCAGCTCTGCACCAACCTCATGCACGGAAACAGACACATCTCCACTATTGCAGGATGCCCTGAGGAAAATAGAGATATATTCAGCCTCACTTACCTGACCACAGCTTTTTATAGTCCCATGCAAGAAGTGATGCATGCAGGAGTTGACAGTGTGGTCTCACCTGAGTTTTAAGACATAATCCTCTGTAGATTTTAAGGCAAACCGCTGCCCCTGAACACACAGGGAAGACAGAAATTATGACAGTATACTGAGTGAATGAGAAGAAACCCAGAATACTTACAAGGTGCTTCAGACTGTCCTTAGTGTACTCCACACTCCAGACATTTGCAGCATCTGTCAGACTACAGCACACGATGTTTTAGTGCGCATGTGTGCCTAAACTAATGCGCTCACCGTCAGACTTTCACTGTCAGTTAAAACTAAATTTTATACCACCGGGAGAAAGGCCGTAACATCAACAAACTACTAATACTTCCATTTCCTAGCTTATGTCCAAGCACAAACGTATTTTTCCGAATAAAAAAGATTTAAATTTCAAATGAACTCCGGCTAATAACATCATCTGACTCACCAGACACTAAGCATTCCGTCTTTCCTGCGAGTGTAACAAAGGAATTTAGATTGGCTTGTTTTATCCAACACGGTACAATAGGAATTTACACTAACATCCATGTCTCCGCTATGGTTCACAGAAGAACAATAAAAGAAAAACAAGCGTATGCCTCTTGCATGCCCCAAGAGTACACCGTTTCATAGCATGAGTGCCAGACACCTTTGACAAGCGCCACCTTCTGGCCTGGAATGGTTACTTCACTGGCTTGCAGACTACGGGGACCTCTCCCTCTCGATGTAATCGGCATACCAATTGTTGAATGGAGGAGTAAAGCTCTATACTTCTGTTCCTGAATCCAGAGCACACACTCAGTAGCGGTTTTAGACACGGGCGGTTGCCCGGGGCGGCATCGTGGTGGGGGGTGGCATCACGGGCATCGGCAAAAAAAAAAAATGCTCGAACTCATGCTGCCCCGACGTCAGCACAGGCACCGATCGGTTTTCTATCACCCATTTACTGGGGGTAAGGGCGCCCTCCTGCTGCTTCCGGCACGGGGAGGAGAGGGCGGGGCGGCGGGGGATTCTCTGGCTGGTTGGAGCAGCATCTAATAATAATCAACTCGCAAAATAAAAACAAACCAACAAACACGAAAACACCAGACATTATAATACAGACTTATAATTTGCACCGATGTTTTTTCGAAATCCTGTACACAAAAAGTGAGCGCGAAAACTCTCTGTGCGCCTGCTTGCTGCTGAAGTCAAAGTAAACTTTATTGTTCGCTACATACAGTCCAGTATATAGAGAGACGAGACGACGAGGCTCCAGTTACAGCAGTGCAAGTAAACAAATAATATATATAAGAAGAGTAAGAAAATAAATATACACTTTATGACTCGGGGTAAAGGGATCAATAACAATTTAAAATTTACAGTTTGATGATTTAAAGTCTCACACACAACCAGTCGAAAGGGGAAGGAGACCTGCTGCTTCCAAATAGAGCACATTTCATTTATAATGTTGTAAATCCAAGCCCATTATGTATTCATGATTTGAACCTTGGGTTGTGTGAAAACCCAGAAATAAACCCTAGACAAAGTGAATCTGTGAACTAAGGTGTAGGTCTATTAGGTCATGTTGTGGTGATCCTCGGGTTGAGGGATGGGTGTTCATACTGGAGTGCAAAATTAAAACCAATGGAAGATGGACAAGAAAAGTTCAAAGCCATCAGATGCTCAGTTTAGAAAAAAGAGAAAAGAAGAGGAGGAGAAACGAGCAAAAGATACAGGTAAGCAGATGTGTCATTGGATAATGGCAGGTCATCCTGAAACAATCAGAATCAGAATACTTTATTAATCCCTAAGGAAATTATGTGGGTTACAGTTGCTCCAAGAAGAAATGGTAAAAATAGCAACAGTAACAGACTAAACTCCAAACAATACATTATATTACAGATTTTAATATTAATTAGTCATTGTTAATTGTTGATTTGCCCTGTTCTAATTGTATGACGAATTATGATGGCTGTTTGTTTGGTGTCCATTTGCATACTATGCATACACTCTCTCTCTTCACATGTGTGTGTGTGTACAACAGTTTTTTGTTAATGTACAATCCTTAATATGTTTTGTGTGTGTGTGTGTGTGTGTGGGGGGGGGGGGGGGTTCGCCCAGGGCGCCAAACAGGCTAGGACCGCCACTGCACACACTTGTACACCTGTGTTAGCAAAATAGCACTGGACCATGCCCTGTGGACATTAACTTTATTGAAGAGAATACTTGCACCTAATTCAACTTCTTTCCCCCTAAAAGGAAAATCTAACAATTCCACTGCACATCTTACCTTCACGTGTTACTTATTTACTATAATAATTCCATATGCATTTTCTTCATCTTATTGGGTTGAAACTGTCTTGATACCTTATATCTCAATCTGTTGCCATGTCACCATCACTAAGTGAAACATCATAAATAAACTATATGTTTTGAACTTTTTATTACATTATATCTACTAAGTTTGATCCCTTTCCTCTTCCATTGGCTAACATTCTTTCCCTTTTCCCTCAGTGAAATAGCAATTGGCCAGACACCCCATACTCCCACAGCACCTCCCACAGGACACCCTGAGGGACACAGTCGAATGCCTTCTCCAAGTCCACAAAACACATGTAGACTGGTTGGGCAAACTCCGATGCACCCTCAAGTATCCTCAAGAGGATAAAGAGCTGGTCCAGTGTTCCACGACAGGACAAAAACTGCATTGTTCCTCCTTTATCCAAGGTTCGACTAACAGACGCACTCTCCTTTCCAGCACCCTGGCATAGACTTTCCCAGGGAGGCTGAGGAGTGTGATCCCCCTGTAGTTAGAACACACCCTCCGGTCCCCCTTCTTAAAGATGGGGACCACCACCCCGGTGTGCCAGTCCAGGGCTACTGCCCCTGATCTCCACGCAACTTTGTAGAGGCGTGTCAACCAGGACAGCCCTACAACGTCCAGAGCCTTCAGGAACTCGGGGCGGACCTCATCCACACCAGGGGCTCTGCCATCAAGGAGCTGTTTAACTGCTTCAGTGACCTCACCCCTGGAAATTGGCGGGTCATCCCCCTCATCCCCAGACTCTGCTTCCTCCTTGGAAGATGTGTCAGTAGGATTAAGGAGGTCCTCGAAGTATTCCTTCCACCGCCCAAATTTTTCTCAGTCGAAGTCAGCAGCGCTCCGCTAGCAATATTTAGTATTTACTGTTATATACACATAGATTATCGCGATGATGTTATTTATTATAACATCATATATATATATATATATATATATATATATATATATATATATATATATATATTATATATAGATAGATGATAGGATAGATATGAGCATATATAGATATATATATATATCCGATAGATAGATATCTATATAGATATATACTATATAGATAGTCTAGAGATATATATAGATATATATATATATATATCTATCTAGATAGATAGAGATATATATAGATATATAGATATATATATAGATATATAGATATATATATATCAATCACCTGGATCATCTGTAGAGAGAGCGAAAAAAGAAGATCAAATCAAATCACTTTTATTGTCACATCACATGTGCAGGTACATTGCGTTTAGTATCAGCACATGTGAGTGAAATTCTTGTGTGCGAGCTTCACAAGCAACAGAGTTGTGCAAAATACAATAATGTAAACAAGCAAAATACAAGAATGGCTACATCTGAAACTAATAAATATATGTACAATATATAATAGTATATGCATTTCTGGATTTGTATACTAAATATTTTTCTACGTGTGTGTGTGTGTGTGTGTACACATATTTTACAAATTAAATAGAGTAAACAATAAATAAAATATATAAAAATATACAGAGTTGAGACATGTGCAAAACAGTGGCATTACTGTACAGTATGGAGTGCATAATGTTAAAGTTCCAGTAGTGAAGCTGAGGTGTCTATGACGTGTTCAGCAGTCTGATGGCCTGGTGGAAGAAGCTGAAGAAGCAAAACAAGCAAAAGAAGAGAGCAATGTAATAAATAACATCATCGCGATGTATATATATATATATATATAACATATATACGGGATTCCCGGCCGCGTCCTCAAGTCATGCGCGGCTCAGCTGGCTGGAGTGTTCACGCACATCTTCAACCTTTCCCTCTCTCTGTCTGTAGTCCCAGCCTGCTTCAAAATGGCCACCATCGTCCCTGTACCCAAATCCTCCACCATCTCCTTATTGAACGACTGGCGACCTGTAGCCCTGACCCCCATCGTAAGCAAATGCTTCGAGAAGCTGGTCAGGGACTTCATCTGCTCTGCACTACCCGACTCACTGGACCCTCTACAGTTTGCATACCGCCACAACAGGTCCACTGATGATGCCATAGCCCTGACACTACACACTGCCCTGTCACACCTGGAGAAGAGAGACACGTATGTGAGGATGCTGTTTGTAGATTACAGCTCAGCATTCAATACCATCGTTCCCTCGAAGCTGGACAGGAAACTGCAGGATCTAGGACTGAGCAGCTCCCTCTGCAGCTGGATCCTTAGCTTCCTGTCTGACAGACGCCAGGTGGTCAGACTGGGCAGCATCACCTCATCCCCCGTCACACTGAACACTGGTGCTCCACAGGGGTGTGTACTGAGCCCTCTCCTGTACTCACTCTACACCTACGACTGCACAGCCACTAACAACTCCAACATCATTGTGAAGTTTGCGGACGACACTACAGTGGTGGGTCTTATCACCAACGGTGATGAGACGGCTTACAGGGAGGAGGTCAGCGCCCTGACCCACTGGTGTCAAGACAACCATCTCACCCTCAACGTCGCAAAGACAAAGGAGTTGATAGTGGACTTCCGGAGGTGCAGAGAAGTACACACCCCCATCACCATCAACGGCACTGCTGTGGAGAGAGTGAGCAGCTTCCGGTTCCTTGGAGTACATCTGGCTGAGGATCTTACGTGGTCAGTACACACAAACAAAACAGTGAAGAAGGCGCAGCAGCGCCTCTTCTTTCTCAGGAGACTGAAAAGATTCGGCATGAGCCCCCGCATCCTCAGGACCTTCTATCACTGTGCCATTGAGAGCATCCTCACTGGATGCATCACCACCTGGTATGGCAACAGCACCGCCTACAACTGCAAAGCTCTCCAGCGAGTAGTGCGGTGTTCTGAACGGATAATTGGAGGTGAGCTTCCCTCCCTCCAAGACATCTACAGGAAGCTGTGCCTGAGGAAAGCGGGGAGGATCATCAAGAACTCCAGTCACCCCAGCCATAAACTGTTCAGACTGCTTCCATCAGGAAGGAGGTTCTGCAGCATCCGGTCCCGTACCAGCAGACTGAGAGACAGCTTTTTCCATCAGGCCATCAGACTGCTGAACACGTCATAGACACCTCAGCTTCACTACTGGAACTTCAACATTATGCACTCCACACTGTATATAAATGCCACTTGTTTTGCACATATTCAACTCTGTATATTTTATATATTTTATTATTATTATTATTATTATTGTTATTATTATTATTATTATTTCTTTTTTTTACTATTTAATTTGTAAAAATGTGTATACACACACACACACACACACACACACACACACACACACACGTAGGAAAATATTTAGTATACACATCCAGAAATGCATACACTATTATATATTGTACATATATTTATTAGTTTCAGGTCGGCCATTCTTGTATTTTGCTCGTTTGTGTTGTTGTGTTTGCACATCTCTGTTGCTTGTGGGGCTCGCACACAAGAATTTCACTCGCATGTGCTGTGCCAGTGTGCCTGCACATGTGATGTGACAATAAAAGTGATTTGATTTGATTTGATTTATATATATATAGATAGATAGATAGATGTATTTTTTGTCCCCCCCACCTCTTTTTTGTGCCCTTTATCACCGTTCCTCTTCCCCGCTGTTTTTCTTTCCCTCCCTCTCTTTCTTTCTCCCTTTCTCTTCCCCCGATCATGTCTGTCCGGTATGTAACAACTGAAAATAAAATAAAATAAACAATAAAAACAAAGGTCAATCAAGTGGACCAATATGGCAAGGCCGTGATGGTCCACTTGGTAAAGGCATCTTTCTTGGCCTTTAGACCAGCGGTCCCCAACCCCCGGGCCTCGGACCGGTACCGGTCCGTGAGTCATTTGGCACCGGGCCACGAGAGTAGAAGCTCAGGTGTGAAATGTATGGTTTTCAGGGTTTTTATCGGTTTTCAGCGTTATTTTGTTATCGTTTTTATCGTTAACTCGGTTTTCCTGGGTCTTTTCACGTGTGTTATGAATAAATCTTCTTTTTTTCGGTACCGGTACTAGTTTTATTTTGTTGTATTTATCCGCGACACCTTAAAGGCCGGTCTGTGAAAATATTGTCGGGCATAAACCACTCCGTGGCGCAAAAAAGGTTGGGGACCGCTGCTTTAGACAATAATTCTGATGGCAAAAGAACCAAACGGGACAGGCAGGGGGAGAAAAAAAAGAGAGAGATAGAATAGAATAATCCTTTAATTGTCCCACATGGGGAAATTTGGTTGTAACAGCAGGAATACTTAAAGTGTAGAGTCGTATGTGAACAGGGCATAAAGTAGGGGGCTGAGAACGCAGCTCTGTGGAGATCTGTTGCTCAGTGAGAGTGGGGTGGAGAGTTGGGGGCCGAGTCAGACTGATTGAGACCAGTTGGTGAGGAAAAGGTGGGATTGGTGGCATCAGTCAGGGAGGGGTTGAACATGAATTTACGATTTCATGTGTGCTTTTGGTGAGTATAGCCACATGAATCTCTGAGCCATGTATTCCCTTTTGTAGGCTTAAGTGGTTGATCTAAATTGGAGACCAACTATGCTTTCTCTTTCTCTTTAGTGATGAACTATCTGCACTGGCACTAAAAAGCCGGTGCAGTCTGAAGACTAGGGTTAAGATCAACTTTCACCAAATAACTAGGACTGGGGAGCATAAACTCTGTGGCTGGTTCATCATCGTTATATTTGTCTTGTGGATTCGTGGCCTTACTGGGCACATGACTGAACTAGTCTTGTGGTGTAATATGTTTTTAACTGGTAAATGTATGAAGCATAAGTGTTGCAAAGTTGAACTTTAATAGTTTTGTGAAATATTTAGCTTGTGTTATGTGACGGCTGTGTGCAGGCAGGAAAAGGACCCAAAGTACAGACTCCGGAGACAGACGTGAACTCAAAAAACAGCTTTAATGCTGAACTCAAAGTAACAAACCTCCAAAGTACAAACATTAACGCAGGCAGGGGAAAAAACAAAACACACAGCATACATGAGGGTAGATAAGAGTAGATCACGACAATGACAAACTGAAACACAGGGCTTAAATACATAGAGGGAGCAATCAGGGAATGGACAACAGGAGGGAAACACAGCTGGGGCAAACCAGGCCTAACGAGACAAAGGAAGGAAAACCAGACGCATTAACATGAGACATGGACTTTCAAAGTAAAACAGGAAACATAACAGACTCACATGCAAGCACTATAACAGAGGGAACAGAGACGTGGGACCAGGACAGACACAGGCTGTCTCCCAATTCTGGGTCTGCAGCCTTAAAGTACGCAGCCTCAACGATCCTCAAGGGCCGCGTACTCAAAGACCGCTAAGGCCGGAAGTGCGAGGCTTGTGAAATGGGACGGTCTAGCCTCCGTTGCGCTGATACTGTTGTTTGTCAATAAAGTTTAAAAAAAAAAAAAGCGTCCGTTGCGCTGCCCAAGTTGCCTAGCAACCATGATACTAACCACTGGAAACGTGTCATACAGCTTTGTTTGACAGAAATGAAGGAGAAAATCTTTTGTTCATTTGTTTGTTTGTTTCTACATGAGCTTTGATCATTCTCTGTGAGATTAAGCTCAGCTATTGAACGGCGTATATTTTAAAGTAAAGGCTTTAAAACCAAGTTAGTACAAACGTCACTAATGTCACATAACTTTGCCGACATGTGGCCAACAGTAATGTTTTAATGTTCTTCGTTATTAAACATTTGCACATAAATAAGTGACATAATATTCAGTACTTACTTTTCACAGTTTACTCTTCGGCCGCTCCGCTTCTGCCGTCTGCGGCAGAATTCTCCACACCGACTGCTGCGCTATGAATTGTGGGATATATGGGACCACGAAGTCTACACTGCCACAGCCTTAAAATTCAGGGAAATGAAGGACGCATTTCAGGGCCGCATTTCGAGCAGCCTTCGGCGCGCCGCTGTGACGTAATCGGCCTTGAAATGCGTACTTTAAGGCTGCAGACCCTGAATTGGGAGACAGCCACAGACACTGACTGGACACGGGGATATAGCGGACAGGGGAGACAGCAACTAAGGATTACACAGAGACAAACCATAAGACATGACTCTAACAAAAACCCAAAGACTAGAAATTATAAATAATATAATAAACTCAAAAACCCTGGGTCAACGACGCAGGCATCCTAACAGCTTGGTAGTTTGGTCAGGTAGCTTTGTAGACCCCATTAACTGCTTTGATTTGCTGTGAGCTTTGTCATAGCTTGGTTCCATCTTTGTTTGGCATCTTGGACACTTTGGTTAATGTGGATGTCATTGTTGTTTGAAGGAACCTTTTGCTGTGCTACTGTGATTGACACTCATACATTTATTCCAGCTTTGGTGGTTTGTTGCTGGAGTTTTGGCAAAACAGTGTTGTGTGGGGGTGTTTGTAGCTGCAGATTATTTAGTGTTGGACACTTGTGATGAGATCTGGTGTTCATTTAGGTATAGAGTAGATATTTATTTGCTATTGCTGTACAGGTTAACTGTGTTTCCTGTTGAACCTATTTGCAAGGATAGACTTGCTATTTGGAGCAAAGAGTGATGGCCTGCTTGAAGCTGACGCCTGTGTCAACCCCCCAACATACTGCTTCAGAAGCACTCCTTTGAGGCTTTGGAGGTTTTTCCACAGTCACTTGATCAGTGACATCTGAAGCTTCATTTAGAACTTTTAGAAGAATTTTTAACTGCTTGATTCAGTAGTTTATAAAGAAGTCCATCATTTGCGGGATTTGTGGAGTGTTTGTGCATAAGTACAAGGAGGCAGGACCTCACAGCAGAAGTATACTCCAAAATGTGTTGTACATTATCATATGTATATTATATGTATTTTTTATCTATTGTATTTAACAACACCAAGAAGCTACAAGCAAAGAAAGACCACACTATGGCACATGTTTAAACAAGGAAAGTTTATTGATGAAAATTATTTATTTAACAAAAAAACATAACAATTTTTTCATCCCAAATAAGTAAGTTCAAAGCAACACAATGGTGGCCCAATATCAGACAGAATTGTGAACTCTATTCTGTGGAATGGGCAATCATAATGGAAAAAAAATCAAAGGAGTGAAAGGGTTTGACCCTTACGAGCACACAGAGTGGACAAAATACGTTAGCATGCTGCCCAACTTTCACCACGCTCATATTTATAATTATACGGTTCTTGGAGTGAGTGCATACACTCATGAAGTTTAGTAACTTCAGGTCACTGCAACAAGCCGACGGATGGGTACAGGACCTTGAAATGCACCATGTAGAACGAAAGACCATCGTACATATCACAAGTTTACCAGTCTCACAAATCGTCTTCATAAATACACATTCATTAACCGTTTATTAATAGGACCTTTAAGCTCAACGGCAATTAATTAGTAGTGGAAATAATTTCTGGTTCGCATTACAAAATGTAGCAGTGACAATAATATTGTATGCTGTAATCGTACTGGGCAATTAGTGATACAAAAAAACCTGTTTTATCCTGTGAATAAAAGTATATGTTTTTGTCAATGTACCATGGTAATAACAGAAGCGAAGCGCAATATTCTGTCAGGACAATTCACTATTTATGCACAATAAACAAAGGAGCATAGCGTGACAATTTCTGTTCAGCGCCAGACTTGTTTGTAACCTATATCACCAATTATGTTATGAAAAATGACGTATTAACTACTACAAAACACCTTTGTGGAAATGCTTGGAGCAGACTAACATATGAGCTGGAGTGTTCTGGGATGTTATATTTGGTCTTCGAATGGCTGCAATCCAGGCCATCCGTCGCCTCTTTGTTGCTTCGGAAACATGGCTTGAACAATTTCTCTTCAACGACGTAATCCGATAACAACCGATCTCTTTACCCGTCAGCTTCCCGTGGCTGTCATGCGACCGGCTATTGCAGTTAATAATACAACAGCTTCTTGCCATTTTTTGTTTCTTTTTATCGCTGTGTAATGTAATTTCAATTGAAAGCCTGCGTGCGCTAGTACCTCTTGCCACGAGTTCCCAGAATCCTTTGCGGTTTTACCCCTGAATGATGTCACATTTTCAATCTCTATTCATTCACTCTCACATTCACACTGGTGGAGGTAAGCTACAGTGGTACCCACAGCTGTCCTGGGGCAGACTGACAGAAGCGAGGCTGCCATATCGCGCCATCGGCCCCTATAGCCATCACCAGTAGGCGGTAGGTGAAGTGTCTGGCCCAAGGACACAATGAGCGAGACTGTCCAGCAACCTTCCGATTACAAGACAAACTGCCAATTTAAATCTCACTGCGCATCTGTCATTCTCCTTGTTACGTTCTAAGTCTAGGTGTGTCTTGAACGCAACAAAACATTGGCCCACCACACTCCACCCAAAACAAGAACCCAAACAATAGTATCTTTTAAAATGCTAAGCAGCCATTTATTTGTTTCAGCAGTGAGCAGTGCCAAAAATAACAAACAAACTCCCTAATGGTCCCTATGCTTTCTTACCCAAACTGAAAACCAAACAAAGACAATTCCCTTACCTAACTCGCTACATGAAAAACAGGAGAAAACTTAATCAACAAAAATGGCTTCTCACGCCTACCTGGCTGCTGCAGTGAACAATATATACAAGGTGGAAAAAATACTCAATTACTACTTTACAAATCTATTTACAGCTATTTACAAAAACTACGATACCAACACCACAATGATCACAACCCATGACAAACTGAAACACAGGGCTTAAATACATAGAGAGAGCAATCAGGGAATGGACAACAGGAGGGAAACACAGCTGGGGCAAATCAGAACTGACGAGACAAGGAAGCGTAAACTGAACACACTGAGATAAGACAGACCTTCAAAGTACAACAGGAAACACATAACAGTCACGCCTAACACAAAACACTGACAACATTGGATCGTAACATCCTTTGCAGACCCCTTTGTGTAACCCACCTACCTCCTCCCCATCTCCAACTCTCTTTTTTTAACAATATTTTTATTCATTTATTTTCACAAACAACCCATAATTACATAATTACAAATATGATATGGTGTAAAATTCACAGCAATGAAAACAAAAAAAAGGAACAAACAAACCGAAAACCAAACACACTCAGCTCAGATCCATCTTAACAATACAATACCTGTGGTTCCAATAGTATGCAGTTCGAACACTCAAGGAAATCCTTGTAGCATAATATTAGAGACATCGGGTTATACGTGATTCACGTATGGTTCCCAGACCTTAAAGAATTGGTTTGTTTTTGAGTGTAATATACTCCAATGCTCCTCTTTGCCAGCCTTTAACAGTTGGTGCTTTTTCATTAATCCACTGCAGTTTGAATATTCTTCCTCGCAGCTTAGGTGAGAATACAATACAACCTCCTATTAGTCTTGGATATTAAATGCTGGCTCATGTGATGACACATGTTCTCAGACAAATCATACATGACCCAGCAGTTTTCAAAGAATGCAAACTTTGTTATTACAACAGCTGCCAGAAAACAAAATGGTTGATCTTGATCGGTGGTCATTGCTCTCTCTCTCTGGAATTGCTGCACAAAGGATGCAACGTCTATGATAAGATGTGGATATTGTGTCGTTGTCAGGATTAAGCTATCCTCAGCTTCCAGGTTATGAAAGGTGGAACAGAAGATACTCAAATACGTCCCTCCACAGATGCTGATGAATTATACAAAAAAACAAAATAGTTTAAACACTTGCAGGTGTTAGTGATATCCATTCAATCAAAAATTACGGTAAGTGGATAAATGGAATATATAGTTTACAATTTCAACAATGTACTATACAAAATTTCACTATATATGCCAGATATGGTGTGATGCTTGTGTGATTTTTTTTTTTTTAAATTTTTAACAGGACCCTACAAAACTTTATAGTACTCATGCTACTTTACCACATTTTCGATTGCTAGGTGTGCATTAAAAAAATTAACTTATATCAATAGTGTCATCTCCTGTCTTGATTGAGGGCAGTAATATAAGGAACGAGAGAACTGACAGCTACTATTTGCTATTATTACCATGTCTCAGTTCTTTTCACTTAAAGTATCAGAAAGAAATGTGGTAACATCTGTGTTTACAGAGAACATTTTAATCACGAGGCTGTAGGTTGCAACGATTGTTCTAACACTGTGTGTATAAATGTAATAGGGCTCAGTGTTGGTTCTAATAGTCTGAGCTGCTTCAAGCTTTACTTGTGAAGCGCACACACTGGCTTACTAAAAATTTTAACTAGCTAGTACTGCTGGCTATTTTTCTAAGCCAAGATTATCTTAAAAGAGATGCTAGCATTAGCCATGTTAGTCCGTTACCTTCAACAGGTGGTCAGGCTGTCCACAGGTGCACACGTGGAGTTTCAACTGCATAGTCCCTTCATCCTTCATATATCTCTGTTAGAAAGAGTGTAAATACTGAGGTCCAATGGTCTTTGTACATACAAAATTCAGTAGTAATTAGGACTTTTTTTCTAGGCATTCGTTAAAAATATATACCTTATTTATTTTATACCAATTAAAGGGATAGCTCAGTAGGTAGAGTGGTGGCCCCATGATCGGAAGGTCGGGGGTTCAACTCCACTGAACGGCTACCCTTAGGTACCCCAGAGCTAGGTACCGTCCCTACACACTGCTCCCCGGGCGCTGCATTGGTGGCTGCCCACTGCTTCACTGGGTGAATGGGTTAAATGCAGAGGAACTATTTCCCTATGGGGACTAACACATACACATTACAAATACAATACATTACAATACAATACACATTACATTACAATACTACACTAGTAATGGTTTTAGACTTCCATGTGTGAAACTCTTACTAGTTTAGTCAGACTGCTTGCGTAGAAACCTAGACTTGCAATGATTTGAAGTTGTGAAAGCTCAACTGGATTTATGACATGTTCATTTAGTTCTGCCATAGTGCCTTCTATATGGCATGACATCCTACTTTTGAAATAAATAGCATGCTACAAATTCTTCATAATCTGCAAACTTTCTTCTCATTTCTCGATTTACATGAAATTTTTGTTTATTTATTTATTTATTTATTTTTTGGATGCACTCGGATGTGTGGATCCAACTTGATTTTTTCCAAAACACAAGGCCCTACTTTCATCGAGTTCATTCAGAGTTTAACTGAAACATTTGGCACGGTGTTTTCGTCAGTCTGTTTGAGTTTCACATCACTTTTCCACAGAAATCACTGGTGATAATTTGAAATGGGGACACATACTGACAATACAAAAGCAATTGCTCTGGGATGTAATCTATGTGAATGTAAAGTTGTGACTTAGCATTCTTGTAGTTTCCTAGCTAACTAGAGACTGTGTGGGTTTGTATACAGTGTACAAGTGGAAACATTATACAATATTTGAATGAATGAAGAAAAGTGCATATACTGCTAGTCATGGAGTAATAAGTTGATTTTAACAAAATTAAAGAAACATTTTAACAGCTATTTAATACATTAAAATACCCTTTCCTTTAATGGTGGCCATTTATAAAACAATGTCTATTCTTGACTACCCACTGTAAGTCATGATTAGACTTTGTATGTCAGTTACACATGCTTTATGGAACATGCATGTTGTCCATCAGCAATTAAATGCACAGCTCATTTATACTCAAAGATTCTCTCTCTTAAAAAAAATTGTCATTTCAGTTGCTCATAACTGGACTCATTTTAAAGGGCTTGCGGAAAGGGAGTCATGATTGTTCGGGTTTTCTCTGCTTTCTTTATTATATTCTCATATTTATTATTATTTAATAATATCATTTATTATTGTATATACAATAATAAATTATATTATTGTGCTTTCTTTATAATAGAAAGCACCTTGAATAATTTTGATTTGGTACTACTTAAATAAAATAAAATTGAATTGATCTGAGCTGTCCTACCACGATTACCTTCCTCACCCAATCACTAACTCAGTCAAACTATATACTGTTACCATCCATCTGACCTGTGTTGCTTGCAATCTGTTTGTAACCTTTTTAGTGTCTGCCTTCAGTCTTTTAAAATAACAATTGTATTAAAAAGTACAACATAAACACATACAACCATAAAACCTTTTCCCTTAACATTAAAGTTACCTAAGTGAGAAAGTCAGGGAGAGCTCAACAGGTTTGTGCAAGTTTATGCTTGGAATCCCACCATGCACTTAGAAATGTGGAAAAGCCCTCTTTTGCTGTGTGCAAACAATTCAATTTTCAGTATAACAAGTTATAATTTATTTTCCGCATTGACCTCTTTTATTTGGACAATATCAGAAAGAACAGTGCCCTGAGGCACCTGTTGTTGTTTTCTTTTGTTGTTCCAAAGCTATGGGTGAAGTCTATGATTCTGGGAAATGGGCTTTGTAGAGGGGAAAAAGAAGAAGAAGAAGAAAGTGAAAGGCATTCTGGAAAGTGAAATTAATGTTGCAAAACACCTCTTGGGGGTGGGGCCACTTGTGCAGGCAGCGTGCTGCTTACTTCACAGCATCAGGAGCTATACTCAAGACAGAAACGGTGAACAGCAGATCTGCCTACAGCCACAACTATGAACTCAGTCACTGCCTTCATTGCCTGCCTGCTTATCCTAGGTGCACAAGGTACTGTGAAAATTTTATTTTTTTTCCTTCTTTGTTTCTTTTTTCCCCCTTCATCCTGTTTATGGATATTTTGGCTGCTGATCAACAGGTAATGCTCTTGTCTTTTCCTACACAGGACAACCAGCCAGCAAATCTAATAAATGCAAGTGTTACAGTTACATTGGCAGGATCAGCCCAAAGCTCATCAAGGCTGAGCCAGTGATACACTACCCAAGTATCTTCTGTCCACATACAGAAATCATGTGAGTCCACAAGATGACCTGAGGTATGATTCTGCTGTGTTCTCCAGCTCCTTCCTAATACACCTCTTTTTAAAAATCTTTCAGTGTTACCACAAAAGCAGATATGAAGAAGTGTGTGAGTCCAGAGTCCCCACTTGGACGACACATTCTAAAAAATCGTACTTACTAAAACTTACTAAAAAAAGTAAGTCAGAATGACACGCACGCACAACTCTGTGTGAAGATGACAAACTAAAGGTCTGTGTTGCTTGTCACTGATAATCTCACTTGTTTCTTCAGGCAAGGGAGGAATGGAGCTGTAAAGATCACGACTGCTGGTCAGAGTACTGCTGCGATCTAAACAATACACTGCACAACCTACAAGCTGCACTCGTGACACATGGTTGTTGAACTAGAAGAACTCACAGCAAATACAAGACAGCCAATATTCTTTTTGGTTACTTTGCCAGTTTTGTTCCCATGTGTGTGTATGTCTATATAGTCTGGACTTGAACTTTTTTACATTTTTGTACATATGTTTTTTAAATAAATACCAAAATAAAACTCATGTGATGGGACTTTCTGTTCTTTGTGTCTTGCTTTGTTTCCAGTGTATCAACATAAGACAAACTAAACTCTTACACATATATTTTTTAGGATTTAAAAAGAGTTTTAAAGTTTTCTTTAATCTGGGAAAATACAAACTGAGTGATAATTCCATATTGAAACAAATGAGCGTACTGTGTGTGCAACAGTAGTGCTGGTCATAGCTGTTAGCTAACTGGGTAAGGGTGTCATGAGTCTGTAGCTCAGTCCACCGGTTTATTTAGTTTTAAAGTAAGTTACAGCCTGCCTTTTGGAGGGGTTATATTTCACTTAACACTATCTAATATGCATATCCACATAATTGTGGATTATTATAATCATGATAGAAAAAAACGCATTGTGTTTTAAAGAAAATACATTAAGAAAAAGATTGTTAGATTTATATTTCAAATATAACAAAATGCTGATTTTACATCACCCAAATTATTGTATCTCTACAGTTTAAACATTTAATAAGATTTTGATGATTATTGATTGATTATGCCTTTAATTGTCACTTGCGGTGTTACACGTACATGTTACCTGCAGTGAAATGGGACCCCTTCCCAGTTTGAAACAAACTGAATCATTATAAATAAATTATTTTATATTTATTACTTAAAAAAATTCTCAGTACTTATACTATATGACTAGGAATAAACAGTAAGGGAATGATTCTGGATCAGCACCATGATGAAAACCTGGTGCTATAGTATATACAGTATTCTGAAAAAAGATGTACAATGTCACACTATGTGCATGTGCGTGTGTATGTTTTATGTGTATAGATTTTTCAAAATTATTACTCCATCCATCCATCTTCATCCGCTTTATCCGAGGCCGGGTCGCGGGGGCAGCAGCCTAAGCAAAGAGGCCCAGACCTCCCTCTCCCCGGCCACCTCCTCCAGCTTTTCCGGGGGAACACCAAGGCGTTCCCGGGCCAGCTGAGAGATATAATCTCTCCAGCGTGTCCTGGGTCTGCCCCGGGGCCTCCTCCCAGTGGGACATGCCTGGAACACCTCACCCAGGAGGCGCCCAGGGGACATCCTTGTCAGATGCCCGAACCACCTCAGCTGGCTCCTTTCGATGTGGAGCAGCAGCGGCTCTACTCTGAGCCCCTCCCGGATGGCCGAACTTCTCACCCTATCTCTAAGGGAGAGGCCAGCCACCCTTCGGAGGAAGCTCATTTCTGCCGCTTGTATCCGCGATCTCGTTCTTTCGGTCACTACCCACAGCTCGTGGCCATAGGTGAGGGTAGGGACGTAGATCGACCGGTAAATTGAGAGCTTCGCTTTTACACTCAGCTCCCTCTTCACCACGACGGACCGGTGCAGCGTCTGCATTACTGCAGCTGCAGCCCCAATCCATCTGTCGATCTCCGGCTCCCTTCTCCCATCACGAACAAGACCCCGAGATACTTGAACTCCTCCACTTGGGGCAGGAACTCATCCCGACCCGGAGTGGGCACTCCACCCTTTTCCGGCTGAGAACCATGGCCTCAGATTTGGAGGTGCTGATCCTCATTCCCGCTGCTTCACACTCGGCTGCGAACCATTCCAGTGCGAGCTGGAGGCCCACACCCGATGAAGCCAACAGAACCACATCATCCGCAAAAAATCAGAGATGAGATTCTGAGGCCACCAAAGCGAAAGCCCTCCGCCACTTGGCTGCGCCTAGAAATCCTGTCCATAAAAATTATGAACAGAACCGGAGACAAAGGGCAGCCCTGGCGGAGCCCATCACCCACCGGGAACGAGTCCGACTTATTGCCGGCAATGCGAACCAAGCTCTTGCAACGGTTGTATAGGGATCGAATGGCCCATAGCAATGGGCCAGACACCTCATACTCCCGCAACACCTCCCACAGGACACCCCGAGGGACACGGTCGATTGTGGATTGGGTCGAATGTGTTTTGTGGACTTCTCCAAGTCCACAAAACACATGTAGACTGGTTGGGCAAACTCCCATGCACCCTCAAGTATCCTCGAGAGGATAAAGAGCTGGTCCAGTGTTCCGCGACCAGGACGAAAACTGCATTGTTCCTCCTATATCTGAGGTTCGACTAGCGGACGAACTCTCCTTTCCAGCACCCTGGCATAGACTTTCCCAGGGAGGCTGAGGAGTGTGATTCCCCTGTAGTTGGAACACACCCTCCGGTCCCCCTTCTAAAAGATGGGGACCACCACCCCGGTGTGCCAGTCCACGGGTACTGCCGCTGATCTTCACGCAACATTGCAGAGGCGTGTCAACCAGGACAGCCCTACAACGTCCAGAGCCTTCAGGAACTCGGGGCGGACCTCATCAACACCAGGGGCTCTGCCACCAAGGAGTTGTTTAACTGCCTCAGTGACCTCGCCCCCGGAAATTGGCGGGTCATTCCCCTCATCCCCAGACTCTGCTTCTTCCTCGGAAGACGTGTCAGTGGGATTAAGGAGGTCCTTGAAGTATTCCTTCCACCGCCTGACAATTTTCTTAGTCGACGTCAGCAGCGCTCCGCCAGCACTATACACAGTGCAGATAGAGCACCGCTTTCCCCTCCTGTGATGCCTGACGGTTTGCCAGAATCTCTTCGAGGCAGTCCGAAAGTCTTTTTCCATGGCCTCTCCGAACTCCTCCCACACCCGAGTTTTTGCTTCAGCCACTGCCCGAGCCGCATTCCGCTTGGCCTGTCGATACCTGTCGGCTGCCTCTGGAGTCCCACAGACTAACCAAGCCCGATAGGCCTGGTGGCTCCCTTCACCTGTGGTGTCCACCATTTGGTTTGGGGATTACCACCACGGCAGGCACCAACCACCTTGTGGCCGCAGCTCAATGCAGCAGTTTCGGTAATGGAGAACATGGTCCATTCGGACTCAATGTCCCCAGTCTCCCTCGGAATGCTGTTGAAGCTCTGCCGGAGGTGTGCGTTGAAGATCTCGCGGACTGGGGCCTCTGCTAGATGTTCCCAGCACACCCTCACTACGCGTTTAGGTGCACCAGTTCTGTCCAGCGTCCTCCCCCGCCACCTGATCCAACTCACCACCAGGTGGTGATCAGTTGACAGCTCAGCCCCTCTCTTTACCTGAGTGTCCAGAACATATGATCGCAGGTCTGGTGATACGATTACAAAATCGATCATCGACCTACGGCCTAGAGCGTCCTGGTGCCACGTGCACTTATGGACACTCTTATGTTCGAACAGGGTGTTCGTTTTGGCCAAACTGTGATTAGCACAGAAGTCCAATAACAAAGCACCGCTTGGGTTCAGATCAGGGAGGCCGTGCCTCCCAATCACGCCCCTGCAGGTCTCGCTGTCGTTACCCACGTGAGCATTGAAGTCTCCTAGTAGGAGAACAGAGTCTCCAGGTGGAGCACCTTCCAGCACCCCCCCAGGGACTCTAAGAAGGCTGGGTACTCCGAGCTGCCACTCGGCGCATAAGCGCAGATGACAGTCAGGACCCGTTCCCCGACCCTAAGGCACAGGGAACAAACCCTCTCATCCACCGGGAAGAACCCCAACGTACCAGCAGCAAGCCGAGGTGATATTAGAATACCCACCCCCGCCCGCCGCCTCTCACCAGGGGCAACTCCAGACTGAGACAGAGTCCAGCCCCCTCTCCAGGAGACTGGTTCCAGAGCCCAAGCCATGCATAGAGGTGAGCCCGACTATATCTAGCTGGTACCTCTCAACCTCACGCACTAAGTCAGGCTCCTTCCCCACCAGAGAGGTGACATTCCATGTCCCTATTGCCAGTCTTGGCAGCCGGGGGTCAGTCCGCCAGGGCCTCCGCTCCTGGTGGCCGGGCCTTAGTCCATGGGGCCCGGCTGGGCACAGCCTGAAGAGGAGACATGGGCCCATCCTCCTGGAAGCCCACCACCTGCAGGAGGCGCCATAGGGGTCGGGTGCATTGTGTGCCGGGTGGCGGCCAGGAGCGGAGGCCCTGGCGGCCTGGCGGCCGGGCCCCATGGACTACGGTCCGGCCACCAGACGCTCGCCCTCGGGCACCCTCCCCGGGCCTGGCTCCAGGGCGGGGCCCGGTAACCCTATCCCGGGCAGGGTAAACTGTTCCCTCGAGGGAATTATTACTCATGATATAATATTCTCCAGACATGCCATGTAAGGACATTGGGAGTAAAAAGTGACAAAAGGAGCTATGTGACGCTGCTAAAGGCATCGGATCCCTCTCCAGCTGGATTAAAAAGAGTACAGGTAATAATACACATGTACCAGTTGTTGCATTGCAGAGCTAAGTATAAAAACAATAATAAACATAATTTCAATGTTTTGGTTCTATAACATTTTCTATCATTACTTTATTGTGGATTGGGTGCAAGAGTTGTTAAGTGTGGATAATTAAATAATAAATGAATGCAATAGCAAATTGTGCCTTGTTCTCAGATGGACAGCATATGAAGAGTGATAGCTCAGATGAGGAGATGGAAGGAGGAAGAGAGGCAAAGAGTGTGTCACAGGCAGAGCCTAGTTTATTTCCCACAGTTTTTTTTTAACCTCTTGCCTTATGATTCCAAGCGCTGTCACTAATCTTTGCATTTTATTATTATCTCATAACACTTCTTTAATCAGCTACCATCTCTCCTATGGACATTTTATGTCTACTGTCTCAGATCAAGACCGCAGGAGCAGCAGCAACCCCTCAACGGCAACATCTTACCCCATCAGATAAAACATAGGCTACGTTTGCATTGTCCCCACCTTTAGACAGTGATATAATATGATGCTATTCCATATTAGATTCTTGATGAATGTGGTTTGTTGTTATTCAGCCTGGTTTCTATGTGTCCCTTTTTAACTCTGAGCACCTGCCCCTTTAAACATCCCTGCATATCTATATCTTCAGTTCAGTTCATCCTTGAACACTTCTCCCAAAGAGAAAATTATGACCATGTTTTTCACTAGAGAAAAACATCTAGAGATTGACCTCCAACAACATTGCACTCAAAGAGATTTCACATCATTCTACAGTGTCAGAAAAAACAGTTTCACACTTTAATGTTCACCCTCGCTCTCACTATCTTCATCTCTGTCCCTATCCTCAGCCTGTAACAGGGGTAACTGCAATTTAGGAGATTCACCTTCTTTTATCCTACTCTTTTGCATGGGATGAAGCAACAGCCACAGCACATGAGTATGGCAACAAAGGTGGATATGGACATTAACAAAGATACTATTATTGCTTTATTCTTACCAAAATGACTACTAAACCAGTCATCCAAGGGGTTATTTATGCCCCCCCTTTCTCAGCCAAGAGCATGTCCAGGGCCATTCTATTCTGCCAGGCTGTGAATCTCTCAACTTCCTTATTAGCTCTTGGGTAATACACTGAGGATCTCAGATGTTGGATTGCCCTGCTTTCGAGAAAGTCAGCAAACTCAGCAGAGTGAAATTGAGAGCCATTGTCACTTATCAATGTGTTTGGATTCCCTTCATGAGAGAAAACTACAGAAATGAATTGGATGATAGTAGCTGTATCAGCTCGGGAAGCAAAAGCTACTTCACTTTTTATGAGCTGTATCAGTGAGTCTTTTCTGCAATGAGTCAGGCACTAGCAATCGATGTGTACCTCTGACTGTGTACCTCCAACAGGTGAGCTGACCATCTGGCTATGCGTAGACTAGCTCTGTTATTGCCCTTAGTAGTCAGCAGTGTTGTAAGTGCTTGGTGATCTGTTCCTAGGAGGAATTTTTTCCCCCAGAGCCATGTGTGCCATTTTTCAGCAGCCCAGACGCAAGCTAGGGCTTCCTTCTCAACGATTGAGTATTTCCTCTCTGCATCAGAATACTGCGAGATGCAAATGCAACAGTCTGTTCTGCATCATTACTGTCAAGTTGAGTCAAAACAGCACGCCATAGTCTGAGGCATCTGTCGAGACTATGGTTGGCTTACTGGGGTTGAACATCACCAGAGTAGGGCTGTATGCGATTAACCACTTGACTTGATCAAACGCTGCTTGAGCTGCTTTGTTCCAGGTTGGCCTCATGTTCATCTTCTGATATATGATGACATCATCAAGATAACATTGCACCCCTTTTTGGCCACTTAGGATTTATGTCATCATCCTTTGAAACACTGCAGGCACCGAACTCAACCCGTAGGGGAGTCTGCAGTACTGGTACAGTCCTTCATGTGTAATGAAAGCAAAGAGCCCTCTACTCTCTACATGTAGTTTCAGCTGATGGTAGGCGGATTTAAGATCCAGAGTGGCGAACACGACAACTCAGACAATAGGTCCTCAATAAGTGGCAAGGGATGACTGTCAACAACCAGCGCTTAGTTAGGTTCTCTCAAATCAACGCACATGCGTATGTCACCAGTCTTCCTTCTAGTGACTACAATCGGGGAGACCCATTAAGATGCATCAATTTTCTCTAAGATTCCATGTTCCTCATGGTTCTTGAGTTCTGTGGAAACAGCATCACAGACTGACAAGGGTAAGCATCGACGTTTCTGCTGTATTGGCTTCACTCCCTGGTCGCACCTTCACTTCGTATACAAAGTCCTTTGCACATCCGAATGCAACTGCAGTAAGTGGGCAGAGATGAGGTTTGCGGAAGTGTAGCACAGACCTTGGGACTCTCAAGGACTAATTATTCCCCTTTTATGTGTAGCTGGAGGGCAGTCACTAAGTCCATGCCTAGTATGGGTGTCTCTATTCTCACAATGTAGAGATTTGTGGAGGCACTCATGCCATTGTAAGTAAGATCAGCTCTAAGACATCCTAATGCATTCAGTTTCTCTTTTGAATATGTAATAAGCTGAGCAGCAGGAACTGAGCTGGAATTTATACTGTAAACATGTTCAGGCAGTATAGAAACACCAGACCCTGTGTCTATTCGTAGCTTAACAGTACATACCTATACAGTATTTGGTACAGTGACAGTAACAGTGCACATCAGTTCAGATTTGCAGTTTAAATGCACATGCGTTCCTTCAGGTGATGGGCAGATTCTTTCTGCCCATCAAAGGGATGGACAATAGCTTGATTTATCAGAGTGTGTGCATGCAAAGCATGATGTCATGGGCAAACCAGCCTGCAGCTCCATCTGGAGTCCATCTGTTAGGATGTGACCCTGTGAAGACTCCCCACACCTACTGGCGCCAGGGAGTCCAGCAGTTCACTTGAACAGGAGGCTCTTACACTCAAACAGATATGCGTGTGTTTGCTATACCACATATCAGCAAGAGAAGATACAACCTCTCTCATGACCCTAGGAGGTGTGTGATCTATGCCAGAACACTGAAGAGGAGTGAACGTACTCCCCTCTTCACGCTACACATGGTTGTTACAGACCTCCTAGGATGAGACACTCTTTCAATCTACAAACGACTATATACTTCTAAGCATAAATGATTATATATTTCTAAATACAAATGACAATAATAAAATATAAACCCAAGTCACTCTATAGTAGACATGCACAGCCTCCTCTCCCTCTGCCCTGTCCTCTGTCCTTTCCTCTTTCTCTGCAACCCATGTTTCCACTCACCACGGCACGACCAGCATCAGCGCTGCATTGTGCAGGTCGGTACTTTGCATCTCTTCCTTTGCTGTTTTCTTTGTCTCCAGCCTTTTCTGGGCATGTCAGGTCTCAGTCCTTGGAAAATGTGTCCACAGAGCTGACTCTCATTGGGGTCATCTTCCACTTCTGTGGCTTAAACATGCCACAATTGGCTTTGAATGTTCTTTGCAGGTGTTTAATTTAACCATGTTAACTTTGTCAGGGAAAGCCTGTCAAAAAGCAACAGTCAGGTCAGCTATGGCATTCCAGTAATCCTAGTTGTCGCCATGTGTCCAGGACTGTGTTCAGTATACGTTCTTAGGTATATTGATTCTATTAATATCCATCATTTATTTATTGCATGTTTAAGGACTTTGTTTTCCTTTCAAATAAACATTCCTTTAAACATCTGCCTGCCTGCTAGACTGCATTTGGGGTCCTCAGGCATTAATTCGATTTATGCTGTTATCAGTGTTTGCAATGATACCATGGCTGTGGTGTCATATCAATGTGTGCTCTCGGTGTTTGCTGATATCAAACTGTGGTATGAGGACCACTGTGGGTTAATCTTTGTAGTGATACTCACTTTTTTTTTTATTTAGACCTGGTTTAATTCTGGTATAGTTGAATATTTGTATATAATCCTCGCAGCTGTCAGACTCTATAACAGGGGTCACCAGCCTTTCTTAAAACAGAGCTAGATAAAATTGTGAACAGTTTGGTTCATCTTTAGTTATATGGTTCTATATAGCATATTCTATCTTGATAAGCTATGTCTTATCACAGGTTAATTTTTCAAAAATATTAACAATGATTTAAGCAAGGAAAGGGCTACATGTCAACATACAACTCTTTATTTCTATTAATGTCTTACTTCATTCCTACCTGATTGACATGTTTAGGAATTGTGAGTGATTGGCACACTGTAGTGGCAAAAGTTGCTACCAATCAAATTATGATATGGTAAAGTTAAAACAAAACACGACTGTTTTATATTATATCTAATATATATTATGTAATTATCCTTATAATTACAAAATGTTTTATGTAAGATTTATGTTTTGTAATTTAAATCTGACATCACAAAAGTATTTTGGAATTTGAATAATTTTGTAACTGCAGTACACATAATACTAATTTTGAATAATTTTGTCCAGGTTCCTTGCCACCGGGGACTGCTTCAGGACCATCGCGTTCAGTTTCAGAGTCGGTGTGTCCACGGTGTGCCAGATCACCCCCCATGTAGCGATGGCCATCTGGGACGACTTCATGGCTGTGTCCTCATCTGGAGACTGGCGGTCCATCACAGAGGGATTCCAGGAGCGCTGGAACTTCCTTCTTTGCTGTGGAGCTCTGGATGGGAAGCACTTCCAGACAAAGGCACCCCGTATATTATACAGGGAGTGCAGAATTATTAGGCAAATGAGTATTTTGTCCACATCATCCTCTTCATGCATGTTGTCTTACTCCAAGCTGTATAGGCTCAAAAGCCTACTACCAATTAAGCATATTAGGTGATGTGCATCTCTGTAATGAGAAGGGGTGTGGTCTAATGACATCAACACCCTATATCAGGTGTGCATAATTATTAGGCAACTTCCTTTCCTTTGGCAAAATGGGTCAAAAGAAGGACTTGACAGGCTCAGAAAAGTCAAAAATAGTGAGATATTTTGCAGAGGGATGCAGCAGTCTCCAAATTGCAAAGCTTCTGAAGCATGATCATCGAACAATCAAGCGTTTCATTCAAAATAGCCAACAGGGTCGCAAGAAGCGTGTGGAAAAACCAAGGCGCAAAATAACTGCCCATGAACTGAGAAAAGTCAAGCGTGCAGCTGCCAAGATGCCACTTGCCACCAGTTTGGCCATATTTCATAGGTGCAACATCACTGGAGTGCCCAAGAGCACAAGGTGTGCAATACTCAGAGACATGGCCAAGGTAAGAAAGGCTGAAAGACGACCACCACTGAACAAGACACACAAGCTGAAATGTCAAGACTGGGCCAAGAAATATCTCAAGACTGGTTTTTCTAAGGTTTTATGGACTGATGAAATGAGAGTGAGTCTTGATGGGCCAGATGGATGGGCCCGTGGCTGGATTGGTAAAGGGCAGAGAGCTCCAGTCCGACTCAGACGCCAGCAAGGTGGAGGTGGAGTACTGGTTTGGGCTGGTATCATCAAAGATGAGCTTGTGGGGCCTTTTCGGGTTGAGGATGGAGTCAAGCTCAACTCCCAGTCCTACTGCCAGTTTCTGGAAGACACCTTCTTCAAGCAGTGGTACAGGAAGAAGTCTGCATCCTTCAAGAAAAACATGATTTTCATGCAGGACAATGCTCCATCACACGCGTCCAAGTACTCCACAGCGTGGCTGGCAAGAAAGGGTATAAAAGAAGAAAGACTAATGACATGGCCACCTTGTTCACCTGATCTGAACCCCATTGAGAACCTGTGGTCCATCATCAAATGTGAGATTTACAAGGAGAGAAAACAGTACACCTCTCTGAACAGTGTCTGGGAGGCTGTGGTTGCTGCTGCACGCAATGTTGATGGTGAACAGATCAAAACATTGACAGAATCCATGGATGGCAGGCTTTTGAGTGTCCTTGCAAAGAAAGGTGGCTATATTGGTCGCTGATTTGTTTTTGTTTTGTTTTTGAATGTCAGAAATGTATATTTGTGAATGTGGAGATGTTATATTGGTTTCACTGGTAAAAATAAATAATTGAAATGGGTATATATTTGTTTTTTGTTAAGTTGCCTAATAATTATGCACAGTAATAGTCACCTGCACACACAGATATCCCCCTAAAATAGCTAAAACTAAAAACAAACTAAAAACTACTTCCAAAAACATTCAGCTTTGATATTAATGAGTTTTTTGGGTTCATTGAGAACACGGTTGTTGTTCAATAATAAAATTATTCCTCAAAAATACAACTTGCCTAATAATTCTGCACTCCCTGTAGAGGAGACACACACATTGATATACACTAAATATTTATTCCATTTCTTTTTTTGTGGTGCCCAAATTTATGCACCTGCTTGATTTTGTTTAAACAATTGTTGCACACTTTTTGTAAATACAGTAAACTTATTTTCACTTCTCAAATATCACTGTGTGTGTCTCCTGTATGATATATTTAACTGACATTTTTTATTATAACAACCAACGATTTATACAGGAAAATAATGACTATTAACAAGATTGCCCAAACTTTTGCATCCCACTGTATTAGTATATATTGTCATTAGTATAATATGAAATAAATTCTGCATGTGTCAAGTCGTGTGCCAACATTTGCTGTGTAGTAGAACTGAGACATTAGTCATTATAAAAATTTATTTGAAATAATATTAAAATTCTCACACAGAAAAACATTAAACATAAATATATAAAATATAAGTATTTACAGAGAGACAGGAATAAAAAGGACCCAGCTGCTCTCCAGAGCAGGAACAAGGCTGAGGAGGAAATGCTCCATTGGAGACTGGTGTTGCCTTTTCAGGGACACCAGGATGGCCAGCTCCACCGCCGATGGACCGTCCTGGGACCCGCCCCTCATCTGCCTCGGAGCTGTCCTCCTCTGTGGGCCTGTAAAACACAGCACAAAACACAAAGAAATGAGAAGGCTGCTACTAGATTTTAATTTCAACATTGAAAAAAAAAAAAAAACAAAACAGGATAATTTCAGATTGGTTATAGATATTTAGTAAAGGTGATCAGTAAAGGGAATTCCACCGAGTAAGGCTGGGTCATATCATACCATTCACAGTAATACCGGTATAATGTTGACAAGGACAAGATGGCGCCTGTGTTTGGCTTTGCCGCTTGTGCCGCTAGTACAGCCCGCTGGTATAGTTTTATACTGGCCGCTATTGTCACTTGCAAGATTATTTTTACCGTCCTGTGTTTTGATTTTGTCTCTGCCACCAATACTTATGATCGGGGCATGATGTTGTATATCAAAGATTCAATGGAGAGCTACTGTGACAGCTGGGACAGTTACAGGAAATTTTTCCCTCCACCCTTTGTGTGTTCCTCACCTGACTGCATGTTACAATACATATCGGTGGGATTTAACACGAAGAAAAGAAGAAGTAGGGGAACCAGGGCCGGTGTCCAGGTGCGACTGAGAAGGTACTGAAGATTAGCTTCTTGCATGTGGGAAGAGTCCCGGTGCCTACAACCAATTCATCTACTGTCACCTGGTGCCGACGCTACACTTCAGTTCCCAGCTCGGAATCTATGGTCTGATGGCCCCATGTTCACTTGGCGTCCCTCCTTCGACCGCCGTTTTTGTTATGGTAAGGACTAATTCAATGGTTCATGCAGCACCCTCTGGTGGTGGTGCCGTGTGTATTTGATGTTGCAGCTTGGCAATAAACGGAGTCGCTACGTTAAGACAGAGCTGTCCCAGTCTCGTTAATGGTGCTGCTATTATAAACCTGAGATCTACCAAAACATGGTGTCAGAAGTACTCTGGAGGGAAGAAGAACGTCACGAAAACGGAAGCTTTCTCACCGGAGAGAACTCGCCCTGCAAGTTTGCATTATCAGCCACAGTAGGAGCTAAGCTAACAAATTAGCAAACGCTAACTAGCATCTCGCGACTAGCAGCATGGCAGCCGCGCCAGCAGCCTTCCAAGTATCACCGCCGCCGAAATTCGACTTTTCAAAGCCAGAAGAGTGGCCGAAATGGATCCGATGCTTTGAGAGGTTCAGGATAGCATCCGGACTCGAGCTACAATCGGACAAAAACCAGGTTAACACTCTGATATATACAATGGGCGATGAAGCTGAGGACGTGATCACTTCGTTGAACCTGACCGAAGAGGAGGCGAGTGAGTACCACACTCTCAAAGACAAACTCGAGGCACACTTTGTAGTCAGAAGAAATGTTATCTTTGAACGTGCAAAGTTCAACCAAAGGCAGCAAGAAGCAGGAGAGACTGCAGACGGGTTTATTACATCCCTATATGCCTTGGCTGAGCATTGTGGCTACGGGGCGCTGCACAGTGAAATGATAAGAGACAGACTCGTTGTCGGAATAAGAGACAAGAGGCTCTCGGAGCAACTGCAAATGGACGCGGAGCTCACGTTAGAAAAAGCAGTGATACGGATTCGCCAAAGTGAGCTTGTTAAGAAGCAGCAGGATCTTCTTAAAAACAACTTCAAGCAGGAAAATCTTTGTAACGTGGACATCATTAAAGCAAAAATAAAACACTTTAAACCAAGAAAGACTGTGCCACAAACCACAGAGAGGAACGTGAAAAGCCAATGCAACCGATGTGGAAAGACACCCTTTCACAGCAAGAACCTGTGCCCAGCCAAAGAGGTACTCTGCAATCAGTGTAAAAAGAAAGGTCACTATGCAAGAGTGTGCAGGTCTGGGGCAGTGGGAGAAATACGTGCAGCAGGTGGTGACAGTGAAGAAAGGGAGGTAGCATTTTTGGGAACAGTAGCCTCAGAGAGAACTGAGGATGCGTGGTTGACTAAAATAAAAGTTAACAATGTAGACTGCTGGCTCAAAATTGACACAGGAGCGGACGTAACCGTATTGCCTGAAAAAGAGTACAATGCTCTAGCACAAAAACCACAGCTGCAACCCACAGATCTGAAACTGTATGGGGCGGGAATGTCTCCACTAGCAGTTAGAGGGACATTTACTGCTAACCTGAGCACTCCGAGCAAAACTACAGTACAGCCTGTGTATGTAGTAGAAGACCTGATGCAAGTGTTACTTAGCCGCTTAGCAAGTGTAGCACTTGGATTAGTGGCCAGAGTAGAAGCAGTGTCACTCACTTCGGTAGAGGCAGTAAAGCAGCAGTTTCCAAAACTATTCAACGGGTTAGGCCGAATGGAGGGGGAATACAAAATTGAGCTTAAAGCAGACGCTAAACCATTTGCCCTGTCAACCCCAAGAAGAGTCCCGCTTCCCCTGTTGCCCAAAGTCAAAGGAGAGCTTGCTCGTATGAGTTAGGTGTAATCTCCAGAGTAGAGCAGCCTGGTGTGCAGGAATGGTTCCAGTACCTAAACCAAACAGAGATGAAGTGCGTGTGTGCGTGGACTTGACCAAACTAAACAATTCTGTGAAAAGAGAAAGACACATGTTGCCATCAGTTGAGCACACCCTAGGACAGCTAGAGGGCGCAAAGTTGTTCTCAAAACTCGATGCTAACTCAGGGTTTTGGCAAATACCTTTGTCCAAGCAGTCAGCTCTTCTCACAACCTTCATCACACCATTCGGAAGGTACTGTTTCAATAGACTCTGTTTTGGCATATCCTCAGCCCCTGAGCATTTTCAAAAACTAATGTATCAGCTTTTGGAAGGGCTGGACGGTGTTGTCTGCCAAATGGATGACATTCTGGTTTATGCTGACACACAGACCCAGCACGACAAGAGGCTGGTTGCAGTCCTCAAACGGCTCACAAAAGCAGGGGTGACATTGAAAAGTGAGAAGTGTGAGTTTGCAAAGACCTCAATCAAGTTCCTCAGACAGATCATTGACACTACAGGAGTCAAAGCAGACCCAGAAAAAGTGAAAGCAGTCAGCAACATGGAGGCACCCACCGATGTGGGTGGAGTGAGACGATTCCTAGGAATGGTTAATCATCTAGGCAAGTACCTTCCCCACTTAGCAGAGAAAACACAGCCATTGAGAGAACTACTCAGTACCAAAAAAATTTGGTGTTGGAGTGAGGCTCAACAAACAGCGTTTGACAACATTAAGGCAGAACTGAGTAAACCACCGAACTTGGCACTCTACAACCCCAAAGCACAAACAACAGTATCAGCTGATGCATCCTCCTATGGATGGATGACACAACCAAGCCAGTGGCCTTCGCTTCAAGAGCATTAACCCCCACAGAACAAAGGTATGCTCAAATAGAGAAGGAAGCGTTAGCCATAACCTGGGCATGCGAGTGATTCTCTGATTTTCTTATAGGCATTGAGTTCCATGTTGAGACAGATCACAAGCCTTTAGTACCACTTTTGGGCTCCAAGAACTTAGACGAACTGCCACCACGAGTACAAAGACTGAGAAAGAGATTAATGCGGTACTCTTTCACCATCTCACATGTCCCAGGCAAACACATCGCAACTGCAGACGTGCTGTCCAGAGCACCAGAAAAAACTGTTTGTGATGAGACATTAAGAGACGAAATGAACCTGTATGCACATCAGGTGATTTCAGGTCTTCCTGCAACAGAGGAGAGACTACAACAAATAAGAGAGCAGCAAGACAAAGACGAAACACTGAAACAAATCAAACTCTACTGCAGGAACGGCTGGCCGGACAAACTCAAAATACCAGGTCCACCAGCATGCAGGGGACCTGACTGTTGAAAATGAACTTCTCCTAAAAGGTATGCATATAGTTATTCCAAAGATATTACAGAAAGATGTTTTGACACGACTGCACACAGGTCACCAGGGCATTGTAAAGTCCAGGGAACGAGCCAAGCAGTCGGTATGGTGGCCAGGACTGAGCTCTCAACTACAACAGCTGGTAGCAGAATGTGAGACATGTGCAAAGGTGAGACAGCAACCCAGAGAAACACTCATGCCAACTGAGTTTCCTACACGGCCGTGGGAGTTAGTTGGTGCTGATCTTTTTGAGTGGAGTAACAGCCAGTATTTGGTTGCAGTGGACTATTTCTCACAATACATAGAAATAGCTAAGCTGTCCTCTACCACATCAGCAGCAGTGATTGACCACTTAAAGTCCATATTCGCACGCCACGGCATTCCAACAGAGTTAAGGTCGGATAATGGTCCACAATTCTCCTCAGAACAATTCCAAAAGTTTGCTTCAGAGTGGGGCTTTGCCCACACCACTTCCAGCCTGAGATTCCCTCAGAGCAATGGTGAGGCTGAAAGAGCAGTGAGAACAGTAAAGAGCCTTCTACAGAAAGAAGGAGACCCATATCTTGCTCTCATGGCATATCGCGCCACACCACTTGCCAATGGACATAACCCTGCAGAGCTTCTGATGGGGAGGAAACTTCGTACCACAGTTCCCATACTTCCATCCTGCCTCAACCCAGGCTGGACAAACATCACTAAACTGAGAGAGAGAGAGAAGGGAAGGAGAGAGAAAAACAGTGGAAATGGTTCAATAACAGACACAGAGCACAAGATCTCACTGGACTACACCCAGGAGATCAAGTTTGGATCACAGACATGAAAACAAATGGGACTATATCAGGCAGAGCAGATACGCCGCGGTCTTACCTTGTTGAGACCCCGAGGGGGCTTCTACGTCGAAACAGGAGCCATCTCAACACACTAAAAGGGACCAAGACTGAACCAACTGAACAACAAATCCCTGTCCTGCCAGAAAACAGCAGCAGCCCTGTTTCAAACCAGGTTCAGCAGTGTCTTATACCACCAAGTAACCAGTCTACTGAAAGAAGATATCCTACAAGAGACAGAAACCCACCGAGGTACCTTAAGGACTTTGATTTAGGTAGAAGGTACTCTCGAGCACCTGAGTGACCAGCCCGGGGCAGAATAATCCCCTCACTCAGTTGAAGGACTGGGTTGTCTACCCCACCTTCATAGTTGAATAAGTTCACACAGTTAAATAAAATAATAGTTATAAATAAAGGCAATAAATGTTTGTTACAGATTTGAGTTAATGTAACAGCCTTGGAGTATCCAGCTACAAGTTAAGTTGCAGTGATTTCAGTATTGACATAAATGTGGATTAATACAGAAAACATTATAGTTTATAATGTACTCAGAAGGGGGGATGTTATGGTAAGGACTAATTCAATGGTTCATGCAGCACCCTCTGGTGGTGGTGCCGTGTGTATTTGTTGTTGCAGCTTGGCAATAAACGGAGTCGCTACGTTAAGACAGAGCTGTCCCAGTCTCGTTAATGGTGCTGCTATTATAAACCTGAGATCTACCAAAACAGTTTTGATGGCAGAGTTGATGTACCACTATGGATATTAGCTTCTGCTAGCCCTGAAGTCCCCGCCCGGCGTAACAGGTGTAGAGGTGCGCACAGGTGTTTAATTCGAGTGCCACTTCAGTCAGCTGTTGACTGCACCAACCAAACGTCTTCAATCAGGTTTGCCCTGCTCAGCACTCGCTCAATCACAAATCGTTTATTTTAAACGATCTTTTTATAAAGGAATCTCTCAACTTCTTGTGTTTAACTGAGACGTGGCAACAAAACATGGATTATATACATCTGAAGGAAATTTGTTCGACTGGCTGCTCCGTCATCGGAACTCCACGTCTTTCGGGACGTGGCGGAGGTCTCGCTGTTGTGCACCAGGACAGATTCACATGCAGACTGATGAACTTGGATTCTTTTACTTCATTTGAACTTCAGATGATCAAGGTCGGCTCTTTGCGCACCTTTTATTGTATTTTAATCTACCGACCTCCTGGCCCTGCCGGAGTCTTTTTAACTGAATTTAACGACCTCCTATCATCCATTATTAAATTAGAGAAGGTGGTAATGTTGGGAGATTTTAACCTTCATATTGATGATGCATCCTGTAATATGGCTGCTGACTTCATGACTATCACAGTCTTTTAATTTTATGCAGCATGTTTCTGGCCCTACACATGTAAAGGGTCACACATTGGACCTTGTTTTCTCCTTGGGTTTAAATATAAATGATATTCGTGTGGAAAATGTCCATGTGAGTGACCATAGCTGCATATATTTTAACTTGTCGTTTTATTTGGATCCCCCGGCTCCCAAAATAACGATTGAAAGGCGAATCATAAACCAGAACGCCGGCAAAAGGTTCTCTGCCATGTTTGACGCTGAAATGACTTAGAATGATTTGGACTCTCTTGTCTCATCCTTTAATAACCAGTGTAATTCTACTTTAGACATGGTGGCACCTCTGAAAAAAAGTACTGTCCTACGTTTGAAATCTCATCCTTGGTTAAATGAAAACATTCGTAATTTCAGGAGATACTGTCGCAAGCTAGAACGTTTGTGAAAGGCTTCCAAGCTTGAGGTTTATAAGTTACACCTTAAAGAATCTATCCTCTTGCTAAATGACATGTGGAAAAATGCCAGAGTATTTTTCACACCTCATAGCTTCAAAAAAGAAAGATCCTAAATTCTTGTTTAAAACAATTAAGAGTATTGTTTCTCCTGATGATCCTTGTGCACCAGTTCACTCAACGTCCGAATGCAATGAGTTTATGAACTATTTCAGAAATAAGGTCATTGCCACCAGGTCTAATATCTCTCCATCATCTTCTCAATATCAAACTTTTAACTTGCTCTCCTCTGATACTTGGTCCTCTTTTACTCCTGTTACATTACAAGACATCAGAGGCCTGCTTTGTCATATAAAACAGACTTCAAGCCCCCTTGATGTCCTTCCATCTTCATTTTTCACTAGTGTGTTTAATTCAATTGGCCCCTGTATTGTGGAAATGATAAATACTTCTCTTCATACTGGCTCAGTCCCCAGCTTACAAGCTATTGTTGAGCCAATATTAAAGAAACCCCAGCTGGATCCATCTCTTCCTAACAGTTATAGGCCAATATCCAAATTGCCTTTTATATCGAAAATTTTAGAAAAAGTAGTACTAGAACAACTTAACTATTTCCTGGATAAAAATGCTGTTATGGACACTTTCCAGTCTGGTTTTCGTAAATTGCATTCCACTGAAACGGCCTTACTTAGAGTATCTAGTGATATCTTGATGGCAGCAGACTCTGGAGAATATACAGTGCTGGTCCTGTTGGATCTCAGCTCTGCTTTTGACACTGTAGATCACAGTATCATGATAAACAGACTTGAGAACTTGTTTGGGATTACTGGTGTTGTTTTAAAATGGTTTATATCATATCTGTCTGAGAGATCTTTTACTGTTTGCACAGGGCTCTAGACTAACTTTTTGCCATGGGCGTACCGGTACGCCTAACTTAAAAAAGTTAGTCGTACCGGCACAAAAGTTAGGCGGACACAAATTTTATAATAAATTATATAATATAATGTGTTTTTCTGGATACACTGTGCTTTTTCAGCATTCAAAGATTGATGACACCGTGTCAGAGCACTGGCTATGAATTTCAGAAGGATCAGGCCTTAACTTAACAGAAAAGTTAGTAATAGTTCTTTTCCTATTACAGCTACATCCACTTCTGTCGTGCCTCTCACTAGGGCTGGGTATCATCACTGATTTCTATAATCCATTCAATTCCGGTTTTCAAGTCCCGATTCGATTCAACTTAGCCTCAGACAGTCAGAAATATTATAATTCTGATCATTTATCAGTACTGACTTCATCAGAATTGTGAACATCACAGCAGATGCCTTTGTGTGAAAGTAACTGAGAATAAAACACAGAAAAACATGAAGGAGATTTTCCTGGTCTGGCTTTTTATAGCAGATAACCTTAAAAATATTCTACAATGTTCTGCATATAAAGTTTAAATTTCTTCAGTATTGAACAACAGAAAAATAGGCTTTCTTGTCCGAGGTCATTTAAGTGAAAAAAAGAAAAGAAAAAGACAGCAGCCGACAGCGCTGTAAACAACGGTAGACTGGTGGGTAATAAGCGAATGAATAATACAGAAAACAGAGATTGGAGACGGAAACTGTTCTTGAAGTACAGAGAGAGATGGAGAGAGCGCTAGCTGTGCATGAAGTGTGATTTTAATAGTCGTGGAAGCAAAACAGCAAAATTCATGACGACATTGATCAAATGTGAAGCGCAGTTTGCTGCTTCTTTTGCTGCTGGCTCGGTGAATTTTGGTTGGAGAGAGACAAAACCTGCAGCTCAGAATCAGCGCAAAAAGACGTAATCACAGCGCGGACCGGACGCATCAGAACCGCTAAGCTCCAACAGCGTGTCCGTCTGCGGGCCGTCGGGTGAGAAAGCCGAGGAAGACAAAGTTGATTCTGATGCGTCGGGTCGTTCTGTGTTTACGTCTTTGTGTGGAATCCGTGTACCTGCTCTCATTTGCTGTTTGGTTGTTGTTGAAATGGTTTTGTGAGCTTTAATCACAAAACACAGTTATATTTAAAAGTCGATTCAGGATTTAATGAATTGATATCGCTTTATTCAAGCTACTCACCTCCCACTTCCACCTGCACTTTCAACTGGACCACGGCCAATCAGAGAGGTCCCGCCCCTTACTATCTCTAATTGGTTTAGTCCACGATAGGGGCATAATGTGTGTCTGTTGTTGACCACAGGGAAGGTTGCAGATTTTTTTTTTTTTTTTTTTTGCTACCCGAACAGTTGGTCGCACAGGTGCAACCAAATAATTTTTTTAGTCGCACCACTGAAAAATTTGGTCGTATTTGCGACCAAATTGGTCGCACTCTAGAGCCCTGTTGCATGAATCATGTCACATCAGAATCAACAGTTTTGCCGTGTGGGGTACCTCAGGGATCTGTCCTGGGTCCAATTCTCTTTTTACTTTATGTATTTCCCCTAGGCCAAATTATTAAGCGCTATAAATATATCTCCTATCATCTCTATGCTGACGACATCCAACTATACTGTTCCTTCAAAATGTCTGAGTTTTATAAATTGTCTAATTTAAGTAATTGCCTGACAGAAATCAACAAATGGTTATATGATAATTTTCTCCAACTAAACTCTGAAAAAACAGAAACTCTAATTATTGCTCCAGACCACATGGTCCCAGAAATTAGACAGCATATCAGCTTCTTAGACCCTTATGTAAAATCAAGCCTTAGAAACCTCGGTGTCATATTTGACAGCTCGATGTCGCTGGAGCAGCATTCTAAGCAGCTGGTCTGAAACTGTTTTTATCATTTATGGAATATTTCTAAACTCAGACTAATGGTATCAAAGCTTGAACTTGAGATGATTATTCATGCTTTTATTTCTTCTCGTTTAGACTATTGTAATGGCCTTTTTACTTGTTTTAACAAATCAGCCTTAAATCGTCTTCAGACTCTGCAGAATGCTGCAGCATGTCTCTTAACAGGCACCAAGAGAAGATCGCATATCACTCCAGTCTTGGCCTCTCTTCACTGGTTGCCTGTAAATTTTAGGTTTCATTTTAAAATTTTAGTTCTAAACTTTAGGGCCCTACATGGTCAGGCTCCTCAATATTTATCTGACCTGCTGAAACCACATACATCTTCTCGGGCTTTAAGGTCATTAGATCAGAGACTGCTGGTGGTACCGCGCACTCGTTTTAAAACTCGTGGTGATCGGGCCTTTCAGATTGTGGCACCACGGTTGTGGAATTCTCTCCCACTGTCTCTCTGCTGCACGGACTCCATTGATTCTTTTAAGAAACAGCTGAAGACATTTTTATTTAGAAAAGCATTTGATTAATTTCTTCTTATGCTGTTTTTATAGTTTTACATTGTTTTATTTACTGTTATATTGTTTTTATATTCCCATTTCCTGTGTTGTAAAGCACTTTGTGATTTTTATCTGTGAAAACCGCTATATACTTACTTACTTACTTTTACTAATGTTGGGCAACGATAAGAAAATGAAATATCGCGATAGAATATGGGTAAAACGCACATGCGCAGTGCCTTTGTTTTCATACGCACATGGCGGAAAAAGCGTGCCGGCAACAGAGAATGAGAAGGGCGAAAGCGGATCGTTGAATGAAACTGATGAATCAGAATTGGTTTGTAAAAATGCTGCAACTTCAGTGGTGTGGAACTGGTTTAGCTTTCGTCCATCAGATACACAACAAAGCACTAGTTTTGGTAGCGCATGCTAGCGGGCTGTCGTTATTACCGTGTTGTTTGGAAAATACAGCACACTTAAAATCAATCCTTTGTTTTTTCTGAAAATCGACAGTGCCCCTTATAATCCTGTGTGCCTTATGTATGAATTCTGGTTGTGTTTACTGACCTCAAAATGATTTTATGTGGTACACGGCGCTGGAAAATCTGTCACATGTTTTAGTACGACTTTGCTAAGCTACGAACCCGCACCGCATGATGGATTGTCGGAGCATTACGGCTATCGTAGGCAGGAGCCTCGCGGAGTGATACGTACTGTGCTTCAACATAATATTACCGTATTGTGTGTGTATAACCTCTTTTTAAGTTTTGTGGATAATAATATCCACAAAACAAAACTCTTCCTGGAAAACATCTGATTTAATGACATGTGAATATGCTGAGGATATGGAAATGCCTTTTGGTTAAACTGTCAGCAAGGAATTTGCACTGTTACATTTTTATATAACTTTAATGCACATAAAAAACAGCTGCTTGTTTACGTGAAAATACATTGATGGGGTTTTTTGCACTAATAAAGTTGTGGAGTTGTAAAGCATTTTGTCTAGTGTCAATTATATCGTCAGTCATATTGTTAGCGCAAATTTTCAAATGTATATTGTGATAAATATTTTTGGTTATATCGTCCTGCTCTAGACAAGGGTCACTCCCATGCAAGTAATTAAAATGTTGCTTTGTCATTTTGTAATCCAGATAACATTTTATTATTTCATTTTCATAGTTTGGCGAAAAAGGTAAAAAAAAAAAAGATACAAGGTGATAGCACACTTACATGCCTCAATTACAAATACAGCTACACTTGCATCCAAATCAGATGTCATAATCTTTAGAAGTGTGAACTTCAGACTACAGGAGCAACTCTTCCTGGAAAACATCTGATTTAATGACATGTGAATATATGTTTCGTCACCACTTTAGTATTTTAAGGTACATTGCGGAGTTTACTGGGACTGGGGTTTTCCATCAGCATGTTTCTTTCAATTTCATTTCCTCTTCTTTAGCAGTATTGAGGAATCTACTGAAAATTAAAAAAAAAAAAAAAAAAGCTGCAACATATATTGTCAGTGTCATTTTCACAGAAGCAGAAGTTAGAAAACAACATGCCGGGTAAGCGACAAAATTACAGTTGTGTTGTGACTGAGCATAGAGGTTACTTCATGACCAGTGTTGGGAAGGTTACTTTTAAAATGTATTCCACTATACCATACCAATACCAACTAGATTTTTAAATCTTAATATAAAATGAGTAACAGTTGGGATGACATTATGTAAGGCTGCAGTTTTTGCAGCACTCTGGTATAAAAAACTATTCCGCGCGTATATAAAACAGGTCCCCGGCTCCGAACCGTAGTAAAGGGACCTCTGGCTAATTCGTCGGGTTCCGTGTCGGGCTCGTAGCCGAAAACTAGCTTTACTTTGTTGTCTGGGTCAGCTTTGCTAGCAAGAGAAAGAGAGAGGCGTTGAAAGGCTGCTCCAACGGAACTTATCATTTCGGAGGAAAACGAACACAGCGTACAGTCGAGTCTTAATAGCTTACTAACAACTGGGCTCGTCAGGCTCTCTTTTTGGCTGCAGTGGTTATTATTATATTTACATGTTTCCATCTACCGTTTGTGGTCGGTGACAACTCGTACTTTTCTTTCGACTCTCCTTTTTCTCCCTCCCTTGAGCTCACATGGCAGTCCATTCTCCCTGCAGCATGGACTACACTGCCAATGAGGCTACATAATTTAGGGTTATTGCCTGTAACACTCTAACACTCTCTGATTGAGACACATGCATTAGAGCCTCGTATTGCGTGTTTTGTTTGGGTTTCCACCGGCGTCGAATTACCAAAAATAGAGAGAGCATAGCCTAACATATGAAACAGGAAAATACCGTGTAATCCATTTATTTCAACAAAGTAACTGTATTCTGAATACCACCCTTTTAAACGGTAATTGTAATGGAATACAGTTACTCATATTTTTATTTTAAATACGTACATGTAGGGCTGGGCCATATTATACCATTCACGGTACAATGTTAGACAACGATAAGAAAATAAAATAATGCGATAGAATATGGGTAAAATGCGCATGCGCAGTGCCTTTGTTTTCATACGCACATTGCGGAAAAAGCATGGCAGCAACGGAGAATGAGAAGAGGGAAAGCGGAACGTTGAGTGAAACGGATGAAACAGAATTGGTTTGTAAAAATGGTGCAACTTCAGTGGTGTGGAACTGGTTTGGTGTTTGTCCGTCAGATACCCACCAAAGCACTTTTTTTTTTTTTGTAGAACGTGCAAGCAGGCAGTCGTTATTGCCGTATTTGTCGGACTAAGGTGCTCGTAAATCTGGGTCCAAAACTCCGTCCGCTTGAGGTCCCAAAGTCAAACGAACACTGCGGCATCACTGAGAGTTAAAAACAGGGCTGTAAGATATAATGATATATATCGGATGACGATATAACAATGTCTATCGTTTCATTTTACGCTATCGTTTGTTTCGTGGTGTCGCAAAATAAACTGTTTATGGCAATATTTTTTCATCGTTTTGATGGTCACTGTAGTGGCTATATTAATTTCTTAAAGTTCTCTCTTTCTCTTATATTTTATATAACCACACTACGGAAAGACAAGCGCCTGGTTTTTATGCGTTGTCGTGAGCAACAATGACGGTAAAACCATCACGTGTCCGGTTGTTTATTTTCCACATAAACCTTTCACAATAAAGCTCCAGATCCTGTTGAGACTTTTCAAAATAAACTGAATTGCGTGAAAGAGTCTGCAGAGTGCTAAAAAATAAACCTTGGACTCAAACGTTAGAACAGGCTTTTCCCCACAGCACGCTGTGTAATAAATACTCACAAAGAAAATGGCGACCGTTACAAGTCATGTCTAAAAATGCATCCTTTAATGCATCGGTTATAACACTCGACTCCAGGTACATGACGCCCAGCTGGAAACACTTCACGCAAGTCGAGGTGCCCGAGATTCACAGAATTTACAGAAAACGTTAAATCTTTGTGATTTATATCGTTATCGGGACGATAGATGTCTTATATCAGGATGTGAGATTTTGGTCATATTGCACAGCCCTAGTTAAAAACTGTCTAAATTCTTTCATTTTTAATAAAACGAACAGCATTGCTGCTTTACCAGGTGTAACAATTAAGTTTAACATCCAGGCATCCATGAAAACAGAATTTATTACATTTAACAGAGTTAGAAGTTAGCATGATATAGCATGTTCTCACTGAAAGATTTCTGAAATTATTAAAACGTACAGCTCTGCTATCACTTCCAACATAAATGAAGACAGAAAACTAAACAGCAGTGACATTTGTAGGGTTACTGAAGTTGGGCTAGCTGGTATATAATGCTGTGCTACATGATCGCTAGCAACACAGCTATGTTAGCATAACATAAACAGTGAAGCTGCAGGATGAATGCTAACATTTTTCCACTCGATAAAAGTTAACGTGAGGGTTCCTGATGGTTAGAGACAAATGCAATCGCATGGCAGAATGCTGTAAACTAGTGATGTGTCGGTCGCAAACGAAACGGCTCTTAGAGCCGACTCTTTGAAGTGAACAACGTAAGCCATAAGGAGCCGTGTTTTTTTTTTTGTTTTTTTTTTTGTCTGTCTCTCACCCTCTCTCTCGCACTTTTCCCCCCACTTCACTCCGCACGCGAGCCCTGTGCTCTGCGCTGGGCAGAGGGGTATGGCGTTATTTTTGTGCCACTATTCTGAGCGCATGTAAAATAAATTGCAGGTGTAAGTGTTGCAATTTGAGGAGAAATTTATTTTAAGTGAAGAAAAGCTAAATTTGAGTGAACAAAATTCATTGCTGCGTGCAAAAAATGTATTTCTGTGTTTGCTATTATCCATACACACACAATAGCAGCCCCTGTCACTCAGTTTTTGCACTTGTGCTCTCAACATTTCTGCCTGTGCGCATTCAACTTTTTCTGTACACCGTTATATTTGTGCCACAAAACCAGCCAATCACAGACTTGGATGAAAAAAAATCTGATTGGCTGTTTTGGTCTCCAATCAGCTCGAAATGACAAAATGCAATATCCCAGAATCCATTTCGTCCAAAACTCAAACGAGGCAGTGGCAGAGGAACACAGAGTGGCGGAGTTTGAAATATTACTCTTTCTGGGTCACAAAATAAACTTTTAAGATATTTTCATGCGAGAATAGTGCTGTGTAAACTTCAAATATTTGCTTGATTTATCAAGACATCACATGTTTGCATAAGTGCTCCCAAAAAAAAAAAACAGGGGGGAAAGCCTTTCTGCAGGATATTTGTTTTCTTTAATCCTAAGCCTAACAAGAACATTTGAGAAAAAAAAAAGAAAAAACCTAAACAGACAAAGTGGAAGGCCACAGTCAGAGGTCAGCGTAATCACATAGATCTACATAGTTTAAAAAATTCATTTTTGCTGTTTTTTTTTTTTTTTTATATCAGATCTCACATTAAAAATGCAACTGGAAGCTTTATGGTGATAGCTAAAGTGTAAGGGATAGCAGTGTACAAAACAGTTTAAATTAATATATAGTTGCTTTTGTCATGAGCTGTCTTATTAATGTCATTTATGTACCTAAAAGATTTCTCTCTGTAGGCATTTTTTCAATAGCTGTGATTCTCGGAAACAGGCTTTGCAGAGGGGAAAAAGAAGAAGAAAGTGAAAGGCATTCTGGAAAGTGAAATTAATGTTGCAAAACACCTCTTGGAGGTGGGGCCACTTGTGCAGGCAGTGTATATAAGCGTGCTGCTTACTGCTTCACAGCATCAGGAGCCATACTCAAGACAGAAACGGTGAACAGTGGATCTGCCTACAGCCACAACTATGAACTCAGTCACTGCCTTCGTTGCCTGCCTGCTTATCCTAGGTGCACAAGGTACTGTGAAAATCTTATTTTTTTTCCTTCTTTGTTTCCTTTTTCCCCTTCATCCTGTTTATGGATATTTTGGCTGCTGATCAACAGGTAATGCTCTTGTCTTTTCCTACACAGGACAACCAGCCAGCAAATCTAATAAATGCAAGTGTTACAGTTACATTGGCAGGATCAGCCCAAAGCTCATCAAGACTGAGCCAGTGATACACTACCCAAGTATCTTCTGTCCACATACAGAGATCATGTGAGTCCACAAGATGACCTGAGGTATGATTCTGCTGTGTTCTCCAGCTCCTTCCTAATACACCTCTTTTTAAAAATCTTTCAGTGTTACCACAAAAGCAGATATGAAGAAGTGTGTGAATCCAGAGTCCCCACTTGGACGACACATTCTAAAAAATCACAACAAGTAAGCCAAATTCAGAATGACACGCACGCACAACTCTGTGAAGATGACAAACTAAAGGTCTGTGTTGCTTGTCACTGATAATCTCACTTGTTTCTTCAGGCAAGGGAAGAAAGGAGCTGTAAGCACCACGACTGCTGGTCAGAGTACTGCTGCAATCTAAATAAGACACTGTGTGACGAACACGCTGCACTCCTACTGCACAGCAGAAGTGACACCTGGTGTTGAACTAAAAGGACTCATTCAGTCTCACCGGAAATACAAGACAACCAATATTCTTTATGATTACTCTGCAATTTTTGTTCCCCTTGCGTGTATATATATACACATTAATATATATTAATATATATATATAAACATATGTATAGTCTAGACTTGAACTTCTTACATTTTTGTACATATGCTTTTTAAATAATAAAATAAAACCTATATGACGGGACTTTCTGTTCTCCATGTTTTGCTTTGTTTTCTGTGTACCTGTGTACCAACACAAGACAAACTAAACTCTTACACATGATGTTTTTTAATCTGGGAAAAATGCAGTGATCAATCCATATGACCTTTTTATGATGCAAGTGTAGCAGTTATGGTTTTAATATTTGAAATGTGAGCCACCAGATAAGGGATCTCTACTAAATCAGGGATAGCTGCATGAAAGAAATACAAGGCAAACCTAGACTTCAGAAAAATAATTGAGGCAATTCATTTACATGGGATCAAAATGTGACTGAGACAGTGATGCAAAGAATGAAAAATATTACACCAGAATAATAACAAGATGCAGCACGATGGTTAGCACTGTTACCTCACAGCAACAGCAGTCCTTCTGTGGAAATCTAACCGGAAATCTTACTATTTTCTATTAGTCTTTTTGTTCACTTTTGACTAATTAGTGGTGTTATGAAGGGACACTGTATCAGCTGAGAACCATAGCTAAATTAAAGCTACTTTTATTGCTTACGAAGAGTGATCCATGCATATCAAATACTGGAGTAATACAAGTCCTTGCACATAGAGCTGTCACATACCGTCAGGTGTTGCCTACAGTTGGTTCATATGCTAAACTTGTAAACAGAAAAAACTCAACACGCAACAGTTGCACCTGATGAAATACATACATTTTTAGACAGTGAGATGACTTTCGATTTGAAGATGCAACTTCAACTATTTTGCTGGTAATAACTGAAATGAGCAAAGAAAACCAACAGCCTATTTATGCAAGATAATTCATAATTTTATTGAGGAGGGTTATATTGATTGGGTCTGATTATTGGGGTGGGTCATAACCCCCCTAAACCACCTTGGAAATTACGCCCCTATTCGTATTGCATATATATATATATATATATATATATATATATATATATATATATATATGAAGAGATAATGAAGAAATGGCTCACATACACAGCTTCTGAATTAACTTGATATTTCATTTCACAATATATAGGCTAAACTTTCTCAACAGCCCCCTTAAATGTAAGCTGAGAGTGTGCACAGTATAAATAGTTTTATTTCAAATCTATTTTGCTGACACACAGAGTCAACACTGAAAATTGTACAACATTAATGAATTACTATGTACTCGCTGTGTAGTTCAAAAGTGCAATGTTTATTGTGACTTTAAATAAAGGTACCCTGACTTTAAAGCCTTCTGTTTCGTATGCTTGACATTTGTGGTATGTGATGAATTAGTAGTAGTAGCACGAAAGAGCACAGAAAAAAGTGTTTGTGTGAATGAGTGTTCAGATAGAGTAAAAAAATGCTATATAAGAACCAGTCCATTTACCATTTGGTAATCTCAGTCTGGTGAATACATTTTTGTGACTGGAGTGGCTTTCTGACATGAACTGCTGTGTTTGTATTGAGTTAGTTCGAAACTTTTACAATCTTGTTCATAACAGACACCACCCACATTAAAAATCTAAAACTAATGTTGAAATGAAATGCGCAAACCCACTCTAAAAAATAATTATAATTAAAACAAAATTGCAAATGAAAAATAAAAAAAATAGCTCAGTAGGTTGACCATTCGCCCCATGATCGGGGGTTCAAATCCACCAAATGGCTACCATGAGGTACCCTGAGCAAAGTACCATCCCTACGCAGTGCTCCCCATGTGCTGGATTGGTGGCTGCCCACTGCTTCACTGAGTGAATGGGTTACATGCAGAGAGTAATTTCCCTTCAGTGGATTAATAAAGTATACCAACCCATTAATTTCACTTTCCAGAATGCCAATGTTGCAAAACACCTCTTGGGGGGTGGGGCCACTTGTGCAGGCAGTGTATATAAGCGTGATGCTTACTGCGTCAGATGATAAAACCCATGTGACGGGACTTTCCGTTCTCCGTGTTATGCTTCGTTTCCTGTGTACCTGTGTAAGACACACTAAACTCTTACACATGATGTTCTTTAATTTAGGGAAAGAATACAGTGATCAATCCATATGACTTGTTTATGATGCAAATGTAGCAGTTATTGTTTTATTATTTGAAATGGGATCTCTACCAATTCAGTGATAGCTGCATGAAAGAAATACAAGGCTTCTATACAAGGCCTAGACTTCAGAAGAATAACTGAGGCAATTCATTTACATGGGATCAAAATGTAACTGAGACCAGTGGCGGTCCTAGCCTGTTTGGCGCCCTGGGCGAACACTCCCTCTGCCCCCCCCCCACACACAAAACATATTAAGGATTGTACATTAACAAAAAACTGTTGTACACACACACACACATGTGAAGAGAGAGAGAGTATGCATAGTATGCAAATGGACACCAAACAGCCATCATAATTCGTCATACAATTAGAACAGGGCAAATCAACAATTAACAATGACTAATTAATATTAAAATCTGTAATATAATGTATTGTTTGGAGTTTAGTCTGTTACTGTTGCTATTTTTACCATTTCTTCTTGGAGCAACTGTAACCCACATAATTTCCTTAGGGATTAATAAAGTATTCTGATTCTGATTGTTTCAGGATGACCTGCCATTATCCAATGACACATCTGCTTACCTGTATCTTTTGCTCGTTTCTCCTCCTCTTCTTTTCTCTTTTTTCTAAACTGAGCATCTGATGGCTTTGAACTTTTCTTGTCCATCTTCCATTGGTTTTAATTTTGCACTCCAGTATGAACACCCATCCCTCAACCCGAGGATCACCACAACATGACCTAATAGACCTACACCTTAGTTCACAGATTCACTTTGTCTAGGGTTTATTTCTGGGATTTCACACAACCCAAGGTTCAAATCATGAATACATAATGGGCTTGGATTTACAACATTATAAATGAAATGTGCTCTATTTGGAAGCAGCAGGTCTCCCTCCCCTTTCGACAGGTTGTGTGTGAGACTTTAAATCAACAAAGTGTAAATTTTAAATTGTTATTGATCCCTTTACCCCGAGTCATAAAGTGTATATTTATTTTCTTACTCTTCTTATATATATTATTTGTTTACTTGCACTGCTGTAACTGGAGCCTCGTCGTCTCATCTCTCTATATACTGGACTGTATGTAGTGGACAATAAAGTTTACTTTGACTTCAGCAGCAAGCAGGCGCACCGAGGGTTCTCGCGCTCACTTTTTGTGTACAGGATTTCGAAAAAACATCGGTGCAAATTATAAGTCTGTATTATAATGTCTGGTGTTTTCGTGTTTGTTGGTTTGTTTTTATTTTGCGAGTTGATTATTATTAGATGCTGCTCCAGCCAGCCAGAGAATCCCCCGCCGCCCCGCCCTCTCCTCCCCGTGCCGGAAGCAGCAGGAGGGCGCCCTTACCCCCAGCAAATGGGCAATAGAAAACCGATCGGTGCCTGTGCCATTCCCTGGCTGACGTCGGGGCAGCATGAGTACGAGCATTTTTTTTCTTTTTTGCCGATGCCCGTGATGCCACCCCGGGCAACCGCCCGTGTCGCCCGTATCTAAAACCGCTACTGACTGAGACAATGATGCACAGGATGAAAAATATTACACCAGAATAACAACAAGGTTCAACACGGTGGCTTGCCTCACAGCAAGTAGGCTCAATTCCACCATCAGGCTGTGTGAAGTTCGCATGTTCTCCCTGTGTTTGTGCGGGTTCTCTCTGGGTACCCCGGCTTCCTCCCACAGTCCAAAGAGATGCAGTTAGTGGGGTTAGGTTAATTGGTAACTCTAAATTGCCCATAGGTGTGAATGTGAGTGTGAATGGTTGTCCGTCTCTGTGATGGCATGCCACACATGGTAAGCTCCACACCTCACCACTAGTTGATTCACTTTAGTTTAATTTACAGTCACTACTTTAATATATTCTACTTATTGTTCAATATTGTTTCTTTATTAAATGTATTTATTTTTCCATACACCTTCCAATGTTTATATGGCGTGCACACATATTAACACTGCAAGGTCAAAGTTCTGTTTTGTTATATTAATACATCTTTCTTTGTTTGAGTTACCTGGGGTTTGGCTTCTCCTCCTGTCTGGCAAAAGGTGTGGCAAACGGCTTGGAGAGCTGAAGTATCACTGACAGCCTAATTGGATAAAATCACATGCTTCATTGCCTGGGGTGTTTCATGTTTGTTTAATTGTTTTGTATTAGTTGGTTATATGGCAGCCATTTTGTTTTCCCCCATGTGTTTCATTCGGTTTAGCTAAACCAGTATTTAAGTTCCCCCTGTGTCATTTCAGGAGGTCAGTTTGTCTTATTGTTGCACACTTGGATTAAAATAAATTGAAACCAGTGTGGCTTTGTGAGTTCGCCTTTACTGCATCTGCAAATATATACATTGACATAGCACAACGTTACACACTTTTGCAGTCTCACACAACTCTTATAGGTGCACTGCCTTATGGGTAGTCTTTAAACTCAAACTCAAATCACTAATATTTCTTACAGTGTAACAATGAAATAAACATAAACAAAAGAGTGTGATCCACCAGTCAATATCTGCTGTGATTACAGCCCGGTACAGGTATAAATCCACCAAAAGCGCCACGAGGTTTCCGCACAAACTAATGAATTAGATCTAGCTGCTAATCGTTAGCGTCACGGCTAATTCACATCGCTACCAATAACTTATACACTAATGACACATAGTGGGGATTAACGGCCAACTTTCCCACATTCTCTGCAACCCCGTGGACTCATCTGTAGATACATTTTAAGTTATTTACCATCTTGTATCTGCTTACCTGCAAATATATACATTGACATAGCACAACTTTACACACTTGCAGTCTCACACAACTCTTATAGGCGCACTGCCTTATGGGTAATGGCTGGGCTTATTTACTCCGGCTAGAGCTGCTCATTTTAGGGGATACTCCCTCTTGTGGTGTAACGGAGGAATAACTACGCTTCCTGCACTATGTCATTTTTGGAGACTGGGGCACACATTATTTGACCACAATCAAAGAAAATACATATTTGAACAATCAGACCATTTAACTAACTATAATATTGTAACTAAAGATTATGGGGGGGGGTTTCTGTTTTGTCCACAATGTCTTTCTTGTCCTTACACTATGTTTGTTTGAGATTTTGTTAATTGTTATCTTGAGTTTAGTCTATTTAGTTGACCTCTTTTATTGGCCTGCCTGTTTAAGTTTTGGCTTTGTTAAATATATTTTTAATATTTTTTTGAATTAAAACACCTGTGTCCTTTATGCTTTACTGCTTGGTCCCTGACAGTCTCTCAGCCCTGCGACAGACTGGTGACCTGTCCAGGGTGTATCCTGTCTCTCGTCCTAAGACAGCTGGGATTTTTGGAACAGATTGGCTGGAGTTTAATAACCCATTGGAGCAGTGTTTGGGGATTTGTTCAAGACCTGTAGAGGCAAGAAGTGTCTTTGCTTCACTCAGCAGTGATGCAAGGTTGTCCAATGTTGACTCTGGGGAGAAGGAGACAGTGATGCCATCTTGGGAGACCATGTACCCTCCAATCATTCATTCTAAAGATTTCCCACTAGAGCAATCATGATGACACACTATTCTCAGCCAGTGAGTGAGTTGTGATACTTCCATGTAAGAGGAACATATCCAGGTGTTGTTAAGGGGCTAGAATCAGACAATTTTTTTCTGAGAAATAAAGGGCTTGTATTACTCCCTTCCTCTAGCCCACAGTTACTCGCCAAAACAGCAAGGGCCCTTTGTGGTCACACAGTGAACGGGGAACATTGATTATGAGGTGGTATTTTCAGACAAGGGTGGCACCACACAGGTGTATCACCTCAATCTCCTCAAAGCTTGGAGAGAGGCTGAAACTGCTTCTCTGGTGATTCTGATGAATGAACATTCCCATATTCCACATGTAGTGTAAGTGACATGAATGGAAATGAATACATTGTAAAAAGTAACATTTAAACGAGAGAAGCCTGTAGAGAATTTAGAGAGCTCATCTAGGAAAAGCAAATTCTTTACATCACTTTCTCATGCTGTCAACCTCATTGCCACATCACTGGTCCATCCAGTCGTCTTTCTGTCCATCTTCTTCAAGCCAATCAGCCTCCACTCAGCGTACTTTTAATCTCACTGCTCATCTGTCATTCTCGCTTGCAGATGTCTTTATGCAACCCACCTCCTCCCCTCCGTCCCAATCCCCCTTTTAAGGTGTGGATTAAATGCCTTCTTTTTCTACATTCATGGTCTACATAAATAGATCAAGCTGAGTATATTCATTAGAATTACAATTTAGACTGAAATAAATTTTGTATTTGCATATACTAATATAAATTTGTTACATTAATATAACATTTTGTTATTTTTACAGAAAAAATGCTAGTAGAAATGTTCTAGAATGATTTACTTTTTGCTTTCTTACTCATTTCAGAGCCCATACCTTTTTACTTTTATTGGTGTAAACAACTTAAATCTGAGAAATCTTTAACAAAAATATATATACTACTACTTAAGTACAGAATGCTTGTACTTTTGCCACTTCTGCCGCTCAGCTTAGCCTGGGGAATCATGTGCCCCAATGTACTTAGGCAACTTGGCAGGTTAACCACTGATACTCAGGCAGGATGTGCACCACTAGCAGACATCTGCCCGAATGCCCGGGCAATAAAATCAGGCCATTTCCAGAGTTATATACCTGGGGGATATAACACAGCAGCAGCTTTTCGGCACCAGCAACTGGGTATTTTTTTATCCCAAGCAAGTGTCATGACTCACTCAGTATAACCTGTTTCTAATCCTTGCGAAGTCTGGATGTATTTGTACTGCAGCAGGGCACACCAGCTGACCATCAACTTGATCAAAGGCAGACCTGTGAATGTCATCACCAAACTGTTTGAGCAAACCATCTTCCATTGAGTTAGCAGCTCACATACCACAAATAACCCTAACCCTACTTTCAGAAGAGAGGTTAACTACACATTCCAGACAAGTGTGTTGCTCTCTTCATCAGGCACCCCCGCCCCCCCCAGACACACTGGTCCACTTATACCTCTTACTACTGAGCATAGAAACCTCACCCTACCATGCAGTTACCATGCAGAAGGTTATTAACCCAACAGCAGGACCAATATCTGCCCTTTTGCCATGACAATCAAAATTGAGGTCATGTGGATCCTCTCTCCACTGATCATCTGCCAAATGTTTCTACAAGGTGATTGAAGTCCACCGTTGGTAAATTCAGACCTGCAATTTGGTAAAAGCTATCTGAAAGACTCTCAGATCATGATAAAGAAAATTCTCTGGTCTGGTGAAACAAAGATCAAACTCTTTAGCCCGAATGCCAAACCAGGCACCTTTCATCACCTGACTAATACCATCCCTACAGTGAAGCATGGCGGTGGCAGTGCCATGCTGTGGGTATGTTTTTTTTTTAGTTTTTTTTTTTTAGTAAATCTGGCCCTACATTGTCTTTCCCTACTTTAAATTACAACCTTATTTTTCACATGCTGTTAATTTTTATATGCTCTAACTCTAAACAACAGGGTTAGAATATGTTGGTTAAGTAAGATGCACATTTTATAGTCCATCTTCTGCACATTGTAAATTTGGTGTCACATAAGGTTTTGAATTCTGAGCACCACTCTTCTCTTTTCCTAAACTCCTCCTCCTCAGAGACATGCCTGATGTTGGCTTTGGGGGAAAAGACAGCACCTCTTGCTTTCATTTTTAACTGATTATCCAAAATAATTTAAACTACAAGCAATGTTTCTACAAACTCTGGACAATCACCACTTTATAATGTGGCTTTTGAGCTACAACATGAGCCCCAACTCAATATATATGAATTCCAGTGTTATACATACAATCTATCCTAACCCACTCAACAGTCTCAAGATACAAATATTCTATATTAAACAACTATGTAGGACTGCTTTCTTCCATTTGTAAAATATCTCTAAAATTTTAAATATCCTGTCTCAGTGTGATGCTGAAAAACTAGTTCATGCATTTGAACTAGTAGTCTAGGCTGGACTACTGTAATTCTTTATTATCAGGAAGTCCTAAAAACTCCCTGAAAAGCCTTCAGTTAATCCAAAATGCTGCTGCAAGAGTACTGACAGGGACTAGAAAGAGACAGCATACAGTATTTCTCCTACACTGGCTTGTCTCCATTGGCTCATTGTTAATTCCAGAATTGAATTTAAAATTCTGCTTCACACATACAAGGTCTTGAATAATCAGGCTCCGTCCTATCTTTATGACCATATAGTACCATATCAACCCATTGAAGCACTTTGCTCTCAGACTTGTGGGCTTCTTTGTGGTTCCTAGAGTATTTAAAAGTAGAATGTAGTCTTTAGCTTTCAGGCCCCTCTTCTGTGGAACCAGCTTCCAGCTTGGATTCGGGAGACAGACAGTGTCTCTACTTTTAAGATTACTACTACTACTAATAATAATACATTTTACTTGAGGGCGCCTTTCTAAAACCCAAGATCACCTTACAAAGAGAAAACGGTATCAATAAAACAATGGATTAAAATAGATTCTAATAAATTAAAATACAGAAAACAACAACTAAAAAACAAAAGAGAAAAACAAATAAGATGACAACAAGTACAATCTCTTACTTACTTTAATCTGTATTAAAGTAAGTAAGCCAGTTTAAACAAGTAGGTTTTGAGCTATGACTTAAATAAGGGAAGGGAATCTATGAGATTAGGTTTAAAACTTTCCTTTTTGCTAAAGCATATAGTTAGGGCTGGAACAGGTGACCCTGAATCCTCCCTTAATTATGCTGCAATAGTAGTAGGCTGCTGGTGGACTCCCATGATGCACTGAGTATTTCAAAGTCAAAGTCAACTTTATTGTCATCTCTGCTATATACAGTTCAGTCTACAGAGAGACGATACGGCTCCAGTTCCATACAGTACAAAAGAACAACAATAAATATAGGAAGAATAAGAAATATATATTTCTTTTTCAGTCACGTTTCTCACTCACTATGTGTTAATAGACCTCTCTGCACTGAGTCATACCCGTTATTAATCTGTCTCTCTTCCACAGCATGTCTTTTGTCCTGACTTCCTTCTATCGCCCCAACGGGGCGCAACAGATGGCCACATCTTCCAGAGCCTGCTTTTTCCTTCCCACGGTCACCAAAGCGCTTGCTCATAGGGGATCACATGATTTTGGGGTTTTTCTCTGTGTGTATTGGAGGGTCTACCTTGAGGCGACTGTTGTAGTCATTTGGTGCTATATAAATAAAATTTGAAATGGATCGATTATCATCAGAGAATATTGTAAACCTTGTCGATAAAGGACAAAACAAACAGATCCTGACCAGATTGTGTTTGCACAGCTGTTTATTGAGACAATATTAAATCTTCTTCTCTGCAATACACAATATGAAATGTATTATTATTTCTTTGTGTGTTACGGGAAACATTATTGTCAAGACTTCAGTTTTAAAGATTCTGACATTTTAGAACAAACAAACAAACACAGGAATTGCATCAGAATTTATTATCAATGTTCCACATCAGTGCTCCCTCGCTTCAACTGAGTTAGGTGACCGCCCCATCCCCCAGCTCTTGAATGCATTTTTTAGACACAAAAACTATTCATTTTGTAACATAAAAGGTATCACTTTCACATTAAAAACAAAGCACATTTATAATGTCATTATCCGCCATTGTCTGTGATTTCCATTATATGTTAATATTGCAATGAGGACATACTGATAAGGCATGGTGAACAAGAACAAAAAAAAATGAATAAAACATGATAATGAAGAGATTAAAAGGGTAACAGAATGTCTTAACGGTATGTAGGCCAAGAGGAGGCAAACCTTTCTATCTTAAACAGAAAAAGGTGTCAGGATATGATGTTAGTAACAAGCAGAGCTAACACTGAAAATATTAAAAACAGTCTCCATTTTTGTGGTAAACTGAGCTTTGATTATTGAGCAGTGAGTATTCTGTAGCTATTTCATCTCGCAAACGGGTGTTCAGCTGCTCATAAAGTTCAAGTTGTGGCTTTCTTTGCTTCCCCCACAGAATCACTCAGTAAGACTTCTGTCATAATCACACATCAGAGTGACAATGGAACATAACAGAAACATATATAAAATTTTTGAAATTATTATCATTTGTATTTTTATAGAAATACAAATCCACCAAGACACATAGCTGTTTTAACAGCTAGTGCCACATCAGATCAATATTTCAATATTTTAAGATCAATACTGACAACAAAAGCTGGACAAGCTGTCCTTAAATTCAGTAACAGTCAAACAAGTGGAAAAGTGAAGTAGCTATTTTAGAGAGCAGGCACATTTGGGATGTGCAGGTTGCAGCACTGGGGGTTAGTGTGGCCCTTGCATTATCTATTAGAACTTTTCAAACACTGTTGCCTCAATACAGCAGTGTAAGCTTTTATTTCGAAGCAGCACGATAGTGAGACTAGATCAGGGGTGTCAAACATAAGGCCCAGAGGCTGGAATCAGCCCAGCAAAGACTCTAATGTGGTCCGCTGGAAGACTTCAGAAAATGTGCAGTATTTCATTGATTTTAACTGTACTACCATAATTCCTATTCCTATTGATAAAGACTCTAAAAGATTAAAGGACATAAAAGTTTGATTTTCCACAGTTGGCCCCCTTAAACCCTTGTGCAATGACAATAAAGAGCTATTTTTTCTATTCTATTCTACTCTATTATATGGAAACTGAGATGTACAGTTAAAATTGCATTTATTTTTCTTATATTTTCACTGGTTCGCCCAACTTAAAATCAAATTGTGTGGGACACAATTTAAAACGAGTTTGACATCCCTGGACTAGCGTCAATCTGCAGCATGTCTTAATGCACCTGAGGACAAAAGCAGGCAACAGCTTGGCACAATGGTGTCTGTGCACCACACCTTTCCTGTATTGCTGTGGTGCATGTCGAGAAGTAGAGTACTGATCAGCTTGTGCACTCCTAGGGTGGTCTACTGAGCCAGCAGTTGCTCTAGTGGGCGCAGGAACACCACCATTACTGTGATGTTATCACTAGAACCAGCTGTCTTAGCATTACCCACCAACTGTTGGGCGACTCTTGCCCCCACATCATCCTCGGACTGTTCCACTGGAGCAGTTCCTCCTTCTGGTTTACCAGCCAGCTTTAGTGCATCCATAACTAGATGTGGGACTGCTGACGCCTTAACTGCATCAAAGAAACCATCGCATGCCAGAAGAACATAGTCCTCATCACCCTGCAGTTTCATTGTTAGGCTTTCAGCGTCTCCAGACACAAAGGGCTTCTGGTCAAAGTCACCTGAACGAGGGATGGATGAGTGGTTAACAGCTGCAAGTGAATACTGCAGAACCTCAGACTGTTGCAGTCATTGCCTGAAAACTATTTATTAAATCAACAGGCAAAACACGTGTACATAATCACTCACACTGCATTTTATGTATACAAAAACCCTCCCTTTTAGTATATTTTACTGTATATAGTAACCATTTGTACACAACACAAGTTACTCTTGTTTTTTACTTTATTTTTCTTAATTCTCTAATATCTCTGAGTCACTTTTTCATTCCCAATTTCCTAGTGTGGGATTAATAAAGTCTATAAAGACTCCCTGACTCTCAATTAAGACTGCAACAATTTAAGTAACTTCAACACATGCACTGCACACAACATTTGTTTTTACAGATGTTGCATGTAAGGTGAGGATTACTTGTCACCATCTAAGTAGTCTAACATGGAGCTGCAGTCTAGTTCTGTCTACACACATGGTGAAGAACAAAGAGGCAGCCTTTAACTGTGATGCAAATAAAAAACGTGTATGTGTAGGGATGGGTATCGAAACCCGGTTCTTGTTGAGAACCAGTTCCCACTGTTTCAATTCCTTGGAATTGTTTGCCATTTTTGCAAACAATTCCCTTATCGATTCCAGTCGCCCCGAATGACGTCACCACGTTGCGGAGCGTCATTTACTAAGCGGCTCAAACACTCAAAAGTTTGGTTATACTTTACGAGAACGGATGACGACAGGGCAACTTGCAATACTTGCAAGTAGATATTTCATTTAAGGGAGGAAACACTACAAATGTGCAAAAGCATTTGCTCACAAAACACGCGATGACCTTAAATGAATGTCGTGTTTTTAATTCCGCTCCGGACTCATGAATCTCAACCCAGCAGCAGCGGTAACATTTGTACGTCCTCTCCCATTAATGCGGCAGGGAGTGCAAGGCTGTGAAACGGAATGGTCTAGCCTTCAGATTTGCGTCACCGCTGTCTCGGTGGAGTTTTAATAAACTCGGCCGTCTGCTCCTTGCTATCTAAAATATAACAGGACACTGGCGTAAATTCTCGACCGTCTCACACTTCTGTTTAATCAGTTTTCTGTTTGACGTTTATTCAGCTGTGTGAAAATCCCGGAGGAACCCACCAGATAGATTAATAACGTTTTATTTAATCTAATAATTTTGATCTCAGCCAAATCGATTTACTCCGGAACAAATAAAACACCGAAAAAAAGGCAAACAATTACATTTTTAAGTTATCCGAGTGACTTATATAGCATGTTTAACCTGAGTAGCGAAAGAGCGGGGATCTGAAAACGACGAAGCCGCAATTCCGCTGCTCTCGCTGGCTCGAGTGACCACTGAACACCCCCGGCTTGCTATCCAGCGGGAACAGACGTCTCCAAAAACGTCGGCGCACTTTTGCAAATATGCGATGTCTTGATAAACCAAGCAGATATTTGAAATTTACACAGCTTCTTTCTCGCCTGAAAATATGTTAAGTTTATTTTGTGACCCAGAAAGAGTAATAAGACTAATTTTAAAACTTAGCAGCGGCCGCCATTGTTGGCAGCTGAAATTTGGCTGGGCCGCGCTATAAACAATATGGTGGGCCACGAAGGACACACCCGACCCATCCTTCAAATTCGGGGAAATGAAGGACGCATTTGTCGGCCGCATTTGAAGGAGTCGAAGAATTGGTTGGCTCAGATGCTGGCAGTTCTCGCTGCAGTCTACCGTTAGCGTCTCCTTTCAGGTCAGGATATACGAATGTCACCGAGCAGTGTCTAAGCTTGTGGTAAAAGGCTTGCACCCATTTGCACCCAGAAGTGTGAGACGGTCGATTTTTGGTAAGTGAATGTGTTTAATTGTAGGCAGGGACATTACTGGATATTCTTGTGTAATTGCTACAGAACAATTTATGTTATACTTTGTTATTGCTACAGAAGAATATTTTATTATTTTACATTTACAATTTTTTTTCCTGGTGACCCCGTGACACCCCATTGAAGAGCCATAGGCTGGATCTCTTAAGATCTCACTGTTGGGTTTGTAAGGCCATGTTACTCCTAAATTTCTATCTTGTTCAAAGAGAAGATATAGAACAAAGTTCTAAGCAAATCGACCTTAGTGTTCTCCTTTTTTTTAAAAAGAATCGATAAGAGAATTGATAAAGGATCAAATCGTTAAACAGAATCGAAAATGGAATCGGAATTGTGAAAATCTTATCAATACCCATTCCTATGTATGTGTCCAGGTGACACATTATTTAAATTCTTCTGCTTGCTGAAGGTTGTTGGCAGCTATCTTGCTTTATTTGGCAGTGATTACTGTAGTCTTTCCATTACAATATAAAGCACCTTAACGCAACTGCTGTGGTATGGTGCTATATAAATATTGAACAGTGATACCTGTGGCAAGCAGGGCTGATTCAAATGAGGAGCATCCAGTGGGTCACCTTAAAAAGGGGGTTCATGTTTGAAAATCCTCCAATCTGTCTGAATTACAACCATTCTGAAAAGATTAGTGGACCAAAATTCCTCCACAGAACTGTAAAAGACTCATTGCCAGTTAGGGCAGCCCAACTAGTTACTAGGCTTAGGGGGGGCGATCACTTTTTCACACAGGAACAGGACCATGTAGGTTTGGATTTTTTCCCCCCTTAATAGTAAACCCTTCATTTAGAAACTGTATTTTGAGTTTAATTGTATTGTCTTTGTCTAGTATTTAAATGTGTTTGATCTATAACAATTAAATGTTACAAACATACAAAAAAGTAGGAAATGAGGAAGGGGGCAAAAACTTTTTCGCACTACAGTAAACTACTAAAAACATTGCAATTTCTAACACCTAAACCAGTGAACATTTCATCAAGACCTGTATCTCAATCAAAAGAATGATCAGCAGAATACGTGCTTACAACACAAAAATTTCCTTTGTGGGATTAATAAAGTATCTATCCATTATTCTAGCTGTAGCCTTACTATCAATAATACTTATCAATGCACTTTCAATAATACTAAAATAGCAGTTTTTCATTTCCGTTTTTATTTCTATTTCAGTTGAAATAAAACTGAAATAAGCTTATCTTTTTTCATCATATAATTTAAAATGTGTTTTTTATATGTATATATATATATATATATATATATATATGAATGAAATGGTACATTTTCTAAATATGTAAACACTGATTGCAAATATGAGTTAATGAGATTTACAAATCATTAGATTTCCCTTTTAATTTACAATTTACACACTGTCTCAACTTTTTTTGGAACCAAGTTTGTCGTTTACTTTCAGTTAACATGAGCAACCTCAGTTTATGTAGCAGTGGAGGTCAATTAAGGTCACACTTTGAGAACTACTATATGATACAGCCAGTCAAATCACATCTACATTTCTGTGGTTTTGTGAGTTGGGACTGACTTACCTATGGCTCTCGATACAGCATATGTGCCATTAACACGCCAGCAACCCATGAAAGTAATGCAGCCTCCAAGATCCTCAATTCTCTGTTTCTCATCCTGGACAGTTTAACACATCAGAGAAGGAGTTTAGCTTCTGGCTTCCTTCTCACCATTATGTGTGAGTATGTAAAAATAAGTGCATGAGTAATTTAACTTCACATGAAGTAACTGCATTTGTTAGTAATAGTTAAAAAAAACACATGCGCGTACACACACACACACACACTGTGTGTGTGTGTGTACGTGCACGTGTTTTTTGAGCTCTGAGGAATGTTTGATCCATATCACGCAATAAACTTTCCAAATATTTTATCTGCATTCCCATTTTGGAATACAACATAGTATGAAATTTGAGGCTGTTACGGTTCGGCGTTGGCAGTGTATTGTTTTAGGCGTTTTGTTTTGGCGTGACTGTTATGTGTTTCCTGTTTTACTTTGAAAGTCTGTGTTATCTTAGTGTGCAATTTACGTGTCCCTGTCTCGTCAGTGTAAGCGTTGCCCCAGCTGTGTTTCCCTCTTGTTGTCAATTTCCTGATTGCTCCCTCTAGGTATTTAAACCCTGTGTTTCAGTGTGTCAGGGTCGCGATCCTCCCCCCCGTTGTAAATAGTTTGGTGCCTTGTGGTGTGATGTAAATAAATATCATATTTTGCTTTAAAGAAAATAGTTGTTGATACTTTCGTTTTGGGATTATTTTTGTGGAAGCCCGTATTAGTCTTTTTTATGAGTTCGCCCTCCTTAAGAGCAGTGAGCTTGGGGGCCCTTTTTCCCTTTTTTCTATTTTTCCTGAGTTGCACGCCGGTTGGCTAGGCCGGGGTGTAACAAGGCAGCAGAGGTTGTGTGTTTGTATGTGGGATTCTTACCTCTCTCTCTGGTTTATGTGGGTCCATGAGTCTAACAACATGCCCATCTCTGACCAGTATTGCCTGAGAGTCTCCCAGCCAAGCAACAGTCAGCTCTTGATCCTGGATCAGTACTGCCACTCCTGTGCTGCCACTCCGGAGACGCTGCAGCACACACAAGTGTAATTTAAAGACAAAAGACAGAGCAAGACAGCACACCAAGTTGAGTACTATAGCATGTAAATGTCAGCAGAAAACATTGTGCTCAAGATGCTGCACTGCTGATTTCTCAGTACCTCTCTCTTGGCCTTGTTTCTGAACATGTCATCTGTGCGTTTGAAGGCTGTTTTAAAGGCTGTGGTTGCATCACTCTGCAGCATCTCCTGTTTACTTAGAACAACATGGAGGTGAGTGGAAGCGTAGGTTGCTGCATCCACCCCTCCATGGCCATCAAACACAGCATAGTAAGCACGATCTACATCATCCTGGACCATACGGGAGGGAAAGAAAGACACAGTCATAAATAAATGTCACAGAATGCAGTTTTGTGAAAAACTAAGTGTACCCCATGATTCAGTGGCTTGTAGGACCACCTACAATACACACCCTCTGAAGTGTGGGCTGACAGATGCCCCCCATAGGCAGCAGTGATCCCAGGATGCAGCCTACCAATCCCCAGATCTAGCCAACCCCTCAGATGTGACTCTAAAATACTTTGGTATGCAGAGGAGCTCATGGTTGAGTTGGTGACTGCAAGATATGCTGCACAACAAATCTAAATCACCTCTCCACCACCGTGCAGCATTTGTGTATGCTTGGCTTTCTTCAAATATGGCTTTTATAGAGGATCAGCACCTCACTGCTGCTTACTTTATTCCTATACAAGCAGTAAGGGTACACTTAGTTTTAACAGGACTTTATGCGGTCCTGTGAAAACTTTTTTTTTTTTTTTTTTTTACATGACAGTATGTTTGATAATTAGTTGGGATTGTAATTTCAGTTTTTATTTTTGTGTCTGTGATATTTTTCATACCTGAATTCCAAAGAGCTGGTTGAACTCGGCTAAAGCCAAATGTTTGTCCTCCATTTTTCTCCGGGTGTTTTTGATGGCATGAATGGAGCACTGGAGGTTGCGAGAGGGACAAAGAGCCACCTTGGGGAAGTTTCTGTGCCACGCCAGTGCTACATCTATCAGTTTATTCAGGAAGGTGCGTTGGACTGCCTCTGATTGAAATACTGACAATAAATTACAATACAAGTAAGAAACCTGTTATATTTCTGGTTTTTTTTTTCAATAACATCATGGACAAAGGCATTTTATTCCTTGAATTAATATGTACAATGGAAGTCAAACTACTTCCAGGTGGCACGGTGGTTAGCACTGTTGCCGCACAGCAAGAAGGTCCTGAGTTCAATTCCACCATCAGGCTGGGGTCTTTCTGTGATCTTTCTTCCTCCCACCATCCAAAGACATGCAGTTTGTGAGGATAGGTTAATTGGTTAAGCCAAATTGCCCTGTGTTAGTGTTAGCCCTGTGACAGACTGGCAACCTGTCCAGGGTGTACCCCGCCTCTCGCCCTATGACAGCTGGGATAGGCTCCAGCACCCCCCACGACCCTGAAAAGTATAAGTGGAAGCGAATGGATGGAAGTCAAAATACCACTTTTCAGTGCAATGCAATATTGCCAACCACTATGCAAATGTACACCAGTTCCTTATAGAGGAGAGGTCTACTCATAGTTTCAATTTTAGTTTTTTACTTGTTTAAAAACTTTAGAAACTGAAATTATAATTGTTTGTATTAAAACGGACCCTTTCACACACATGTGGCATCATCGAGGCTGAGGCTGTGCCCAAGTTGGCTGTGTGGCAGCAGACAGGGTGATATGTATTGGATAAATTATCATCTCCCCTTTTGCAGCCTCAAATTGCACTGTAAAAGATAAATTATAGTCTGCGAACATGCCAATAAGACCTGAGATGTGAAGACAAGTGTGAATGTGATCTGTGTTAGTACCGCTAATGATATTTGGTAATGATAAGTTGGTATCAAGTTACTTGGAGAGTGTATATCAGATATATGATCCTGGACAGACAACTTCCAAACACAAGATTATTTCATTCTGTCTGCTTGAAATTCAAATTGGCATCTTTCAGTATAATGCAATATATTCAAAGCACCACAAACATACAGACTGCTTTGTCGTCTGCCTTCTCTTCTTGGTCACCTTCAGGTTCCTCAGGGCACTGGTAAGGTAAAAGGTCAGTCTGCAGCAGCTGGGAATATGCTGCCTGGCAAAGGAGGGCACCGAGTCTTGGAGAAGCACCCCTGAACAAACACAGAGATAAATACATGTTGTGTAATCTCTTGAAATTTGAGTCATTTTTCTAACTGCAGTTACAAAGTGTTGCACCAAAGTCCAAATTGTGGACAGAAAAAAAAAAGAATTTTTGGGCAGTAACCTGTAAATGCACTTCTTTTCCTCTACAGAATTGCATTTCTCTGGCAGCAAAGATTGTGTTTAGGAAAAAGGAAGTGGCATGAACAATTTTGTTTCTGCAGACAGGAAATGAAACCTTCCTGACAGGGAATACTTCTGTAGAAAATGTGAGCAGAACAGAAAGCCAGTCACAGTTTTTAAGTGTTACTTTTTCCTGCTCAAAGTTTAAAAGTGTTTGAAAGTCTTTTACCAGCCTCTTCTCATTGCAGAAAGATTGACTGCAGATTATTGATTTCTAGAAGCCCAGACTTCTTACTAGGGATGGGTATTGATACGATTTTTACGATTCCGATTCCATTTTTGATTCTGTTTAACGATTCGATTCTTTATCGATTCTCTTATCGATTCTTTTTTTTTTTTTTTTTTTTTATAAAAAAGGAGAACACTAAGGTTGATTAGCTTAGAACTTTGTTATACATCTTCTCTTTGAACAAGATAGAAATTTAGGAGTAACATGGCCTTACAAACCCAACAGTGAGATCTTAAGAGATCCTTAAGAGATCCAGCCTATGGCTCTTCAATGGGGTGTCACGGGGTCACCAGGAAAAAAAAAATTGTAAATGTAAAATAATAAAATATTCTTCTGTAGCAATAACAAAGTATAACATAAATTGTTCTGTAGCAATTACACAAAAATATCCAGTAATGTCCCTGTCTACAATTAAACACATTCACTTACCGAAAATCGACCGTCTCACACTTCTGGGTGCAAATGGGTGCAAGCCTTTTACCACAAACTTAGACACTGCTCGGTGATAGGGCTGGGCGATATATCGAGTTTTTTAAAAATATCGATATATTTTTATATGAGATATAAGATGTGACCATATCCTTTATATCGATATAGTCTATGTTACGTTATAATTATAGTTGTGGAGCCACAAGTTCTCTTTCGTCCACTTTTGTCTCTACGCAACGTTACTCGGCCTCGCCTCTCCTTCACTAAACACAACTCCCCCTCCTCCCCCATCGCTTCACCTGCAGGCAGCGACAAGATGGACACAGCAAATCTCCGTTAACGAGTTACTGCGCATCGCCCCGTGCGTGGGGCTGGACGGTGTCAACGTGTTAACGAGCTAACCACGCTAACGCCATGCACAGCCTAAAATCCTTTCATTTTCTCAAAAGTTGACAGCGCGCCTTATGTATGAATTCTGGTTGTGCTTGATGACCGCAAACCGATTTTATGTGGAACACGGCGCTCAGCAATCTGTCAAAAATGTTTTAGTACGACTTTGGTAAGCTACGGAGCTGCACCGCTTGATGGATTGTCGAAGCATTACGGCTACCGTAGTCCGGAGGCTGGCGGAGTGATACATACTGTGCTTCAACGTAATATTACCGTATTGTGTGTGTATAAGGACCATAAATGGCACCTGTTAAGAGACACTGTTACAAAGAGGATTTCAAACTCCAGGCTGTCAGTCACATAGTAGAAGTTGGGAACAGAGCAGTTGTGAAATCTGTCTTTGTTATTATACTCAGCGTCTGTTAGTTTACATTTTGACTGCACAAATGTGAGCTCTTTGTTATGCACAAAAACAACAAAGTTTTCTTTTATTTATGGATCATTATTATTTAATAAATGCTCAATTTATTTTTGAGTAGTTTTTTTCATGTACATCTATGCTGTATGTTAATAAAAGTTAATAAAATATCGAGATATATATATCTTATATCGCCATCCAGCTAAAAAATATCGAGATATGAATTTTGGGTCATATCGCCCAGCCCTACTCGGTGACATTCGTATATCCTGGCCTGAAAGAAGACGCTAACGGTAGACTGCAGCGAGAACTGCCAGCATCTGAGCCAACCAATTCGTCGACTCCTTCAAATGCGGCCGACAAATGCGTCCTTCATTTCCCCGAATTTGAAGGATGGGTCGGGTGTGTCCTTCGTGGCCCACCATATCCCAGAATTCATAGCGCGGCCCAGCCAAATTTCAGCTGCCAACAATGGCGGCCGCTGCTAAGTTTTAAAATTAGTCTTATTACTCTTTCTGGGTCACAAAATAAACTTTTAACATATTTTCAGGCGAGAAAGAAGCTGTGTAAATTTCAAATATCTGCTTGGTTTATCAAGACATCGCATATTTGCAAAAGTGCACCGACGTTTTTGGAGACGTCTGTTAGCCACCCGCTGGATAGCAAGCCGGGGGGGTTCAGTGGTCACTCGAGCCGGCGAGAGCAGCGGAATTGCGGCTTCGTCGTTTTCAGATCCCCGGTCTTTCGCTACTCAGGTTAAACATAAGTCACTCGGATAACTTAAAAATGTAATTGTTTGCCTTTTTTCGGTGTTTTATTTGATCCGGAGTAAATCGGTTTGGCTGAGATCAAAGTTATTAGATTAAATAAAACGTTATTAATCTATCTGGTGGGTTCCTCCGGGATTTTCACACAGCTGAATAAACGTCAAACAGAAAACTGATTAAACAGAAGTGTGAGACGGTCGAGAATTTACGCTAGTGTCCTGTTATATTTTAGATAGCAAGGAGCAGACGGCCGAGTTTATTAAACTCCACCGAGACAGCGGTGACGCAAATCTGAAGGCTAGACTGTTCCGTTTCACAGCCTCGCACTCCCGGCCTTCTCGGTCTTCGAATGACCTAGCCCACGTAGACCGCGAAGGCCAGGTCCTCCGAAGGATGCAGCCGACGTTTTGGAACACAGCTTCTGTCTGTCTCTCTCATCATGGTCACCTAAATGCAGCGCACAGTAATGGCAGGTTTTGTAATAAGGCAGATCGCGCTAACATAATATGCACTGTTAGTTAATTATTTACCTGCCGCATTAACGGGAGAGGACGTACAAACGTTACCGCTGCTGCTGGGTTGAGATTCATGAATCCAGAGCGGAATTAAAAACACGACATTCATTTAAGGTGATTGCGTGTTTTGTGAGCAAATGCTTTAGCATATTCGTAGTGTTTCCTCCCTTAAATGAAATATCTACTTGCAAGTATTGCAAGTTGCCCTGTCGTCATCCGTTCTCGTAAAGTATAACCAAACTTTTGAGTGTTTGAGCCGCTTAGTAAATGACGCTCCGCAACGTGGTGACGTCATTCGGGGCGACTGGAATCGATAAGGGAATTGTTTGCAAAAATGGCAAACAATTCCAAGGAATTGAAACAGTGGGAACCGGGTTTCGATTCCCATCCCTACTTCTTACCTAACAAAATGTTAACAAAAATGTTAGATGCAATCTCTCTAATCTGCAAATAAAATTTCTATTAAAAGTACAATACTGAACTGAACACTGTAGGATTAATGGTTACTTTGCCTCTTTCCCTTGTTATGCGTATATAAAGAGACGACCGTGGCTCAGGGGGTTGGGAAGATCGCCGGTTCAATCCCCGGGCTCTCTGTCCTGGTCATTGTGTCCTTGGGCAAGACACTTTACCATACCGCCTACTGGTGTTGGCCAGAGGGGCCGATGGCGCGATATGGCAGCCTCGCTTCTGTCAGTCTGCCAAAGGGCAGCTGTAGCTACAACTGTAGCTTGCCTCCACCAGTGTGTGAATGTGACAGTGAATGAATAGCGCTTTGTGTGCGTTGAAAAGCGCTATATAAATGCAATCCATTATTATTATACAACAATAACCAGCATTCGACTGACATTTACAGTTTGTATAAAACAAGAATAAATAAGTTTTACTTCATGTCTGCTTGTGTATCACCATACACTAAAAATCATTACATTTAAAAAAATGGAATATGTAAAATAATCCACAGTATAATCCTTTGTATTTATAATATTAATTAAGGCCCATCACTAACTAAATGGTGTGTGTCTTAGATAGCCACAATCATTTTCTCTTATTGGTCCACAGAAAAATAAATTTGTTCATCGTTACAACCTTCTATTCAGTTTGTCTCCTTCCCAGTCATACCTGTTTGCCAATAGCCTCAGGCCCAGCTCCAGGCTCTCTCCATGCAACTCCTCCATTGTGAATTTACGACTAAGAGGGCTAACAGGAAGTGAAGCGCCTTCCTCCAGAGCAGCTGGAAACTCCTCCAAAAATGCCTTCAAAAAGCACAGAGCCTCCTCCTGCTCCATCCCGCTGACTCTGGCTGGAGTGAACTCTTCGGTAAACAGGAGGTCAGGGCTCACAGGTCACTTCACAGTGGACAATTGAAGGGCACAAATTGAAACAAATTAATCAGTATAATTACATTACCATTTTCATCTAAAACTGTTTTTTTGTCATACAAGTTCAGAAAACTAATATAGGAGGTGCTTACTGTGTCACAAGATGCTTGTCTGAGAGTAAAATTAAAAGCAAAAAAAACGTAAAATACCCAAATTCCCCCCAATCTTATATTTTAATTGAAAGTACTAATGTAACGATACAAGTGTTGTTATAAGCTACAGGACTAATAGGATTGCCACATCTTGTAATTTGTACAGATTTATTGGTCGAGGATGTACTGCAGTCATCTGTGTGCATTTTGTGCATGATATGATGCTCCCCTGAGACAATATAATTCGAAGGTATAGCATACAGTTTCATTGGTAGGGAGATGATACCCACCTCTAAGTATATAGGTATCAGTGAAGCCAGATAATACACACACTGACTACCGAAATGTCTTAAAGACAAAGACCTGGATGACCTCTAATTTCTTGTTCTAAATCGGATAAAACTGAGGTCCTTGTATTTGGCCCTAAATAGCTTAGAAATATGGTATCTTACCAGATTCTTAAGCTGGTTACCTCTGGTAACATTGTGTGGAATCTCTGACTTATTTCTGACCAGGATATATCCTTCAATACACATATTAAACAAATATATCGGACTGCTTTTCCCCCCATTGTACTCTAAATATCTCTAAAGTTTGAAACATTCAGTCTCAGAGTTATGTTCAATAACTAATTCAAACATTTATTACTTCTAGGCTGGACTATTGTAATTCATTATTATCAGCATGTCCTAAAAACTCCCTGAAAAGCCTTTATTTAATACAAAATGCTGCATGAAGAGTACTGACAGGGACTAGAAAAAGAGCATATTTCTTCCATGCTGGTGTCTTTTCATTAGCTCCCTGTTTAAAAATTCTGAATCAACTTTAAAATTCTTCACCTCATATCCAAGGTCTTGAATAATCAGACCCAGTCTTATCTTAATGACCTCATAGTATTCTATGATCCCAATACAGCATGCGACTCTCAGACTGCTGGTTTACTTGTGGTTCCTAGGATATTTAAAAGTAGAGTGGGAGGCAAACCTTCAGCTTTTCAGGCCCCTATTTTAGGGAACTAGCTCCCAATTCTAATTCAGGAGGGAGATACCCTTTCTAATTTTAATATTAATTAATATATTATGGTAAATGGTAGAGCAGGGCGATATGACCAAAAATATTTATCATGATATATATTTGAAAATTTGCAATAACGATATAACTGACGATATAATTGACACTAGACAAAACACTTTACAACTTTATTAGTGCAAAAAACATCAATGTATTTTCACTTAAACAAGCAGTAGTTTTTTATGTGCATTAAAGTTATATAAAAACTTAACAGTGCAAATGCAAATTCCTTGCTGACAGTTTAACCAAAAGGCATTTCCAGTGAAAATTGGCCGACATATAATAATAATAATTATCATAATAATAATAATGGATTGGATTTATATAGCGCTTTTCAAGGCACCCAAAGCGCTTTACAATTCCATTATTCATTCACTCTCGCATTCATACACTGGTGAAGGCAAGCTACAGTTGCAGCCACAGCTGCCCTGGGGCAGACTGACAGAAGCAAGGCTGCCATATCGCGCCATTGGCCCCTCTGGCCCACACCAGTAGGCGGTAGGGTAAAGTGTCATGCCCAAGGACACAACGACCAGGACAGAGAGCCCGGGGATTGAACCGGCGACCTTCCGGTTACAGATGCGCTTCCCAACCCCCAGCACCACGGTCGCCTAAATCCTCAGCATAACCATATATAATATCCACAAAACTTAAAAAGAGGTTATACACACACACAATACGGTAATATTATGCTGAAACTCAGTACGAATCACTCCGCGAGGCTTCTGCTTACGATAGCCGTAATGCTCCGACAATTCATCAAGCGGTGCGGATTTGTAGCTTAGCAAAGTCGTACTAAAACATTTGACAGATTTTCCAGCGCCTTGTACCACATAAAATCGTTTTGAGGTCAGTAAACACAACCAGAATTCATACATAAGGCACACGGGTTTATAAGGGGCACTGTTGATTTTCAGAAAAATCAAAAAGATTGATTTTAAGTGTGCTGTATTTTCCAAAAAAACAAAACAAAAACACGGTAATAACGACGGCCCGCTAGCATGCTCTACCAAAAATAGTGCTTTGTTGTGTATCTGATGGACAAAAGCTAAACCAGTTCCACACCAATGAAGTTGCAGCATTTTTACAAACCAATTATGGTTCATCCATTTCATTCAACGATCCGCTTTCGCCCTTCTCATTCTCCGTCGCCGCCATGCTTTTACAGCTATGTGCATATGAAAACAAAGGCACTACGCATGTGCGTTTTACCCATATTCTATCGCAATATTTCATTTTCTTATCATTGCCGAACATTATATCGGTATTACGATATGATATGGTCCAGCCCTAGTAAATGGACTGGTTCATATATAGCGCTTTTCTACTCTGAGCATTCAAAGCGCTTGTAAATTCACCCATTCGCACAAGCACTTTTTTCCTATCCTTTTCTAAGTACTTCCTATCTAACAGTCAGACAGATTCATACGAGCAACATGGGGTTAGTATCTTGCCCGAGGACACTTGGCATGCAAGTGGAGCAGACTCGGACTCAACCCTAGTAGGGGACCTGCTCTACCACTACAGCCAATGTTCCCTCTAAGCTGCGCACATGTGCAATTGCGCACTGCTGGCACGGTCTCTGCACACAGAAAATCTGTGTTGCACAGAAAAAAAAATCTAACCTGAATTGAAAATTAATACTTTAACAATTCTGTTTTGCAGTGTTAGTAAGTGACCGGCTGCTCCCGTATGGGATTAGAACGATGCCACCTATAGTCCAGCCAATAATGCGATTCACATTTGTATATACGCAGCTAATCAATGTCGTTGACAGGCTATGACAGCATCCTTATGTGCCGATACCGGTTTTAGCTAGCAAAGCGGCGTGGCTGACGTGGAGGAAAGCCACGTTAATGACAACGTGTACAATCATTGGAGATGTGAGCAGGAGAGACGGAACAATTGACGGAAAAAGTGTGGACTTTATACCAGTTTTTAAATTGTGTTGATAGGCCACGTAAAACCGGAGTTATGATAAAAATATCTGCAATGTTTGGTTTTCTTCCCGAATACTATTGTTGTTTATATTTACTGCGGGAAGAAACGGTAAAAACAGCGTTTTATAAGGAAAATGCTCAAAAGCACTCTCCGCCTGTGAGCAAAAACAACGCAAAAAAAACCCCCACCCTTTCCTATTGGTCGAAAAATGAAACCTGGTCTACCAATCAAAAAATGATATGGCAAAATGGCATTTAGTTGTTTAGGAAGGGGGAAGTTTTAAGAGTGACGGCAGTGTTTTGTGATGTGAGAGATTTTCGACGTTTAGCGCAAATCTTGTGTAGTTAGTGTGAAATGTAGTCAATAGTTTTGTTTTGTGTGTCAGAACAATGAGGCGACTACTGAATGTTACAGGTGTTACAGGAGTGATACATCTCCTGTTGTCAGTCCTGCAGGTACCAGGATGTTCTCCTTTATCTCATAGTGGACAGAAATTATTTTTTGGAGTGGCACAAATGATTTGTTTGGCATCAAATTTGATGCAGAACACCTGATTGTTCTGTAAATAGTTTGAAATGTTTATTTAAAAAACAAAAACAAACGCCTTGGCTGGATTTTTAGGTAAACAGCTGCAAAAATCTTTGTTGTTTGCATAACTCAGTTACTTTTTTGTAGAAGTAATTATATAATTAATTGCCCAACATTGGTCATTATATACTGTATTTTGCAGACAGAGAGTTACAGGACTCACTCCCAGACCACAGACTCAGACTCATAATACAAGTCACAGCTTTATAAAAAAAAAAAAAAAAAAAAAAAAAAAAAAGGAAGAAGAAAGTTTTGTTTTCAAAATTGGAGTTCAAGTTATTTTTACTTCCAAGAGTGTTAACATACTACACAGGTCATGAACAAGATTCTTTTTAATTTTCATTGTAACTGGGCTAAAGCACTTAATTAAAAGTAGTCTAACATAAATGTAATTTGATTATTTTAATAAACCATGTAACTTGGACGGATTCAATGCTGGCGTGACCAAAGTGGACACGTCTACTGTTGCTCACAGTGGTCCAAGGGACCACTCAGAGAGTTTGTGTGTTCGCTCAGACACATGAAAAATTAGAGGGAACATTGGCTACAGTCACCCCTATATGAGGCTTAAAACTTTCCTTTATGATAAAGTCGTGTTCTGCAGAAGGTTTCTATCTGCTAAAAGGGAGGGTTCCCCCCCCCCCCCCTTCTCGCGGTCGCTCATAGCGGTTGAGCGAGCACTTGACTGTTGGAGTTTTCTCAGTTTTGTATAGATGTACGGTCTACAATATAAAGTGCCTTGAGGCAACTGTTGTTTTGATTTTGCGATATATAAATAAAACTGAATTGAACTGATGCACCAGTTGGCGTTCCTTAGTTCAATAAGTCTTTGGAGTTCTGGAACACCCACTATGTTTTAAAACATTTGTCATGGAGGATATCTTATCTGCAGTCGGTAAAATGCTAACGTCTACTCACTCACAAAAAACAAGTACCAATCTCCAAGACTGAAAAACTATTGACATAGGGGATAAAAAGGTATGTGCACAGATCTCATTTGTGCCATGAAGAAGGCAGTAGTTCAATATCACAGCTCACTCTTGGGCTGTACAGGGAGTGCAGAATTATTAGGCAAATGAGTATTTTGTCCACATCATCCTCTTCATGCATGTTGTCTTACTCCAAGCTGTATAGGCTCAAAAGCCTACTACCAATTAAGCATATTAGGTGATGTGCATCTCTGTAATGAGAAGGGGTGTGGTCTAATGACATCAACACCCTATATCAGGTGTGCATAATTATTAGGCAACTTCCTTTCCTTTGGCAAAATGGGTCAAAAGAAGGACTTGACAGGCTCAGAAAAGTCAAAAATAGTGAGATATCTTGCAGAGGGATGCAGCAGTCTCCAAATTGCAAAGCTTCTGAAGCGTGATCATCGAACAATCAAGCGTTTCATTCAAAATAGTCACCAGGGTCGCAAGAAGCGTGTGGAAAAACCAAGGCGCAAAATAACTGCCCATGAACTGAGAAAAGTCAAGCGTGCAGCTGCCAAGATGCCACTTGCCACCAGTTTGGCCATATTTCAGAGCTGCAACATCACTGGAGTGCCCAAGAGCACAAGGTGTGCAATACTCAGAGACATGGCCAAGGTAAGAAAGGCTGAAAGACGACCACCACTGAACAAGACACACAAGCTGAAACGTCAAGACTGGGCCAAAAAAATATCTCAAGACTGGTTTTTCTAAGGTTTTATGGACTGATGAAATGAGAGTGAGTCTTGATGGGCCAGATGGATTGGCCCGTGGCTGGATTGGTAAAGGGCAGAGAGCTCCAGTCCGACTCAGACGCCAGCAAGGTGGAGGTGGAGTACTGGTTTGGGCTGGTATCATCAAAGATGAGCTTGTGGGGCCTTTTCGGGTTGAGGATGGAGTCAAGCTCAACTCCCAGTCCTACTGCCAGTTTCTGGAAGACACCTTCTTCAAGCAGTGGTACAGGAAGAAGTCTGCATCCTTCAAGAAAAACATGATTTTCATGTCCTGCATGAAAATCATGAAAACATGATTTTCATGCAGGACAATGCTCCATCACACGCATCCAAGTACTCCACAGCGTGGCTGGCAAGAAAGGGTATAAAAGAAGAAAAACTAATGACATGGCCACCTTGTTCACCTGATCTGAACCCCATTGAGAACCTGTGGTCCATCATCAAATGTGAGATTTACAAGGAGGGAAAACAGTACACCTCTCTGAACAGTGTCTGGGAGGCTGTGGTTGCTGCTGCACGCAATGTTGATGGAGAACAGATCAAAACATTGACAGAATCCATGGATGGCAGGCTTTTGAGTGTCCTTGCAAAGAAAGGTGGCTATATTGGTCGCTGATTTGTTTTTGTTTTGTTTTTGAATGTCAGAAATGTATATTTGTGAATGTGGAGATGTTATATTGGTTTCACTGGTAATAATAAATAATTGAAATGGGTATATTTGTTTTTTGTTAATTTGCCTAATAATTATGCACAGTAATAGTCACCTGCACACACAGATATCCCCCTAAAATAGCTACAACTAAAAACAAACTAAAAACTACTTCCAAAAACATTCAGCTTTGATATTAATGAGTTTTTTGGGTTCATTGAGAATATGGTTGTTGTTCAATAATAAAATTATTCCTCAAAAATACAACTTGCCTAATAATTCTGCACTCCCTGTATATGTGACAAGAGCGGAGTTCTTGTAATGGTCACTTGGGGCTGGCTCCAAAACTTTTTCAGTCCCACGGACTGTCCAGCTTTACATGTTTATTGCCTGGTACAATAATGTGTCCAACTTGGACAGTTTCTCTCCCCAACTGTATGGTGGGAGACTTAAATTTTATGTTCTTATAATTCATTTATTTGGATATTGGCATTTGGGGGTGTAGACAGAAAACTGTCATTCCTGTTTTCTTCTTCTGACCCGTCTCTGTAAAGCTTAGGCTGTGTGGGAAAATTCCAGCATACCAGCAGTTTCTGAAATAGTGGGACTAACTTGTGTGGCACCAACAACCATGCCCCTTTTCTAATGCTCCGTTTGAACCCGAGGAGGTCAACTTGACCATGGCTACATGTTGCTGCCATAACTGCTGGTTAGATATTTACATGCATATCTAATAAAGTGGTAAGAGAGTGTATATGGATTTTTACAGGAAATATTCGTACAGTTCGATTCATAATTTGTTGGGCATATAGAACGTTTTTGTACAGCATCGCAGTGGACTTGAAATCAGCAATAATCAATTTATGAAATGTAACGCTCTAAACCAGGCCCCAGGGTTTTCATTATTACAGGATATTATTAAAAATAAAAATAAAATGTTTTTTTTTAATGCGCCAGCTTGTTGTCATGTAAGTTACATGTTGGCCAATATGTCTGAACATTTCTTGAAAGAAGCGCAGAGAAGCACTTGAAAAGGGCTCGCAAACTCCCCACACTTTGAGTTAAACGCAAAGAAAAAAGCAACCGTGCTGCATTGGTTGTACACCAGGACTCATACCTGAAAACTGGAGCCTAACGATCAGCTTTCCCGTTTCTTTTCTTTGCAGTGCGTTACATGAATGTTGAGGGTTTGGTGCTTTGTATGCAGTACACATTATAGTGCTGCCCACAATTACACCTCGAGTCATGAGTCACTCACTCAAGTGAGTGAGTAACTCAGCGACCATGTTTCATCGACATGATCGCTACCAGAATACATGCTTATTTTACAGCCAAGCAGACAGTGGTTAACTTGGTCTTACCGTCCGCTGACTTGGTGCAGTCCCTTGTTTTAGTACGCGTCTTCACACCTCCTGAAGTCCTACTGACTAAACACGCCCTTCGGCGAGACAAAGACTAAAGGGATTTACTGATAACACAAACATGCACCGCGTATGGTAATACACAATCCCAGTTCACTATTAACAGTGTTTACAGATCTGCGCAACGATCCACACCCAATTGAACCGGCAGTTTCCTGTACGCCATTATCGTCATCACCATTATTATAAGACCCTTCTTCGCCTATCTTTTTATGGCGGGTAGCAAACAACTTTAGGTGTTATACCACCACCCTCTGGACTGGAGATCTCCCATCATGCCTTGGGACATGTGCTGCTGTTTAGATGTTCTTGTTCTATTGTTTATGGTTACGTTACTTTTAACTGTTATCTTGAATGTTGTGTTTACGCCGTGGTGCAGCGTCACTGACAGTTGTTGTTTTGTAGAGAGAGTGCTGTACCATGAGTGACTTCTGTTGTGCTGTTGTTGAACCTTGAGGCACATTGTAGCATAGCAAGTGTTTTAATAAGGAGCTCCCCCTATCAGCTTGGGGATAAATAACAAGCTCAATCTTTCTCTGTAAGCTTCTTTGTTAAGATTTCTCTGAATTTCACAATGTAAAACATTGCACGGACACGCTGTGCTAATTATATATTTTGAAAAAGAAATGTAGAGGTAGGAATTGCAATTAATATAACTAACATGACGCTAAGCATCGGCCAATGAATGTGAACTAACAACAAGGTCGCGGGTAACGCTGCGACCGTAGGAAAAAAACCCTAATATGAAAGTATTTTACTGTGCATTTTACAGTAATGTTCTGTTCTTCTAGAATATCATTAAAGTTACGTAAATAGACTTTGACTTCACATTTTGAATGTAAATTAACGTTAAATCACTGTAATGTAATACAACATAATTGTCATGATTATTAAATGTATCTGTCTGTACATATGCATATTTAGATTGTTAAAATACATTCACAAATGTATCATGATCTCACAAATATCTGTCCGTTATTTGAAAGATCGAATTCAAATGTAATGCTATGGAAAAGTATATAACATGATCCCTATAAGCTTGTGTTACATCACATAAGTATTATTATCACTGGTAGTTAGGCCGTTCGTGGCTCAAGAGTTGGCAGTTCGCCTTGTGATCAGACGATTGCCGGTTCGCGCCCCGGCTCGGACACTCTCCGTCGTTGTGTCCGTGGTCAGGACTCTTCACCTACCGCCTACTAGTGATGGCCAAAGGGGCCGATGGTGCGATATGGCAGCGTCGCCTCTGTCCCAGGGCATGCAATCAATTATTATTCAAACCAACTGTTAACTGTATATTTCTGTACATTTACGTATTATGATTCATATTTCCACATTCAGTGACCTTGTTTATAGGTAATTTCATTGTTTGATCGCGTAAAAATGTTCCTAATTTAATGTCTAAAAGCACTTGGAAAAGGCAGAATCCCCTGTCAAATTAGCGCAACAAACTCTATTTTCATTACTGAAAATAACCGTATTTTTATGGGACAGTTATTTTCTGTTATTTTACGGTCGTATTTTGGCGCCCCAGCTGCCGGAATATTACCGTTTTTTTAAGATTTTTTTTCCCTATTTATAGATGATTTCATTGTTTAATCACATTAACATGTTCCTGATTTAATGTTTAGCGGCACTTGAAAAAGGCGAGATTCCATGTCAAATTAGCGCAACTAATTGTATTTTCATTACTGGATATAACCGTATTTTTATGGGACCAGGGCCGTGCAGAGAGGTTTAAAGGGGCGGGTGCTCAAAGTTAAAAAGGGGCACATTGAAACAGGGTGAATAACAACAACACACATTCACCAAGAATCTAATATGGGCAACAAGGCAAAGCAAACGTAGCCGATGTTTTACCTGATGGGTACAATGTTGCTTTTGAGGGGTTGCTGTGGATAGTACTGGAGGGCAGGGCTGTGTTGATCTGAGACTGTAGACAGTAAAAAGTCCATAGGAGAGATGGTAGCTGATTAAACAAGTGTCATGAGATAATAACAAAATGCAAAGATTGGTGACAGCGCTTGGAACCATAAGGCAGCAAAAAACTGTGAGAAATAATTTAGGCTCTGCCTGTGAATCACTCTTTGCTTCTCTTCTTCCTTCCATCCCATCATTTCATATATCACTCTCCACTCGCTGTCTATCTGAGAACAAGGCACAACTTGCTATTGCAATAAACTATAATCTAATTATCCACACCTAACAACTCTTGCACTTAATCTATAATAAAATGATGACAGAAAAATGTTATAGCACTGCCTTTAGTAGCCTCACACAGCTCCTACTGTTTCCTCCTCATGTCCTTACCAGGCATGTCTGGACAATGTTATATCATGAGTAATAATTTAAAAAAATCCATTTACATAAAGCAAACACATGCACGCACACACAGTGACATTTTAGACCTTCTTCAGAATACTGTACTATGGGCATCATGGTGCTGATCCAGAATCCTTACATTATTATTTATTACTAGAGCTACAATAATAAAGCAATGAGGAGGGGGAAGTAATAAATATGAAATAATGTCATTATGATGATTCCATTTGTTTCACTATCCACTCTGTGCAGGGGCAAAGCTTATTACATTTTTAAACTGTAGAGATACAATAATTTTACTGCTGTAAAATCCAAATTTTGTCTTATTTAAAATATAAATCTAATATAATCTGCTTCTTGGGGCGATCGTGGCTCAAGAGTTGGAACTTCACCTTGTAATCGGAAGGTTGCCGGTTCAAGCCCCAGCTCGGACAGTCTTGGTCGTTGTGTCCTTGGGCAAGACACTTCACCCGTTGCCTACTGGTGGTGGTCAGAGGGCCCGGTGGCGCCAGTGTCCGGCAGCCTCGCCTCTGTCAGTGTTCCCCAGGGTGGCTGTGGCTATAATGTAGCTGCTATCACCAGTGTGTGGATGACTGGATGTGTAAAGTGCTTTAGTAAAATACAAATACAGGCCATTTACCACTTAATGTATGTTCTTTAAAATACAGCGTGTGTTTTTTAAAATATTATAATTATAATAATGCATAATTATGTGGACATGCATATTAGATCGTTTTTAGTGAAATATAATCCCTCCAGAAAGGCAGGAAAAGCTCTGTAACTTACTTTAAAACTAAATATGTTCCCTAAAACGGTGACAGAGCTACAGACCCATTACAGCCTTACACAGGTAGCCAGCAGCTATGACCAGCACTACATGTGCAGTTAATAAAAGGACAGGTAATGTTAGATCGTTAGATCGTTTTTAGTGAAATATTAGATCGTTTTTAGTGAAATATAATCCCTCCAGAAAGGCAGGAAAAGCTCTGTAACTTACTTTAAAACTAAATATGTTCCCTAAAACGGTGACAGAGCTACAGACCCATTACAGCCTTACACAGGTAGCCAGCAGCTATGACCAGCACTACATGTGCAGTTAATAAAAGGACAGGTAATGTTTGTCACGCTGTTGCACACACAGTACGCTCATTTGTTTCAGTTCATTTGTTTCAGTTCGTTCGTTGCAACAAGACAACTTACCAACGTGTACGTAATAAGCTGATACTCCTGGGTGCTATACACTACAGTGTAGGGGAGACCGGGGATAGTTGTAACATTTTTGACATTTCTGTCTGTAAATTGGAGCTCTTTTAAGGTAGTGGATTCAAAGTGTAATGCAAAGTATTTACATGTCTCTGCTATTAAATAGTGCAACTATTTTCTCTGCAGCACAATTACCCATTGCATGGTATGGTCTCAAACACGAAGAGTGAAATGTTACAATTAACCCCATAGTCTGGGTTAGTTGTAACATATCCTGGGGTAAAATGTAACACAATGAAATAAGGGTACTAACAAAACATTAACATCTTTTTTATTCAACACATGAATGCACTTACATCCATTTATGTAGCTGTGTGTGTGTGTGTGACAGAATGCAGAAATCTAGCTTTTGAACATATTCCAACCCCCCAAAAAAGACAAATTATGGAATCTTCTGCAACTGAATATTTCATTAATTTTGGTTGGTCTTCCTTGAGTTTGGCCTCATTGGCTCAGTGGGCATTATAACCTACAACTCTTGCACCAATTTTGAACATAACAATGAAGCTGAAAAAATGTAGTTGTTCACCAGCATCGCAATTCCATTACTTTTTTATCATGGCTTACCTTGGTGTGGTTTGCAAAGTGCTTCAGAAAGATGAGGAAATCTGTTTCTTGCACCCATCCTGATTTATTTCCACTACCAGTACTTCCTACTGGTCCATATCTGACACAGTGGCCTGCATAACGTATGTGTGGGGAACACAAACAGTGGAGGAATTGTGTTGCCAATGGCATTAACCGCATATACAAATGCGACCAGTGAACGTCTCTCTGCTGATGTCGTTGCCCCCAAATTGTTTAATATAAGTTAAAGTAATAGTGTGGTAAGTTTTAACATCTGTTGTTATTAGGGCCCGAGCACTGACAGTGCGAAGGCCCTATTGTATCTGCTCTGTTTATTATTATTATTAGGGCCCGAGCACCGAGAGTGCGAAGGCCCTATTGTATCTGCTCCGTTTCTTCTTATTATTATTATTATTAGGGCCCGAGCACCGAGAGTGCGAAGGCCCTATTGTATCTGCTCTGTTTCTTATTATTAGGGCCCGAGCACCGAGAGTGCGAAGGCCCTATTGTATCTGCTCTGTTTCTTATTATTATTAGGGCCCGAGCACCGAGAGTGCGAAGGCCCTATTGTATCTGCTCTGTTTCTTATTATTATTATTATTATTATTAGGGCCCGAGCACTGATAGTGCGAAGGCCCTATTGTAATTGCTCTGTTTATTAGGGCCCGAGCACCGAGAGTGCGAAGGCCCTATTGTATCTGCTCCGTTTCTTATTAGGGCCCGAGCACCGAGAGTGCGAAGGCCCTATTGTATCTGCTCTGTTTCTTATTATTAGGGCCCGAGCACTGATAGTGCGAAGGCCCTATTGTAATTGCTCTGTTTATTAGGGCCCGAGCACTGAGAGTGCGAAGGCCCTATTGTATCTGCTCCGTTTCTTATTATTATTATTATTATTAGGGCCCGAGCACCGAGAGTGCGAAGGCCCTATTGTATCTGCTCCGTTTCTTATTATTATTATTATTAGGGCCCGAGCACCGAGAGTGCGAAGGCCCTATTGTATCTGCTCTGTTTCTTATTATTATTATTATTATTAGGGCCCGAGCACTGACAGTGCGAAGGCCCTATTGTAATTGCTCTGTTTATTATTATTAGGGCCCGAGCACTGATAGTGCGAAGGCCCTATTGTAATTGCTCTGTTTATTATTATTATTATTATTATTATTATTATTATTATTATTAGGGCCCGAGCACTGACAGTGCGAAGGCCCTATTGTAATTGCTCTGTTTATTATTATTATTATTATTATTCCGGCAAATGAATCGGCCTTTTGAGGGCCTAAACATGCTCGAAAACTCATGAAATTTTGCACACGCGTCAGGTCTGGTGAAAATTTACGTATTTTAATGTCCGCAGACATGGCCAGGGAAAATTGGCTCAGTAGCGCCACCTAGAAAAATGAAAAACGCGAGCCCCCGGTGGGGGTATGACCTACATGTATGAAATTTGGCACACATGTGTACCATGCTGAGCCGAACAAAAAAGTCTCTGGGGCCCATTGACGCAAACCCAACAGGAAGTCCGCAATTTTGGATTGAAGGTGACATTTTGGCTCTGATTTTACCATTTCCATGCCTTGTACTTTAACGAACTCCTCCTTGGGATTTGGTCCTACAAACTTCAAATTTGGACAGTGCAAACTACACACCTGGGCCATGTTAAATTGCGGAGCTTTTGAGTTTTCACAATACGGTGAGGCCGTGGCGCCATGGCGAATTTCGATGACTCGCCATGAAAATCTTATTGCCTCTCATTTTGTCATACATTTTCTGACCTTGACCAAAGTGAACACATATGATAAGGCTCCACCCCTGAACATATTTCAACTGCCATATTTGACATCAGGGACAGCGCCACCTAGTGGGAACAGGAAATGTCATGTTTTACACTTTGGGGTACAGTATAGTGATGGGTGACATCTGCAGCCTCAAATTTCTCCAGGAAAGCCTTAAGGAGTTGGTCTTGGGTTACAGTGAAAACTGTGACTTTTCGCAAAAGGGTGTGACACCAGCAGCATGGCGAACTTTGATGTCACGCCATGAAGAAACAAATTAGTATAACTCAATGAAATCCAGTCTGATCAGTACCAGACTTTACAGGCATGATGTCAGACCCGCCCTGAACAGATTGATGTGCCCATTGTCGGGAATACCCACAGCGCCACCTAGTGGGAACAGGGAATGTCATGGCTTTAATTTTGTTGTACTGATTTTCACAGGTTCATTGTGGCCACCTCAAAAGCGGTGA